>NC_063170.1:36843635-37443635 GCF_023159225.1 Perognathus longimembris pacificus
CCTGGGTGTCCATTCAGCCACCCACCATGTTATCCAGCCTGAAGTCACCACTCCGGTGCTAATCACTCCAGCCTCCATCACACAGTCTGGAGAAAAGCATGCCCCAAGCTATGCCATCCCCTTGAGTCCTGTTCTCAGTCCCACTCTACCAGCAGAAGTCCCTAGCACACAGGTTCCCTCCAGCTTACCTCGAAACAGCACCATGATGCAGGCAGTGAAGACCACACCTAGACAGAGGTCTCCACTCCTGAACCAGCCAGTCCCTGAACTAAGTCACTCCAGTCTAATAGCCAGCAAAAGCCCTTTCAGAGCTCCACTGAGCATGACAAACACGGCTGCTACATCCCTCCCAAGCATTGATCTTCTCCAGAAACTCAGGTTGACCCCACAGCATGACCAAATACAGACACAGCCACTTGGGAAAGGTGCAGTGGCACCCAGCTTTTCTCCAGCAGCCGGCCAGCTGGCCACACCTGACAGCTTCATAGAGCCTCCCTGTAAGGCAGCAGCAGCAAGAGCAACAGCCTCAGCCTCCTTGAGCAACATGGTGCTTGCTCCCCTCCAGGTAGTAGCAGGAACAGGAAGGCATGGGTGGGGGAAACAAAGATTTGGCTTTTTTTTTTTTTTTTTTTTTTTTTTTTGTCGGTTGTGGGCTTGAACTCAGGGCCTGGGCACTATCACTGAGCCTCTTTGTGTTCAAAGTAAATGCCCTATCACTTAAGCCATAGTGCCATTCCTGGTTTATGAGAAATTACTTGGAGATAAAGTCTCAGGGGGACTTTTCTGCCTGAGCTAGCTTCAAACCAGGATCTTCAGATCTCAGGCTTCTGAGTAACTAAGATTACAGATGTGAGCCACAGGTACCAGGCAAGATTTTGCATTTGATTGATGTGAGACAGTAGTTTAAAGAGTTGGCTGCTTAATCTGGGCTTAATCTAGCTGCTAAGGATACTGAGATCTGAGGATCACAGTTCAAAGCCAGACAAGGCAAAAAAGTCTGTGCAACTCATCTCCAGTTAACTACCAAAAAGCCGGAAATGGTGCTATGACTTAGTGGTAGAGCACTAGCCTTGAGCACAAAAGCTCAGGGACAGCACCCAGGCCTTGAGTTCAAGCCCCAGGACCAACACTAATAATAATGAAGAATATGAAGGGCATCTGAGGTGGCTTAAGCCTGTAATCCTAGCTACTCAGGAGGCTGAGATCTGAGGATCATAGTTTGAAGCTAGCCTGGGCAGAAAAGTCTGTGAGACTCTTAACTCCAATAAGCCACTCAGACAAAGCTAGAAGTGGCTCTGACTCAAATGGTAGGGTACTAACCTTGAGCCAAAAGAGGCTCAGAGACAGTGCCCAATCCCAAATTTCAAGCCCCAGGACCATCAAAAAAAAATAAAAAATCAAAGGCTAGGAGTCAGGGGTAGCGACAAGCCTTATGTGAACTAATCATAATTGGTCAGTGGTATTGTCACTCATTTCTGCTTCCCAAAATTAGTTCAGCTGATAAAAAAAAATTAGCTCAACTGATAGAAAGATAAGACATCATATTTACATTTTTATCCAGTTATGCATTTTAAGGTTCTTTCTGTTTTTGCCTAATAATCCCAAGAATCCTCAGTTGGCTCAGAACCATAAATCCAAATCATTCTGAACTTTGATCCATTTTGTTCCTCCTTCGGTATAGGGCCAAATAAAGATTCCTAGTAAAACTGACATGTCGGGGCTGGGGATATGGCCTAGTGGCAAGAGTGCCTGCCTCATATACATGAGGCCCTGGGTTCGATTCCCCAGCACCACATATACAGAAAATGACCAGAAGTGGTGCTGTGGCTCAAGTGGCAGAGTGCTAGCCTTGAGCAAAAAGAAGCCAGGGACAGTGCTCAGGCCCTGAGTCCAAGCCCCAGGACTGGCCAAAAAAAACTGACATGTCAGCTGCTACTCAAAGACTCAGAAGTTAGCCAGACTGTTGAGGCCAGAAGAATAGTGTACAGAGGCCTGGAGATAGGAGAGCATTTGAGAACTTAGAAAACTAGTGAGGCCAGGGGAGCATCAGCTCGCCAAGATCTCTCTTGTGCATACTGCAGCAGAAACAGGCCTGAGCTGTCCCCAGCAATTACATTCTTATATGAGGTACAGGTTCCAGCTTTTTCTTTAAACTTTTGCTAGAGTTTCATAATTAATTTTCCCAGGGCTGGCTTCAGACCAGGATCCTCCTGTCTATGTCCCCTCCTTGTAGGTGGGATTATAAGCATGTTCCATTCCCTGGCCAGCCCTTGAACCAAAATCCTCCCATTCTCTACCTCCTGAGTTAAGTAGCTGTGATTACAAGCATGCACCACCATTCCTGGCATCACCTTTTTTCTTTTTTATAGGACATGTTAAAGGATCTGTCTACATACCTTTTCTGAGGGGAACTCAAGAGGGCAGCTGTTAGGAGGTTCTCATTGTGGAGATGAGTCAGTGATCACATTGTGACAAGTTCCTGTCAGCCTCTTCCCCCAGCAATCCAGTAGCTGAATATCTGAACCATTCTTTACTGTTAATATTGATTTCCCACCAGTAACTAACTAAAACTTGCTTTATCTGTTCATCTTATTACACCTTGCAGTCTATGCAGCAAAACCAGGATCCTGAAGTATTTGCCCAGCCTAAGGTGTTGTCCAGTGCCATCCCGGTAAGGATCCCTTTTTTCTCGAGTACATTGAAGATTGCTTTTCTTACATGCAAGGAGCAAGTTTTAGCTTTCAAGCTCTGACTCATCTCAGATACCCCACCTAGGCCAAGCCCTACGTCCCCTCATATAATCTCTTCCGTAACCGAATGGAGGTCAGGGCAGCCCTAGGTAGGCCTTTGCTTGGCCCTTGCAAGTGGATGACCAAGACTATGTCAGCCTGATTTCTTAAGAAGGAAATATTTATTGTCCTGGAAGAGCTGTGGTATCCCAGGGAACACTGCCACTACCCTGCCACAATCCTCTCATTTCCTGTTACTCTGCTTTAAAGCCTCCAGGTCTATGTACTTGTTTACCCTCCCTGACCTCTACCCCACCCCCTTTTTTAGTCAGTACTGCAGTTTGCACTTAGGGCCTCATACTTGCTTGTACTCCCACCACATAGGCCCATGCCCTCTTCCCTTTTTCCTTTGTTATTTCTCAGAGATTCGTACTTTTTCTCCCTCAGGTTATTCTCAAACTATAATCCTTTTCCCTATACCTCCTGCATAGCTAGGGTTACAAGTGAGTACCACCATACCCAACTTATTAGGATCTTTCTAATAATTGTGTGCCTTAGCTGGGTAGGAACTTTGATCTTCCCAGTCTCCACCTCCTGAGTAGCTGGGATTATAGTCATGAGCCAGCCCTGACCTCATTCTCTTCATCACTCACCAGCTTTGAAATACAATTCTTTTTTTCCCCTCCTCATAAGTCAAATTCCCATTTACCTTTGAGCCTTTATACCTCTTCTTGGGGCTCAGAATTTAAATTAAAGTCAGCCTGGTCTTGATTAGCTTGTCCTGGTTTCTCATGATCAATATGAACTCTTTGCCTGGTTTTATACCAAAAACCAAGCTAAATGGTTCAGATGCCAGAAACCACAGCCTTAAAACTGGCAAGCTCTTTGTAAGAGTAAGGGAAGCACTGCTGATGAAGTTCTCTGGTATAGCACACATAGAGCAGCATGCTCTTGGCCCTGGGTTGAGCTTCGAGCACCCAAAATACAAGTCGAGAATGTGAGAATAATTTTTAAATTTCATATTACTGGGCTGGGAATATGGCTAGATATGGTAGAGTGCTTGCCTTGCATGCATGAAGCCCTGGGTTCGATTCCTTAGCACCACATAAAAAGAAAAAGCCAGAAGTATTTCTGTGACTCGAGGTAGAGTGCTAGCCTTGGGCAAAAAGAAGCCAGGGACAGTACTCAGGCCCTAAGTCCAAGCCCCAGGACTGGCAAAAAAAAAACCAAACAGTAATATTACTAATATAATATAATCTAGTTATTAAGTATAACTAGATAAAAGCACATCTGAATGAAGGAAGGAGGTAGTTGGGGTTTTATTGTTGTTTTTAATTATATAGCTAGATTGTTTTGCAATGTTAGAGATCAAACCTAGGGTCTTAGGCATGCTAGGCAAGTTCTAATCACTAAACCATATCCCTAACCTGTAAGCTAGTGTGTGTGTGTGTGTGTGCGTGTGTGCGTGTGTGTGTGTGTGTGTGTGTGTGTTTTTGACCAGTCCTGGGGCTTGAACTCAAGGCTTGGGCACTGTCCCGGAGCTGCTTTTTCTCAAGGCTAGCACTCTACCACTAGAGCCACAGCACTACTTGCAACTTTTTCTGTGTATATGGTGCTGAGGAATCGAACCCAGGGCTTCATGTGTGCTAGTCAAGCACTCTGCCACTAAGCCACATTCCCAGCCCAATATAAGTTAATTTTTAAAGTAAACTGGCAAGCTATTTGCTATTTGTAAATAATGAGGTGGTATATAAGGCTTCTACACTTGAGTGCAAAATGATCATCCCCTACAGGTTGCAGGCCCTCCACTGGTTACCGCAACAACCACTGCAGTAGCTTCAGTCCTGCTGGCCCCAAGTGTTTTCCAGAACACAGCTCCAAGGTCTGCAGACCTAGAGAGGAAAGCAGGCCCCCCGTCTCCCCTCACTGTTACAACCCCAGAAAATCAGAAAAAGCCTTCCATTATTCTCAGCAAGTCTCAGCTCCAGGATACATTGATACATCTAATAAAGGTATGTAAGACATCAATTAGTCTGGGATCCTTTATTCTTTAATAAAATAAAATTAATTTTTAAGTCCTTTTAAATTCAGAGGAATAACTGTGGTAGTTTTTCTCTTTCAAGCATTTTTTCCTAGTGGAATAATAACTAAGTAAACTCCAAAATATTGATGATTATCTCTGGGTGGTAAGACCATTTGAGTAATTAGTTTTAAGTCACACCAATCATTTGTACAGTCTTTTCCTAAGCTGTTACCAGTTGAGGAAGTGGGCTCTGAGGAAATAAATGTGACATGATGTGTTTTACCTTTGCTATCTCTTCCAGAATGATTCCAGCTTCCTCAGTACACTTCATGAAGTTTACTTGCAGGTTCTGAACAAGAACAACGACAACCATAATCTATGACTGTCATGGAGTAAACCTGGAGTCAAAAGGGTCAGCCCCACAAATAGGCTTCATTATGGAAACCTGTTTCTGAGTGGAAAATGGAGTTTTGAGAATCCTGAAATTGAGCCTATGAGAAAGATACTCTCACGCCTTTGAATGTTTTCCAAGTGACATTCTCAGTGATAATGGAGGTTTCACTGTGAAGCATCACCAGCAGACCTTTGTTTTGACAGAAACAAAAAGATCGTGATGTTCTCTGGGTGTTTTCATCAGCTGTGAGCACGTATGTGACATCAGGAGTCTGACTTTTCAGTTTGCTTTCACCTTCAAGGACTTGGGGAGAGTGGCCACCAGCCTCAAAGCCAAGCTCAGCCTCAGCAGCACCCCTCCCTTACTCCCACCCCTAAAAATCTGGGCTGATAGTCAAGTTCCAAACTAAGCAAGTAACAAAGTAGCTTCACTTTTTAAAGATCAGAGTTCAGGTTGATGAACTAGGAATTATTTGTTCAAGTGAAGTATATTTTATATGAGCACTCCCATTTGGGCCTTAAGAGTACTGAAATTTGTGTTTTGTTTTTAAGTATCCCCAGTCCTGCCATGCAGCAGGCCCCAGTGCAGCATTGCTCTTTGACCAGGGCCTTGCGAGGCTTTTGGGTGATATAGGAAGAGGCATGTCACACCTTTGAGGCTGGGGCTGCACATTCCCAGATCCTACTAGAAATCTCCATTCTAAGTTAAACTCTCTAGTGGTTTTGAAAATGTTAAGTTTGTGTGTGAAACACAGCCTTATTTTCCTTTTCTGTCTAAACACAGAAGTCATTGTTAATTGTTTTCCTTAACGCTTTGACAAAAGGACCAGTGGACCAACCTGACAAAGCCATTCTGGTTCCATTCCTCAAGTGTACTGAAAACAGTTTAAAGCTATGCAGAAAAAGGAGCTGTTATTCACACTGCCCTTACTTTCTTGTAGAATGTGGAGTTAAAAGAAAGTGTGTGATTCAGAACTTTACCAATGTATTCCTAGGCTGTGAATCCTCTCCCAGCCCAAAGTGTGAAATATATAAAGACGCTTTGTTATGCTGCTATTGATCTGCCATGATTTATACTTATTCTTTTATGGCATGTAATGATGTTTAGTAAGATTTTAATGTAGAATTGGATTTATTTCAGCAATAGTAATTTTAAGATATTCTTTGAATGAGTGTCTTTGTTTCTATGATACAGGTCATTTTGTAGTATTTAACCTATTAAGATGCACTGCTTACTTTTCTGAGCACTATTTAATGATGGGGAAAAACCCAATTGGCTCAACCAGCTAGCATAAGGATTAGCTGTGAATAATGCTGACAAATGTGATGGTTCCTTGGGAACAATCATTTTAAGCTTTAATGGTAACTCAGTCATAAATCCATAGATTTCTTTCTAGCTGAAATTTTAGAAAATTACTTATGAATTACATACTTGTCTTAGTTTGGTCTTAGGTTTTTAGCATAAAGAACACTTTGTTTGATTGGCTTCTGTAAATCTGGACAAGCTTCCTGGACAATGTTTCTGCTTCTCAATTTAGTATCTTGTTTTGTTGTCTACCTAGTTAGGTGTCCATTGTGCAGAATTCAGGGAAGCTTGTAAGTTATCATATTCAATTAGGAATAGTTTGTTTTCAAAGATAATGTGTAAATTCAGCAACCAAAAATGAATTGCTCGTGCATCATCTGGGAAAGATGAAGTTGTAGTAAGATCAGGAGTGCGGCTGACACCGGGAGATGGTGTCTAAGGGGCCACGTGGCTGTTCTCATAATATAATGTACCAGTAGGTTTGATCACACCCAACTATAGTATCAGTAGGCTTCAGTAAACAGACATATCAAGAGATGTACAATGGACATTTGAATTTAAATGATGCTTTTGTATATGTATGGTAATATGAGAGATAAAGAGCAAATATTCTAAAAAAGGGTCCATAATCAAATCTGTTAATTTTTGCCCTTTAGTTCTAGAGATGGATATGATAGTTAAAAGAGATTCTATGATAAGAGTTTGTTAGTGTAGACATAAACTTTTTAAGTGCCCAAGAAATGGAGACTTGAAAAGGGTCAACCTGTTTCAACTCCCAAATCTATATATTCAAAGCATTTACTTCAAATTCAGAAGCCAGAAGATGGCGATCATGATTACCAGACGTTCAGGCCAGCAGGAGTCTCCAGAGACCCAGGCCAAGCCTAGATCCTTGCAGTTAATGAGCCTGGCCTGAAAGTCACAATTTGGTTGCCTTATTCCTCATTCAGGCTCACGATCTAGAACCTCATACTAGTTTAGGCTGCACATTTACATTATTACAGTATCCTTACTGGAGCCTTCTGAAATGGATGCCAAGATGGAGATGAAAATGCTTCTTGGTAGGTTTTGCAAGACCTCAGGAGTCCTGCATTTAGACCACTCTGTCCATCTGTGAGCACCGCCCACACCTTTTGCCCCTGTGGTCCAAGTGTAGGCTCTGGGAAGAGCAGCCCAAAGCTTGGAGTTTGGTGTGTCTGGGGTGGCACTAGGGGGGGTAGGTAGCACTGCTCTTTTTGTTGTAATGTGAATGATGCCTTTGAGTAGATGTCCTTCCCCCACCCCCACCCACCCACCCATCAGCAATACCTCGCTTTGTTCCCTCTTTATGATGCATTTCCCAGAATTTATGGGCATGGACATTGGCCTGCTTGACTTTGAATCCTCGATTTTCAAATAATCATCTGTAAGGAGAAGCATTCCATGCGGTCTCCATGTGAAACACCCTCAGCTTCCCTTGGACAGAATGGTGGTTTGCTTAGACCCTGAGTCAAGATCCCATGCCCCTCTCTACAGAAGGATGCAGACTTAATTTAGGATATGGCTAGCCAGGTCTTGCATGTCCCAGCATTCTATTTCTGGCCTGTATTTTCTTGTGGCAATTATAAACTCCATTGAATCCATTACACGGTAAATATTTTTAAATCATGCAGCTTTCTCTCCTCACTAAGAATGTAGTTTGGTATTTTCTCATTTTGTTAGAAGAGGCCATAACTGCCATTGTATTACTAATAATGCAACATGAAATTGAAGGTGCCTCATTGCATAATAAACAAAATCAGCCATCGTACTGTAACTTGGAGAGGAATGAAATGAGCACAGGCAGGAGTGGGCTGTGCGAGCGCAGGTGAGAAGGCCACAAGCCCAGCCCCTTGATGCACATTTGCTGTGGGGCATGTGTTTCTTGCCTAATCTTTTGTTTCTTCAGTGCTATTCAGAGTACCTTCTGGAACCCATAGTATCCTGTGTTTTCAAGTATTTATATTAAGATCTGAGCAAAGCAAAGCAGCGTAATAGGCTTTTTTTTAAGCTGCACATGAGAACACTTCCATGAGTGGGCCAGGGCCTCAACGAGCCTTTTTTCCCCTAGCAGACTTCAGCAGGAGAAATGTGCAATGTCTTGCTTGGATTTGGGTTTGATATCTTTCTTTAAAATGTTAAAATGCAATGTCGATCACTTTGAAGTGGGAATAAATGCAAACTTCTGTTTCCCTTAGAAAATGTGTTTTTAAACTATGTGTTTAAAGTAATCTTTTATTCTGTATTACTGCTTTGGCCATGTGACTCTCATGACTTTGTACCGGATTCTCAGCTCCCTGCAACGTGGAGACAAGAAGCTCTGGAATGACAGCAAGGTTTTCATTCCATGAGCACAATACAGCATCATTAACATTTTTAATGGTATGGGTTTTATACCATCTGTGTATGTTTGCAAATATTAAGTTATTACATGTTTGAAAATTAGCATTTTTCATCCTAAATTTTATATGTTTGCAAATATATTTTTTTAATAAAATTTCAAAACCAAGTTTTAGCACCTACTAAATTTTAATTGTGTTTTTATTTGTAGAAATAGGTACTTTTGAATTGAGTCCCTGTACCCTACCCAGCCCTGTTCTGGTGAGACAGAGTAGGAGGGAGGAATGAAACCAACAAGGAGAACCTCATCCACCTGTTCCCAGCCTGTCTAATCTGGGTTCCCCAGAGGAACAGAACTGCTAGACAATAAGTAGATGTATATACAGGAAGGGATTTGTTATGTCTGAAAGCAAATTATAATAAATTCATTTTAATAAGACTATTGACTTTATTTCTAAGTCTGGAATCCTGTTTTTGTTTTTATTTTGTTTTTATTCGATCTACTACTTAAGCCATGTCCTCAACTTTTTTTTTTTTTTTTTGGGGGGGGGTGCTGGTCCTGAGGCTTGAACTCAGGGACTAGGTATCCCTGAGTTTTTGTGCTCAAGGGTAGTGTTCTTTCACTTGAACCACAGCTACAGCTCCCCCCCCCCCCCCCCAGTCCTGGGCCTTGGACTCAGGGCCTGAGCACTGCCCCTGGCTTCTCTTTGCTCAAGGCTAGCACTCTGCCACTTGAGCCACAGCACCACTTCTGGCCGTTTTCTATATATGTGGTGCTGGGGAATTGAACCCAGGGCTTCATGTATATGAATCAAGCACTCTTGCCACTAGGCCATATTCCCAGCCCGTCAGCTACAGCTTTTTGATGAGTAATTGCAGATAAGACTCTCATGGACTTTTGTGCCCGAGCTGACTTTGAACCATCATTCTCAGATCTCAGTCTCCTGAGTAGGTAGGATTATAGACATAAGCCCCCAATGCCCAGCTGGGTGTGGCATTTTTGCCTAGAGCTGGCCTCTGATCCTCCTACCTCCAGCCTCCCCAAGTAGCTGGGATTATAAGCATTAGCCACTGCACCCAACCTACCTCACTCCCTTTTCATTTTTTTTCTGTTAATTTCCCCTCATCTCCTTTCAAACAAATGTTCTGTTCTTTTTCCTTTATCCTATAGCTCTACCTACTGTTTTGTTGGTTTGAGGAGATTGTTTGGTAGTCATGGGGCTTCAACTCAGGGCCTGAGCTTTTTCAGTCAAGACTAGAGCCACAGTGCCATTTCATTTTCTGATAGTTAATTGGAGATAAGAGTCTCACAGACTTTCCTGCCTGGGCTGGCTTTGAACAACAATCTTCAGATCTGAGCCTCCTGGATTGCTAGGATTGATTAGAGGCATGAGTCACTGAGGCCTGGCTCACAGTTTTTGTTTGTTTGTTTTGCCAGTCCTGAGGCTTGAACTCAGGGCCTAGACACTGTCCCTGGGCTTCTTTTTGCTCAAGGCTACCATTCTACCACTTGAGCCACAGTGCCACATCCAGCTTTTTCTGTTTATGTGGTACTGAGGAATCGAACCCAGGGCTTCATGCATGCTAGGCAAGCACTCTACCACTAGGCCACATTCCTGGCCCCTCTAAAATTTAGTAATAATTTTAACCACTAGGGCTGGGAATATGGCCTAGTGGTAGAGTGCTTGCCTTGCATACATGAAACCCTGGGTTCGATTCCGGAGCATCACATATATATAAAAAAGCCAGAAGTGGCGCTGTGGCTTAAGAGGTAGAGTGCTAGCCTTGAGCAAAAAGAAGCGAGGGACAGTGCTCAAGCCCTAAGTCCCAAACCCCAGGACTGGCAAAAAAATAATAATAGTAATAATTTTAACCACTGGGTTTATTTTTAAAATAATTATACTGGTAGCTCACACCTGTAATCCTAGCTACTTGGGAAGATGGCAATTTGAAGCCAGTCCAGGTAAGAAAGTCCATGAGATATATCTGCAGTTGACCACCAAAGAGCCAGAGTAGAATTGTGGTTCAAGTGGAAAAGGCACTAGCATTTGGTAGAAAAAGCTAAGGGACAGCATGGAAAGAAGTAAGGAAAGAAAAGAGGGAAGGAGGGAAGAAGGAAGGAAGGAAAAAAGATTGTGAATATTTTAAAGTAGTTGTGACACAAAGATTTTAAAGTAGGCATGGGATGTGCTATATTAAATATTTAATTGCCTGAGCACAATTGCACAAATTCTCAACATCCCCCTCACCCTCCAGCTCAAGCCCTCAGCCTCTCATCTGTGGGTTCCTGCCTGAAAGGAGGCTGAACAGCATTGCATTCCCCACTCAAGATGGTGAGATTGTTAATTAATGCCCTCTTATCACTCACTTCTATGGGTTCCTGCCTGAAAGGATACTGACCAGCATTTATGTTCCCAGCCCAAGATGGTGAGATTAATTAATGCCCCCACAGGACTTTGGAGTTCTTCATGATGGCTCATCACCTTCCAGGCCACCTCAGAGGTCAGTAGAATTGTGGACAGGTAGGAGAGGAGCAAGAAAAACAAATACTGTTAGTCCCCTTTTCCATCAGGCTAGAAGTAGCAGGCCTTTGTGCTTGAAACCACACTCTCGGACCAAGGCTACTCAAGTCCCTTTGCACACACTGGCTGGCACACAGGTGCAGATCACTATTTGTTGTGAATAGAATTAATTTCATCCTCATGACCATTTATAAAACAGTACCCCATTTTATAAATAAGGAAATCAGTGATTGATTAGAGAATTATTACAGGGCTGAAACTTTAGCACAATCTTCTCTAGGAAATGAGAGGCTGAAGGATAAAAACAATTGAAGGCTGGGACTATAGATCATGATAAAGTTCCTACCTAGCATTCAAGAGTCCCTGGGCTGTTGTGGGGAGAGAAGGTGGGAGAAAAACGAAGTTGAGGGTAACAAGTTTGGCAAGAAATGTACTCACTACCTTACGTATGTAACTAGCTACTCTATACATCACCTTGACAGTAGAATTAAAAGCTAAAAACAAAAAAGCCTCCCTGGGTTTAACCTCAGCACCACAGAGAGCAAGAGAGAGAGAGAGAGAGAGAGAGAGAATGGGGGAGGAACATGAAAGGGAAGTAGAAGAGCAAAAGAAAAAAATCTCATACAACATTTGATTACTTGATGAGCTTTCTGGGTGGCTGAACATGGGGAGATACTGGGAGAGTGGGAGAGTGGGGACATCTGTCCTGGAGAAAAAACTTCCAGTGGGCACATATCATGTATTTCCCTTTGCTTCCTGGCAAGAAGTTCGATTCTTCCCTCCCCTTGTGCCCCACTGCTTATACCTGAACATGTCAGCAGATTTCCACTCTCCCGCCCCAACAAGGTTAACCTAGAACACACAGCCTGGCATGAAGGAAGAGAAAAATCCCATTTTACAGATGTGAAAAAAAACCCAAGGCTCAGACAAGAGCAAAGATCTACTAGGCCAAGTAGGCTTTAGGTCCCCTCTCTTTATTCTCTCCCAATCTCAAGATGGAACCTTACCAGTTAGAGGCAAAGTTGACAGAGCTAGCAGAACCAGCCTTTCTGAAGAGCTCTTTGCCAAATTTGTTGCCACCCTCTAACCCAGTAGTTTTTTATTTAGAGGTAACCCCTCAGGACATGATGTGGATTCCAAAATGTTAACTGCAGGGTGATATCTACCAGTGAGAAAAGGAAAAGCAATCCAGTCATCTGAAGGATGACCAATAATTGAGGACAGAGCTCTATGATTAGACATTACACAGCCAGTTCAAATAACATCTTGGAAGGATTGTAAATTGCTAGCAGGAAAATGTAGAAGAAAAGGTGTATTTCATAGGATCCTGACACTTTTTTTTAGTAAAAGTAAACCACAATAGCAAACACATGCTGAGCAATGACTATGTTTCCAGCCTTGCCCGACCCTCTGAGAAGTCTGACCCCCATTCCCACTCTACAGTGAGTCTCTAGTCTTTTCCTCCCCACACCCCTGCTTTATGTTCTCTGTGACATTTATAGTAAATACTTTTCACATGAATAAAGGACTAATAGTGGTCCTATTTGGGTAGAACTATGTATGGTTTAACTTACCGTTAAAGTTTCTCTTTTCTGGGTTTTTACAAGGAGCATGTTTTGCTTTTACAATCAGAAATTAAGAGTATTCTTTTAAAAATGGGTAGGGGCATGGCTCAAGTGGTTGATTTTAAACCCTCAGTTTCACCAAAAAAAAAAAAAAAAAAGCCAAATCAGGTGTCAGTGGCTCATACTTATAATCCTATCTACTCAGCAGACTGAAATCTGAAGATCCCAGTTCAAAGCCAGACAGGCAGACAAATCCAAGAGACTCTTCTGATCAGTAAAATGCCAGAAGTGGAAATGAGTGGTCAAGTGGTAGAACACTAACTTAGTGCAAATCCCCGAGTTCAAGCTCCAGTACCAATACTAAAATAAATAAATAAATAAATTTAAAAAGCTATTCCAAGCCAGGTAATCCTCACTGCTTAGGAGGCTGAGATCTGAGGATCATGATTCAAAGCCAGCCTGTGCTGGAAAGTCCATGAGACTGTTATCTCCAATTAACACCAGAAAACTGGAAATGGACTATGGCTCAAAGTGGTAGAGTGCTAGCCTTGAGCGAAACAACTCAGGGACAGTGCACAGGCCCAGAGTTCTAGCCCCAAGACATCTTAGGCAAAAAAGAAAAAAAAAAAAAAAAAAAGAAAATTCCATATGAGAAAAATTTGTGTCAAATAGCTGTGTTCTTACTTTCCTAAGACAACATTAAAAGGTATTTCCTCCAAAATGAAAGAAACTCCAGGCATTGAAGACGAGAGATGGATTTATTAAAATTCTACTAATCAAACTACAAGGCTCTGGCACGTGCCCACAAGCAGGCCTCCATGAGGCACAGGGGCAAAGGTGGGTACTTCCCCCAAAAGGACTTATTGCAGGTTCCTTGCTGACATACCCAGGGGCCCTGGGTATGTGCCAAAGGAAGAGTCCCAGGATCATCTAAATGTTGGCTCTACTGTAATCCCTGTGCTGAACTGGGACTCATAGCACTGGGCCCAGGCATGTTTCAGGAGCACACACACGGGCCCAGCCCTGCCAAAGCAATGCCAACACCATCACTCAGGAATGCAGCTGCTCAGGGCCATTCACGCCTCATCAGTGCCCACTCAGTGGACAGAGGATGGCAGACCTGCCGGAGCACATCAGAGTAGCTTTGCCCTGAGTTGCATGTGGACAGCCAACAAGAGCAGCAGCCCCCACAGCCTGGGGCCCTGTTCTCAACCCAAAAACATCCCAGGAAGCAGCCTGGCTTATGAAACATAGACATGGTTTTACATAATCATGGGAAATAAAGAAAAATGTGCCTTCATAGAGAGGGACCCTCCAACTGCAACAGGATGTTTGTCAAGATGGATTTTTAAAAATTTTTCTTCTGATTACAAAGCCAACTGTGTTCATTGCCACTAAGTCCCAACAAAAACAAAAGGAGCTGGGCACTTTGTGCTCATGCTTATAATCATAGCTACTCAGGAGGCTGTGATCTGAGAACTGTGGTTCAAAGCCAGACCAGGCAGGAAAGTCTATGAAACTCTTATCTCCAAGTAGCCACCAGAAAAGCTAGACATTGAGCTATGGCTCAAATAACAATGCCTTGAGTAAAGAAAGCTAAGAGAGGGCTGGATTTATGGCCTAGTGGTAGAGTGCTTGCTTCGTATACATGAAGCCCTGGGTTCAATTCCTAAGCACCACATATATAGAAAAACCAGAAGTGGCACTAAGGCTCAAGTGGTAGAATGCTAGCCTTGAGCAAAAAGAAGCCAGGGATAGTGCTCAAGCCATGAGTTCAAGCCCCAGGACCGGTGAAGAAGGAGGGGGCGGGGGAAGAGAAGAAGGAGGAGGAGGGGGAGGAGGAGGAGGAAGAGGAGGAGGAGGAGGAGGAGGAGGAGGAGGAGGAGGAGGAGAGCTAAGAGATAGGGCCCAAGACTTGAATTCAAGCCCCCAGTACTACCTACCTACACACACACACACTACAGTCTCATGTTGTCAAATTCAGGCTAAAACTGTTGTAGCACACGCTACCCTCCTGCTTCAGCTTCCTGAGTGTTGGGATCGTGGGCCTGTACAACCACACTCATCTTGCGCTGACTTTAAACATGCCCTCCGCCTCTGGGGTACCCAGCAAAGCATTGAACCTAGGGCTGTCCAGCTCTGTAACTCTGTGTCCCTGCAGAGTTCCAGAACCCAAATATACTTCCCCCAAGAGTCTTAGTAGCAATTCAGAGTGCTAGGCTCCATCCCAGAGACTTATTCAGGAGGTTTGATGTACCCAGAGATCTGTATGCTTAATAATTACTTAAGGAAATCAGGATCTGACTAGCCATTTCCATCGGAAGTGCAACTCAGAATTCTGTTGCTACAGAAAATTGGGCATGGTGGGCTACACCTGGAATCCATCCCAGCACTTAGGATGACAGATGTAGGTAGGAGCATGAAGAGTTCAAGGCTTACCTGAGCTACATAGTGAGTTGGAGGTTAGCCTGTCAGCAATATTCTGTGACTCCACATTTCATTCTGTGCAGCCTGTATGACCCACTAACAACATTTCAGTGACCAAAAACATAGTAATAACCTCAATGGCAATACTTACTCCCCCTCAGTATGTTTTGGTGATCTGGATGGTCTTAGGTGCTGACTCTCTGAAGGTGCCCTTCACTGCAGGTACCGCATGGGTCCCAAAGGATGATTTGGTTGTCAGGGGCTGGTGTCACAGGGCTGGTGGGTGCCAATCTGCTGGAGCTGGTCTGCTGGGTCAGATTGACACCCACCAACTCTGTGACCTTGATTGACCTCACCAATCTCAATGTGCTCACCTATAAAACAATGATTACTTCCCCTGTGAATCCCACCTACCGCAGGAAGGAAAAGAGCGATCTGCAGGAATTGGTGGTGTGGCTCAAGTGGTAGAACACCAGCCCTTAGTGGAAAAACTGAGGGACTGAGGAAAATGATGAGGTACCGCGCAAAGCCTTGAGCTCAAGCCCCAGCAACACACACACACACACACACACACACACACACAAACACACACATACACACACACAGAACGGTTTTGCAAATCAACCGCTGAACTCTTTGCCAGACCCGGGACCTGGAGCGGTAATTGTTATTCATATTATTATCATTTATTATTACCAGTTATTATTATTATTTATCATCGTCGTGGCTCATTCGAGCAGAGCAGAGAAGCCTACCAACCAAGTCCAGACTGCTGCAGGTGTCTAGAGCTTCGGGGCGGGACCGGCGTGCGCGCGTCGTCTGGGGTGATCCAACGCCCCGCCCCTCGCCCCGCCCCTCGTCTTCGCCCCGCCCCCAAGGGCGGTTCCCGGGGAGACTTAACGCGCCGCGTTCGGCGCCGCTCCTCGCCCGCCGCTAGTTGCCGCTGGACCAGCTTCTGTGCTCTCCTCTCGGCGCCGTCTCCTCGTCCGGCTGCACCATGGAAGGCTACCACAAACCCGACCAGCAGAAGCTGCAGGCCCTGAAAGACACGGCCAACCGCCTTCGCATCAGCTCCATCCAGGCCACCACGGCGGCGGGCTCGGGGTAAGCGCGGGGCGCGGGGCGCGGGGCGCGGGCCCGGGCCCGGGGAGGGGCGCCCGCTGCGTGCCGCGCAGCACGCAGCCACCACGAGGGAGGCGGCAGGGGCGCGGTCGGGTGGCGGGGCCGCGTGGCTCGGGGCCCGGGCCACAGGCGCCTTCCACTGCGCACTCACGCTCTGTTTCCTGGCCCTGCCGCGTGGGCCTTGGCCTCCCGCCGAAGCCGCGATCCGCCTCCGCTGCCCTGGCCTGCGGGTCCCCCATGCTTGGTGACACTTCGTGGTTCACGTAGCCTTCCTCCGCGGCGCTACCGGGAAAGCCACCATTAATGCTCTCGGGAAAACCCGGCCCTTGGCTCGCGCGTCACCCTTAATTCTCTCCCGAGCCGGTGGGCTCCACTGGGAACGCTCTGCCTTGCAGGTGGGGAAACTGAGGCACCGAGTGTAGGTCAGTTAAGGTCACACGGCAAAAGCTGGCAACAGTTCAATGCCGGTTCCAACCCACCATCTTGACGGAGACTCGGCCTAGCCTTCTCCATCCCGAGCTGTGCCCTCCCTGCACTGCCCTCCCCCACGCACAGCACGACTTCACATTCCCGCACCTCTGGAGTGGGGTCTGCGTTCGCATCCGAGGGCTGCTGGGAATGCCGGGGTGGGGGAGGGGAGGCGGGCCTAGGACCTAAGCTGAGGCGGGAGGTGGGTGTGAAGAAGGAATGAAGGGAGCTTGGCGTCTTGAATGAATGAAAGCGCGTTGAGTCCACGCTAAGTGGGGTAGCAGGGTCTCCACATTACAGGAGATGGTCTGAAGAATTCCAGTGCTTTACTTCAGGCCTGCTAAGAGGACCTGTGACAGACAGCAAGGTGGACAAATCATTATTTGGATAGGGAGTGGTTTCCAGGGATCTCCCCAACCAACCTGTGAGATTAGAACTGAGAAGAAGTAACTGGCTTCTGACCAGTTTCATACAGGAAATAATATTAAGAAGTACCTTGCTGGGTGAGTATGCACTCACTCTTCTTGCCTTTTTAAGACACCCTATTTCTAGAACGTTTGGATCTCTTGCAGGTCACTTCCCTCCCACCCCACTCATGCATATTTTGGACCTGTTATCTCTCCTGGGTTTGTATCCTCTGCGGGGTATCCCCTCCTCAGGGATCTAGCTTCCTTCCACTGCAGCCAGACCTGCTCCAGGTTGGTACACAGTGGGCCTGCACATGCTCTATTGCTTGTTTGGTAAATATTGGGTTGGCTTCCCTCAGCCATTTCATGGTAGTCTGAGGTCTGGTTAGAGTAACATAGCCATTAGTGCCACACATCTGAGCATTTTGCATAGCTGGGTAAGACATGCAGACATTTAAAGGGTCACTAAGCAGCTAAGTAGGTGCTCCTGGTGTGATGTAGGATCCTTACTTGCATTCTGAGAATAACACTGTCAGATTGTGTTATATCTGCTTTTTTTGGGGGGGGAGGGGCAGTACTGGGGTTTGAACTCAAGGGGGGCCTTATGCTTGCTAAGAAGTCTCTCTTCTACTTGAACCATATCTTCATATCTTTTTGCTTTTTATTTGCTTTTTGAATAGGGTCTTTTTTTTCCAGGCTAGCCTGGATGGTGATCCT
Source organism: Perognathus longimembris pacificus (assembly GCF_023159225.1). Classification (NCBI taxonomy): domain Eukaryota; kingdom Metazoa; phylum Chordata; class Mammalia; order Rodentia; family Heteromyidae; genus Perognathus; species Perognathus longimembris. The sequence continues at coordinate 36,861,673 of NC_063170.1, forward strand.
CCTATTTATGCCTCTCCTTTAGGTAGGCTAACAGGAGTGATCCACACATGTAGCTTATTGGTTAAGATGGGATCTTGTAAGCCTTTTGCCCAGGCCAGCCTAAAACCTTGATCTTCCAGATCTCACCTCCTATGTTTACATTTTAATGAGGACATTGAGGCTGATATGTTAGATGACTTGCCCCAACTAGTAACCAGTGCCTGGTTTCAGGCTTCTGCTCAGAAATTCCTTGGGCACGGGGACTGGAGAATGGAGGGAAAGACAAACAACCATGACACCTACTAGTCTGGAAGGTACTTTAAAAGAAACTAAATATTTTCAACTGCTGGGGGACTCCCAAAGCTGGGGTATCCTGTAGGCCTTCTGGTCCTTGCTAGATAATTTCCACCCAGAAAAGATTTTCCACCCAGAAAAGATACTGCATGTGGCTACCAAGAGTTACGCCCATGTTTACATTGTAACCTTAGAGAGGAACTTACTGGACTCAAAAGTATTTCTTTGCAAAAGGAAAGAGTATAAAATGTGTGTGTGTATGTCTGTATGTAAGTGATGTGTAATGAGAAATCCAGGAAAGAAATACAGGAAACTTGCTTTTTAGAAGGAAGTAGCATTCTATGCAATCTGTCACAAGAGAGATTTTGAAATGTATGTGTAAGAGTATGTCAAAAAAATACTCAAGGAAGACTTGAGACATGGCCAGTGTTCTGGTTCCCCTCTATTTACTTTGAGGCTGGCTGCTCCCTTGCCACAGTGGGTAAGTTCCATCATCCCTGCTCAGTCTGGGCTGCAGTCACAGCTGGGGTGACCACTCTGTCAGAGTGTCCAATCTTCTGGGGAGTACTTATAATCTGGTGGTGAAACAGGACTTTGGTTCAGTCTTTGCTGGTCACTGCTGGATTCGTACTCTCAGTCAGTGAAGATCCAGGATGTTGGTTTCAGGTTGGGTGATGTCCTATTTCAACAGCTTTCCCAGTCTTGTCTCAATGTGCAGTGGATCATTCCGGGCCTAGGGTGAGCCCACTGGATTCTGTGTCAGAAGTTGGGTCTGGATGTGGAGGGACAGAGCCTTCACAGAGGCCTTTTGTTTAGACAGTGCCTATAGTGGCCAGAGTATCTATGTGGTCTTCTCCCTCTTCATGCTGAGGGAACTGTGACAAGAGTCCAACACATCCAAGCTGGAAAAAAGAACTCTCAGTGACCTTGTCAGAAGTGGTCAGTGGGCTGGGGATATGGCCTAGTGGCAAGAGTGCCTGCCTCATATACATGAGGCCCTGGGTTCGATTCCCCAGCACCACATATACAGAAAATGGCCATAAGTGGTGCTGTGGCTCAAGTGGCAGAGTGCTAGCCTTGAGCAAAAAGAAGCCAGGGACAGTGCCCCAGGACTGGCCAAAAAAAAAAAAAAAAAAGAAGTGGTCAGGATTTCTTAGTTCTTATCAGTTAGGGCCAGACTATGTTATCCAAATGGTGCTGTGTCATCTTTCTATACCACCCCAGTCAGACCTGATTGAAAGGGGAAGGTGGCCTGTGCTTTCAGCAGTCTCCCAGGACTTCAGAATCATAGCTTTGGGGGAGTACCCGAAGGGCTAATAAATGCCCAGACTTGGCTGGTGTACCCAAAGAGATGAGTACTCTAAACCAGCGTTTTTTTTCCCCCATTCCTGAGGCTTGAACTCAGGGCCTGAGTACTGTTACTGGTCTTCTTTTGCTCAAGGCTAGCACTCTACCACTTCAGCCACAGCCCCTCTTCCTGCTTTTTCTGTTTATGTGGCACTGAGGAATCAACTCAGGACTTAGTGCATGCTGGCAAGCACTCTACTACTAAGCCACATTCCCAGCCCATCTAAACCACCTTTGTTCTAAGCAGCTGTACCCTTTGTCAGAAAGGCCCTGCCCATCCTAAAGCCTCATTTTCTCCATCTTTAAAGGAGAGGTTAGCTAGGCAATGGTGGCAGCTACTCAGGAGGCTGAGATCCAAAGATCATAGTTTGAAGCCATCCCAGGCAAGAAATTCTGGGAGACTTATCACCAATTAACCACCAGCATGCTGGAAGTGGAGCTGTGGCTCAAGTAGTAAAGCACTAACTTTGAGCTAGAAAGCCCTAGGCCCTGAGTTCAAGCCCAGGACTAGCACTAAATAAATAGAGATCCATAGAAAAGTAGCTATTTGTTGTGTCAGTGGTTAGTATAACAAAATGTCTGAGATAAACTAGCTTTATAAAGAAAAAAGTTTTAGATTCTAAAGAACCAAACAGCACAATATGTGTTCTAGTAAGGAACTAGTTAGTTTTCCAAGTAACTGGATTGCTTAGGAGTAAGGAAGCCCTAGGACCCTGTCATCTACTGGTTTTGATATCTTGTTATAGTAGTGATGACCTTGAAGTGGCCAGAATTGCATTGCATCCCTGGACTCCAGTTCTGGCTGCATGCTCTGGCTCCTCTTCCTCCTGACACTGAAGCAAGAGCAGAGCCGTTGAAATTGCTGCAGTAGCATTACTCAATTCCATGTGAAGACACCTGGTTGCCCTGGGGTGACTGGTTTTTTTTTTTCCCCAAGTGACCTCTGAATTCACCAAGGCTAATTGGTCCATGATTCTTAAAGCTGAGGGCAAGGTTCAACTCCCTGGCTGGTATTCTCTTGAATTCTTCTGAACTCCAACTCTGATTCCTGTTGCAGCCCTGCCCCTGGACTTGATCTATTTCAGAAGGCCTGTTGTCACCAAGTCTGGTCTCACAAAATCAGCTGTGTGGTCTGTGCCTGCATGCTCAGAGCTGAGGTCTTAGGCAGACTATGTTCTTGCCTTCATGGAAGCAAGGTGGAGTGGGTGTGTCTGCCTGACCCGGCTCCCACAGAAAATCTTGCTCAGAAATCAGTTGTATTCACAGACTTGATATAATCTCTCAGGGTTGCACAACTGGTCAGGGAAGTGCAGATACCTGAGAAGTTCTTCTCTGTGTTTACAGCTTTATAGAGGTATAATTTGCATATTGTAACATTCTGGGACTTAAGATACATTTATAGTAGTTGACAGCAAAATTGGAGTAAATTTATCATACCCAATTTTCATTATCCCTAAAAGATTCCTCCTGTACATTCTGTCCTCATTCCCTCCTGTAGGTTGGAGGCTATCCAGTGGTAACATGAACTAGAACTTTGATTTCTTCTTTTATGGCTAAATATTCCTTTGTTTGAATATCCTACACTTTGCCTATCCATTTTCCTTTTTTCCCCTCTCAGTCTTTTTCTTTAACTGTTTAAGGAAGAATTTTTATAATCCAAATTACATTTCCTTGCACAGTTATCAATTCTTTTACTCTCAGTCTTTTGTTTTTGTCCTAGCTGTGCCACTGGCAGACACTGATTCCTTGAGCAAGTTACTTGCCCTCTGTGGACCTTAGTGGGCCATGCTTAATATGTGAAGTTTAGATTTAATCTTTGATATTAATAGGAGTGAATAACAGGTAAGCAAATGGCAATTTTTTTTCCAGTCCTTGGGCTTGAACTCAGGACCTGAGCACTGACTGAGCACTGAGCACTGACTGTCTTCTTTTTGCTCAAGGATAGCATCTACCACTTGGGTCACAATGCCACTTCCAGCTTTTTCTGCTTATGTGGTACTGTGGAATTGAACCCAGGGCTCATGCATGCTAGGCAAGCACTCTACCACTGAGCCACATTCCAAGCCCCAATGGCAATTTTTATATGGTGAACTTTGTTCTTTACACTTTGTTCTTTACACTTACATTACCTTGTCAAGTCAGCTTCTGTTATCCAACTTAGAAAAAAATTGAAGCTCAGAGGTCAGTGTGTGTGAGATGTTGCTAAGGCTTGTGGACACAACAGAGAAAGTTCTTAAAGTTCCTATCCTTGCAGGACGTGTATTCACTAGGATAGACAGACAGTTGTCTCTCTGAAGTCACATAAGGTCAGAAGGTGGTAAATGTTGGATCAGGTAGTGTAGCTAAAGAGGACTTCCTAAAGGAGGTTACTTGAGGCAGATATCTGAAGAAACTTTTGGGGGGGGGGTCAGTACTTGAACTTTGGTACTTAAACTCAGTTTTTTGTTTGTTTTGTTTAGTTTTTTTCTTTTGCCCCAGGCTACTGCTCTACCACTTAAGCCACATTCTACTGCTGGCATTTTGCTCATTAATTGGATGTAAGAGTCTCATGGACTTCCCTGGGCTGGCTTTGAACCCCTTATCCTCAGTTCTCAGTCTTTTGAGTAGCTAGGATTACAGGTGTGTGCTACCAGTGTCCAGATGAAGAAACAATCTTAAGTTTAGTGTCAGAAAGAAGTGCATTCTGAGTAGGAGCTGACTAGAAGTTTTGAGGGATGTTCACTCCAGCATCCTGGATTTTCTCCCAAATATTTCCTTAAGTAGGTAAGAACAGAAATAGTGTATATAGATTGTAAACAATGGGTCTGTATGGAATGGGCTGAAAAACTAGTTCTTTGCAGTCCTTTCCTTATAGAACACTTGGATAGTGTGTGTGTACACATGTGCGAGTGCATGTATTATTTGTGTGCACTTGTGTATGCGTCATTCCTGAGATTTTATGCTCAAGGCTAATGCTTTCTGACTTGAGCCAGCTTATTGGTGGTTAACTGGAGATAATATCATGGACTTTCCTGCCTGGGCTGGCTTTGAACCTCAGTCTCAACATCTCATCATCCTGAATAACTAGGATTACAGGCGTGAGCCACCAGTGCCCAGCTAATACTCTTGAATCATGCCTCCTACCCATCTTTTTGCTATTTAGTTACCACTTGAGCCACAGCGCCATTTCCAGCTTTTTCTGTTTATGTGGTACTGAGGACTCGAACCCAGGGTTTCATGCATGCTATGCAAGCACTCTGCCACTAAGCCACATTCCCAGCCCCTATTTTCTGGATTCTACCTTGTCAAAAGTTTGCCTATCAATATAGAACTCCCCTATGACCCAGCAGCCCCACTGTTGGGTATCTATCCAAAAGCCCACAAACAAAATCACAGTAATGCCACCAGCACAACAATGTTCATCGCAGCACAATTTGTCATAGCGAGAAGCTGGAACCAACCCAGATGCCCCTCCGTAGATGAATGGATCAGGAAAATGTGGTACATTTACACAATGGAATTTTATGCCTCTATCAGAAAGAATGACATTGTTCCATTTGTAAGGAAATGGAAGGACTTGGAAATAGTTATACTAAGTGAAGTGAGCCACACCCAAAGAAACATGGACTCTATGGCCTCCCTTATTGGGAATAATTAGTACAGGTTTAGGCAAGCCATAGCAGAGCATCACAAGGCCCAATAGCTATACCCTTAGAAACACATAAGATGATGCTAAATGAAATGAACTCCATGATATGGAAACAAGTGATATATCACAGTTATAACTACTTTAAACGTCTTATGTGTATGTGTAGTTTCTATTATTGATGATGTTTTGTATCACCTTCCTATGTTTGCACCTACACTATCTCTGTAATCTTATCTGAGTATATTGGAAACCGTGTTTACTGGTATTTGAAAGTAGGAAATTCAAAGGGAATACCAAATTCGAGAGACACAGGGTAAAAAAAGAGAAATAAATACAAAAGCAATACTTGCAAAACTGTTTGGTGTAAGTGAACTGAACAACTGGGAGGGGGGAGGGAAAGGGGGGGGAGGAGGGCATGAGGGACAAGGCAACAAACAGTACAAGAAATGTATCCAATGCCCAACGTATGATACTGTAACCTCTCTGTACGTCAGTTTGATAATAAAAATTTGAGAAAAAAAAAAAAGTTTGCCTAATTTTCAGTCCCCCAGTCCTCACTTCCTCTTATAGAACTAGTTCTTAGGCCAAGGGGTGAAGCACAGTGTTGTCTAGCACTTGTCTAGCGCGTACCCAGCCCTAAGTACAATTCTCAGCACTGCCAAAAATAAGTTATCTCTGGGCTTTGATTCTTTTCTTTTTTTTTTTTTTGCCAGTCCTGGGGCTTGCACTCAGGGCCTGAGCACTGTCCCTGGCTTCTTTTTGCTCAAGGCTAGCACTCTGCCACTTGAGCCACAGCGCCACTTCTGACTGTTTTCTGTGTATGTGGTGCTGGGGAATTGAACCCAGGGCCTCATGTATACGAGGCAAGCGCTCTTGCCACTAGGCCATATCCCCAGCCCCTGATTCTTTTTGTTGTATATTTCCTATTTAGTTAAATGTTTTTACTTTTGGCTTCTTTGTTTTAACTATTGTCTTTTGGGAGGATTTACTACAATTTTTACTTTTTAAGCTTGATCTTAGCTATTGACTTTATGTGGTCTTGTTCAAAAACAAGAACACAGTTCAAAAACTTTGCTAGGTAGGTGCTTTATCACTTAAGCTACACCCCCAGCTTGAGTGCTTATTCCTTATCTGTAACAGATGTTATCTTTTTTTTACTTTTAGTTTTTAGGCATTAATAGTTGCTATGGTGAGGCTGTGATTTAGGGGCTTGACCTCTTTGCTTTGACCATTAATTAACCCCATTCTCATTCAGGCTCAGCCTATATCCTCCCCCCCCCCCGCCCTCCCCCCCACTTTACTCCTGGGCCTTGAACTCAGGGCCTGGGTGTTGACCTTCTTTTTGCTCAATCAAAGCTAGCACTTGAGCCACAGTGCCACTTCTAGCTTTTTCTGAGTAGCTTAATGGATATGAGGGTCTCATGGACTTTTCTGCCAGAGATGGCTTCAAATTGTGATCCTCAGATCTCAGCCTTCTGAGAAGCTAGGATTACAATTGTGAGCCACCGGTGCCCAGCTAGGCAGAAACTGTGAGTGAATGAGGTAAGAAAGGCTTTTCTGGCCAAGGGATATTGGGAGGAAGGATGTGTTAGCTGCAGGAAGATCAGTGGGGAAGAGGGATTTCATGAAAATGATTGTCATAAACTGCTTTCTTAAACGGCAACTAGTTTGTACAGTTACTTAAAAGATAATAAACTAATTGGGACCTGGCACTGTCTTTATGCCTGTAATCCTAGCTGTTGAGGAGGCTGAGATTAGGAGGAGGATCAAGGCCAGCCTCAGCACTTTCAGGAGACCCTTCTCTTAACCAATTTAAAAAAAAAAAAAAAAAGCTGGGCCAGGCACTAGTGGCTCACACCTGTAATCCTACCTGCTCACTACCTGCTCAAGAGACTGAGATCTGAGGATTGTAGTTCAAAGCCAGCCTAAGCAGAAAAGTCCCTGTGAGACTCTCATCTCCAATTAGCTATTCAAAAAAATCAGAATCGGGGGGCTGGGAATGTGCCTTAGTGGTAGAGTACTTGCCTAGCATGCATGTAGCCCTGGGTTCAATTCCTCAGCACCACATAAACAGAAAAGGCCAGAAGTGGCGCTGTGGCTCAAGTGGTAGAGTCCTAGCCTTGAGCAAAAATGGAAGCCAGGGACAGTGCTCAGGCCCTGATTTCAAGCCCCAGGGCTGCCCCCCCCCCCAAATAACAAAAGTCTTAAGAAAAATGGATGGAACTAGAATAAATCATGTTTAGTGAGACAAGCCAAGAACAGAGAAACAAATGACATGTGGTCTCCCTGATTTCCGGGTATTAGAATTAAAATGCAAAGAGATAGAACAAAGTAAACAGGTCTCAAGATACCAAAATACAGTTAAAAGAAAAGAGGACACAGAATGAGTGGCAAGTGTGAAAATAATAACAATAGTAATATGACAGGGGACCATCAGCTACATTGGACACTGATGAAAGTGAGCCAAGCAACTCATGGGTGGGAATGGGAAGGGAGGAATGAGTGAAAGAGAACATGGTACTAAAGAAAAGAAAAGTACTGTACAGGGCTGGGAATATGGCCTAGTGGCAAGAGTGCTTGCCTCATATACATGAGGCCCTGGGTTCAATTCCCCAGCACCACATATACAGAAAATGGCCAGAAGTGGTGCTGTGGCTCAAGTGGCAGAGGGCTAGCCTTGAGCAAAAAGAAGCCAGGGGCAGTGCTCAGGCCCTGAGTCCAAGGCCCAGGACTGGCCAAAAAAAAAAAGAAAAGAAAAGAAAAGTACTGTACATATCATCTGAAATGGAGGAAATTATTTTATTGTTAAAGTTCATAGACTTCGTAAGCTTTGTAGAGTAGAATGATAATTTTCATCATTGTGAAAGTTAAAATGTGTACTGTGAAATACATGTAGTAACTTAAACCCAATTTAAAAAAAGAAAGAAAAAGACAAAAAAAATGAAATTAGAATTGTGGGGGCTGGGAATATGGCCTAGTGGCAAGAGTGCTTGCCTCGTATACATGAGGCCCTGGGTTCAATTCCTCAGCACCACATATGCAGAAAATGGCCAGGAGTGGCGCTGTGGCTCAAGTGGCAGAGTGCTAGCCTTGAGCAAAAAGAAGCCAGGAACAGTGCTCAGGCCCTGAGTTCACGGCCTAGGACTGGCCAAAAAAAAAAGAATTGTGGCTCAAAGTGGTAGAGTGCTAGTCTAGAGCAAAAGAGCTCAGAGACAGTGCCCAGGCCCTGAGTTCAAGCCCTACAACCAACAAACAACAACAAAAAAAACCTGGGTGAAGTGGTGCATACTTTTACTTCCTACTACATGGAAAACATAAATAGGATCGTGATTCTGGGCGTAACAGTGAGATTGTTTAACGAAAGCAAAAAGGACTGGGGTTGTGACCCAAGTATTCGAGACTGCCTGGCAAGTGTGAGGTCCTGAGTTCAAATCTCAGTACTGCAAAAGGAAAGAAACTTGATTTGGGCAAGCACAAACCTCTAACTAGAACACCCTGCATAGCAGAGTTTTTTTTAATAAATAGTCATGTCTGCTTATAACCCCCATGCAGCACAAAAAGGCAGGTGGTAGGTAAGTACCCTATAGCCCCTCACCTTGTCTCTAGCCAGTCTTCTCAGGTATGACACGCGTGGCAGCATGGGGTGGTGGGGCCTCCACCTGCGGCGTCTGACTTAGGCAGGTGGGAATGCAAGAAGAGCTCTGCCACATTTTTGCTGTGCTTTTAACACAAAAGCTCCTAGTAGGTTGAGTTAAAATGGCTGTGTCTCCTGTGTTCTCAGTCAGTGCCTTTCAGCTTATAGAATCCTCCCTCGATCCTTGGCTCATTCTTCCTTCTTGCCTGCTAATGGTTGGAGTGGCTCATGTAGCCAGACTATAGAAGAGTTGGAGACATTGAGCGGTTTGTACTTGGTCTTCTAGCTGATAGGTTGTGGGCGTTGGTGACCTGGGTACTTGTTGAACCCATGGGCTTTCAAATCAACTGCTTTTCCACTTCCTCTGTGTTCCCTGTTTCAGGGCAGACCTGTCACATGCAGAAAACACTTGTGTCCAATCATTTCTCCCTGGAGTCCCTCCTAGTGGCTATGTGGTAATGTCAGTCACCCTGGGGTCACTAGAGGTAGTCAGGGTGGGCAGAGCCCCTGCTCCTGTTGTACTTCCTCTTCAGAGCAGTTGGGCCCAGAGTCTTTCTTCCATGCTGTGGTTTCAAACAAAGCTTCTTTGGAAGGGGGAAGGGCCAGAGGTCTGCCTGACCAGTGTTAACTGGGGTGTCCTCCAGCTGAAGTTGACACTGGGAGTGGGGGGTTAGGGTCCCTGCCAGGCAGGGAAGGGTTTCTTGTTTATGTGTCCTCACCTCCCTCTTTCAGGTTTTAGTGTCTTTCCCCCATGGCCAGGAGTTCATAGAAATGGTTAAGTATAAGACAATTGTGTGCCAGGAATGTGGGTACTAAACCAGCATGGGCAGCTCTCTGGATTACTCTACTAATGTGTCTGTGCTGGGAGTGACTCACCTCTAACCTGATGGGGTCCCCTAGAGGGGAGGAGGGGGCTGCTGTGAGCCCCATGTGTTGCATGTGCCCTTGGGTTTGGCATTGGGCATGTTTTAGTGTTCAGTGCCTCAAATACAATGTGGGGGGTTGAGCCGTGCTGCATGTGGGGGCTGAGCTCCTAACAGAACTGTTCCAGGAGTTGTAGCATGTCTCATGAATCAAGCCCGCCCTTGGAGACTCTAGTCTCATCGCTAGGATGGTAGTGTCAGTTCCTTTTCTCAGGAGCCATTCGGTTATCAAAACAAGAGTTTAAAACTCCCCCTTTGTCCTACCACTCCAGGGTCTTGATTTTGTCAGCCCCCATCTAAGGAAGTATAAAGGTAAATTGTGGCCTTTGTAAAAGATGAGATTTTGTGCTTTTAAAATTCTGCACAAAAGCATGGTCCCAACTGCTACTCTAGCCCTCAATATGCCCATTTTAAAAGCTGCCAAATAGCCCAATGATGCCTTTGGAAACCCCCAAACATGATTTTTCAGGTTCCAAACTGCCAGAGTTTTCTCTGAGCCTTAGTCTATGCACAGATGGCCAGTGTCTTGAAAAGAGCAGCATGCTGGTTTCTCTATTGGGATGTGGGTCATTTATCAGTACCGTGGCTCCTTAGCTGAGTCCTTAGCCTCCTGCTAGCAGTGGGAACTCCATAGCTCCCCACCCTCATTTTGAGTTGAATCTGCTATACTTGGTCTCTCCTGCCCTTCCTTTCTTCTTACTCTGGTCTAGCCCTAGAGTTTTCCAGGGGCCATGACTGAAGGTCTGGGGTAGTGCTATTGATAGGTGTGACAGCCCCTGGCATTCACTAAATGGCCCAACTCCCAAGCTACCAGTAGTTATCTTGAGACCCTGTGTTACGTCCCAGGTAACAGGAGATAAGCCATGCCTGTGTGAGTCTCCTTTTAGTCTGGCATCCCTAAATCCCTATATATAGGCCCAGGGATGCTGAAGGTTGCAGGTCCTGAGCATGTGTCTTCTTTTCTGGACCACAGCCACCCCACATCATGTTGCAGTGCTGCAGAGATCATGGCTGTCCTCTTCTTCCACACCATGCGCTACAAGGCCCTGGATCCCCGGAACCCTCACAATGACCGCTTTGTGCTCTCCAAGGTAAGAGTCCTGCTGCTAGATACCTTTTGCTTGAGGCCAGGTGTCATGTGGACTCAAGAATGGTGAGTGGTCTCAGGAGGTCTAAGCCCAAGCCTTCTCTACTTGCTGGTCCTGGTCCCTTCTTTGTTGTCTGACTCTGTGCCGACCCAGCTAGCAAGCTTAACCTGAGAGCTGAGGAACCTATGGTGTTCTGATTGGTTGCCCTTCCATGGAGCCAGGCCCATTCACTAATGAGGCTCTAACCCAGAGAAGAGGAGTAGAGGGAGTAAAAACTTTGCGTCTTTTGGCTTTTTTTTTTTTTTTTTTTTTTTGCCAGTCCTAGGCCGTGAACTCAGGGCCTGAGCACTGTCCCTGGCTTCTTTTTGCTCAAGGCTAACACTCTGCCACTTCAGCCACAGCGCCACTTCTGGCCATTTTCTATATATGTGGTGCTGAGGAGTTGAACCCAGGGCTTCATGTATATGAGGCAAGCACTCTCGCCACTAGGCCATATTCCCAGCTCCAAAAACTTTGCGTCTTTCTGCCAGGTGTCCCACTCAATTTGAGCATTGATAGGCAGAACTCAGATTCAGGTTTGGGATTACTTGGGGGCTTTCCATTAGAGAAAGCAGAGAGAGACTGTGTATGCGTTTGTGCGCACATGTGAGTGCATACATATGCTAGCACTCCAAGGGCCACAGCTTGCTCCCTTCAGGAATGGTGGTGCACTGCATCAGGATTTGGGATGAGACACATTGGCTTTCTTCTGGCAAAAGTCACAGCTACTAACCATGTGACAACTGCTTGAGATCCACTGTCCTCAGGCCAATCTCAGCAGCCACTGGTCTTGGGTTAAGCTGTAGTAGGACTTAGAAGTCTGTCCAAGTTTCTCATATGCCAGAAACCAGGATTAGGGCGGCCGGCTGCCTGCTGTAGTTTTTGGCCTCATCTAGCCGCACAGCTGTGCCCCCTGCACCTGTTGTAATGTCTGCCTGGCCTTAGCTGTGGGAACTTGGGGCTGAAAACCAACAGGCTAGAGAGGGATGAAAGGGGAGAATTGGCCTTCACTTGCTTCCTTCTCTGAAATGAATACCCTTTCTTGCCAGCTTAACCAGGCTCTGAGTCCCAGAAAGCAGCAAGAATAGCCCTAAGTATTGGTTCTCCATTTGACTACCTTTGCTGACTTCCCTGCAGGGCCACGCAGCTCCTATCCTATATGCAGTCTGGGCTGAAGCTGGCTTCCTGCCTGAGGCAGAACTGCTGAACCTGAGGAAGATCAGCTCTGACTTGGATGGGCACCCTGTCCCTGTAAGTGCACCTGCCAGGAACCTCCCAGGCCCCTTCCTCCACTTCCTTTTCCCAGGCATGAGGGAGGGAAACAGCATCCACAGAAAAACTAGAAAGGCAGAAGAAGGGGCCGAGATAGGAAGGAAAGATGTGAATCAGCTACATTGTATGCACCCCATGCTGTACCCAGAGTGAGGTCTCAGTCCTAGAGTATTCTACATCAACTTGAGGAAGGCCCCTCCAAACTTCCCTTCCCAGCTGGGCTGCCCAGCTCAGGAAGAGATACGGTTGGAAAAGTCACTGGGAAATTAATAAGGAGATAGCAGCTGAATGTTAATTCCCAAGAAGGGACCTAGCTTGCTTGTCAAGGTTTCAGTAGGTCTCCATTCTAATATTGGAAGTCACGAGTTATCACAAAAACCACCACTAGGGTCTAGATACTCACCAAGCCCAAACATTCTGCATTAATTTGCCAGGAGTTCTCCAGTCACTTTAAAAGGGTAGATTATGTTTATACGTGATACAATCTAGGGCTTAGAGAGTTTTGGTCCCCAATTTGAGGTCACATGGTTTTCTGGAGGGTAGAGCTGGGAATTGAACCCAATCTCACACTTACTTTGCTATGAATATGAGAAGTCACATTCTGGGGAAGGGCCTTCTGCAAGGGAGGGGCTTACCAGGTCTGGAAGGGGGTCCAGGAAGGTAATGCTGCCTTGGATCCTCTGTCTGGTAAGGCCAGGATCCTAGGGTTAAGTTACACAGCTCTTCTCTCCATGAATAATTGTGGTTCTCTATTATGACAGAAACAAGCTTTCACTGATGTGGCCACTGGCTCCCTGGGTCAGGGCCTCGGGGCCGCTTGTGGGATGGCCTATACAGGCAAATACTTCGACAAAGCCAGGTAACATCCCTACTCCTTATCCTAATCATCAGAACTTTTGAGAGAGGTTCTTGGTGGCCTGACCATACTCTCTGTCCCCAGCCACCCCTGTGCTGCCTCTTGCCTGGCTAGGGCTGAGTAGCATATACACATGTCCTATTCTGACCTCAAAAAGATGTGCTGAGGATGGCATGGTAGCCCTATTTTCAGATGAGGAAGTACACCCAGAGAAATTAAGAGACCTGCCCAGAGCCTTTCAGTAGCGACTAGCGGGCCCGAGTGCATGGTGCTACCACATGCTTTCTAGCCAGAATGCTTTGGCTGAGTAGTTCCTGCCTTACCTTTAGCTGGACCCCAGAAATCTTAGAAGGATCTGCCTCCCCATCCCATGTCTAAATAGGCACCAGGAGCCCAGGATACCTGCCTTTATCTTGGGAATGGGCTAGGGCTAGAGGGTTCTATGGCCTTCAGGTGACCTAATATCAGCCAGGGAAAAAACAGCCATCAGAGAGACTAAGTCTGTAGAGGGTAGGTGAGCAGCCTGGCTTGGCAAGGTTTTCTGTTTTGTTTTGTTTTTTAAGATTTCTATTAACATACTTTAGTTGGGCAACATATCCCATCAACCTCACTGTCTTCTATCATTCTCCCTTATTTCTCCCCACTTATTAAAATAATTTCAACAAGTTTTATTGTCTATTTTCACACGTGTACATAAAGAACTTTGACCATATTCATCCTTTCCATTCCCCCTCCCTGTTCTACTGCTATTCACTCTCCAACAGTTCCAGTCTGGCTAGGCAGGTTTGCTGCATAGCACCAAGTGGTTTGTAGGAGAGTCCCCACTCAGGACAGATTTCAGCCACAGGTGATCTGCTGTGACCAAAGTTGGCCTGAAGGACAGAGGCAATAGTCAATATATTAAAAACTATCCACCATAATGGGTCCTTACTCCCTTTACCTCACTTGGTGCCCATGTGCTGTCAGGATTCACCTTGATAAGCCCCTGATGGGTATGGGGAGTTAACCTCCTGTGAATGAGGAAACCAGAAAAGATCCTCTGGTGAGTGGTGGGAAGGTGCAGAGGATACATCTGAGGTCCTGGGCTGATTTTGACATGTAGGGAAGCCCAGCATGTATGGACCCCTGTTGGCAAGGCTCTTCCTAGGGGAGGAAAGCTGCCGGGGCCTAGCTGCCAGGAGGAATGGAGGGCCCAACCCTGCCTGAGGGAGCTTCCCACTTCCTTTCTGTTCACCCTCCCTACAGAAGTCCACAGCTAGCTGCAATGGGACTAGTGGGTAAGGGGTCCAAGAGGGCCAGGGGCTACAGAAAGCCTGACCAATGGCATACTGTGGGGAATGCTTTGCTGTGTGTGGATCCTGACTCCAAGCAAAGTCTCCTGACACAGCTCTTTAGGAGACTCAGAGCCCCTCAAGCCAGGGTCGCCTAAGCAGCATAGCCTGAGTTTTGGTGCAAGCTCAGCTACACCAGAGGTGATTCACCACAAAGTGAAGAGAAAGTCACAAAGAATGGGATGTGTGTTTAAGAACATTTTATAGGGCCTTAGAACAGAGACATGAGTTAATTATTTCCTACAGTTGCTTGAAATAATTCCTTCTGAGAAATGGTTTCTTGACCCCAACATAATAGAAAAGGCCAGTCATAGGGAGAAGAGATTTGGCAGGTTCCCAGAGGCCAGGGTAGCTTGGAGCCAGGTTGACTGTGGCCTGTGGCCTCAGACTATACCTGAGGGAGAAGAGGGTCAGGGCACCAATGTATTATCAGGCCTGGCCAGGCACCGAGAAGTGGCATCCTGATAGAGCAGATCGAGCTCCTGGCACTGTTTCTCCTTGCTGTCTCCTTTGAATATACAGAAGCATATTAAAACAAATGGACTTTTTAGTTATTCTTAACCTCCTCTCCCCAATTTAAATATAACAAAACATTGCATTGCTTCCATGCAATCATCTGTAGCCCCCAGCTCTACACCATGACCATTCAGGCAGTACCACCTCAGGTTAGCTGTATCAGGTTTCTGTATCACAGTCCTTTTCCCAGGATCTTAGGACCTCAGGGTGCCTACCTGGCCCTACTGGGCCAGCCTTGTCCACGTCCTTAGAGCCCAGCCTTATGCTGGACTCTGCTCGGCTTCAGTCCAACTTCTCTGAATTGGGTCAGGCTCCAAAGGTCGAGTTCCCAGAGAAAGCTCTTTCAGGGTCTCAGGCCCTGGTAACCTGAAGAAGAAAGGAGACAACTTAGAGATAGGATCCAGTTCCAGGAAAGCCTAGGGGGGGAAAAAAAACTGAATTATGGTTCTTAAGGCCTGGCTTGGTGGAGGACTCAGGAAGTAACAACCAAAAAGCTGGACATGAAGCTGTGGAGCAGAAGAGCAGAAAAGCTCTGTACGCAGGCCCTGAGTTCAAGCCCTAGGGCCAGCACAAAGAAAATAAGCCTGGGCAAAAGGAGGATGCAGGAAGTTCCCCTAAGCCTGGGCCCGCGGAAGTGCTGAGTCATGCTGACAGCGCTGGCTGGCCTGCCCAGCCGCTCACAGACCATGTCTTGGTTCTGCTGCAAGGAGACAAGCAAGAGGGCAGCAGGAGCCACACAAATGAGCACTGGGCAGCATAAAAGGGAGGTTCCCTGAACAGTCGGGCTCAACTATTTCCCAACAGTGTGACCTTGAGACAAGTTCCTTGATCGTTCTGAGTCTGTTTTCTCATGTTTGGGGAATAACAACAGAACTGGCCTCACAGAGGAAGTTATTCAGCACAAGACTCAGTACTAGTCATGTCCCAGCTCCTGTGTGCCTGGGTAACCTGTGAAGGATTGGCTACTCTATCATCCCTATCCCCTCACGTCTCCCAGGGCTAGAGTCAAGGTCTCTGAACCCATTCCCCTACCTCTAGCCTTACCCCTCACACCCTCCCCGAGGCCAGGAAGCTACTGTTCTCTGAGTAATGCATCCCAAGTTTCATGCTCCATCTACCTTGGCACACTGCCTTTGAGAAGATCAGGCTTGCCTGTGTCAATGAGAAGAGAAGATCCTGGGAGGAGCCCCAGTTAAGGAGCTTGGGAAGAGCTTACCTGTGAGGCACCCTGGGCCCAAACTGGTGTCCTCCAATGCCCTTGGCTATGCCCACTGTTCCCCTAGTGGTCTGTTCTATGGCTTCCCTAGCTCAGTTCCTTCCAGTAAGAGCAAGTTAGGTTCCCAAGGTCCCCTTTCCCACTGGCCCACCCAGCAAGTTCTGGGACTCCTCTAGCATGGAGGATGGGGCGGGGTAGGGGGGCCGGCTTTACCCAGAGTAGGTAGTTGCCCCAGCAACCCCCATTCTTCTTTTTCTTATTGGCCACATTCCCATCATCTGTCCACAGCTACCGGGTCTATTGCATGCTGGGAGATGGGGAGCTGTCTGAGGGCTCTGTGTGGGAAGCCATGGCCTTCGCTAGCATTTACAAACTGGACAACCTTGTTGCCATTCTTGACATCAACCGCCTGGGCCAGAGCGACCCAGCCCCACTGCAGCACCAAGTGGACATCTACCAGAAGCGCTGTGAGGCTTTTGGGTAAGTAGACCCTTCAGCTTGAGCACAGTTTACAGCCTGGAGAGTTGTTTGTGATAGGAGGTTAAGCCCAAGCTAAAGGTCTCCCTTCTGTAGCCTTTTCCCACATAATTCCAAATCTGGACATTTTTATTTCATTGTTGAAGCTGCCACCATGGATTTGTGGGCTGAGGCTCAGTCTTAAGTTTATTTGCATGGTTGGATAGCACAGTAATTCTCAGAGCTTTTCATATAGTCTTGCTTTCTTCTTTTTTTTTTTTTTAAAGATTTTTCTAATGTGTTCTTTTTCTTTTCTTTTTTTTTTTTTTTTTTTTTTTTGGCCATTCCTGGGGCTTTGAACTCAGGGTTTAAGCACTCCCTGGCTTCTTTTTTGCTCAAGGCTAGCACCCTACCACTTGAGCCACAGCACCACTTCTGGCTTTTTTCTATGTATGTGGTGCTGAGGAATCGAACTCAAGGCTTCATGTATATGAGGCAAGCACTCTCCTACTAGGCAATATTTCCAGCCCTCTTGCTTTCTTCTTGAGGAAGGAGGGCATTAGATGTGGAAGGAGCTCATACAGTGAGGCTGAAAGTCATGTGGATATGGCCAAGGTTGAACATCGGTTTAATGGCCATCCCTGTGCCAAACCCCATCCAGCCTGGGCAGGAAGAACAGGCTCCCTCTCCTATCTTATAGTGAAATGGGAGGCAGGGTTCCTAGGCTTTTCCCTTGAGCTTGGAATAATTATGAATTCAGATGTGAAGTGTTGAGCAGGAGTCCTCACCCCAGTCTCTGTCCCTAATCACAAATAAATGTGTGCATTTGGGGCTCTGATGAACCCAGACCTTCATGAACATTGAGGTTACCTTGCAGTAGCATAGACCTTCTGGTGACTGACCTTGGGAGAGGATGGAGGGAATATTTTCTCTATTGGACAGATGAGGAAACTGAGTCACAAGGTACCTCCCCAAGTCATATCAGTCTGAAGATGCACTTGGAGAATAACCCAGCAGTGATTCCCGGTGCCTTAGTCCATAATTTGTGGCTGTGAAGACATTTCTTAAGTCCTGGACTTACTACTAATTTGCTTTGTGACCTTGGCAAGTTACTCTTTCAGTGTTTCAGTTACTTTTCTGTAAAATGGGGCATCAGCTATCCTGTGAACTGTGAACTTAAATGTATTCATTGAGCACAGTGCCTACAAAAAGCAAGCGTGTGTTTGCTGCTGTCTTTATTACTACTAACATGCCTCCTCCACAAAAGGATTGCATAAAGAACAGGTCACCCTGACCCAGCCCCTTGTATATTGGACAGCATGGTTAATTTATTTTACTTGTTATTTTTTGGATCAGTTGTGGGGCTTGAACTCTGGGGCTGGGCGCTGTCCCTGAGCTCTTCAGCTCAAGGCTATAGCACTCTACCACTTGAGCCACAGTGCCACTTCAAGTGTTCTGGTGGTTAATTAGAGATAAGAGTCTCACGGACTTTCCGGCCCGGACTGGCTTTGAACCATGATCCTCAGATCTCAGCCTCCTGAGTACCTAGGATTACAGGTGTGAGCCACCAACACCCAGCTTTTATTATTTTTTTAATTGGTGTTGTGGCTTGAATTTAGGGCCTGGGTGCTGTCTCTGAGTTTTTGCACTCAAGGCTAGAGCTCTACTACTTTGAGCCACAACTCCACTTCCAGTTTTCTGGGAGTTAATTGGAGGTAAGAGCCTCATGGACTTTCCTGCCTCAGTTGGCTTTGAACCATGAGCCTCAGCTGTCAGGCTCCTGAGTAGCTAGGATTGCAGGCCTGAGCCACTGGTGCCTGGTTTGTTTTATAAAGATTTCCAGTATCTGGAAGGATCAAATGTGTCCTTCAGACACACACATTGAGCCAGGAAGTTCTAGAATCTAATAGAAAACAGACCCTACACCAAGTCCCCAAAACAGTTCTCAGTAGGAAATTAACCTATTAGGAAGGACATTTGTTAAGAGGCGAATTAGGAAGTAAAATAATGTGAAAAAAAAAGGGAAAGCCCAAATTAGAAACAGGAGCATCTTAGATGTTCCAGCATGGGATCCACCTGGGGGCAGGGGAAGAGTCTCATGGAGGGATATTAATATTAAGCCTTTCTGGTTCCCACGCATGAAGGCTTTGAGGCATGGACATACATGGTTTCTTGTACACTCCACTCTGCCATTCACAGATACAGGCTAGGCCTTTCCTTGGGGGTTCTTCAGGGCACTTTGGCACCTGGCCACTTCTCAACTTTTGCCACCTCTGTCACCAGCTGGCACACCATCATTGTGGACGGACACAGTGTGGAGGAGCTGTGCAAGGCCTTTGGCCAGGCCAAGCACCAGCCAACAGCCATCATTGCCAAGACCTTCAAGGGCCGTGGGATCACAGGTATGTGTGTAAGGATGCCTGCCCCTTGTGGGGCCTTGTGACTGAGGGTTGGGAGCCATATCTTTTCACTCTGAGCCCTTTGTGCTTGGGGAAGTACCAGCCCGATCTCATCCTTGAATATACTGGCCTCCAAGGAAAGATTGCAAGAAATGCTAATTTCTCTGAAGTGATTCTGGTCTGTGTGGCTAACCTAAGATTTGAGCCTAGGTCAGCCTCGTCACAGTTGAATGGCATGTGCAGGCAGAAAGAAGGAAAGAAGGGTCTTGGAGAGAGCCTGTGAGTAAGGACTTTGAGTAGCTCCTGCATCACACCCCAGCTGACATTTTCTAGCTCCAGCCACCTATCCACATTCAGGAGGCCTGGGTTCTCCCTTGGCCTGTGTGGTGGGTACCTCTCCGACAGTGACAAGGTGCTTGGGAAAGGCCTGTGTGAGCTTGGATACTAGGGTCTGCTCTAGGCCTGAGAGTGAGGCAGACATCTGATTCCTAGAGGCTTCTGCCCATTTTAATAAGAAAATGGGCAATAAAGACAAATCAGATTTATCGTATTATTGTTAGATTTATAGAATGACTATAATAAAAAAGATAAATAACATGTTTTTGTCCTGCAGGGAGGCCTCTTGGCCTTCTCTGGACAAATGGATGACCAGGCTTTCTGGAGCAGCTTCTTGCTCTCTGAGAATGTCTGCCTTACCTGTCCCTCTTTCCTGTGCTGTACCTGCAGGGATAGAAGATAAGGAGGCGTGGCATGGGAAGCCTCTTCCCAAAAACATGGCTGAACAAATCATCCAGGAAATCTATAGCCAGGTTCAGAGCAAAAAGAAGATCTTGGCCACTCCCCCGCAGGAGGATGCCCCCTCTGTGGACATTGCCAACATCCGCATGCCTACACCTCCCAGCTACAAAGTAGGGGACAAGGTATGTAGTTGAATATTTCATGGTGTTGGTGTGGCTGAGGGTGAGACAGACCTGGTTCTCTGGTTTCCTACAGCCAACATGTGTCTTCCAGAAAGCTGGGAAAGGAGCCAGGCACCAGTGGCTCATGCTTGTAATCCTAGCTACTCAGGAGGCTGAGATCTGAAGGCTGGGCTTCAAAAATTCCCTGTGAAACTTATCTCCAGTTAACCCCTCAAAAACCAGGAGTGGCACTGGCTCAAGTGGTAGAGCACTAGCCTTGAGTACAAAGAGTCTCAGGGACAGCACCCAGGCCCTGGGTTCAAACCTCACAACCAACAAGAAAAACTGGGAGAGGTATCAGTTAGGCAACCATTGGTTAAACTGAGGTTCCTTCCTGTTCCTGTCAGTCCTCCCGTGGGCACAGACCGCTCTGGAATGCGCAGAGATGATGAGGAACTTGCTCATAGTCATATAGAAAGCTACTGGCAGAAAGAAGAGCAAGGAGTGGCAGATGAGACCAAGGCTCCTGATCCAGGGCCCTCCCTCCCCTGACAACCTATCAGTGCATCCTGCATCCTGCATCCAGCTTTCTGACTCCCAGGCCCTGTATTGCAATGCGTAGATTTCACTGTAGTCATTGACAAAGAGGCCAAGAGATCAGGGGTCATTGGCTTACACCTAGCTATTCAGGAGGCTGAATCTCAGAAGCTAGCATGGGCAGGAAAATCCTAGAAATTCTCATTTCCAATTAACCAGCAAAGTGCTGGAAGTGGAGGCATAGCTTAAGTGAAAGAGTGCCATCTCTGAGTAAAAAAAAACTTGAGCAAGAATGTGAGGCCAGTACTGGTATACACAGGGGTGTACATGCGTGCACACACACAGATTTCTAGAAGACATTGTTATTGTCCTTTCTTTTTTCTGACTCCACTCTTATCCTTCTCCCTAAAAATTTCAGGAGTACAAGATGCAAGCAGGACTCTAGACCATATCCCTATATATACATGCATATACATATAATGTATGTCTCAGTGGTACTCAGAGCTTCTTGCTCTCTTTCCTACAGATAGCCACTCGCAAGGCCTATGGACAGGCCCTGGCCAAACTGGGCCATGCCAGTGATCGCATCATTGCCCTGGATGGAGACACCAAGAATTCTACCTTCTCAGAGATCTTCAAAAAGGAACACCCAGACCGCTTTATTGAGTGCTACATTGCTGAGCAGAACATGGTAGGTACCAGGAATGGTCTGCAATCTGAGCCTTTCTGCTCCTTTGGGCAGCCATATTGACCATGTAGGCCAGCCACATGCGACCATAGACCCATTAAGACCTTACTTAGACTTTTGACCCTGAGTAGCTACAGTTCAGGGTGGTTATACCCAGGTATGCTCTGGTGAATAGGTGTGTAAGAGGGGAAGGTGCGTGTAGCAAGAGCTATATGTAGGCCAGGAATGGTGAGAAAGGGATCTCCTGAAGTAAAAGAAGGTAGTACAACCAAGAGGCTGAAGGGCTGCTGAACCTGTGTGTACAGGCTCTAGTTACAGTCACCATGAGGGATGCAAATATGAAAGAATGATGTTATGCCCTGTTTTTAACATAAGCCCTCTTGACCAGGAACCTAGGTTTCCAGGCTTCTAAGGACAGGGAGCTTCCACCTTCTGGAAGCCACTAATACCCCCACAGCTTTTGTTCCAGCAGAACTCAAAGTTGTCTGTCAAACTATAGAATCTAGGCTATACTGGCAGGCTGGATAGGCTAGAGTGGCCCCCCAGTGCAGGGAAAGAGGACTAATGTGAGCTGGCAAGTTTAGGAACTGAGGGAGAAGATTGATTGTACCATTTGTAGTGCTTCTGAGTGAGGGGGTTAGGAGCCTCAGATGGCATGAGGCCACTGCCCTCAGATCCAGGAGGAAAGGTGCAGGGTCTCTGCACAGAGAGGCCTTGAGGCTTAGTAAGGACTCCAGAAACCTTGGTGAGGTGGTTTGCTTATTTGTTGCTAGAAAACAGCTCCAAAGAAAAAGTTTAAATGTCACCGGGCGCCAGTGGCTCATGCCTGTAATCCTAGTTACTCAGGAGGCTGAGATCTGAGGATCATGGTTCCAAGACTCATCTCTAGTTAACCACCAGAACACTTTTGAAGTGGCACTGTGGCTCAAGTGGTAGAACACTATCCTTAAGCTGAAGAGCTAAGGGTCAGTGCCCAGGCCCAGAGTTCAAGTCCTGTGACCGACAAAAAAAGAAAAAGTTTAAGAGAACTTTTGAAATGATTATTTTAAGTCTTAATAGTATGGGATTGGAAACAGACTGCAGAGTCTGGGGATAACAGGAAGCACTTTGTGAGATTAACATACTAGTATTATAGAACCTTCCACTCTGAAGAAGGTGGCCTACAGCAGGGTCCTGGGCTTCCTGGCCAGCCTCTGCCTGCCTCATAGGGACTAACCTACCCTGCTTGCCCCCAGGTGAGCATCGCTGTAGGCTGTGCCACACGCAACAGGACGGTGCCCTTCTGCAGCACGTTTGCAGCCTTCTTTACCCGGGCCTTCGACCAGATTCGCATGGCGGCCATCTCTGAAAGCAACATTAACCTCTGTGGCTCTCACTGTGGTGTGTCCATTGGTGAGTTTAGCTAGGAGCCTTGCTCATGTACCTTTTTTTTTTTTTTTTTTGCCAGTCCTGGGCCTTGGACTCAGGGCCTGAGCACTGTCCCTGGCTTCTTCTTGCTCAAGGCTAGCCCTCTGCCACTTGAGCCACAGCACCACTTCTGGCCATTTTCTATATATGTGGTGCTGGGGAATCGAACCCAGGGCTTCATGTATACGAAGCAAACACTCTTGCCACTAAGCCATATTCCCAGCCCATCATGTAACTTTTCTTAACTTTGAATCAGGAAGAGGAGATGGGAGATTGGGTTAGGATCCCAGGATAGGGGAATCCATGGATGTGGTCTTGTTTTATCTTATCCCTTCCTACCCCACAGGAGAAGATGGGCCCTCACAGATGGCCCTGGAAGATCTGGCCATGTTTCGGTCAATCCCCATGTCAACTGTCTTTTACCCGAGTGATGGAGTTGCTACTGAGAAGGCAGTGGAATTAGCAGCCAATACAAAGGTTGGTTATAGGGCTATTTTTTCTCTCCCTAAAGCTTTTTCCCTAGACAGACCAAAGAGGAGGCCAGCTACAGAGACACAGGAAACACAGGGCTGGTCATACATATGCTGCCCCAGAGAGTTGCTTACCAACATTGCTCTTGCTGTCTGTAGCTTAAAGAAGTTAGACAAAGAAAAACAGCATAAAATAAGCTGGTACTAGTAGCTCACACCTGTTATCCTAGCTGTACAGGAAGCGGAAATATGAGAGAGCTTGGTTCAAAGCCAGTCTGATTAGAATAATCCTCAAGACATCTCCAGTTAACCAGCAAAACAAAAACTAGACTGGAGGTATGGCTCAAGTAGTAGAGCACCAGTCGTGAGTGGAAAATATTCGTGTGAGGCCCTTGATTCAGTCACCAGTATCAGCACAAAACATACATACACACAATTGCCACTAAATTTTCTCTGCCATGTTGGCAGTTTATGTCTATTCGGTCATGTCTACTGCCCCTTCTTTAGTTGGATTCTCCAAGACAGAAAAAGATGAGCTGAGCCACATGGTCCAGTTAAGAGCTGTCCCGTGGCAGACCTCTTCCTCTGCCTGAGGCTAGGATCCTGCTAATATATTCTGAGAGGGTAGCCCACCCAAAAGGCAGTCTACCTGATGCTTCTGGGGCTAGCAAAAAAGGTTCTCAGTGTGCTTAGGGAGGTGTGGGCTGTTCTAGAAAGAGGCCCTAACTCATCTATCTTACCTACCCCTTACTTCTTACCATTTTCTCTTTGGAGTTGATGCACTAAGAAATTTGCACATGGAGGGTCATCCTCTTTAGAAAGACTATGTCCCCTGAGATCTGAGAAGCTGCACCTGTGTTCTTCAGCTTTATCTGTTCTGATCCCAGGGCATCTGCTTCATCCGCACTAGCCGCCCAGAAAATGCCATTATCTACAATAACAATGAGGATTTCCAGGTCGGACAAGCTAAGGTCAGTGTGTTCTTCCCCCAATAAGGCCTCTTAGAGCAAGCCAAACCCACCCTATTGCCGCTCTTAGCAGTCAGGTTCCACCCTGGCCTACTGAGCCTCAATGGACTGTGTCACCCCCAGGTGGTTCTGAAGAACAAGGATGATCAAGTGACTGTGATTGGAGCTGGAGTGACCCTACATGAGGCCTTGGCTGCTGCTGAGCAGCTGAAGAAAGGTAAGGAGAAAGGAGCCCGAGGGGGGAGTCTCATCTAGTTACATAGTGATACACTAATTAAAAGCATCTTGTTGAATGCTAAGTATGGGGCTGCATTGGGCACAGTCAAGTGGCACCAGTATACTGATCAGATCAGAGGCACTGGATCCTGCTGGTGGGACTGGAATCACAACTCAGCTAAGCACTAGTTATTCACTATCAGCAAGCCTGTTTCCCATTTGTAAACTGGCACTTTTCCCACGAGACCGTCAAGGATAAAGTTAACAAGACTTAGTATTTATTATCATTACTGTTGTGAGTGTGCAGATATTAACTAATGATATTATGGGGAGGGGGCAGGTAATAGGCTGCCCCTACAATGGAATCACCAAACAATGTCACTTGTCAGCCAGGCTGAGCACCATAAAGTGGAGAGCTGGCATGGCATCCTTAGTAAGATGACCTCAGAGTGAACAGGAATCAACTAGCAAAAGCTGGAGCAAAGAGGGGCTTGGAGAGCTTGAAGGAGACTAGAGCAGGGCAGAACTGGAGGAACCAGGGAAGCCCAGCCCTAGCACTTGGGTTCAGGTGGTGGACTTTTGGCAGGGCATGTCATACTTGGATCTTTCATTCTGTAGAGATTTTGTAAGGTCCTCACCTGATACAGCTCCCCTTCCTGTCATTTCATAAACCTTTGCCTTCAGACAGCTGGTACCTTCCCTCTGGTTCTTCCTTGGTCTTCAGAAGATAGCCTAACAAGAGGACAATTAGTTCTTCCCGGGATAGAGATAGACTGCAAGCAGGACTCTTAGCTTATGTCCTTAGAAAAAACATTCCCACCATTGGGCCATTGAAGGCCCATTCTTTGTAAGGCACACTACAATACTCAGCCCTCCCCTTCAGCCATGCCTATGCCTTCTTCCCTCACAGAGAAGATCAACATCCGAGTGCTGGACCCCTTCACTATCAAGCCCCTGGACAAAAAGCTTATTCTTGAAAGTGCTCGAGCTACCAAGGGCCGGATCCTCACAGTAGAAGATCACTACTATGAAGGTAAGTGGGGCTGCGCCGGACTGGAGGCTGGAGAAGGGCCAGGCAGAGTCCGAGGGCTAGATATGACCTCATATTCCAGGGATACAGTCCACCTTTTGCTCTCAGCAGTGGGGTTGGAATGCTTGCTGGCTTCCTGATTGGCAGCCCACCATAGAGCCCAGCTAGCAGCTGCCAATTATCTAGATTCCCTAGCCAAGCCCATTAGTAGGCCAAGTCCCATCTTCTCTGAGGCAGCACTAAGTTTTCTGGGCCACAGCTGTCCTCCTGGGGCTCAGATAAAGAAGACTCAAACAGGAAAAGCAATACTAAATTTGTCTTTAATGAGTCCTTCACACACATCTACCAAGTACCCACCATTCACATCTCTAAGAGGCTCCAGGGGAAGAGATGGGCATAGACTAAGAGTAAGGGCAGATATTGGTCTAAATGATTCCAAGACCACATTTGGACTTGGAAAAATCATCAGTACAGTGATTAGTTAGTGATGTCTGCTCTGGCTAGAAGAGGGAGCATATGCAGTCTTTCCCATCTTTATCGCGGAATAAACTCAGACTAAAGGCTGACCTCCTCATCTGACTCAACCTCCTTTCCTTCGCCCAGGGGGCATAGGTGAGGCGGTGTCCACTGCAGTAATGGGAGAACCTGGAGTCACTGTCACCCGGCTGGCTGTTGGCCAAGTACCAAGAAGTGGGAAGCCAGCTGAGCTGCTGAAGATGTTTGGTATTGACAAGGATGCCATTGTGCAAGCTGTGAAGAGCCTTGTCACCAAGGCCTAGGGAGGGCACAAGGTATTGGGAGAAGGGGTCTTGCACATTCCTGGTTCTGGCATAGGTGCTCAAAGATGTACGGAGAGGAGAGGTAAATATATGTTTTGAGAAAAATGAATGGTTTCACGGTCTTTTATTTCTTTGATGTGGATGATTCTGGCAAGAAGGGTGGTGGAGGTTGGGAAAGCTGGTGTGTGGCTCTTTGGGGGCCAGGACCTAGGTATTCCAAAGTGTCACCTCCCATTGTTCAGCGTCTGCTTGCCACGCTCAGAACTTCTGGGTGACACTTCATGTTCCTGTAATCCCAGCACTCAAATGAAGCAGGAGGACCATGAGTTTGAGGCCAACCTGAGCTACATAGTGAGACGTCTCAAAAAGCAGGAGAAACCAGCCTCTTCATTTTTCTCCCCCTGTGCCCCCCCCCCCACAAAGGAGTTGTATGGTAAGCTCCTAAAGAAATCACCACATTTAATTATTTCTTAGAAGTTCTACTTCCAAATACCTAGGTAATTTTAGGAGGCAATTGAGTTCATAGCCAGTCTGCCAAATTAACAGTTTGTCCCATATGCTCACAGGAATACCATTCTGGGTGTTGGAACTTGAAATTTAAGAGAAAAAAGGAGCCGGGCACTGATAGTTCATACCTGTTATTCTAGCTACTCAAGAGGCTGAGGATCATGATTCATAGCCAACCCAGGCAAGAAAGTCCATGAGACTCTTACCTCAAATAAACTACTCAGAAAAACCGTAAGTGGCATTGTGTGGTTCGAGTGGTAGAGCACTAGCCTTGAGCAAAAGAAGCTCAGCGATAGTGCCCAGGCCCTGAGTTCAAGCCCTAGGAGTGGAGGAAAATAAAGGGCTGAAAATAAGCAGGCCACTAACCACCCCAACCAGGTCCCCCCTCCCCCAAAGCAACACTTTGTTTCCAACACAAGCAAATACTTTCCCTAGATTGAGGTTTGACTATGAAGTATCCTCTCTAAGCTCCTGTACTGAAGGCTTGGTCCCCAGCTGATGGAACTATTTTGGAACTCACTAAAGGTGAGTTCATTAGTGTGCTTCAGCCTCCATCAAATTTAACTCACCAAAGATGAGTTATTAGTCCACCAATTCATTCATGATATAGTTTTGTGTTCCCTTCAGAAACCAGACTTGAACACACAATAAATATTTTTCACATATTTTCACAGGAGGGACAGCTAACTAAAGTTTTAACAGAAACTTTCTACCCATACTGTAAATACTGGAAGTTTCCATCCCTACTCCTGCATATCCAAAAGACTGAAAAACACCCAGTTTATAGCTGGATAAGAAGCTTTAACCCCTGAGGAAGTTATTTGAAGATGAATTGAATCAGAGCTCGTACTGCAACCCAGGTCCACCAAGGTAAGGAGTAAAGAGCTTTGAAGTTAAGATCTTGTCACAATTACATTGACTTCGAGGACTCAAGCCTTCAGTTTCTTTGTTTCTCCCTTTCATCAAGGCCCATGTTGCTCATTTTACCTATGGTAGTGGCTCCCATGATAGAGGACCTGTGTGCCACCTGCAGTACAGAGAGGTAGCTCCTGGGCTGTGCAGTGCCTCCTGGTATCACCTAGCACTGGCACTCTTAAGATGCACATTGAAGAAGAATCGGGCCATCCTTCAACTTCTGTGAGGCTTAGCAGGTCTGCTTCCTAAGAGCACCAGGGCTTGTGGACTTTACCTCCCAAATGATCTATTCTCTGAAGAGGCTGCCTTTATATTGAAGGTCCTGCAGACTGCTTGATCTCAGTTAGCAAGGACATGATGATTAAGAGAGATTATTGTAGATTTTGAACCAAAATTATCTGGGGTGATCTTAAGCCATTGAACAGTTAGTTGCCTTATGTATCTGACCAAATATTGTGACTATTGGATTTTTCTGTGAATGTATGATTAGGCTTAGCAAATGTTCAGCCTCCACCAACACTAAAGCTAAGAATGCTGCAAGCTGACATCTAACACCTGGAGGAGAGAGTTCTCTACTAAGTGTATTGCTTTATGGCTTTCTTTTTCCTGTGACTAAAAGTTCATGTAACTAATTTCTTCCATGGTGGACCTTGACATTCAGGTAACTTGAGTCCCTGTCTTCATATTTGTTTCAGAATGGTCTTTCCTTTAAAGCAGAGTCATTATTTAAAGTCAGTCATCCCTAATGAGCTGCCTTCTGTCTTGATCCAGACCTCTATCATCTCTTCCCCCAACACAGCAGCAGTCAATGGCCTCCCAGCTGCCTTGACCTCTACCCTTCTGTCTAGCTCATTCTCTACATGGCAGCCCAAGCAAACTGAAGTGAACACAGCTGTTCTGCTCAAAACATCCCCTTTCCCATGGTTAGCACAGAAGGAAATCCAGCCATTGGACAGGGTTTGGCCTCCTTCCCCTCTAGCCATATCTTGAACCCTCTCACCCTCTTCAAGCTCTAGGCTGGCTACTCTCCTCCACTTTCTCTTTTGCCTCCTACTCTGCCCCAGTCTGAGTTGGCATTTAAACACATAGGCCTGGGGAAAGCAAAAGTCAGTTTGTTAACAGGAAGTAAAAGGGAACCAAAAAGGAGGTAGAGAGCTTGGTGGTGAGGAAGGAGGCCCTGCAAAGACTTCTGAGAGGAGAGGGCATTCAAGCTAAGCCCTCAGATATAGACAGGGTTTTGACTGACAGTCGGCTATGAGGGAAATAGGGAAGGGAGTATGGTGCCATCTCAGGAGTCATCTATTTGGGCTTGAGTAGAGGACATGTGTCGGGGGAGGTGGACTGGGCCTGGGAGATGGGGCCTGGTGTGCCAGGAGAATAGAAACCCCAAACAGGGGCTGGGGATATAGCCTAGTGGCAAGAGTGCCTGCCTCGGATACACGAGGCCCTAGGTTCGATTCCCCAGCACCACATATACAGAAAACGGCCAGAAGTGGCGCTGTGGCTCAAGTGGCAGAGTGCTAGCCTTGAGCGGGAAGAAGCCAGGGACAGTGCTCAGGCCCAGAGTCCAAGGCCCAGGACTGGCAAAAAAAAAAAAAAAAAAAGAAACCCCAAACACACAGCCCAGACTGTATGGACACAGGCAACTCCTTCACCTATCACAAGGCCATCTGCTTCTTCATTGGACTCACACTCCCCATCTCACAGAGAGTCAGACCCTTATACCTGAAGTAGTGTCTAGGCCAGGCTTCCAGGTATTAGACACCCTGCTGGGTTACGGCAATGAGCAAGCAGAGACTTTAGCCCAGGGTCCTGGTATAACCACAAAAGAGTCAAGTCATAATTCCCACATCAAACAGCTTGAGATCCCACGCAAGCCTTGCCCTCTTTGGTCCCGATATTCCCTGTCAAGAGGGAGGAGAAACAACCCCAGGCATCTACTGGGAACCAGAAGATGCCTGTCAGACATGTCTGCAGATTCCTGTTTTATATTTAAGATATACATACTTTTGGGTTTTGGTCAGGGTGGCACATATTTGTAATTCCAGCACTCAGGAGGCTGAGGGATTTTTTGGCCAGTCCTGGGGCTTGAACTCAGGACCTGAGCACTATCCCTGGCTTCTTTTTGCTCAAGGCTAGCATGCTACCACTTGAGCCACAATACCACTTCTGACTTTTTCTGTTTATGTGGTGCTGAAGAATCCAGGGCTTCATGCATGCTAGGTAAACAAACACTCTACCACTAGATCTACCTTGACTTTGTTTTGTTTTGTGCTGGTACTAGGGCTTGAACTCGGGGCCTAAGTGCTGTTCCGAGCTTTATCTCACCCTCCCATTTAGCCACAGCTCCACTTAGGGATTTTTGGTAATCTATTAGCAATCAGTCTTCAAGCAAAAGAGCTCAGGTACAGTGCCTAGGCCACAAGTTCAAGTCCCAGTACTGGTGGAAAAAAAAAGGCTGGGACATGATAGTACATGCCTGTAATCCCAGCAGCTGGGAAAGGCAGAAGGGTTACAAGTTCAAGGCTAGTCTAGGCAAGGTATGTCTATATCATCTATATTTATATATCATCTATATCCATATCTGCATATATAGTGAGATTCTGTGTCAGAAGAACAACTGAATAAATAGTTTCAAGTTCCAAATGAATGATTTTACATTAATTTCATGTTATGGTAAGTGCACAAAAATATACAATTTACCATTTAATGCATTTCTAAGTGTATAATTTTGGTGTATTAAGCAAATTCTCACCTCATCTCCAGAACTTTTTTTTTCAAGTTTTTATTATCAAACTGATGTACAGAGAGGTTACAGTTTCATACGTTAGGCGTTGGATATTTTTTGCCAGTCCTGGGGCTTGGACTCAGGGCCTGAGCACTGTCCCTGGCTTCTTTTTGCTCAAGGCTAGCACTCTGCCACTTGAGCCACAGCGCCGCTTCTGGCCATTTTTTGTATATGTGGTGCTGGGGAATCGAACCCAGGGCCTCATGTATATGAGGCAGGCACTCTTGCCACTAGGCCATATCCCCAGCCCCGTCTAGAACATTTCATCTTCCCAAACCGAACTCTGTACATAGTACACAATGTCTCTTTATTCTCCCCACCTGCAGCCCTGGCAAAGCAATTTTCTTTCTGGCTCTAGGAATTTGACTGTTGTAGGAACCGCATGTAAGTGGAATGAGATAGAATTTGTCTTTTTAGTTTTTTGTCAGTCATAGGGCTTGAACTCAGGGCTTAGGTGCTGTCCCTGAGGTATTTTGCTCAAGGCTAGCGTTCTACCACTTTAAGCCACAGCACCACTTCTGTTTTTGAGTGGTTAATTGGAGATAAGAGTCTCACAGGGACTTTTCTGCCTGGACTGGCTTCAAACTGTGATCTCAGATCTCAGCTTCCTGAATAGCTAGGATTGTAGGCATGAACCATTGATGCCCAGCAGAATTTGTCTTTTTGTATCTGACTTATTGCACTCAGAAATAAGTGCAGGTCTGAGAGGGTTATCCATGTTGTTGCATGTGTCATAGTTCACTTCTTGTTCAAGGTTTAGTACTATTCTGTTGTGTATGGACACATTTTGTTCATCCATCAAACTTGATGCTTCTTCTCATTGTAAATAATTAGGAGTCTTAATTCATTTAGTATATCCACCCTACCCCCACCCCAGGACTGGATATAAATTCAGCCCCTTGTGCTTACTAGGCAAGTGCACTACCTCTTGAGTCAACTCCCCTCCTAGAATTTAATTCCTAATTCAATATTTGTATGTGTCGTGGGGCTTGAAATCAGGGCCTGCAAGCTGTCCCTGAGCCTTTTTGCTCAGGGGGTAGCGCTCTACAATTTGAGGCACAGTTCTGTTTCTGGCTTTTTGGTGGTTGGAGACAAGAGTCTCACAGACTTTCCTGCTTGGGCTGGCTTCCAACTGTGATCTCACATCTCAGCCTCCTGTGTAGCTAGGATTACAGGCTTGAGCCACTGGCACCCTGCTCTTCCTGTTTTCTTTTATTGTTGTTATTTTGTTTTACTAGAGCTGTCTTACTGGTTGATTTCTTCTTGTGATTTTGATTTGCATTTCCCTAGTAAGTAGTAATGCTCATTATTGTTTTCTGTGCTTATTGACAAGTGAGTAGACTTTTAAATGTAATTTGAAAATTGAAAACTAACTTTGTTTATTTAAATTAGCAAGTCAACTAGTCTGGATAAATGAGATACCTATGAAGTTAAAAATTTTGGGGGGGGCTGGGGATATAGCCTAGTGGCAAGAGTGCCTGCCTCGGATACACGAGGCCCTAGGTTCGATTCCCCAGCACCACATATACAGAAAACGGCCAGAAGCGGCGCTGTGGCTCAAGTGGCAGAGTGCTAGCCTTGAGCGGGAAGAAGCCAGGGACAGTGCTCAGGCCCTGAGTCCAAGGCCCAGGACTGGCAAAAAAAAAAAAAAATTTTTTTTTTTTGAAGCTGGGTGCTGGAGGCTCATGCCTATAATCCTAGCTACTCAGGAGGCCGAGATCTGAGGATCTTGGTGTGAAGCCAGCTTGGGCAGGAAAGTCCATGAAACTCTTGTCTTCAATTAACCACCACTAAACAGGAATTTAGTTTTCAATTTTCATTTGAACTAATAGTATAGTATGGTATAGTATAGAAAGATTTCTGCTAAGTCCCAAAATACTTGGAAACTAAATAATAGACTTTTAAATAGTACATAAATAAAGGAATTAATAAAAAAGAGAGATTAGAATTTTTTTCAATTGAAGTGTTTGTAAAAAAAATAATACAATCTATTAGAATTTGTGGGACACTGCTAAAGCAGTATAGCTTAGATGAGATGAATATACCCTGAAAGACACAAACTGAAGATACCAAGCAGAAACAGATAACCCAAAACAGTCCTATGTTCGTGAAAGAAATTGAATTTGAAATTAAAAACCTTTCCACAAGGACTAGAGGTGTGGTAAGAATGCTTGCCAAGCATGCTCAAGGCCCTGGGATTGACCCTCAGCACTGAAAACAAGCAAAAACACTCAAATGCCTACAGCGCTAAATGGCTCTACTGGGGTTGCTATCACTTGAAAGAAGTAATAATCCTAGCTATGTAGGAGGCTGAGACCTGAGAATCCTGGTTCAAGGCCAGCCCAGACAGGAAAGTCTACCACTTGAACCATACCACTCTACCACTTGAGCCATAGCTCTACTTTTAGTATTTTGTGAGTAATTGGAGATGAAAGTCTCATGGGCTTTTCTCGCCTGAGCTGGCTTCAAACTGCAATTCTTAGATTTCAGCCTTCTGAATAGCTAGGATTATAGGCATGAGCTGCCTGGCTGACCCAGCCTATTTTTTAAATTTTATTTTACTGTAAAGGTGATGTACAGAGGGGTTATAGTTATGTAAGTAAGGTAATGAATACATTTCTTGTTGAACACTGTTAACCAGTTGGTGCTTTACCATTTGATTGACACCTCTACTTCCAGCCTTTTGCTGGTTAATTGGAAGTAAGAGTCTCCAATTTGTCTACCCAGGATGATTCGAACCACAATCTTTAGATCTCAGCCTCCTAAGTAGCTAGGATGTAGGCATGAGCCACCAGCTACTGCTGCTGCTGCTGCTACTACCACTACTACTACTACTATTAACATATACTCTCACTAACTTTACCTGGGCTATCCTTAAGTCCACAACCCTTCTGCCTCCACCTATGGGGTTACATGCCTATGCCTACCATGCCCATCTCAGAATGGGAGATTTCTATATTTCATCAGATCCCAAGTCCAAGATAAAATCTGGCTGCAGCTTTCTTTAGTATAGACAAGATAGGCTGAGATTCTAAAACAAGAGTTTACTAAACCAAGGAAATAAATTCATAGAATATCTGAACTGTAATATAAATCAGATTTCCTAAACCTCCCCAACCAAAATACTGTCTCTGTTTACATCTGTTATACATCAAACAAATCTGCATGCAAGCTCCAAGTTCACCCTCTTACCAGCCACCTCTGGAGGTGATAAATCTAGATATTTTGGTAGTGAGAAGCAAGTTTTTTGCATTCTGCTGCTTTATCCCCTCTCCATCTTCTCCCTTTCCTTCTCCCTCTCCCCTTTTCTCACTTCCTCTCTTCCTCACTTTTTCATTTGTAGTATCAATCAGTTAAAGTGACAGAGGCAGGAGTAATTCAAATATTTTAAGAAGATATTTAATATTTTAATTAGAAGTTGCCAACAAACAAAAAAAAGGCGCTGGGTGCTAATGGCTCACACCTGTAATCCTAGCTACTCAGAAGGCTGAGATCTGAGGACTGTGGTTCAAAGCCAGCCTGGGCAGGAAAGTCCGTGAGAATCTTATCTCCCACTAATTCACCAGAAAATAAGAAATGGAGCTGTAGCTCAAAGTGATAGAATGCTGGCTTTGTGCAAAAAAAATCTCAGGGACAGCGCCCAGGTCCTGAGTTCAAGCCTCACAATCTGGGAGAAAAAAGAAAAAAAGAAAAGAAAAGATGCACTGTATCTTTACTAAATCCTTCTCAATTCTCATTCTTCTGAGGATTTCTATGGGGATGATCTTTCTGCAGTTGTAGTTAGAAGACCTCTCTCTCTCTCCCTCGTGTGATTTGTTATATAACCTGGGAGATTCTTAAAGTCTGAGTCACTTTCTGGGTCAGCTTTATTTTCTTCCATAGCCAAGGATGTTGCTGCGCACAGGGCAGGTACCCTGCAAATGATTTCTCCATAGGATAACAGTATAAACAGTAGCAGTGTGGCACTAGATAAACCTGACAACACTGTGAGGGCAGTGAGGTTTCATGCACAGAGTCACTGCTGAGATTGCCTGCCTTTTGTTTTTTGCATACAGATAGCTTTACTGTCTTGTATATATTCATAGACACTTTTTTTGTCATGGGACTTGAACTCAGGGCCTGGGTGCTGTCCCTGAAGTTTTCAACTTGAGCCACAGCACCGCTTCTGGTTTTCTGGTGGTTAATTGGAGATGAGTCTCATGGGCTTTCCTGTCCAGGCTGGCTTTGAACCACAATCCTCAGGTCTCAGCCTCATGAGTAGCTAGGATTACAGGTGTGACCCACTAGAGCCTGGCTCCTCGTGAACTTTTATAATTGAATGTAAGCTGTCAATTTGATGACTGGAGCTATTCGCCTTCCTCTAAAAGCAAAGACCAGATGCCTCACCCACTTATTACTGGTACAACACCTTCTTTGTTCCATTATGTAGATCTGTATTCCCATCTGGAATAATTTTTCTTTGACCTGAAGGGTTTTTCCTCTAACAATATTTATACATTCTAGAGATGAATTGTTTCAGTTTTGTATGACTGAAATTTTTCCTATGATACTTTTTTCTAAGTCCTGGAATCTAAACTCAGGGCCTTGTACTTGCTAGGTAGGTGCTCTACCATTTGAGCTCTGTCTCTATCCCAGTACCTCATTTCTCAAGTAAGACTCTCATTTTTGCCTAGACAGGCCTCAGACAGATCCTCCTTCTGACAGCCTGCAGTGTGTCTAGAACCTCAGGCACATGCCACTAAGCCCCAGCTTATTTGCTTAGAATCTCTCTCTCTCTCTCTCTCTCTCTCTGCCTAAGCAAAGAGTCTGACAGATTAATCCTCCCAATAGCTGGGTTAGAGGTATGAGCTGGCTTTTCTAGCTGCTTTTTAAGATTTTCTCTATGTGTTTTTTTAAATTTTTTATTGTCAAACTGATGTACAGAGAGGTTACACTTTCATACGTTGGGCATTGGATACATTTCTTGTACTGTTTGTTGCCTCCTCCCTCATTCCCTCCTCCCCCCTCCCCCTTTCCCTTTCCCCTTCATGAGTTGTTCAGTTGATTTACACCAAACAGTTTTGCAAGTATTGCTTTTGTAGTCGCTTGTCTTTTTACCCTGTGTCTCTTGATTTTGATATTCCCTTTCACTTTCCTAGTTCTAATGCCAGTATACATGGTTTCCAATGTACTCAGATAAGATATAGAGATAGTGCAGATACCACCACAGGAAGGGGATACAAGAGGGTCATCAATAATAGAAGCTATGGTTTCACATCACATGTTGAAAGTAATTACAACAGTGATATAACAGTCGTTTTCATAATATGGAGTTCATTTCACTTAGCATCATCTTATGTGTTCTCTATGTTTTAAGGTTTTCATTTTGAGTGTTTTGGGTTTATTGTGCTTGGAGCTCTTTGAGCTTCTTGGAGGTACACATTTTATAGTTTTCAATAAATTAAGAATGTGTTCTGGGGGCTGGGGATATGGCCTAGTGGCAAGAGAGCTTGCCTTGTATACATGAGGCCCTGGGTTCCATTCCCCAGTACCACATATACAGAAAACGGCCAGAAGTGGCGCTGTGGCTCAAGTGGCAGAGTGCTAGCCTTGAGCAAAAGGAAGCCAGGGACAGTGCTCAGGCTCTGAGTCCAAGGCCCAGGACGGCCAAAAAAAAAAAAAAAAAAGAATGTGTTCTGGGGCTGGAAATGTGGTTTAGTGCCAGAGTGCTCTTGCCTAGCATTCATCCATGAAGCCCTGACTTTGATTCCTCAGTACCACATAAACAGAAAAAGCTGAAAGTGATACTATGGCTCAAGTGGTAGAGTGCTTGCCTAGCATGAACTAAGCCCTGGATTCGAGTCCTCAGTACCACATAATCAGAAAAAATCGAAGTGGTACTGTGGCTCAAGTGGCAAAAGAAGCTCAGGAACAGTGCCCAGGCCCTGAGTTCAAGCCCCAGGACCAGCAAAAAATAAATAAATAAATAAATAAATAATGTGTTCTGACATATTTTCTCAAATATTTTTTCCATCATCTCATTCTTTTTTTCTACTGATGCCAATTTCACATATACTAGATGAAGGACTTTCTTCCCCCCTCTTGGCCTTCTTCTAGGTCAAAGATGGAATATGAAGGTTTGCCCCCCCCCCCCCCCCCAGTTTTCCCAGGTGCATACAGATACCAGGCAAGGTGCCAAAGATAAGTGCAGACTGCGAGACAGGCAGGGCAATCTACTTAAGCCTGGCTGTAAACATTCCATTGTGTGTCCAACTGAAAAGCCCCCCACCTCCCTAGACCTAATGGCTTTTTCCTAACCTCTGCTCCTTGCTCAGACCACATAAAACCCCACTCCTGTGTTAGGTCTTTTGCAGTCTCCTAGCTACTCAGGACACTGAGATCTGAGGATCGCAGTTCAAAGCCAGCCAAGGCAGGAAAGTATGAGACTCTTACTTATCTCCAATTAACTAAGAAAATCAGAAGTGGCACTGTGGCTCAAGTGGTAGAGTGCTAGCTAGCCTTGAGCTGAAGAGCTCAGGGACAGTGTCCAGGCCCAGAGTTCAAGCCCCATGACAGAGAGAGAGAAAGTGAGAGAGACAGTAGAGAGACACAGAGAGGAAAGAAAGGGGAGGAATGAAGGAAGGAACAGCAAAAGGATGCTCTGAGATTCTTTGTCAAGTCTGGATTCTTGGATCAGTGTGGGGTGCTTGTAATTCTTGTAATAAGAAAAACTGTCATTTCAGTTCATACGTTTTCTAAGAAAACTCACTGCAGAAAAAAGCAAAATGGTGGCTTTAAAACCAGGCTGCAGAAAAGTAAATGTGCATTACCTGTTTCAAGTTTTCTAAAAGGGTAATTTAAATGCAAATGAAAGCTATTAAAAGTGTGAAGTGCTAAGGGAGAGGTTAGTAAAAAGGCTTTGGAAAGGAATGGTTTTCTGCATAAAGGAAATTTAAAAGTACAAATTGGGGCTGGGAATATGGCCTAGTGGCAAGAGTGCTTGCCTCTTAGATATGAAGCTCTCGGTTCGATTCCCCAGCACCACATATATGGAAAACCGCCAGAAGGGGCACTGTGGCTCAGGTGGCAGAGTGCTAGCCTTGAGCAGGAAGACGCCAGGGATAGTGCTCAGGCCCTGAGTCCAAGGCCCAGGACTGGCCAAAAAAAAAAAAAGTACAAATTGTTCTAAATATTTGTTTCAAAGTGGTAAAAAAAGGAAAAATTAAGACTACCAAAATGATTGTTCAATTGCTGTTTAAGTTTTTGCCTTTACAGGTCTTCTGTAGCAGTTACAGGTGCGCCCACAGAGACAGGTGATTCTTATAAGTTTGTCAGATAGAACATTGTCTCTTTCAAGTAAGACCATGCTTAGGGACTATTTCTATTTGCTCTCCTTGTTACTTCAATTGGAATAAGAGGGCTTTTGGTAAAGACTCATCCATCCGAAGTCTGCAGTTCAGAAGCCAGCTCAGGCAAAAGAGTCCCTGGGAGACTCTCATCTCTTATTTGCTAGCAGAGTACTGAAAGAAGTGGCATTTACTGTAGTTCAAAGTAGTAGAGTGCTAGCCCTGAGCAAGAGAGATCAGGGACAGCGCTCAGGCCCTGAGTTCAAGGCTAGTGACCGACCAACAGAAATGTCAACGAGGCATTATCCCAGCATGGAGAAGACACTCCTGGAACATTCAGAGAAGACACTGCTCCTAAGACAGAGATGGTGTCAGATCCTGGAGTCACCTGTGCTTGGCCCTTCAAAATTCTTCAGAGCTGGGAGGTCACAGGAAATTAGTCTGTTAGCATGCCTATTTAATGTCCATGTCTGTCTACTTTGTAAATGAGAAGGCATTTACTCCCTGGCTTGTCAGTCATCTGTTAACAGTGGGTAGTGAAAAGCTAGGGTTGTCTAAACGGGGATAGTTTAAACCCCCTATACCTGTTCATAGTCCTAACTGGCAGTAAGTTTTGAGCTAGCACTAGCCACAAAAATCCATCTGTTCAAAAGAGCTTTGTACCCAATAGAGCATGGACCTGAAATCACATTCCTCCTGAGAGCTGTCTAACAGCCTGCACAGGTAACGGAGGCATTTTACAGCCTGCACAGGTAACTGGGGCATTGTCAGAGTCGCCAGAGGTCAGGCTCCCCAGGCAGCCAGGAAAATGCCAAACAGGCCACACTGGAGCCCCAAAAGATCTGTGCAATGGTTAAACATTAAATGTATGTACTTTCCAGTTTGGGGTAAATATTGCTCCTAATGACATCAGATATTAGCAACTCCTTGGTAAAACAGGCTAAGGCTTTAGGCCCTTGTCTGGGCAGGGTCGACATCCCTGAGTCAGCTGGAAGAAGTCATAGAAAATGGATCTTTGCCTATCAACTCCCCTTAGATTAAAGCAAGAGGCATGGGAAACAGTGGTAACAAGTGTGCAAGTGTGGAGACCACACTTGCAGGGATGGATAGAGGCTCAAGCCTCCTACGTCTGCTCAGAAAATCCTAGCCTTATTAAAAAGAAATCTGGTTAACAAAAGTTGTCACCCTAGTAAATTGCCTGAAAACTGCCTGGAAAACCAGTGGGGCCCCAGCCTGTCCAGCCAAAACAACTAGAAAAATACTGGGAGATTTTACTGAAGTCAGGCTCCCGCCTTAGGTTCATAATGCTTCCTTAAGTTTCTGTAGACTCTGTGCAGACCTTCAGATAGCCCAAGCAGGAGGTGTATTATTGGACTGGAAGACACTGCTATGAGCCAGCCCATCCCTTCCAATTTGAAGGTTGCATTTGGGTTTAAAAGTTCATTAAAGATGGACTCACTCCTGCCTGGAAGGGACCCTACATCATTATCCTGACCACTCCCACTGTGGTGAAGGTAGATGGGATCCCTGCCTGGCTCCATCACTGGTGAAGGAAGACACAAGCCATTTCAGATTCACTGGAGATCACCCTTCTACATCACCCTAATCCTTCGCCCTCTTCTAAGACCCCCAAAAATCAATTATTGGTTTGCACGTACATAAAACCAGTGGGGAATGAAGAAAAGAAGCTGGGTCTACGTTTTCCCGAGATGCTTGGCCCTTGATTTCCCCTGATTATTTCCCTAGATGGCTTGCTTTTACTTCTATTAGGTTTAGTGTCCTCATCTGGCTTGCTTTGCTTATGTATAACACTTGTTAGGTTTAATTCCACACACCTTGTGTGGTCTTGACCTATATAAGCTTTGTGCTAGCTGCATTCAGGGCTGCTGGCCTTTGAGACAAGAGGCTGCCAGCAGTCCTCCGGCTCTCCAATAAAGACTCACAATTTGGCCTCTTAAGTGGTGGCTTCTGTGTTTCTCATGATTGAGTTTCCTTACAACAGTTTAAATCAGAATTCTACATTCTTTATTTGGATAAATAAAATTGTGGTTGGTTTTTATGACAGAAGGCTATATAACCATGGAAAGGAAGGCACTTAGCCTATCATAAAAGACCACATGTTTTATAATTCCACTGATCTGAAGTATTCTAAATAGGCAAATCTCTATAGAGACAGAAAGTACATTAGTGGTTCCTAGGGCTGGGAGGACGGGATGTGGAAGTGATGGCTAAAGGGTATGGCTTTGATGAAAGTATTCTGAAATGTAGCTGCCTACAATGTCTCAAGCCTGTATTTCTAGCTACTTGGGAGATAATTATGGATTGTGTTTTAAGGCCAGCCCCGGAACAAAAGTTCTCAAAACCCCCTATCAACAAATGGCTGAAGCGTTGTGTACCTGTTATTCCAGCTATCCTAAGCAGAACAGATGGAAGTAGTGGCACATGTCTGTTATATCTAATGACACAGGGAAGCACAGGACAGTCACAGCCCAGGATGGCTGGAGCATTAAAAAAATGAAATCTTGCTACCTGTAATTGCAGCTACTGAGGAGGCTGAGATCTGAGGATTGCGATTCAAACCCAGCCCTGTAGGAAAGCCCATGAGGCTCTTAGCTCCAATTAATTATCAAGACAGAAGTGGAGCTGTGACTCAAGTTGGCAGAGTGCTAACCTTGAGCATAAAAGCTCAGGGACAGCACCCAGGCAGAGTTCAAGCCCTAGAACTGGCACGCACAAATTAAAACAGTTCCTCTTCTTGCTTTTCCCAGAAAAAAATGAACGTTTCTACCATCCCTCTCTCCTCTAGCCTCTCCAAGCACAGCTTGCAGTGGGGGCCGGGCTAGTTTGGGGGGCACAGAGGAGGCCTGGCCTGTGACTTCTGTTTGTCCTTACCCTAGTTGTCAGGAGGAGGTCACTGGATCCAATCAGCAGGGATCCCACTACCTGCAGACCACAGCAACCGCCTCCCACTGTTCCAGAACCAGAGGCTAGTTATGGCACTCTATTAAACCCATCCTTTCCCCCAGTTGGGCCCCAACACATACGTGGAGGGGTGGGCACAGGGTTGGGAGGGGGAGAGCATTTCCCTGGGATCCTGCACCCCAACCCTTGTCCTGCATCCTTCCCAGCAGACCTTGCACACACACACCCTCATCCCACACCTTCCCCAGGCCTCCTTGCTCCCAGCCCTCCTTGGCCTCGGGCAGCTTACCCTAGCTGGGACTGCTCTCCTCACCAGCCTCTAGACTACTCATTCTTTTTTAACTTCTCAGAACTGTGAAATGGCTTGTCTCTAAAGAAAATCACCTAGAACAAAAAGTAGAATGTAACGAATCATAAAAGGGACACCTGGGTGACCAGCCATCAGGTCAAGAGTTAGTCGCCTACCCGTTCTCTAAAAACCACTTTAATCATCATGAGCCCTTTTGAACATACAGACAAGCACAAGACTAAAATAAGCATCCAAAACTTTCACCACTGCTCTCCCCTCCAGGAAACTCTGGCCTGCTCAGAACATTCACCGCCCCGCCCCCCGCCCCCATCCTATTTGGGATTGGCCTCCAGTTTAAGAAAGTACATTTACCCCTGAGCCCCAACCTCAGTCCTTCTGGCTGTCTTTCAAGGGTGTCTCCTTGTGAACTTTGCCCCCACCCCTGTCAAGTTGACCCTGATGGAAATCTTATTCTTCCCTCTTGGGAGCATTTGGGACCAAAGTTCCCAGAATTCATTTATTTTTAAGTTGTGCTGGGGATTGAACCTGACTCACAGGCTCCACCACTGAGCTACACCTCCCAGCTTAAAACAAAACAAAAAAACCCACAGGACCCAGGTCCTGAGTTCAAGCCTCTGGACTAGCACTAAATAAACAAATGCAAAACCCATTACTGAAACTGAAGGCGTTGCAGTTCGCCTCAGGCTTCCGGCCCCTCCCTCACCCTCGTGCCCTGGCTCTGCCCCCACTGAGGAGTGTCTATGACCTTGGCTCTAGGCAGCTGGGTGCCCAACTGTTTCAGGCTTCAGAAAAGACTTCACTACTTCCCCATCCTTCCTTCCGCTCCCCCAGTAAGGGAGAAGAAGGAGGGGTCACCTACCTGTGGGAAGCTTCCTGGAGCCATGGGAGTGGGAAAGCCAGTATTGTGCCCCAGGACTTCAGCTTCCATTCAGCATCTGTCTCTAACTGAGAACATTCTGTTTTTTTCCTGATTGGTCCTTTGTTGTTTTTACTAACAACATGGAGGTGAGTCTTCTCACTTGTGTGGCTACCGCCAAGATTGCCTCCTCGGTGAGAGCTTGGGAAGAGGGCCAAGGGGAATTTGAATGCCCCCTATTGCTGGACCACTGTTTCTCACCAACATCACTCAACCTGAAAATGTTTGCCATTCTCACTGTGGAAGCTACTCATTCTTTATTTTATTTTATTGACAAGGTGATGTACAGAGGGGGTACAGTTACATAATAAGGTAGTGAGTACATTTCTTGTCATATTTGTTAATGTTAGGTTTTTAAAGTAGGTAGCCGGTAAAGGAGAACGCCACGCGGTATTCAGGCAGGAAAGAAAGTTTATTACCGAACTGCTGGCCTGTGGCCAAGATGATCCATGGCTGGAGAGAAGGGAGAGAGAGAGAGAGCGACCCCCACCCAGCCCTGCTTTATCTAGGGCAGGGGCAAGGGGTGTGGCCAGGTGGATTAGGAGGTGACCTCAGGGAAAGGGGTGGTAACTGCCTCCAGGTCTGCAGGTTACCCAGGTAACTGGGTGGAGACTTAATGAGGTGGGGGCATCTGCATGGAGCCCTCAGGGAGAGGACCTAACATTCCAGCCTTTTAATAGTTATGAAAAAGGACGTAGACTCTCTCTGGCTGCTTCCTGCTGGCAAGGGGCGTCGGCATTAGGGGTAAAAGGCAGAAATGTGGCCCCTCCTGGAGAAGGCGAGCAGCAGGGTCCCTTGGTGGTAGATGCCAGTCCTTGAATGAAGCCTGGAAGAAGTCTCATGAGGCAGGGGCTGTACCTTGTCAAGAACTGACCAAATACTTGCCAGAATTCTGCAATGACAAAACTCAGTAGATGTGGTGAGTTTTAGCACAGATATATAGCTAGATGGACATACTAACTAATGACATTTACACAGACATACACACTGTGCACATAGGTTTTACAGCATGCAGAAATGAACTTAAGCAGTAGACTCTTTCGGAATTCCAATAGTAAATGACTTTTTTTCCCAATATTTTAAAACCACGTGGTCGGTTAGAAAAACAATTTTGCCAGCA
This sequence comes from Perognathus longimembris pacificus, assembly GCF_023159225.1. Classification (NCBI taxonomy): domain Eukaryota; kingdom Metazoa; phylum Chordata; class Mammalia; order Rodentia; family Heteromyidae; genus Perognathus; species Perognathus longimembris. The sequence goes on from NC_063170.1 coordinate 36,904,448, forward strand.
AACAATTTTCAGATTATAAAATGGAGAAACCATATTTTGATAAACCCCAGTGGGATGCCATGTTGAGGGGGGTGGCAGGAGGACGCAAACACACCAATAGAGAACACGTGGCATGGCATAATGGCGCCTGAGCTGGTGCCTGTTAAACCCAATATCCACCACGTGGTCAATGCTGGAGAAAAGAACTTTTAGATATCTTTGCTGACAAAGCACATTGGTGGTCAAGCCTCAGTTTCAGAGGTCTGTGAAAAGAGGCAGCTTTGTGAGCAAGGCACACAACAATGGTACGACTTGGGAATTTTATAAAGTAAGCAAGTAATCAGGAAGATGAGAGAGAGAGGGAGAAAAAGGAAGAGAAAGAGAGGAAAAGAGAAAGAGAGAGAGAGCCTGAATATAAGTGACTTCTGACCATTTACCATTGCAGTGGGAAAAACTATCTGTTTGAGTATTTCAAGCAGGCCTCATTGCACTGTCAAGAGGCGTGCTAGCAGAGTCTTCATTGCAGTGGCAAAAACTGTATCTGAGCAAGTATTTCGAGCAGGCCTCATTGTCAAGAGGCGTGCTAGCAGCGTCCCGGCTCGGGTGTGACTGTGATGCAAAACCCAAAAAGCACGGGAGGGAGGCGCCTGGTGAGTGAATGAGCTTACCGGGCAGAAGCGGCAGGCAGAAGCGGCAGAAGCGGCGGACGGAGCGGCAGAGAACCCGAGCAGCAGCAGTTTCACTCACCAGGGTAGACAAGTGGTGTGGAGGTGGAGGTGGATGTGGAGGCCAGCAATGGTATTAGTGAAAAGTGCCGCGTGGCTACTCGCAGCAGTTCGGTTCGCGGAAAAAGGGCCGTCAGGACTGGGGATACTCCCAGAAAAAGGAGAAAAATAGATGGGAATTCCGCCTGTCCTGACTCTTAAGCCCTTCCCGAGTCACGGCACCATATATGTTAGGTTTTTAAAGTAGGTAGCCGGTAAAGGAGAACGCCACGCGGTATTCAGGCAGGAGAGAACATTTATTACCGAACTGCTGGCCTGTGGCCAAGGTGATCCATGGCCGGAGAGAAGGGAGAGAGAGAGAGAGAGAGAGCGACCCCCACCCAGCCCTGCTTTATCTAGGGCAGGGGACAAGGGGTGTGGCCAGGTGGATTAGGAGGTGACCTCAGGGAAAGGGGTGGTAACTGCCTCCAGGTCTGCAGGTTACCCAGGTAACTGGGTGGAGACTTAATGAGGTGGGGGCATCTGCATGGAGCCCTCAGGGAGAGGACCTAACATTCCAGCCTTTTAATAGTTATGAAAAAGGACGTAGACTCTCTCTGGCTGCTTCCTGCTGGCAAGGGGCGTCGGCATTAGGGGTAAAAGGCAGAAATGTGGCCCCTCCTGGAGAAGGCGAGCAGCAGGGTCCCTTGGTGGTAGATGCCAGTCCTTGAATGAAGCCTGGAAGAAGTCTCATGAGGCAGGGGCTGTACCTTGTCAAGAACTGACCAAATACTTGCCAGAATTCTGCAATGACAAAAACTCAGTAGATGTGATGAGTTTTAGCAGATATACAGCTAGATGGACATACTAACAAATGACGTTTACACATATATACACACATGGAACACACATACACACTGTGCACATAGGTTTTACAGCATGCAAAAATGAATTTCAGCAGTAGAGTCTTTTGGAATTCCAATAGTAAATGACATTTTTTTTTTTGCCCAATATTTTAGAACCACGTGGTCGGTTAGAAAAACAATTTTGCTAGCAAACAACAATTTTCAGATTATCAAATGAAGAAACCATATTTTGATAAACGCCAGTGGGATGCCATGTTGAGGGGGGTGGCAGGACACAAACACACTAATAGAGAACACGTGGCATGGCATAAAGGTGCCTGAGCTGATGCCTGTTAAACCCAATATTCACCACGTGGTAAATGCTAGAGAAAAGAACTTTTAGATATCTTTGCTGACAAAGCACATTGGTGGTCAAGCCTCAGTTTTAGATGTCTGTGAAAAGAGGCAGCTTTGTGAGCAAGGCACACAACGATGGTACGACTTGGGAATTTTATAAAGTAAGCAAGTAAGCAGGAAGATGAGAGAGAGAGGGAGAAAAAGGAAGAGAAAGAGAGGAAAAGAGAAAGAGAGAGAGAGAGAGAGCGACCCCCACCCAGCCCTGCTTTATCTAGGGCAGGGGCAAGGGGTGTGGCCAGGTGGATTAGGAGGTGACCTCAGGGAAAGGGGTGGTAACTGCCTCCAGGTCTGCAGGTTACCCAGGTAACTGGGTGGAGACTTAAAGAGGTGGGGGCATCTGCATGGAGCCCTCAGGGAGAGGACCTAACAGTTAACACCCTCATTTTTCTTTCCCTTCCCTAGTTCAGATAAGCATCTATACAATATCCAGTGTACCAAAATCATATACAGTGACCACAGGGGGTCAAAGGAAATTCACCTAGTACATTAAACATAACAATAAAATCCTCCTGTTTCCTTCTCTTGGAGTTCATTTTGCTTAGCCTCATCTTATATAATCATATATACATAGCTGTTGAACTCTTGGGAACCTCTGATAGGTCTATCCTAGACCTTTTTATGTTTATTTAGTAATTGTTTGTTTTTTGAGATATAATGTAAAATCACTGACCAAAACATGGAAATACCATTTGAAAAGAAGTTTGTAATTTTACAGACATGATCTTGATCTCTACTCTTCCTCCCCCTCCCCCAACATCCACATGTCAGGGAGACCATGCACCTTTGTTCTCTGTGTTCTAGGTTTGTCTCGCTCAACATTATTTGTTCAAGATCTGACGGGCTGGGGGTATGGCCTAGTGGCAAGAGTGCTTGTCTTGTATACATGAGGCCCTGGGTTCGATTCCCCAGCCCCACATATACAGAAAATGGCCAGAAGTGGCGCTGTGGCTCAAGTGGCAGAGTGCTAGCCTTGAGCAAAAAGAAGCCAGGGACAGTGCTCAGGCCCTGAGTTCAAGCCCCAGGACTGGCCAAAAAAAAAAAAAAAATCTGACCATTTCCCTGTGAATGCCATTATTTTATCATTTCTAATTGCTATGTAGTATACCATTGTGTACAGGTGCCACATTTTTTGGATCCATTCATCTGTAGTGGGGCATCTGGGTTGTTTCCATATTTTGGCTATTGTGACTTGTGCAGCAATAAACATGGATGTGCAGATGTCTTTATGGTATCCTGGGACCTGTTGTTCAGGATAGATGCCTAGGAGTGGTATGGCTGGGTCATAGGGTATGTCTATGCTGAGTTTTTTGAGGAACCTCCATACTGTTCTCTAGAGTGGTTGTACTAATTTACACTTCCACCAACAGTGGAGTAGGGTTCCTTTTTCCCATCCCCTCAAGCATTTGTTGTTGGCTGAGTTCAGAGTATAGGTCATTCTAACTGGAGTGAGGTGGTATCTCAGGGTGGTTTTTATTTGCATTTCCTTTACTGCCAGAGATGTTGACATTTCCTCATATGTTTCTTTGCCCTTTTTTTTTCTTCTCCTGTGAAGTCTCTCTTTAGCTCCTTTGCCCATTTAATAATTGGTTTACTGGGTTTGGAGGGGGTAGTTTCTTGAGTTCTCTGTAGATGACAGATATTAGGCCTTTGTTACTGTGCTGGTGAAGATCTTTTCCCATATGGTTGACTGTCTTTCTAGTTTAGTGGCTATGTCTTTAGCTATGCAGAAACTTTTTATTTTGTAGTAGTACCATTTGTCGAGTCTCTCCTCTATTTGTTGTGCCCCTGGGACTCTGTTTAGGAAGTTCCTGCCTATGCCTATAAGTTCTAGCATCTCTCCTACTCTGTCCTTTAGTAGTTTCAAGGCTTCAAGAACCTACTCATTCTTTGCACGTCAGGAATCACTGTTTCCTTTTCCAGGAGACCTTCCCTGGGGTGGCTGCTAGCCCCCTGGTGGGGAGCCAGCCCTTCTTCTGTAGACCCAAAGTCCCTGTGGGCTCCCTGGTCTCCACACAATTTCCTCCTGTGTTTGCCTGCTTCACACCTGCCTTCCTTGGAGACCCCTGGGCCTGCCCTTCCATCCTGCAGAGCTCCATGTGCAACCAGGGTTCACTAAGTGCTCACAGAGGGAATGAATGAGGCCAGCCTTCATCTGGGGCATGCCTTTGGATCAAGCAGCAGTAGTCCTGGCCAGCAACATTGTTCCACATCTACAATCTCAGCTTTTCAAGAGACAGGGGTCAAGAGGATCTTGGTGCAAAGTCAGTCCAGGTGGAAAGCTGGCAAGACATCGCCCCCCAAACAGGAAGCCAGGCGATGAGTTAAGTGGGAGGTAGAGCAAGAAGGATTAAGGTCCAGGGCTTGCCCTAGGCAAAAATGAGACACCCTACCAAAATATAATTAAAGAGAAAAAAGGCTGGAGGCATGCTTGTGCAGCAGATATGAGGCCTTAAGTTCAAGCCTCAATAGACTCAGGATGCTACCAACAGGGCCACATCTGGAGCCCTCCAGGTTCCCCCCCCCCCCATCTCCCGCTGTTTGCCTCTGGGATACATGGGGAAGGTCTCTGGTGGAGGGAGAAACTTCTGTGTGGGCTATAGTGGAATAGGGCAATGAGGGGGCCATGCTATAGGCATTATTTGCTCTTTCTGCAAATGCTACTGCCACTTTCAGAGAAGTTCTGTGACAGTGGTAATTAGTACCCTTCCTATCATTTTATTTTAACTTGTGCCAAGAACTGGGGCATTTGACATTCAAATTTTCTTTTTCATAATTTAAGGCCACATGAAACCCTCTTGCTATTTGCATCAACCTCAGGCACTTATTTTCCTTCTGTAGAGCTGGCTGGTAGCCCCAAGACCAGGGGGAAGCAGAGAGGAAGGAAACAGCCCCATTTCAGGGCCTAGAGCCTGCTCCTGAGGTACAAACCAGGGCTCTTTACCCCATTCACATTCTGGGAAAATTGTGCCTGCTTTCGGTAGGACTCCTGTGCTCTACTAGGCCTGGGAGCAGCCATGCATCCCATTTAAGTATTGTTACTGGGCCAACAAACACAAAGAGCCATAAGATGCCCTTGGAGTTAGGAAATCTTCCATCTCTGCAGCACAGATGAGTTCCAGGCAGCAATAAGAGTTTTCCACTCCTGCGCCTCATAACATCCATCTAAAGCAAGTACTTCTGTGTGCATGCTACAGATGAGGAAACTGTGGCTCAGCAAGTCCTGAGACAATCAGCTTAAAAGGAAGATTTATTTGAGCTCAATGCTTTAAATTCAGACTCTTCTTAATCTGTAGTCAACTTTGGCCCTATTACTTTAAGCCAATGGTGGCAGAATACCAGTATAAGGACACATGTCCACTTTGCAGTGGAGAAGCAAAGAGACAGGGGGACCCTAGTTCCGATATCTTCTTCAAGGGTGCATCCCCAATCACTTCACTTTCTTCCACTAAACCCACCTCATAAAGGATCCATTGCCTCCCTACAGGAACATAGGCTGATGACCAAGCCTTTAACACAAGGAGGTGGTACATACCAATAGTTCCAGCATTCAGGAGGACCTGGAGTTTGAGGCTAGCCTGGGCTACATAGTGAGATCATAGCTACTCTTCACTTCTTGTTCATTTGGGGTTCCATAGGTCCCAAGTTCATGAGTGATTGCAGAAGATTCAGGATCCAAACTGTAACACCTAAGAACTAGCTCAAGGCCACTTAGTTGGGGCAGGAGGGTATAGACCCAGATCCTACACCAAGTCTGTGTCCTGTCAACACTCTTGGCTTCAGCCCTGCCAACTCCTGGCACATTCCAGGCGGAGGTACAATATGGGTCATCATAAATAGAGCATTTGATATCTCCAACTTTTCTTGTTGTTGGTTGTGGGGCTTGAACTCAGGGCTTAGGCACTGTCCTGAGCTCTTTTGCTCAAGGATAGTGCTCCAGCCTGTTGAGCCACAGTCCCATAGACAGAAGCATTTGAGAGCAAGCTCTTGGTGGACCTGAGCCAGTTTTGTTTTTTTTTTAATTAGTTTGTAGGCCAGGCACTGGTGGCTTACACCTGGAATCCTAGTTACTTAAGAGGCTGAGATCTGAAGATCAAGGTTTGAAGCCAGCCTGGGCAAGAAAGGCCCAAAGTCTCATCTCTAACCACCAAAAAACCAGATATGGAGCTGTGGCTCAAAGTGGTAAAGCAAAAAATCTCAGGGACAGCATCCAGGCCCTGAGTTCAAGCCCCATGACTGACAAAAATACATATATTTTAAAACATGCCTTGTTTTCATTCAAGAACAATTAAGCTATCAACTTAGTTCAATGCAAGCATGAAATGTGTATTTTTAACATATTACTGACGCAAAGGTGTCTAATTGGCTTCACTGTTTCTGAACCATGATTGAAATCCCGGGAAGTAACTTGGAGAGGCCTTGCAGTACTGTTGGCTGTGAGTTTCTAATGGGCCTGGGCTTGTTTCAGATGCCTTGCTCCTGAACCAGGGCCTAAGACTTGAGGGGAGCAGTGGGTCTCTCCACATACCAGCTGAAGGGCATCAACTGTGAGGGCCCTGAGCTCATCAGCTGTTGTGAATGCTATAGGCAGGATTGATCATCACCCATGTTTTCTAAGTTCTTTACCTGGGCTTCCTCCTTGTGTTAGATCAGTGGGGAGAGAAGCTAATGAAGGGCAAGATTGTAGAGGAAGAATGCAACACTTCCGGGTCACTCAATCACCTGTGCTCATTCACCTGCATCTACTGACCAGGGCTGTGAGCCTGCAGAGGGCAGAAAAGAGAGGAGGCCCACTTCTCCTCATACCTCCGATAGGGGAGAAATACCTGCTGCTTTTTCCCTCTGAAAGCCTGTCTCCCTATATCTCTGCAACTACTTCACAGTGCGACCCTAGTGTGTCCCCTCTTCACATCCGGCCTTAGTCAGCCCCCTCTGTGAACCCAGAGAGCTGCCCATGGGACATTCATAATCTCCAAGGAACATTCCAGCTCTAAGTTATCATACCTATGCCCCCTCCTAGCTACCCTTTGCTCCCCTTACTGCTAGCCTGCTCACCTTTACTCTTCCTGGGGCCTTTGAGAGCCGGGAGGGAGACATCACATTCTCTCTGACAGTTGGTGAACAAGCCCAAGAGATTATGAGAGACAGGGTACATTTCCACAGAATACCTGATGGGGGCTGGGTGTCGTGATGTGTGCCTGGAATCCCAGCACTTGGGAGGCTGAGGCAGGAAAATTGAAAGTTTGAGGACAGTTTGGGCTCTGTAGCAAGACCCTGCCAAAAGAAAGAAGGAAGAAAAAGAGAGAGAAGGAAGAGGAAGGAAGAAAAGACAGGGGAAAGTGGAAGAGGGAGAGGGGAGAAAAGAGAAGAGAAAAGAAGGCGGGGGGGGGGGGACAAGACAGTCATGGGAGCTGGGTGCCAGTTGCTCACACCTGTAACCCTATCTACCTAGAAGGCTGAGATGTGAGGATTGCGGTTGGAAGCCAGTCAGGGCAGAAAAGTCCTCGAGATTCTTATCTCCAATAAACCACCAGAAAACTAGAAGTGGAGCTGTGGCTCAAAGTGTTAGAATTCTAACCAAAAAAGTTGAGCACAAAAGTTGAAGGACAGTGTCCAGATCCTGAGTTTAAGCCCTAACCTGCCAAAATAAAAGACAGGCATGGGCAAGGAACCAACTCACCAGTGCCAAGGAAGGTCCCCAGACCTCAGCCCTATGGCAAATCCCTTAACCTCCCAGGGCTTTCTTAGCACTGATAAAATAGAAAGTCTCCACACTGGGCTGTTGTGAGGGTTAATTACAGGCTGCCATACAGGGAAAGCATTAAGCACGATGCCACGCACAGAGTACTAGGCACGCTCATGCCTGTTGAGTAACAGCTCTGAGTGCGCCCAAACTCCGGGCACACAGCAGACCCCTGTCCCACCAAGGAATGTAAGACTTCAGGAAGAGAGATCAGCAAGCCTACCCCTCCCACAGAGCACCAGCGTCTACCATCAGGTAGAAGGAAAAAGGAAAGTACCTTCTCAAGGGGCCTTGACCTTTGTACAGCACTTCCTGTGGGCAGAGCAGTAAATATCAGGACCTTCAGAGAGTGTATTTCCCTGCAGGCAGAGAGATAGAAGAAGGCTACTAGTAAAACTCGATTTGAGCATTGACTGACCTGAAGCTTTGGCCGTGGAATGTTAAATTCAGATGACAAGAACCCAGTAAGTGCCCCAACTGACTCAGACCTGACTCCTCACGTGGGGAACCTTTTCCTCATCCTCCTTCTTTGCTTCCAGGCCTCATATTTTGGTCTCCTGTCCTCTAAGGAACTAAGAAAGAAGCTGGCTAGGTGGTCAGGAACCAAGAAATCAACACCAGTTCTCTAGCCTTAGGACAGCTATCCGAGGCCACCTTGCTGCACACGGTGCAGGAGGAGCCAGAGGTCATGTCCTGCTTGGAGGGGCTGAGGAGGAGGCAGGTGCATGGGGAAATGCAGAGGCCTGGTGGAATGAGGCTCAGCGTCTTCCTCCTAGCCCCTCTCACCCTGGCCAACGCCAAATGTGCCCCTATTTTCTGTTATTAGAACCTGTTGGAAACAGAAAACTCCCAACTCATGCCAGTTATTCGCACATTAATAAGGAATACATGGGAGAAAACGTGGCTGCCACGTTGGAGTGGAGGCTTGAGGGTGGGGTTGGATTTGGGGAAGCTCAGAGAATTCTTATGACAGGGGAAGTGTTCTGTGTCTCTGCAAAATGATTATCCATCATCTTCTCATAGACATATCTCCCCAGGGTCTAATGAATGAAGATCCCACATGGTCTCATCTCAAAGCCAGTGCCCCCTCAGTCAGGGGCCTCTCCTTCAGGTTTGCATCCTCCAAAGTGTTTATAAGCCAGCTGCCACCAGAGGGAGCTGTGGCCAAACTGGCTTGCAGCCTATACACAAACATTTCCCAGCGTCATCAGGAAGACAGGACAAAATGCTGACTTCATCCAACTGTCTCCCCATCCTTGGGCCTCAAGAGAGCTTTCAAAATGCTGATTCCTGGGCCTCCTCCAGAGACCATCAAGTAATTAGACCAAAGAATCTGGGTGTTGGGTTCCAGTGTGCAATCAGGGTTGAGACTGCTGGTCAGAAGTTGGCAAGACAGATATGTGTCTTTTATCAGTATGTACCAAACACTGAATTGAAAGCCACCTCCTTACAGACACTTGGAGTCTGAACAGTCTGGCCATCTGTCTATCCATTTATACATTTACTCATTCATCTCTGCAGCCCTACCCTGTGCTCCCATACTTTAAAATCCCCCACTGGCTAAACATAGAACCACAGGGTGAACACACATACAACCATTTGTTCTTTCACTTGCCCCTCTTGCTGATCTTCCTCCATGCCATAGGTATTTATCTCCAATGGCTGGGCCTTCTGCTTGCTTGCTTTCCGCCCCCCCCCCAAGTGGTAGTGGTATCTTGACAGCCCCTTCTGGGGGCTCTGCCCAGGGGAGGGCTCTGGGTTTCAGAGTTGTGTGTATGTTAGCTGCCCACCTGCAGACCAGCCAGTGCGCTCCAGGAGTCCAGTGTGGAGCAGACAGGCCCACTGTCCCGAACATACTTCATTTCAGTGGGAGGATGGGGTCACAGTGGCTGCTACTGACCAAGCACCTACTGTGTGCTTGGCCCATGCTATTGTGGCATCATGATCACCCCCATTTTACAGTAGAGGATATGGGTTCTGGAGGGTTAACTCACTAAGGACACTAGAGACATATGTGATTTGAACCCAGGGGTATCTAGATGATGCCAGAGCTGTGTTCCTGTACCCATGCCCTGCTGTACTTTTTACTCTGCCCTGCACCAAGTGGGGGTACTTTGCTCAATCTAGCCCTTCAGGGAGTCCACATTTGCTGCTTGCATACCCTCTTGGAAGGTGTGTGTGTGGGGGGAGTCTGCTGTCTTCAAGGCTTCCAGATCCCAGTGAAAGTGTGGCTCAGGGCCCAGCCACGAGAAGCATTTCCTGGGGCTGCTGGGCTAGGCCTGGCACCCACCCAGTGGCTGGGAAGGAGTCTGGAGTTGTGCAGCCTTCCAGCAGCTTGACTGTGTTCCAGCCAGCTGCTTCCCATGGGGAGGCAAACATGCTCTGTGAACCCCACAACCTTGTCCTGTCGTGGGCTTTGCTTGGCACCATCTGGCATCAGCATTGACTCTAGATGGATACCCCAGAACTAGTGGTCTCATTTAGGCAGGAGGGGACTGAGGCCTGCTATGCCTCAGTGTGTGGGTAACTGAGTGGAACTTAAACCCCAGGCTACAATGCCAGATACCACATTTTTCTTACCACCCCATGGCCTCAGGCTGATAAGCCACTCATTCCCCATTCTACACAGGAGGAAGCAGGACTCCCAATGTAGGACTCTGCTGGGAGCTGCAGGATGGTGGGAGTCACCAAATGCAAACCCAGCTCAATTTCCTGTTCTAAAGCCACTTTCAATGGCCCTAAGGGGGTTCTTGGAGCCTGCACATGTTGTGGAAGAGGATTGGGACAAAGAACCCTATGCGCCTCCTTTGATTCCCATAACCCTAGTATTTCTCAGTAGGAGCCATGCCCTGCTGCCTGTGGGCCCAGGAGGATAAGTGTCACTCTGTCCTAGGTGCCTATGTTGGCCCAACATAGGCAGAGCCAGAGTCAAGAATGTTTCCTGTGTGGATAGAGAGAAAACAGGAGAGGGAAGTTTGACTTCTATCCCTGCAGCCCCCTCCCCTGGCCAGTCCCAGTCCATCCTGTCCTCCCCAGCTACGGAAATTTGTACCTCAGCCCAGAAGAATGAAGGACTGGCAGTCAGCTGCTTGGCTGTCAGGATCAGCCAATCAGTGGGAGTACCGCCCACTTCCGGGGACAAAGGGCCCTCGGATGGAGAGGAGGAGAGGGAGGTAGGGATCAGAGGGGCTGAGGGAGGGCCCTGCATGAGACCTGTGTCTAAGATAAAAGGCTGGAGCAGTCAGAGGGAGAGGTAGGGAGGGAGACAACAGACAAGAAATGGAAAGCCGGCAGAGTGGGGGGCAGGGATGTGGGGGGCAGGAGTGCAGAGGAGAGGGGCCCCAGCACTAGCTGGCCAGCTGGTTCACCCAATGGCCACTAACAGCTGCTTGTTTGTTTTGACTCTTGATCCAGGTTCCTCAGGTTCTTTTTTATTTGTTAATTTTTTGTTATTATAAAGGTGATGTGCAGGGGCTGGGAATGTGGCTTAGTGGTAGAGTGCTCGCCTAGCATGCATGAAGCCCTGGGTTCGATTCCTCAGTGCCACATACACAGAAAAAGCCAGAAGTGGGCACTGTGGCTCAAGTGGTAAGAGTGCTAGCCTTGAGCATAAAGAAGCCAGGGACAGTGCTCAGGCCCTGAGTCCAAGCCCTAGGACTGGCAAAAAACAAAAAACAAAAAGAAAAGGTGATGTACAGAAGGGTTAGTTTCATGAACCAGGTAATGAGTACATTTCTCTTTGGACAAGGTCACCCCTTCATTTACCCTCTCCCAGGTGCCCAGCATTCTCACCTTTGTCTTCCTTGATGCCTACCTTCCCTTTCCTAGTTAGGGGCAAGGGCTCCTGAGAAATCACTCTAGAACTTGCTTGCTTCTCCACCCCCCAAGTGGTAGTAGTATCCTGGCAGCCCCTTCTGGGGGCCTTGCCTTGTTCCCACTTTGTGAGGACACAGGCTTAAGATGACTCACTGGCTGTCTAAGTCCAATGGCTACTCTGGAATTTTGAGTACAGATATGCTTGACAACTGAGCATTATTTCCTTCCTCTCCATTGTCTTCCTATCTAGTTTGGGTTAACCTCTAAACTTTTTTTTTGTGCCAGTATTGGGACTTGAACTCAGGGTTTGGGTGCTGTCACTTAAGCTTTTTTGCTTCTATCTGGGGCTCTACCACTTGCCAGTGGTGCCTAGCGTTTATTTAATTTCTGAGGCAGGATCTCAATTTCTGTAGCAGTGACCCTCCTGCACCACCACACCCAACTACGACTGTTGAATTTTTGTGTGTGAGTTGTGCTGTGGATGGAACTGAAGGTCTCATGTGTGTCAGGTAAGTGCTACCCCCGAGCCACGCCCCTATCCCCAAGCCTTTGCTTAGGCTGTCAGGCCTGGCCTTGCATCTCTGCACTTCCTATCTGGCCTTCACTCTCCAGAGACAAACTTCAGCAGCACCCCATAAGGAGACGTTCAGGACTCCTGCAGCCACTCAGAAAAGCTTCTGCTTTAGGCCAGGGGGCTCTGAGACGGGAGGAAATTCCTAAATACAAGCACATTTGTGTGAAGGCCCAGCAGTCTGGGTCCATAGCTAGCATCTCAGTTAGCTTCCAGAACAGGGAGGGCCAGAGTGGGAGGAGCTGCCACATCCTGGAACAGAAACGTCCTATAGCCAGGTTGATACCATTCAGTTTTTATTTGGACACACAAGTAAAAGAACCTGGTGGTTCAAACAGCATGCTTTTTCCATTTCATCATGTATGTACATATACCTTTTTAAAAAGAACACATCACCAGCGTCTACATGCTTTGTCTCTACTGAGCAATATATACAGCCTATTATATATATGTCCATATATAATACATATATATTTTCAATAGATAACTACATTCAAGTAATGACACACAGGATTTACAGTTTCCCACTGAGGGAAAGAGGGAACACAAATTCTCACACACAGTTCACAGAGGAAGTACCATGAGCCCAGTCAGCAGGAGCCAAGCTCTCTGGGGACTAGAGGACAGCAGCAGAAGTCACAACGATCACCCTGCTGCTTCTTGTGGGCAGTGCTGGGTGCAATGGGAGTGGGCAGCTTGCTCTGCCTGGAGGCTTGGGAGCCATGTCTGGGAGGCTCACTTGTCCAGGGCCTGCTCAAATGCCGGATTCATGAAGGAGAAGCCGGCAAACGCGGTCTGGTCCATGGAGTCAATGAGGTTCTTGTCGCTATAGGAGAGGCGTGGCTTCTCATTCAGGAACTCCTGGTCAAAGTTGCTATAATCGCCCAGAGACTTCTGTGAGCAGAAGGCAGGGGTGAGTAAGCAGGACCCAAGGGGTAGCCCTCCAAAGGCCCTGCTTTTCCCCTGACTGCCTGGGGTTCTGTAGGACTGAGCCAGAGCAGCCTTCCTTTTCTTTTCTTTTAACTCAGGGCCTTATCTTTTCTAGGCAGGTGCTCTACCACCTGAGCCATGCCCTTAGCCCTATGTTTTATTTTTTTTTAGAGGATTCATAATTTTTGCCCAGAGTTGGCCTTGAATGGGGATTTTCTTATTTATGCCTCCCACCTCCCTCATAGCTGGGATTACAGGAGATAAAACTGCACCAAGCTTGGTCTTTAGACAGGGTCTTGCTTACTATTTTGCAGGACCTAGCCTGGAACCTAGGTTGGTCCTCTTTCTGCCTTCCAAGGAGCTGGAAAAACAGGCCACCACATTTAGCTGATAAATGCAGTCTGTCCTGAAAAGGCATTCCTTTCCAGGAAAGGAGCCTCTCCGAAATCTTGAGAGCAGCCCCCCACAGGCAGCTGCATTTGCCTCAGGAGATGAGGAAAGCAGTGCCTCATGCTCTTTGAGCAAGACTGGCAAACCACAGAACATGGGCTAGAGCTCAAATGCCTCCTGTTTTTGTGGGGCCCACAAGCTAAGATTGGCCTTTATATTTTCAAATGTATTTTTAAAGTATGATTTGATGATATATGAAAATGAAGTGAAATTCAAATTGTGGTGCCCATAAATCAAGTTTTATGAGTGCACGTTACCCATGAGTTGACACACTGTGAATGCTGAGACCTGCTAGCCTGCAAAGCCCCAGATACCTGCATTCAGCCTATCTACTGGAAAAGTTACCAATTCCCAGCTCTTGAGGACATTATATGATGGTCTCTCCAGGCCAAACTGAGCAGCTACAATCCTTTGGGATTGTGTAGTTGTTTTCTAATATTATTATTATGTTTAATGGCATTGGAAATGGAACCCAGGACTTCATGCATGCTGGGCAAACCCCTGCCACTGAGTTATATCCCAGCCCATAGCACTAAGTTTTGATGAAATTTGAGCCAACATTTAAAAATTAGGCAATGCAACATAAAAATTTAGATTTTTGGCATCTTTTAAAAACTAGGAGATTAGAGAACAAACTGGGAGATGGGGATCACTTCCTTCTATTGTCTTACTCTGCTCCATGCTCCTAAGCGGTTTATATGACTGCAAACCTAGTACTCCAAAGCTGGAGGCTTTCAAGTTTGAGACCAGCTTGGGCTACATAGTAAGATTCTATTTCAAAAAAAGAAAGAAAAAGGGCTGGGAATATGGCCTAGTGGCAAGAGTGCTTGCTTGCTTCATATACAGAAAGCCCTGGGTTTAATTCCTCAGCACCACATGTATAGAAAATGGCCAGAAGTAGCGCTGTGGCTCAAGTGGCAGAGTGCTAGCCTTGAGAAAAAAAAAAAAAAAAAAGAATCCAGGGACAGTGTTCAGGCCCTGAGTTCAAGGCCCAGGACTGGCAAAAAAAAAAAAAAAAGAACTTGGCTAGATGAACTGGTTCATGACTATAATCTCAGCTACTCAGGAGTTAGATATAAGATCCCCATTCAGGGCTGATCAGAGCAAAAGAGGAGATATTATCTGAAAAACAAACTAAAAGCTAAAGAACTAGAGATAGCTCAAGTAGAGTGCTTGCCTAGAAAGCACAAGACCCTGAGTTCAATCCCAGTATCAAAAAAAAAAAAAAAAAAAAAAAAAGGAAAAAGATAAAGAAAAAGAAGTTGGATGTCTGTGATCACAGTTCCTCCTCTGACCTGACTCCCTTTTTCTGGCTTACCTTCCTCTGCCAGGCCACACTGTTCCAACTGAGCAGCCCTGTACTGTGCCCCATATTTGAGCTCTGAGGCTGCACAGCTCTCCCCACAGCAGGGATCTTAAACCCAGAGGATCCTGAGCTGGCCCAGCATCAGAGAAGCATACAGCCTGCATTCAGGCCCTTGCTCCTGAGAGACTGGTTTCCTTCTCCACACTAGGAAGAACAAGGCAGGTGTGCTGTCGGTAGCACTGCCAGTGTTGGTGGAAGGCCTGTGATGGGACCGGTTTAAAGGGGGCTCTCAGCATCAAGAGTGCACCTCCCAGGAGTGGGCCCAGGCAGGCGGGTGGTACACAGCACTTGCTTAGCATGAGGGAATCACCAGGTTTGATCCCCAGTAGGGGGTGGGGAGGGGAATCTACAGATAAAGCCCTGGTTCCAGCCTTCCCCCTGCACTCTCTGGTCAAGGTTCAAGGATCTCATTTCTGTTTTGTTTTGTTTTGTTTTTGGCCAGTCCTGAGGGCTTGAACTCAGGGCTTGAGCACTGTCCCTGGCTTCTTTTTGCTCAAGGCTAGCATTGTACCTCTTGAGCCACAGCGCCACTTCTGGCCTTTTCTGTTTATGTGGTGCTGAGGAATTGAACCCAGGACTTCGTGCATGCTAGGCAAGCACTCTACCACTAAGCCACATTCTTAGCCCAAGGATCTCATTTCTCTAAACCTCTTTTTCTTTATCTACACGTGAGACAGTATCCCAGTAGGGACCTAGCAATGACAGTATTTACTTGAAAATGCACAGGATGGACGGAGGGAGGGAGCAAGGGAGGAAGGGAAGGGAGAGACAGACAGTGAGGCCTCAACTCTGGTGCCCCAGGCACAGTCCCTGACACAGCCAGTGCTAGAAAATGTATGTTAGCTGAAGCTAAACTAGGTATGGTGGTGTAGGCCTATAGTCCCAGCTACTCAGAAGACAGAGGGAGAATGATTACTTGAGCCCAAAGGCAACACAATGAGACCCCATTTCTCTCTTTCTCTCTCTCTCTCTCTCTCTCTCTCACACACACACACACACACATACATGAAGCTATGCATACATATACCTACATAAAAATGGCTAGATATAGTTTCTAGTGTTGAGTAAATGAATGAGGAATGAGAGGACAAGAATTCAAGGACAGAAGCTGCCACAGGAGACTAGGGAAGCTGGTTTGCTGAAAGGGAGATAAGGAGAGTATGTGAATGACTCAGGACAGAGACAGGGCAAATGAGGTGGGCCTATTACAGAAGGCAGTTCCAGGGTGGAATCACATACCACTTTGGGCCTGAAGGGTGGCTCCACTTTCCGTTTCTCCAGCAGAGTCCAATTGATGGTCTTAAAGAAGGGGTGCATTTTGATATTTCCTGTCATCCCCAGCCTCTTGACTGGGTCCCTTTCAAACAGCTGCAAACCAGCAGGGCTTTGGTTAATCCTCAAGGTCATGGGAAACTGGAGCTTCAACAAATTTCCAACAGGCCCAGGGGCCTAGAGAACTCTGAGACTTGGATCTGTGGCTCCAAGGGGCTCCAGAGACCACAGGCCCTGGCCTGAGACATCTGGGACTCCAGTGAGTAAAAGAAAGACTACTGAGATTTACTGTCTGCTCGGTACAGGCCTAGCCTCTTAGGTCTATATGTACTTGGACCTACTCTGAGGCAGGTTCTTTTAACCCCATTTTGCAGACAGAAAGGTAGACTCAGAATAGAAGGCTAAGTGACCTACCCACAGCCACCCGCTAGTCACAAGCAGAACCAGGACTGAGGCTCACATCTGTCTTCTGAGCCCTTAACATGCAAGGCTAATTCCATGTCACAGGAGTGCCCAGGGACACTGAGGCTGGGCAAGACCGCTATTGTGCGGGGACTGGGGCCTCAGTGAAGCTGCTGCTCCACAGTAAAGCAGCTGCCCTCCTATGGCCCAGCATCAGACAGGAGCCCCTACCTTCTCCATGATGTCCTTGGACTCCTTGGTGATCCAGCGGGGATAATAGGGAGTGTCCACACGAATAGACTCAAAGAGTTCGTCCTCATCGTCTCCATGGAAGGGGGACTGACCGATGAGCATCTCGTAGAGGAGGACCCCGAAGGACCACCAGTCCACAGAGAACGTATATTTCAGGCCCTGCAAGATCTGAGGGGTGTGGTAGGTAAGTAGCTATTGGTGCTGATGGGATGATCCTGAGCCCGAGCCACATCTGGGCCTCTTTTCCTTGGTGGTGCTGTCTCTAGCCCTACCCTACTGAGGCAAAGTGTCTGGTTAGGCTGGGGGGGTTGAAGGGTTGTTGCTCACCTCAGGGGCAATGTAGTCAGGAGTGCCACAGAAGGTGCTGGCTTGGTTCTCCCCAAATATATTCTCTTTGCACATCCCAAAGTCAGCGATCTTGATGTGGCCATCTTTGTCCAGCATCACATTATCCAGCTTGAGGTCTCTGAGAAGAGAGTGTAAGACAAGAACCATCAGGAGCCAATTCTTCATCTTCCCAACCTTCCTTGAGTCCATTTTCAGCCCTAAATCCAGGACTATCCCTAAGAGCACATGGAAATGAGGAAGAAAAGGGTGGGGGGGGAGGTGAGCAGGAAGAGAAAGAGATGTTACAAACCTGCTTCTTGCAGCCACCTACTGATCTACAACATCTTACTCCCCCAAGCCCAAACTGAGGCTCACCAGAGACCATTGTCACTTGCCCTGGATCAGCAGGCAGAAGCAACTACTGGTTCAGCTGTGTCTGACTCCACAAGGGAAAGGCTATGTTAATTCCTGTGTCATAGATTGTTTGAGTAGGTAATTCATACATATGGGGATAAGTAATGAGCAAACAGGGTAGTTTATCCACCACTAAGCTCTAATGCCAGGCATTCCCCAGAGAGAACCATATGTGGGCAAGCAAATAGCAAAGTGCACTTTACCCCCACCTCTCAAAACCTGAATGCCAAGAATGATCTTCTCCCTTCTTTTTGAGACAGGGTCTCACTACACATGGCCCAGGCTGGCTTTGAAACTGAGATCCCACCTCAGACCCTAGATGCTGCAATTATAACTGTGTGACACCACACCCGGCCCCATGAGTTGGTTTTTTACCTGCCAGCTTGACATGATCCCATATCATTAGAGTGTGCCCTCTTTCTTTTTGATGGATGTGTAGTTGGAATGTGAGATTGGGACCAAAATTTACTGGATGAGCATTAATGGAACCAGTCCCTACTGGTGGAAGCTTAATTGATCACCCAGGGCTTCAGGGGAAGGATCCTATACCTGTTAGTGATACTCTTCCTCCATGCCAATGGCACTGAGGATGGGCAGTGAGTTCCCAGGTTCTAGAGCTGCACTAACCTCAGGAGAGAGGCCACAAGAATTCTTCCACTAGAGTGAGGTGTAGGCAAATGCCTAGCTACAGACTGACTCCAAGAAGTGTGCGGAAGCCTGGCTGGCCAGGCCTTCCCGAGAGCCCTCGCCCCCAGCACTTGTACCTGTAAATGATCCCTTTGCTGTGTAGAAACTGCAACCCACAGATGATCTCAGCTGCATAAAACCTGAGCAAAACAAGACTGTGCTTTAGGATTCTTTGCCCACCAATCCTTCCCTCCACCCCCAGGGGAAAGAAATACTGTAAATAATGCCATGGACAACCTGGGCTTAGCCAAGCACATTTTGTTATCAGGTAAGTGAGAGTGAGGCAGAAAATTTTGAAGGCAAAGTAACAAATAAGCAAATTCTGTAGCATAAGAGTTTGTGACTTGAATAGATATATAGGTATTGTACATACACACATTCAATCTGAAGGGGCAGGCAAATGGAGAAAATGGTAATCATGGGACCACATGCTAAGGTCCTAGAACAGGAAAGGCCACTATTTATGATTTGACTGAGGTCCCAGGAGGTGACAGGACCCAGCAAGTCTGTGCTGTCCTCTATATGACAGCATACTCATCACCATGGCTTTTCATATAGCTGGACAGTCCAGGGTACCCCAAGTCTCCCTAGTTCCAGCTCTAGCCTAGCTTGGCTTTTCCAGAAAGGGGAAAAAGGAATGTAGAGTAGACTGGCATTTTATCACTACTCTGAGCCAATGACCCTCCCCCCCCCCCCCCCCCGACAGAACCCTCACGTACGTGGCACGGTAGAGGTCGAAGCGGCCTCTGTCTTGGATGTGGTACATCAGGTCCCCCCCATTGAGGAACTCCATCACAAAGAACAGGTGGTCCTGGATGGGGCAGAGTGGTGAGCAGAGGCAGAGGGTTCAGGCAGGAGGCTCCCTTGTTGGGGGCCAAGGTATCAAGCCCCAACAGGAAGCCGAGGGGAGAGGACTTGGGCTAAAGGGGACAGCTCTGTACTGGGAGGTGTGGGTGGGGAAGACATGGCTCTACTCAGGTAGGAAGAGAGAAGGTTGTGGAATATATTGGCTATGATCATAGGAGGCTAGAGACCTTAGTCTGGAAGGTGCAAATGAGATGGGTGAGAAAGGGATTCTCCCAGGCGAGCGCCAGCACCCGCTTCTCCACCATGGTGCATTCCACGTCGTCATCAATCAGCACCACATCTTTTTTGAGGTACTTGATAGCATAGTACTGTCCTTTGCCCTTCAATTCTGCAAGGAGCACCTGAGCAGGAGCAAGGGAGTTGCTGAGCAAAGGCCCCTGCCCCATCCACAGATGCCCAGAATTCAACCAGAAAAAAGCCAGAGGTATGGTGAGAAGTAGGTGACCCCAGGTGAGCCCTGGTCCCTTCAGCTCAGGGCACACACAGCCTCTCTCACCTTGCCAAAGCTGCCTTTGCCCAGGACCTTGTGGAAGGTAAAGTTCTCGATGCTGCACTTGGTGCTGCCCTCCCAGATCTTGCCATAGGTCCCATTGTTATCTGCCAGAGAGACTGTGTCACAGTCAGCATGGATCCCTCCCCAGAGGGTCCAGGGCCGGGTTGGACTAAGGGATCTTGGGAGAGGAAAAGGCTCATCACCCACCTATAGTATCTCTTTCCAAACTCACTTTCCTGGGGCCTTATGGGAATTGGGAGCTTTAATGGGTATATTATACCCACTTTCACCTGGGGTATCATCCTCAGAGAGTCCTGGTTTCTTCTGGAAACCTTGATATATTCCAACATGCTCTGAATCCAGCTTCCGGGAGGATCTCTAGGGAAGGAATAAAGCAGGGGACAGACAGAAGATCAGACCACTGATGAACTTTCAGCCCTGAGAAAGGACCCCTCAACTTTAACTCTCCCTTCAATATCAATGGGAACAGCAGGAACAGAGCCCAGGACCCCTAGGACATACATGTATCCCCATCCATTTCTTTTTTTTTTTTGGCCAGTCCTGGGCCTTGGACTCAGGGCCTGAGCACTGTCCCTGGCTTCTTTTTGCTCAAGGCTAGCACTGTGCCACTTGAGCCACAGCGCCACTTCTGGCCATTTTCTGTATATGTGGTGCTGGGGAATCGAACCCAGGGCCTCATGTATACGAGGCAAGCACTCTTGCCACTAGGCTATATTCCCAGCCACCCCCTATCCATTTTCAATGGACAGGGAAACCTCTGTAGTCTGGAAGGCACAGACCACAAACAAGTCCTGTAAACTGATCTCCATCTTCCTAACAATTTACTCAATAAATTTTTCTGTCCTTCATTTCTGATTGTAGATTTTTTTTATTTTAATTTTTGTATTTTTGCTGTAGTGGGGATTGAACTCAGAGTCTCTAGTATGCCAAGCAAACAGTTCTTCTACCAAACACTCAGCCATTTTGTTTGTATGGATCTTGACATAGGGTCTCACTGTTTTCCCTGAGTTGACTTTAAACTCATGATCCTCCTGCCTCTGCCTCCCAAGAAGCTGAAATTATAGGTGTATGCCACTGTTGCTGACATGACTCTCAAATTTGACCCCAAAGTTCTGCAGCATTCCTAGACCTAAGCATGAGCATGTGCGTGGGCACATGTTCTCTCTCACATGCACACACACACACACACACACACACACACACACTCTTTGAAGTGTCCTTCAGGCTTGAATGATTGATTTCACATGAGAACACACCCACCTCCCTCTATCCCCTAAAGGAATGTCCAATCAGATCTCCCCAAATCAGGATCTGTGCATACATCCTCTCTAATGGGGCTCCCCGTTAGGAACCAGTAAGAAGGACAATGTGCCCTGGCTACCCTTTGACCCCCTGCCCTGTGTCCAGGATCCCAGAGCACCTGCTCACCTGGGAGACTTGATTCAAGGCTTCGGCCAGGAGCTTCTGGTTGATGCCACAGAGGTTGGCCACTTTCTCCCGACATTTGTGGTGTACATTCATGCCACAGTCTGGCGTAAAGGAGAAATAGGGTTCAACTCAGGGCTGGGGGGATGGAAGAAAGGAGGACTTTGGTAGGGGCTTCTGGGCCCTGTCATTAGGGGGAAAAACCTGAAGCCACCATTAGCATTTCATATCGTTTATGATTTAAAGAAAACAAAAGCCAGGCTCATGCCCATAATTATAGCTACTCAGGAGAGACTGAGATCTAATGATTAAGGTTTGAAACTAGCCTGACAGGAAAGTCTGTGAGACTCTTACACATCCAATGAAACAGCAAAAATCTGGAAGTGGAGCTGTGGCTGAAGTGGTAGAGTGCCAGCCTTCAGCAAAAAAGCTCAGAGGCAGCACCCAGGCCCCGAGTTTAAGCCCCAGTACTGGCACAGAAACAACAACAAATAATATATAAAGAAGGAGACCAAAAAAAAAAAAAAGATTAAAAAGGTAGTCAGAGTCAGGTGCTAGGGCTCACGCCTGTAATCTTACTCAGGAGGCTGAGATCTGAGGATCATGGTTCAAAGCCAGCCAGGGCAGGAAAGTCTGTAAGACTTTTATTCCAAAGAACTATTCAGAAAAAGGCAGAAGTGGTGCTGTGGCTCACGTGGTAGAACACTAGCCTTGAGCACAAAGAAGCTCACAAACTCAGAGACAGAGCCCAGGCCCAGGCCCAGAGTTCAAGCTTCTGTCCACTTGGCCCTCACTTCACACTGAAGGACATAGCTCAGAGAAGGGGAGCCACCTGTCCAATGGACACACAGCATACAAATGACAGAGTCAGCCTCATCCACATGACATCAGGAATGAGGTATAATCAGATGAGATTCCTTTGACTTTAAGGCCAGGGTAAGGGGGAGGGGGCTGAAAGCAAAAAGAGGGTGCTGGGGCTTAAGGAGCTCAGGTGGGCAGCCCAGGAGCTGGATAAGACACACCTTCACACTTTAACCCCTGCTTCACCAACCCCCAGAGCAGGCTGCCACAGTGGTCACAGAAAGTAGGGCTCATATAGTTGTAAACCTTGAACCGGTGTGGCATGTCAATGTTGAAGCGTTCTTTCTGGAACTGGAAGGAAGGGATATCAATTCAAAGGTCACATGCCAATTCCACCCCTTTCCTCAACCACAACTCTCCCTGCATCCCACAAATTGCAACATGCCCAAGAGAACTCCACTAAGACTAAAAAATATGGGAGGCCCAAGGAGCCCAAGAAGAAAGCAAAGAAAGATGAAGGAAAAGAGGAGTGAGGGTAAGCCCAAAGGAGGGGGTAAGGGTAAGCCCACAGGAGGGGATGAAACACCGGATTTCCCACCCAGGCAAGCCTCCAGACCCCCAGGCCTTCCCCAGGCCTAGCTCACAATGGTGTCCCGGCTGTTGGCCGCAGTGCCGGTGCACCGGCCGATGATCTTGTCGATGCATTTCTTGTGGATGGCAGCGTTGCATTCTTGAAGAGGCAAAGGCCCAGGAGCAGGAGGGGGCGGCATCGGGAAGGGCAGCCTGTGAGCTGGCACCACTGGCCCAGTCCAGCCCTCCACACAAAGCCAGCCTTCTCTCCTTCACCACCCACACCCTCACCCCACACCAGCCTTGCCCAGGACTTGATTCTTCCCTCTCCCCCTCCCCCACCACCCCAGTTCCCACAAGAGGGGCAAGTGAGCATGGGGTGGGGCAATTAGGGAAGGCTACTGGAGTCCTAGTGAGCAGGAAGGTGGGCAGAAGTGAGGGAAGCATTCAAACTGAGGGCAGGAGAGTCCTTATTTCCCTCTTCTATGTCCTAGGACAGCTCCTAAGCTCTCTCACATATGTAGTACACATCAATACCCCAACAGAGGCACCTATACATACATAATATGCATACATACAAAGCATGTATAATCATATACAAAGCATGTGTAATCGTAACAGACTTCTAACATTGAGTGCTTACCACATGCATTTATAGCCTTACATATTTTACACCACTAAATCTTTACAATGAATCTATTATCCCTAGTTTATAGACTAAGGAATTTGCCTAAGGCCCCACAGCTAGGAAGTGGTAGAGCAGCTGTGCTCCAAACACCAGCCTGTGGAACCTGCTGCATGTGCCACCAAGGGAAAGGGCAGGCTCACCCTGTGCATAGCCACCCATCCTCCCCCAAGTTCATGCAGCCAGAGGAGTGCTGGTAAAGGTTTCACACCGCCTCTGAGGCTGGTTTCTGTGCAGATATTCTACCACAGCTATTTCAGGCCACTAACCTGACAACCTGTATACAGAGCTGGGAAGAGAAGCACAAAACTGGCTTTGGTGAACAGCAGCAAGCCAGCCCTGGCACTTGCTGAAGGGGCTACCATAACCCCACTCCCCCACATACACATACACACACACACACACACACACACACACGCGCAGTTGCATGCACACACTCACATACAGAGAGCTTCTATCTAGATGTACCATCCTGACCAGGGAACACAGGCACTGGCCTTGGAAGTACACATGTTAATAAACCCAGCTTTGAAGATACTTACGCCTGCACTTGTAGCCTTGTTTGTTGAGGCCCCTGAAAAGCAAATTCCCAGAAGTGTAAGGAAGAGGTGCCAGGTTGGCCTTCTCTCCCATATAACCCTCGGCAGGCATAGATGGTCTTACCAGACAAACTCTTTGCACACAGAACAGAAGGTAGGCTGCCCAAAGAAGGTAGCGATAAACTCATGGTTCTTAATATAGTGGATTTTGGCCTGTTTGATGGCTCCACGGCGGTTCATGGTAGGCAACTTGGCCTCTTCCTCACTACGCATAGACTGTTTGCAATCTGGGAACCATGGCATGGGAAAGTCAGTTCCAATATTCAGAAAGGATAGCCCCCAGAAATTTATTCTAGAGTGGCCCTGAGGTCTACTATCCTAGACCTCAGTGCAGGCTTGGTCTCTGATCCAGCAGGTAGGCCTGTCCCCATCCAGGTGGGCATCTTACCCCCGTCCTCCAGGAAGTACTGCACAGACATCAGCACCTTGGCTTGGGGCTGCAGGTCCAGCTGTGGGGGTGGAAGGTGGAAGGAAGATGACAAGTTGGTGAGCATGAAGAGGACTCAGAACTTGCTCCCATGGCTGACTCCTGAGGTCAAGGGGGGCCCTAAAACTTGGCTAGATACCTAACTGCCCAGTGTGGGCAAGGCCCCGCCCAGGCCCCGCCCCACCTGTACCCTGGGTATTATTACATTTGGGGAAGTGAAAAGATCTAGCCCACACCCGATCAGGCCACACGGCCTCTGAACAGACAGGGAGGGAAACTCCCTCTATTCTACCCTCCGCTACCTTATAGTAAGGAGCTTAGAATAGTGCCTCTACCCCCATGTGCACATGCAGACACACAGACACTGGCCTAACACACCCAGGCTTGTACATTCTGGTAGTCTACTTGAGGGCTTAGTCTAGCAGAGGGCTGGAACATAGCTTCTATTCCTCCACCGCTCCTGAACCCACACTTAATGATGGACATCTTCTTTTGTGGGGGTGGAAACTGAGCCCAGAGCCAATCCTGTACTCTTGTCTGGCCACAGTTCAGAGCAACTCCATGTCAACCTCTCTCCCATCTTAGCCCCTTCACCACTCACTGCCTCCAGTGGCTAGAGTTTCTGATGACCACAAGGCCTTTTCTAGTGGAGACACATTGGCTGTAGCTCATATGTAAATGGGGTAGGGGTAGGGGATTCTACTATTGCTGGCTTCCTGTGGTCACCACAGCTACATGTGGGCACTGGTGTGTGCATTCCCAGACTCAGACTCAGCAAGTGAGTACAATGAATATGTTCCATCTCCTTGCTCCTAAAGTATGTGATGTTGGCTGGGCACAGGTGGCTCGTGCCAATAATCCTATCTACTCAGGATCTGAGATCTGAGGTTTAAGGTTTGAAATCAGACAAGTTAGGAAAGTCCATGAGACTCTTATCTCCAATTAACCAACAAAAAGCCGGAAATGGATCTATGGCTCAAGTGGTAGAGCACCAGACTTGGGCAAAAAATTTCAAAGGAGTGTCTCTGAGTTCAAGCCCAGTACCAGCACAAAAAATAAACTAACATAAAATGAACATGATATTGTACTCCGTGCCTGCCTAGGCCTGGAATATCCTCCGAAATTCCAAAAAGAAGGGAAACAATGGGTACATCTGAAAGGGGGCCTGGTCACCTAGCGTGGAGATACATATACACAGTTATTTATTTATTTATTTTTGCTATATGCATATACTACCTTTTCAAAATTAACAGGAAAAAAGTAGTCCACAAAATAAAGATGGCTTCCTTTAGAACTTAATATGTGTCAGCTTTTCCACTGAGCCCCTGATCTCAGGTGCTCATTTCACCTAACGTGAAGACTTGGAGTACTTTCTCCTTTTACAGAAGTATTAACAGAGGCTCAGAACAGGTGGTAAATCAAAGCCAGGGCTGGAGCTCAGGATGCATTGGCCACAGAGCTGCAGTAGGCCCCTTGCAGCTGTGCTCTCTTGAAAAGCCCATACATACACCCCCTTGCACATGCATGACCCTGGCTCACAAGCCTCTCACCCAGAACTCAGCCCTGCCGTTGTTCTTCTTGCAGCGTTCAGCCAGCACTGACACGCCCACAGTCACCTCCGACACTGGGTCCTCAGCTGCCCGCATCAGCACAATCTGGATGACACGGCCTTCATAGATGTGGGCATCAAATGTTGACTTCCACTCAGGATACATGGTGGGCTTCTTCTGTACCAGGGTTTTCCCTCGCTCTGCAATGGGGCCAGGCAGGCAAGGTCAGGCTTGCCTTCCTAGCCTTCAGCCTAGTAGATCTGCCTGCTTCTCCTGCCCCATACATCTGCATACTCTCGAGGGTCTCCCAGAACACTGAACTGCCTGTGCCACAATGGTACCCTGGTAGTTCTCATTCTAGGCCTTTGCTCCTACTGTCCCCTCTCCTGTGACCCTTTCACTTCAGTTCCACTTAAATCTCTCTTCTGTTATTCGTTCACTTGATGAACACATGGTAAAGGCTGCCCTTTGCTAGCCACAGTAGTAAAGGCAAAGAACACAGCAAGTCCTCCTGAAGCCCAGAGACACAAACCAGTTCTTCTCTCAAATAACTTCTAAGTCAAAGTTATAATGAGATTAAAGAGGGAAAGGTCAGTGGTTCTAAACCCACTTTTTGTCCAGCGGCCTAATTCAGCATAAGAGTAAAAAAAGGCTTTCAGGAGGGAGGGACAACTCACCTCTTATCTAAGGAATAAGTAGGGGCTGGCCAGAGGAAAACAGCAGACAGGAGTGTGGGAGTTGTATTTCCTCCAGGAAGTTTTCCTGACCCGAGTCTGGCCCAGTGACCTCCCTGGGCTCCCTGACAAGACTCACTACTAGTAACCTGTCCAGCTACCCTGCCTGACCATGAACCCCATGAGGACAGAACTAGACTAGTCCTGGAGCACAGCAACGACTTCAGTGTCCAGGTGTAAAACAACCAATGAAACCAGAAACCTGGAGGGGCTCAATTTAGCCAGCATTTGAGGTTCTGTAGGCGGTCTGTTTTCCTGTATCCATAGAAGTGGGCAAGGCAGGGAGTCAAAGACAAGGAAAGAAAAGGATCTCTAAAAGGAACTTAGAGAAGTAGGCAAGGTGCCGCCCGCCCAGGCCCTCCTGCTGAACCCCACACCTCTCTCCAGGGCCCAGCCTCCAGCCCTACCTGTGCTGAGTGCCTCCTTCATCTTCACAGCACAGAAAGGCTGGCTTGCCTCGTCCTCAATCTGCAGGGAGCCCAGCTCATAGGCATTGAAGGAGATACGTAGGAATGGTGCCATGATGAGGCCTGCAGTTGGGCTGTGTACACAGAGAGGGTGAAGTCAGGTAGCAGAACAAAAGTCTGGACAGCCATAGGAGGCACAAAGGTAGTACCCTACCTCTGGGGCCTCTCTCATCATTGGATTTGGCCCATATGGTGCGTAAAAATGGACTAGACTTAGAGCAGGATGCTGGTGGCTTATGCCTGTGATCCTAGCACTACTCAGAAAGCCAGTCCAGGC
Source organism: Perognathus longimembris pacificus (assembly GCF_023159225.1). Taxonomy (NCBI): domain Eukaryota; kingdom Metazoa; phylum Chordata; class Mammalia; order Rodentia; family Heteromyidae; genus Perognathus; species Perognathus longimembris. The sequence continues at coordinate 36,931,536 of NC_063170.1, forward strand.
AGGAAAATCCATGAGACTCTTATCTCCAATTAATGAACAAGAAGCCATAGGTGGAGGAGTGACTTAAGTGGTAGAGTGCCAGCTTTGAGCACAAAAGCCAAGACAGAGAAAAAGGCCTTGGAGTTCAAGCACCAGAACAGACACATACACAAAAAGCATGCACTAGAGACTTAGGTACTCATGTTAAAAATTGGCAAGCTTCATATTTTTAAGTCTGGACCTATGGCAGCCCTGGTAAAACAGGAGGATATAACATCAACAGACACTGGGCTGTCTACCTCAGCCAGGATACTTTCTTCACTCCTCTCCAAAACTGGACCCTAGAGCATGTGAGTCTTGACCACAAAGGATTCATCTGAGAAGCCACTCACTGACTCTTTTAGCAGCGAATTGCTGAAAAAGTGCCAGGCTTCCATGCTCAGTGCCAAGAGAAGGGAGAGGAAAGTCTTCTCCTCCCTTGGCCCATGCAACCCTTCTTAGTTCTGTTTGTTTGTTTGTTTTGCTCATAACAAACCCAGGCAGACAAAACAGAGCCAACATGAGCCCTACTTCATCAGTTCAAGAGACTCACTGTTAAAGGAAACTAAAACTCTGAGCCAGAACCAAAAATTGGGATTTCACTAACTTAGCACTTACTTGCTTCATGGATGAAGGTAGTGGGAGACTCGGCCCATATCCATGTGCCTGACCCTTCTCAATTCAAGCCCCTTGGGTCATGTGACTCCTTGCTTGGAAGGGAGTCTTTCCTTTCAACTCATTTTTCCTTCAAACCTAAAACTGTTTTAATGCTGAAGACAATCAGGTCAGCTTCCATACCACCCCTTCTCCACTGTTACCTAAGGTGAAAATTGCTACAGGTGACTTAAAGGGTCATTAGTGAAGGATTCACATGTATCATAAGCCCATACATGCACACTCAAACTCAGACAGACACTGACTCCAGGCCCAAGCCCCCACTAGGGTACCTATAACTGAGGCCAAATGAATGCTCTTTGCTGTTCATATACACACACAGTACTCTGACCATAGCCTGGAGGGCAGACACAGGCACACATCCTCTTCCTATATACCTATACACACATACCATAGCTGCCCAGCTCCTCTACAGGCAGCTAGAGCAGCAGCCAGGCCAGCTGGGAGCTTCCAGACCAGATGAGTTCACAGGAAACATTGATCTCAGCATAGGGGGGTCTAGGCCAACCCAGCTAGTCCTCTGAGGCCCACAAACACATCAGAGAGGAGGAATCAGGCAGGGCAGAGCCCACCACTGCTCTTATCCAGGCTTGGCTCCTACTTAGTGAAAGGAAGATTTGGTATGCAAACTTACACCTGAGCCCAGCCCCCAAAACTTCTAGCCTCAGACTAGCAGGTGAGTAAGTGCTAGGTGCCAGGCCAGCCACTCACACCTTCTTGGTGAGCAAGGAGGGAGGGCTAGCCATGGGCTCCCATAGACTCTCTCCTAGGCTGGAGCATGCCCAAGTGTATGAGTTATTTGGCTTGAGGGTGTGTATGGGAGTAATGGGTCTACATGAGTGTGACAATGCAGAAGTGTGTGTGCCTGTGATGCCATGAGAGTGGGTGGCATGTGGTATAAGAGCTGTTAATAGTGGAGTATAAAACAAATGGCCTGGGCCTGGCCTTTGGTATTTGTAGGAGTCTTGGTGAATGTCCAAACCCCTATGCTAAAAAAGCTCCTCTCACTGTTGTGCTTGGCCTCCAGGTCCAAAGCTTTGGACCTGGTGAATGCTCACTGCAGTGAGAAAAGATAAGCAAGGGCCCCTAGAGGGCACACTCGCCACTGTCCACACAGCCTAGGACAGACCTCAGCACCCACAGCTTGGCCTTATGCCTCTAAGCAGGACAACCTAGCGACACATCTGGGACAATGAGCAGCTTTCTGAGTGCAGTCAGAGAAAAGGAGGAATGAGATGCAGGGCATGTACTCCAGAGGGAAAAGGGACTAGGGCTGTCCAGGCAGAAAAAAAAAAAAAAAAAAGGCCAAGCTAGCTGGGTACAACATCCACAATGCCTTAGGACTTCAGTTCACTTGGCCTCCCTGTGCCTCAGTAATCCCATCTTCCAGTTAAGGAATAGTCCCCTGGTTCAGGGTTTTCATGTCGATGAGAACCAATGCCAACCTGAAAGCCCAAGGAGGGTCCTCTCATCAGTATCACCCCCTCAAATGACAGTGCCCATCTTTCACCTATGTACCCCCTTTTAGTCTACAAAGTATACTCATATCTCCCACTGCATTCCTTCTACCTGACCACCAGGCCTGAGGTCAGTTCTGGTTACCCCACTTCTCAGACAGGGTAACCAAGTCTATAGGAACACACAACAGCTTCTCCTGGAGCACCAGATGCTCCTGCTGATCAGCTCCTCCTGGCCATCAGGCCTGAAGGTCCCCTAGCTGCCCTTGACCCAAGTTTGACTAGCAGGAACTACATGGTGACTGCCCAGGGCTATATAAAGGAGACAGGTGAAGCAGGGCCCAGGACTGGCCTCCTCGCCTGCCCCACAGGCAGCCCCTCAGGCCCGTCTTCTGGCTTACACTCAGAGTAGCTGCTGCTTGCAGTCAGAAGCCACTGGAGGGAAAACCATAACCACAAAATGGCCAGGCTCCAGCCCTAAACCTGCACAGCCAGGCCACAGTGCCATGAGCACAGGGGATCCGTGGTCTTTGTGGGCTGCTATGGGGCTACCCAGCAGTAACCCTAGGGTCAGATCACCTAGCCCTAACTTCCTAGGACTAAAGGTGGGGCAAAGACTCTAGCCTGGTACTCCTAACCCCTGGACCTTAATCACACTATTTAGACCTCAGGATGGAGACAGGCAACATAAGCTGGCATCTGCCTCCATCACTGTGTGACTCTGAGGTCCTCGAGTGCCCACTGCACAATGGATAATGCTTGTCCACCTACCTATCAGGCCTGAACAGCGGTGGAAAGGTAAGGGGTGAGGGACAGGGACAGGCAGCAGCACAAAGGCAAGGGATACCCCTGTTGATAGCCCCCATATAAATAGGCCCAGACTCACAAGTCCCAAAGGAAGGCTCAGCCCCAGACTCATCACCACTTGCAGGTCTGGAGTTGATGTCATCAGGGCTAGACCCCACACAGCCCTCCATGGGGACCAGCAAGGTCTTTCTCACTGTCTGGGGTTCCTGGACACTAGGATCTTGCTAATCTACCTAGCAGCAAAAGCAGCCTTGTGAGGCAGAGAATACGAAACTGAGTCAAAAAGCCTAGGTGTGAATCTCAGCTCTCACACTTCTGAAAAGGGCTGGCCTTTTCTGAGCCATCAGTGTATCAGATTAGCCTTTTAATTACATTAACTCATATTATGCCTTATAACATCTGGAGGCAGGAAACTGAGGCTCAGGCCCTGAGAGAGGAAGGAAAGAAGAATAGATATAGGTCTAGACAGGGGACAAAATGGAGTGAGAGGTGGTAAGACCAGTAGGAGGGATCAGAGAGGGCCCTGATAGTTGTGAAGGCGACAGACGTTGCATGACCTAAGAAATGAGTGTAGCAGAAGGAAAAGATGTAGAGAAGTAGCAAGCACCTTCTAAGGCCCTCCCTAGGTCCCAGAATAGGCATGCTTCCCATACTGGCTGTTCCCTAGGACTGGTATCTCATGCGCTGGCCCGGGGCTCCTCAGTGCTCTGCTACCTCACACAGACCAATCACTGTCCATATAGTCTGCTCAAACTCTCCAAAGCTCTATTACTCCTCATTCTTCCCCTTCCCTGGCACTCCGTCCTAGCCATCATCACCTGTGGAGATGACATTCTTCCCACAGAGTGGAACTCTTCAGCTCCCATTGCCCTTGGAGAAAGCCCAGACCTCAACCTGGGCATCCCACACCTCAGCCCTTACCTATTTTTACCTCAAGCCCCCTTCTAGCAACTCTGTGCCTTACTTTCCAGCTTTCCAAGGCACTAGTTCCTTCATTCAGAATATACTTCTGAGTCCTCAGAAATATTTCCAGGCAGTTTGAAAGGCCAGCCCTGAATTTTTTCTCCTCTCCAGGAAGCCATTGGCTTCCCTACTGATCTGTGTTGGTATCTGGCTATATGGCTGACTCTCAAAATTTCTACTACTGGGGGCTGGGGATATGGCCTAGTGGCAAGAATGCTTGCCTCATATACATGAGGCCCTGGGTTCAATTCCCCAGCACCACATATACAGAAAATGGCCAGAAGTGGTGCTGTGGCTCAAGTGGCAGAGTGCTAGCCTTGAGAAAAAAGAAGCTAGGGACAGTGCTCAGGCCCTGAGTCCAAGCCCCTGGACTGGCCAAAAAAAAAAAAAAAAAAGTCCACTACCAAGGGCTGGGCCATGTTTCAAGTGGTAAAGCATTTTTTTTTTTTTTTTTTTTTTTTTGCCAGTCGTGGGCCTTGGACTCAGGGCTTGAGCACTGTCCCTGGCTTCATTTTGCTCAAGGCTAGCACTCGCCACTTGAGCCACAGCGCCACTTCTGGCCATTTTCTATATATGTGATGCTGGGGTATCGAACCAAGGGCTTCATGTATACGAGGCAAGCACCCTTGCCACTAGGCCATATTTCCAGCCCCATCAAGTGGTAAAGCACTTTTCTGGCACACATGAGGCCCTAGGTTTGATCCTCTGCACCACAAAACAACAAAAAATCTAATTAGTTACCTCATGTAGTGGTATATATCAGGAATCCCAGCACTCAGGAGGCTAAGGCAGGAAGATGATGAGTTAAGGCCAGCCTCAGAGAGAGAGAGAGAGAGAGAGAGAGAGAGAGAGAGAGAGAGAGAGAGAGAGAGAGAGAGAGAGAGAGAGCAGGAAGAAGGAAAGGAAAGGAAAAGGAAAATAAGGAAAATGGAGAGGGAGAAAGCAGAGAGGGAGAGCGGCGGGAGGGAGGGAAGGAGGGAAGGAAGGAAGGAAGGAAGGAGAGGGAGAGAAAAGGAGAGAGAGAGGAAAGAGGGAGTAAAAGAGAAAAACAAAATTCTACTGTCAGAGCTGGGAATGTGGCTTAGTGGTAGAGTGCTTGCCTAGCATTCATGAAGCCCTGGGTTCGATTCCTCAGAATCACACAAACAGAAAATGCCAGAAGGGGGGCTGTAGTTCAAGTGGTAGAGTGCTAGCCTTGAACAAAAGAAGCTCATGGTCAGCACTCAGGCCCTGAGTTCAAGCCCTAGGGCTGGTTAAAAAAAAGAAAAATTTACTGTCAGGCTCAACCTAGCCCACTGAAACCTGGAACCCAATGGAAATCAGAGATGAGTCTGAGTGACACAATCATACCTTTTGCAATTACAACAATTGGAATGAATTATCCTGAGAATAGAACAAAAGCTAGGGTCCTCTTCCAAAGAAAATACACATGTGTGACATGATTATGCACACAGTGGGGTGCCTCAAGCCCAGCTAATGGATATCACAGTGGCAAGGCTGAGGGAAGGTACAGCATGATGGGGAACAGCCTAATAAACATGATTACAAAGCATGACCAGCTCTTGCTCCAGCAGTGAGAGCAGAGGGTGAGAGGTCTAGGCTAGGATGAGGGTGGGAAAACCTATTGTCTGGGGAAGTTGGGTGCCTTCAACTGGAGGGATCATCAGGGAAGTCACAGCCCACTCTGCCAGAGGGTCTGCAAGGATCACAGGGGCAGGACTCAGGAGCCGCTATCAATTGGTTCACACTCACCCCTACCTGCACATGTGGGGTAGGACTTCCTGAGGCCATAGCTTATACAAGGCACAGGCTCTGAGTCACCCAACTGGCCCTCAGGTTGGGGATCCCTAGGCTCAGCCTGAGGGAAGGCTCCAGATACCCCTAAGAGAGGAACAAAAGCCCCTTCATGGTAGGAGCCTGAGAGCTAGTGCTGATGAGGACAAGGGGACTTTTGTTAAGAGTCATGGTGGGGGGCATCTGAACCTTTCCAAGAATAATCATATATGTGGTACACGCACATGGACATACAACCAATCCAAACACTGTTGAGTATGGGGAGCCACTCAAAGCTGGACTTACAGGCATACACACACTGTGACAGCTCAGTGGCAGAACACACACACACTGTGACAGCTCAGTGGCAGAACACATACACACACACACACACACACACACACACACACACAGAAACATCTTTGCCCTTGAAAGCTCTCTCATGTCAACAAACATCCAGGCCCACAAAGACCACACCCAGTCACATAAACATAACGTGCCACAGCTATAATGTACACAGGTACATGCACACTGAGGCAGACAGAAGATTATAGGAGCCTGGAAGGACCTCACATGTTTGACTAGAATCTAGCGCCCAAATTTAAGTGTTTTTGTTTGTTTTGGGTTTGTTTTTTGCCAGTCCTGGGGCTTGAATTCAGGGCCTGAGCACTGTCCCTGGCTTCTTTTTGCTCAAGGCCACCAATTCCAGCTTTTTCGATATATGTGGTGCTGAGGAACTGAACCCAGGTCTTCATGTATACAAGGCGAGCACTCTACCACTAGGCCATATTCCCAGTCCCCCAAATGTAGTTTTTTTTTTCCTACAGCAGTACCCCTGGGCACAATCGCTAGGAAAGGGGAAAAGATGGGAAAGGCAGCTGGAAATCACACCAGGCTGGGCCTACCCTCTGAAGGAGGTCCAGAGCAAAGTCCAAAGTGTGTAAAGGAAGGAGTGGGCAGGTCTGATATATCCTGGGAAAGTCTCAGCCTATCTTCTGAGCCCTGAGGGAAAGGTTACAACAGCTAAGGCCAGGGTCACAGGTGGCAGTCACAGGTTAGGCTCCTGGAAGGAGAGGAATACTACAACTTCTGGTGGTGGGGACAGCCCATATATGACTCCATGAGCTCCAGGCTCACTATGCAGAAAAGGACAGAGAGACCGAACAATTCAATCAAAGCCACAAAGCCAAAGGGGCAGACCAGAGATAGGGTGGAAACAGTTACCAGCTGTCTTTCCCTCCAGTGCCCAACTGGCTTGCAGAAGGCTGAAGGGTATTTACATGTGGGAAGTGCCTCTCTATCATTTTCTAATAGTCCCAAGCCACTCCTTAGTCGATCTCTCCCCCACAGAGGGTACTCAGGAGTTTCCTAACTGTTCGCCGTAGTACGGTTTTGTGTTTGAAAGAAGGCAAAAAAGCCCCTAAGTGTTTTGCAGTCCAACCATCCCTCAGAGGTGGGCAGGGCCAGATGATGCCTTCTCATTTACAAGATCTTCAGAAAGATAGTAGAGGCAGGACATTCCCACATGGTGTGCTATCTCCCAGCAGCCAAGGGGGGGGGGGGTGGCCAGGAAAGAACTAGTGAGCTTGGACCTGAGTGGGTTGAATGGGTCTAATTCCAACCTGTGGCACTGCAAACTTGGCCAAGCCTTTACTGTGTCATCTGTAATATGGGGCTGATGTCGCCCATACACCATACTCAGGTCCTGGCACAGAAGCAGGGACACCAACAGAAGCTATCACCATCATCTTTATCACTACTGCCACCTCTAAACCTGGCCCATATCCCACTTCCTCACTACCCATCTCTAGCTGTCCCTGGTCATCTTTAGGGCTTCCTTAGGTAGTGGGAAGAGACACTCTTTTGCCATTCAGTGTGGGGTGCTCTGTTCTGCCTGCGGCTGCAGGAAGGATCCCAGCTGGACCAGCCAGCCAAGTCAGCCTAAATCCACCAGCAGAGCCCAGGCTAGCAGCTGCCCCTCTCAGGATTTCCCTGTCTTAAAAATGGAAAGCCCTAAGCTTTCTCCACTTCTGATAATCAAAGATACCCCCACCCCGACCAAGAACACCACCTACACACAGCTTCCCTTCCCCAGAGTCCAGTAGTCCACACCATGCAGACATCTGATCCAACCTTGAACCTTCACTGCTCCACAAGCCTATTTACCCAACATGGCCACAGACATGATCCAAAGCTTCCGGGGCTGTTGTGAAAACAGCAGCTCAGCCACCACAAGTCTCTCTCCTGGCACTCACATAGAGACCTTTGCGGGCTATCCCTCCCAGGCTGTACCTGGGCCCTCCCAAGCTTCCCCACTGAAGATTTGCTAAGCTCTCTCCTGTCCCAAGACTTTTGACTTTCAGGTTTCTTTCATCCCAGACCCTCCTGAACTCCAGGCTTCTGACTCTACCTGTTTTCCTACTTCACCACATGAATGATTCTATAAGTTCTTAAATCTGCCCACAACAGCCTACTGATGTTCCCCTTCCAAATGTCTTCATCTGCTAGAAGCGCCCACACTCAGGCGGTCGTCAGGCCAGACACCTGGGGCCAGTTTTCTGCCTCCCTGCCTTCCCGACACAGCACACTATTGAGTCTGCTTCTTCAGTGAGTCTCCAGACCTCCCCTCCTCCACCCACAGCCCTGTTCTGCCCCCTCCCCATCCCAAAGCTAGGCACCTGCCTGTCTACTGCTCTTCCTCCTCCATTCTGCTGCCCCCTCCCTCTTAAGACAGTAAAACAGGCCTTACTGCCCCTGCCTAAGCCCCCAGTACTTCCCATTAGTCATGGAAAAAAGCCTCAAAACTTGCCACCCTGCCCTCCCTGCCCTTGGCATCTGCCCTCCCCTCATGCCTGTGCCCTAGCCACAAGGACCCCTTTTCAGTTCCCTGAATGGCCAAGTTCCTTCCCACTAAGGAGCCTCTGTGCTTGCTGTTATGTCTTCCTGTCCCCCAACCCCAAAGTGGCCCCTTTCCATTATTCAAAACAGAGGCTAGGGCAGTCCCTAGCTCAAGGGTCACAGCCAGAAAAAATGAAACCAGGGTCTGTATGATAGCTGCTGAGATCCTGCCCCTATGCCCTCACCCATACTCATAGCCAGGCCCCTGAAGAACTCAAGCCCTCAGCCTCGCCTGCTATAGGACTACCTTTACCACTCTTCAACACTAGAGACACCCCCGACCCAAGCCTCTTGGTACTAAATATGGAAAGTCAAAGCTCAGCCCCATCCTCACTCGGCTGGCCTGTATTTCCCTGGGCTAGGAAGGCTTCTGTCAAGGATATGGCATAGATGTGGGCACTGGGGATTTCTAACTCCCACACTCTGCCAGTCCCCATCAGTCCCAGAGGCCTGCTCATTTCCCCAGCTCAAAGGCAGACTCCAGGGACCCAAGGATTGGCAGAACTCACCAATCACCCCTCATTCTCAACCAATTCTCAAAGCGCAAAGTCCTATAGGGGGCCAGAGCAAGGAGGAGCTAAGAGAGCACAGAGGAGGTAGCAGGCAGCTCTGGACCGCCTTTCCCTTTCCTGCATCCATTTTCCTCCCTTTGAAAGGGAATGAGGGGGAGATAAGCAGGAGGTAGTGGGCACAGCTGCCTCCCTAGAGCTCCTTCCTCAGAGAACATGCAATCTATGAACCAATGGTACCCTTTCCATCCTGGACACTGTTGCTGGAGGCAGAATTCAGAGGGACAACCAGGGAAGCCAGAGCCCTGACTTCTTAGTCTGACTCCACAAGCCACCTACCTGGTCCTTTGACACTAGGTCAGTCTCTAGTCCACTAGGCAATAATGATGCATTACCATCACCACTTGCTAGTTCTTGACCCGTTACTATGACCCAGACACTAAGTGCTTTACATGATTGCAGTTTCTACTTTCTAAACCTTGATGGTGTGCCAAGTATGGTGCTAGCTACTTTGTGTACATTGCTGTTTCTCCAATAACCTTGTAAAGGTGGGTATTATCATGATCTAATTTGTCAGATGGCAAACCTGAGGCACTGAGTGTCAAAGCCACTTGCCCTGGCTCATTCATGTAGTGGCTTAGCACTACCTAATTGCTGAGATTCAACTCAGCTAATGCCTCCCTCCAGAGGCTATGACTATTAGAGTTGATGCTCTGGAATTTCAGCTTACAAGCTCAGCCCCAGGGAGAAGCAAGCATGGGGGGGGGGGGCGCGTGGAGGGGGGTGCTGGGGACTTCATGACCTTAGCTCCATCTTTCTCCTGGAGCCCCTGACAAGTCTGGGCAGCTCCGGCATGGAAAGCCTGGTCAGTTGGCCTAACCCACAGGCCAGACACTGCTTCCCTAGGGAGGCAGGGCTGGGGTGAGGTAAGCCACAGGCAGAGACTGGTCAGTCCCCCTCCAAAACCACTTCCTGGGCAGCCCAGAGGAAGTGAGCCTCCAGAAGTGCCTTGGACAAATGAGACTCTCCCCTGGGTCCAGGCTTTGGAAAGTAAATCCAAAGAGAAAAATATCCCATCTGCCTTCCAGGCTCCAGAGTACTGCAACCCCACTCTACACACCACACACACACACACGTATTGGGGGAAGAAGAGCTGAGCTGTAAGACCCCCTATTGCCTGTGAACATTCTGGCCCCATGACCAAACAGCCCACTCACTTCCTCCTCTGTGGCAGCAGCCACAAACGGCCTGGAGCAGCTGACAGCCCTCCTCCACACCCAGGCTGAATCTCCAAAGCCAAACCCCTCCTTAGCCTAGTAGACTGAGCCTGGTAGGCAGAGTAGCTGCTGGATGCCTGTCTAGAACTCACCTTCCAGTGTGGTCCACAACCTCTTGAGTCTCTGGGATCACAGCTATATCTGGAACCTCAGTGTCAAATGCCAGACTGTGATCCTAACCAGGGCCCCCCATCCTGGCCCAGCATGGGACACTGTGATGTATGTGAGTAGTCATGTGAGTGTCTGGTGACCAAGGTAATTGTTTGTGCATGTGTCTGAGTGTACCCACTGAGGTGGATGATAATACCTGTGTGCATGTGCAGGCATTGTGTATCTATAGTACAGTACAGCCTGGCTTTCTGCACTCCTGAGTGAGCACATGCACATTTCTGCCAGCCAGCTGGATGATGTTTGAGAGTTTAAAGGAGGTAGGTTCCAAGGCTAACTGAACTCTTTAGGGAATGAGGTTGAATGATGGGTGGGTCTGGCCTGCCTACCTCAAACAGAAGGGGGTACCCAAGCCAAGGACATTTCCTTCCCTCCCCACCAGGTTTTGGGTAGGATGAGTAAGCAGAAGACCCAGTGAAAACTCTGTTCTTGTTCTTCTTCCAGAGCAACAGAGCAAGTAGTGCCTTGAGTTAGTTTCAAGGGAGCCCATCTTGCTTGTGTGTGCTCACAGACACAGAATGTCTGCAGTGCCAGGTACCTGACCAGCAATGGCTTGTGGCAGGAGACCATCTTCACCATTCCCCACTCCCATCATTCAGTAGGTTCCAGTGCACATGTTCCCCTCTCCCTTCACACATACTAGGGCTCTAAACCCTAATACATCACTCACAGGGCTGTTTTCTTTCTCTCTTGTACTTTTTGCTTTGTTTTTGGCGGTCAAGTCCAGATGAACCTCAGTTTCCTTGTGTGATTAAGGACAGTTTGAAGCAGATGCAAGGGGCCATGCAAAAATTAGCACATCCACACCCAATCAATGGCTCACATGCCACTTTCTAACTAACCAAAGAAGTGTCACCATTCCTTTCCCCACTACTGGTGGGTCCTAGTTCTCAGTCTTTTTTTTTTTTTTTTTGCCAGTCCTGGGGCTTGGACTCAGGGCCTGAACACTGTCCCTGGCTTCTTTTTGCTCAAGGCTAGCACTCTGCCACTTGAGCCACAGCGCCGCTTCTGGCCATTTTCTGTATATGTGGTGCTGGGGAATCGAACCCAGGGCCTCATGTATATGAGGCAGGCACTCTTGCCACTAGGCCATATCCCCAGCCCCCCTAGTTCTCAGTCTTCTAAGTCAAGGCCAAAGCTTTCCCTGGACCACAGCCAGGTCCCAGGCAGCGAGCCCCTCAGAGACAAGGTAAATGGTTATCTTAGCTCCCAGTGCCACACCCAAATCAAGAATTCTGCATAACCCACCCCCCACCCACCCCAGTTCCCAGCCAGTCCCATAGTGGAAGTGGAGGAGTTCAGTGAGGAAGACTACCTGCCTAAGAGGACCCAGTCCTACCTGGGGCTCCCAGTTCCTTCTCCTCCTTAGTCCTGGTGGTTCCTGCTGTCCCTGCTGCCACTGACCAACTACCAGTAGGAGCTCCTTGGCCCTCACCTGGCTAATTCCCAGCAGACCTGCAGGGACAGGAGAAAACAGCTGAACCAGGAGGCACAGCGGAACAGCCCCCAGCCCATCAGCATGGCTGACAAGCCTGGCTTAGCCTTGCCTGACTCTTGGACCTGGAACCTCTCTGGACTTTCTCCTGTGTGAATGGGGTGCCTTTCCCATTCCTTCCTTTGTATTTTATAGTCCATATGAATTTTACTATTGTGCCCATTATAGAACTGAGAAAACAGAGGCCTAGAGATATCCTGGAAGGGAAGAATGGCAGAAGCAGCAAGGTGCCTAGGTCTCCTGGCAAAAAGGTCTGGAAAGTTCCTCTGCAGCACAGGCCAGGTCTTGGCAAAAGATCTCCTTCTCCGTGTGTGAGCCCCTTTTCCATCTGGAGACCCCATCACCACTCCCTGGGGCCAGAGTATCCTCAGACTTTTTATCTTTTTGTCAGTGCTTTAAATTATGTCTAATTTTAACTTAAACTCCAATTAGCTGCAACTAAATGATGTCGGTGCTCTGTAGTCCCAGCTCTCAATCCCCCCCCCCGCCCACACACACACATACACTGCTACAGAGACTGGGGGCTGCTGAAGGAAGGGACTGTCCGGTTGTCATTAGGGCTGAATAGGGCTGAACCCTGGAGCTCTTTGAACATAATCCTCTCCCACAAGCTGCTTGCTAATCATGGGAGTGGACAGAGCAACAGACACATTGTGGGCAGGAAATGGGGCTGGGGACTATCTAGGCTTTCATTAGTTCAAGCTTCCACGAGAATGGGGACACACAGCTGGGGATTGGTCAGCAAATAAGAATTTGAATATACTGTACTGTTGTGGACCAAGGCTTCATGAAGTATCTTTAACATAGGATCTCTAGGACCTCACAACTCTCCCCATTCCACAGACAAGGAAACTCAGCAACAGAGAAGCCTGCCTTGGGTCTCATGCTCTTAAAAGGCATGGCAAGTATTTGAGCCTATGTCTTTCTTGGTCCAGAGCCTGAGATCTTGGTCACAACACTACAAACCCCAGGACTTGCCTCATCCTTCTCCATCTCCTCAGGATCCACGGCTGGGTTTGTGAATCCAGAATGCATATCTACAACCTCACATTCTTCCACCCGCACACACACACACACACACACACACACACACACACACACACACTGGGACTCTCACCTTCCCTCCTGGCACTGCTACCACACACCTTCCTGACAATGACACCTACACCCAGTCACTCTCAGTTCCCCATAATCACAGTTACTCCCAAAGCATACACTTGCAGTTTCATAAGTCCCCTACCAGTCATATGTTCCCACCATAGCTAACATACATTCCCATTACCAGTGTTACCTCCAGCATACTCCTGTCACACACCAGATCCCTCACTGCATTCTACTGCCAGATATTGCCACTGCACTCAGACACCTCTACATCGTTCTCCCTACTCTCTCTGTCTCTCTCTCTCCCCTCTCTCTCTCTTTCTCTCTCTCTTTCACACACACACACACACACACACACACACACACACACAGCTGCCTTCTGCTGGTCTGGCCACCACACTCCAGACCAGTCCAGAGTAGGAAGGAACAAGGAAACCCAAAGGACCAGTCCCCTCATTCTGGACCAGGTCATTCTGGTTGCAGCAGCTCAGAGGGAAGATTAGTAGAAAGAGGGAAAGAATCAAATGTGAATGCACACACACACACTCACACACACACCCCTAGGTGTACACTAATACACTAACACAGAAGCCTAGAAGCACACATACATGCACACGAATATATTCACACAGGAGCCTAATAGGCAACCAAACACCCAATTAATGGATCTAACGTCCTCATGGCCAGGTGATCATCATAATACACTCAGTATGCAATACAGGACCTTCCAGATACAAGGGGACATACACACATGGGCAGGCAAAGACACACACACAGAGAGGAGTCTAGTGCCAAAAAAACACACCAAGACACATGGGATATAGTTGCAAAGGACACACACCAGACATATACACAAGGGCAAGTCACTCACGTGACAAAGGATACACACTCACCGGGGAAGTCCCCCAGTGACAAAGAACACACAACACGCCCACCTACATGCCTACATACAGGCAACACAGCACAAGGAAACAGGGTCTGTGCATACAGGGTAGATGCCAGAAAAGTGGATCTTCTCCACTCTTTCTAAACCCGCCCGACCAGGTTTAAGTGGTCCTCAGTGGGGTTCCCTTCAGCACTGGAGGGGAGCTGGAAGTGACACCAGTTGTGTTCACCGCGGATGGACAAGGGTGCCCCCATCACTACCTCCTTCCTTCCCCTTGCGGGGCCCCTAAGAGGATGGATCTAGCAAGGAAAGGGCAGAAGAGGTAGCACTCGGCCCCGAGAAGGGGCTCATGGAGGCGGGACGGACGGGGGTGGGGTAGGGGTGGAGCCACGCCCAACTCAGACAGATGGAGACGACTAGACTGAAAGACGAGATAGAGCTAGGAGGAGGCGCCGCGCAGGTCAGCTCTGGGACCCCGGGACCGGAGGCAGGAGCGGCGGGCGGCCCAGCCTTGGTCCCACAGTAGAAAGGAGAGGTGGCTGGGCTGGCAGGGGGTGGCCGGCGTGGGCTGGGGGAGCGGCCGGGAGCACAGAACTGAGGGGGCGGCGGGGCGAGCTGTGGGGGTGGGGCGATGGAGCACGCGGTGGGCGAGGGGCGGACAGACCCAGAGAGCGGACCTGGGGACCCAGATGGGGTGAAGGGGAGATGCACGGAGAGAGGGGCCCGTAGAGCCCCAGGAGGGACAGACGGACCATCCGAGGGGCAGAGGGCCCACGGGAGGGTGGAGAGTCGGGAGCAGACGAAGGAGAGGGTCTTGGCCCCCACCGTCGAACAGGGGTACAGACGGACCGGGGGCCCCAGGAACTGGCGGGTCCGGGCGCGCGGCGGGACTTTCGCTGGCCACAGCTCAGTTTCTCAGAAACGGGAACCGGAGCGGAAAGGGGGAAGGAAGGGGCGCAGCGCCCTCGAGGCAGCCCCGACCCCGCTCCCAGGCCCGGCTCTCACTCACCTCCCGAGGCAAGGCCGGGCGCCAGTGGTCCCGGCAGACCCGGGTACGGCTCCCGAGGGGCTCCCCGCGGCGCGCACGCGGACGTGGAGCCGTGCGGGCCTCACTGGGACGGGCTCGGCGCCGGTGGGACCGGCCCGGGTCTCACCACGGAGGGCAGCTGCTGGGGGTCGTCCGGGGAGTCCCGGCGGCCGCCGACTCTCACTCCGGCGCCACTGTACGCGGAAGTGCAAGGGGGCGGGGCGGCGCGACCTCACCCAGGTGCCGGCAGGCCCCGCCTCGGAGCGGGGCCCGCCCACAAGCTCCCGCCCCGAGGCCACGCCCCCTAGAGACCACGCCCCCGACATCTGGAAGCCTGAGGTCGGGCGGGTGTCTGCCTGCCAGTCTGGGCAGATCCCACGGTCTGCTGACCTCTCTGCCCTCTCTGGAACTTCTGCCCTCCCACCCCTCCGTCCACCACGGAAGAAAAGACCCTATTTTTCAGAGGAAGACGCTGAGGCTGGAAGGACACTACTCCACACCGGAGCTAGGAGGCTCCTTGCGGGGGTTCCCCGGCTCCCCACGCCCAAGCCTGGGACTCCCCACTGGCAAGTTGGCAACCTGGCTTGATCTCACCCCTTCTCTTCTTGTTGGTTGAAGCGTGGACGCGCCGGGTCCCAGCCCTACCCCAAAGCTGGAGCTGGGAAGACTCCAGTGCTGAGGTTCTACAGTCAGGCAGTGGAAGCGGCCTCCACCGCATTTTCCAGTCTTCTGCTCTCCTGCCCGACTCCTGTCCCCTGCAAGATTTCCCAACGCCCCCCAGACAGGCTCTTAAACTTCTTTTCTAAAGGTCGAACTTGGTTGTCAGCCATTATTTATTCATTCATTTATTCATTCACCAAATATCTCCTGGACCCAAAGCCTGAACAATTGGGAACCACAGATTCTATTCTCTGCCACCAAAACTTAGAAAGCCAAGCTGTTGCCTCATAATTACTCAAATGGCACTTCCGAAGATAAAAAAAAAAAAAAAGAGGAAGGTCCTAGTTCTCTGACCTTGTGGGGGACCACCTAGATAGCATGAAGGTCAAGAGAACAGACAAGACACCTGTGGCCAGAGACAAACATAATCAGAACTTTGGTTTTCTCAGGTAGCAATGAGAATGTGGGGAGGCAGTTACAGTTGGGCAGGTGACAGACTAAAAGAGGCTTCTATATAGGTGGGGCAAGAGTGAGGGGCAACAGGGAAGAGCAGAGGCTAGGAGAGGCAAGATGGAGAATAGGAGGGCTAACATGTGGCTGAGGTTGGGGAAGATAGGTGGGGAGAAATGGCCAGACCAGGAGGATCACAAAGCTGTGAAAGTCCTAGGTGGAGGTTTTCCAGGATGGAGGATCCTGGCAGAGATGTGCATTCCAAAATCCTATTGTAAGTGTATATTGGGGATCCACTGGACCAGAGAAGAAATACACAGTGATTCTTCCCACTGTAGGAAGAGGGAAAACTCTAAAGGGAAGCTCACTGGGCTCCAAAGGGCTGACTGTTCTGGCTGGCCATGAGCTGGAAAAGGCAGAAGAGAGATGCCCATGGGCTTCCCTCAAATGGTCCCAGGGAGGACAGGCTTATGTGGAGTCTAGGGAATCCAGGCCATGTTTGGCTGGAACCATTGCATCCCAGAAGTGCTTCTGGGAACTCCACTGAGTGTGTCAGGGCAGGGTCCAGATGAGCTGGCCTTTGGGTCTCCATAACCAACCTAATAAGAGCCTGCTAAGGCCTGGAAACAAACTGTATGACTCTTGGAAGATGACTGACCACACCTCTCTTAGCCTGAGACTTCACCCCTAAAAGGGACTAAGGGTTAAGTGAGGTGAGATTTACAGAGCTTCATCAAAGGTGGACACCTGGTAAAGGCTTGGTCCACATTGGCCTGGCCTGGGTTAGTCATGTTCATAATGCTAAGTCACAGGCTATCAGCCTTGAAAGAGTATTGGAAAGCCTCTCATGACATGTAATTTCCCCAGCAGGACTGAGCTCACAGCAGTAACACAGAGATGCTTTCCCCTTTTATGTGTACAGGCAATGAAACAACTGAGACTACAACTGGACAGATGCAACCAGGGATGTTATATGGACTCTGATTTGTTTGTCCGGAGGGGAGGAAGTTGACCCCTGCCACATCCAAAGGAAACAAACATGATGAGTCCCAAGACCTCTAAATAGTAAGTCCAGGACTCAGCCAAGCAACCTGGAGAAGGCCTAGTCCTCTCTGTCCCCAAGGCTGACCCAGCTGAAGGCAGGACAGGATCCTCCATTTGATTTCAGTCAAGATTTGGTCTTTGTCTTGGACACTATTTCTTGCTCTATTTCTCTTGGTCCCTGAGGCTTTGCTGCTAGGGACATCTCTATAAAACCTGGTTTGGCCAATGAAGAATAGGCTCATGTTTCCGAGGCAGAATGCACAGGGATGCAGGGATGAGGCACTTGGGCAACTGCTGGAAACAGCAGGGCCTAGAATGGTGCTACCGAAGGTGGCTGTGGTGGGAAGGGTACTTGGAGCATGCAGGTTACCAGTCCGGCCCAAACAGGGATTTCAGCCTCAGGCACCAAGTGAGGAGCACGTAATGACAGGCTTAGAAGGCCATGACCTTGTGGGCAGTGTCACAAGACAGGGAAGGGTCAGACTAGGGTGCTGAAGGACTACGCCCTGGACTTGTGACTTTACTGTGTCCAGGATCTCATATCTGTGACGTGAATATACCAATAATAAGGACCTAACATGGTTAATAAAACTTGTGTTGGTACATGCCGAACACAAAGTTAGCAAGGCTAAGCTAATCTCTAGGTTCTCTCCCTAGCAGATTTGTGTTGTGGGTGAAACTTGAGAAGCAAATGCTTGGAGAGAATGGAGCATAGGGCTCTCCTACAGCTGCCATAGGCGCAGCCCTGGCCTGCCCCAGAGCTCTGAACCTCGCCAGCAGAGCTCCTGCCAGTTTGTGTCTCCTTTGGGGGCTCCCCAGTCTCTATCCACCAAAGGAGTATAGAGGTGAGGAAGAGAAGTGTTGGTGCTTAAGGTGATCACCATGACAGCTAGAGAGAGCCCGAAGGGGGACCCCCATCTCTCCATAGTCTCCTGTTTCCTAAGTCAGCTCTGCTTTGCCAGATCACACAACACCAGCGGAAGGAGGAGGGCAGAAACAGCTGGGAGGACCGGGAGCTTCAATAGCCACCGGGTCAAGCTCCACCACGGGTGCCCCAGTTTCTCGTGGAATCCAGTTTCGCCCACTGAAACTGGGATAAGGGCGCGGCGCTTGGACGTGGGGGAGAGTGGGAAGACAGGAAGGCACCCCTAGAGTCCCGGCGCCACACACGACCTCCTGCGTGGAGCACAGCTGGGCTCCCTCCGTGGCGCAGCCGCCACCCCCAGCCCCGCGGGCACAACTCTCCAGCACCGGTACCAACCCCGCCCCGGACCCGAGCGGACCCGCCCCAGGGAAGTCCCGCGCAGCCAGGGCGGAGCCGCCAGCCCGCCACGTGACAGCGGTCGGACTATAAAGGACCCGGCTCTATTCCCGGGTCCACAGTCACCTGGCCGCTGCAGAGGCACGGCGGCTTCTCTGCATGGCTGCCCTTTCCTAAACCTCGCCCTTCTGGGCGCAGGAGACAGGAGCAAACCCATTCCACAGATGGCACCGGGGTCCTGAGGGTGAGGGTCATCTAGGGCACTGAAATACACCTTCTAGCTGGGAAACAGGACTATGAGGACCGGAATGAGATGAGAGGAGAGGTGGAGAATGAGTCACAGAAACTTAGAAAAGGGGAAGGGGCTCAAGGCCCATAACGTCAGCTACTTGGGAGGCCCAGAGGAGAGGGGTCACATTGGAGGCCAGCTCTGGAAAGAAGTTAGTGCCTCCATCTCAGCTAGTAGCTGGCATGGTGGTGTGCACCTGTCCTCCCAGCTAGTTGTGAAGCATAGCTAGAAGAGTATCATCTAGGCTGATGCAGGACAAAATGTGAGACTCTGTTCCCAAAATAACAAAAGCACAGATCATTTAATCTCTCCAAACAGACCTGCCTTCAACACTCTCATTAACTGTTAGAAATTGTTCCCTTTTTTTGGTGCCATTATTAGGGCATGTACTCAGGGTCTAGTGCTCTCAGCCTTTTCATCAAGGTTGGCACTCTTGACACGTAAGCTACAGCTCCACTTTCAGCTTTTTTGGTCAGTTCTGGGGATTGAACTCGGGGCCTGTTCCTGAGCTCTTTTGCTCAAGGTTAGTGCTCTACCATTTTGAGCCACAGCTTCACTTCTGGTTTTCTGGTGGTTAGTTGGAGCCATCCTGCCTGATCTGGCTTTGAACTGCGATCCTCAGATCTCAGTTTCCTGAATAGCTAGGATTACAGGTATGAGCTCCCAGCTCCCAGCTTCCTGCTTTTTTTTTTTTTTTTTTTGGCTAGTTATTTGGAGATAAGATTTATCTGTTCAGGATGGCTTCCAACCTGAATCCTCAATCTCAGCTTCCTGAGTAGCTAGAATTACAGGTGTAAGCCACTGGCACCCAGCAGAAATTGCTCTTGAGGGCACAGTCAAGGTCAGCTTTATGAAGGTGACTCTGTAGCCCTCAGACATGCTGCAGAGCAGCCTGAGGCCCAGGACCCTTTCATCCTTGCCTTGAAACTGGGAAGGGTAACTGAGGCCCCCTAACAGCCTCCACCCAGGCTTTGCCAATATCTCTTGGCAAGGCTGTGAGCAAGAGCAGCAGGCAGTACCCAGAAGAAGTGGTTTAGCCAGTTGGACCAGCAAAGCCTGAGCAAGGCTCAGGCATAGCCAGCGCCCTCCACCCAAGTCTCCTGAAGGTATGAGTGGCCCTGGGGGCACCAGGACACTTATGCTCAACCCCCATTTCACCTTCACCACTACTCACCAAGGTTTGGCTTCTGCTCAGGCTGTGATTTTCCCCTGGAATGCTTTTTCATCAAGCTTTTAACCTCTAACAAGGCCCTATGCTATGGCTTTTCTGCTGGGAGCCTCTGCCTCCTATAAGCCCACCCACTCCATGCTACTCAGGGCCTGTCCTTAAGCATGGCACAGAAGCATAGACTCCAATGCAGGAAGAGCTAGCCTGCAGCCTCTATATTGACTGGCTATGTGACCTGCAGCAAGTGCCAGACTTCTCAGCCTCAGTTTCCTCATCAGTAAATTCCCCTAAGGCTAGACTAAAAGGTAAGATGCAGAGGAACCAGCCCTGTGACCAATTCTAGAAACAGGCAACTGGGATGATCATGTCTGTCTTCCTGGTCATAAACTCCCTTGGCAAAGACATGCCCCCTCCACCAGTGCCAATAGCTTGTAGTGAGCAGAGGGTGAGGTTGGCAGGGGAGGAGCCTCATCAGGAGGATGAGTATCAACCTCATGCTGCTGCCTACCCCACTGCTTTTGCATGTCTGGTGCCTGCCTTTGCCCAAAGGCTTCTGTGGGTACAGACTGTGGCCATCTTGGCTGTGATGGCAAGGCAGGTCTGGCCACTGGCCAGGAAGAATGGTGAGCTCTTAGGGCCATAAACATAGCCAGTTCCCAAGTCAGCCCCTTGGGGCTTGTGGGTACAAAGCAATCATCCAAAGGAAGTATAGAGTGATGTAGGGATAAAAATGTAATTTCTGGGATATTTGGGTCCCGGAGTACAGAATCAAAGCCCTGAGGTAGGATCTGTGTAGGGAAGGAACTGAGCCAACATCTGACATCTGGCCATACCAGACATCCCAGGATGGGCTTTGAAATGGAGGTCTTGGCTTCAGGTACCAGGTCCAGGATCACAGGAATCTCCAAATGAGAGGAGATCTGGAATTACATTTGAGGGCACTGTGAAAGTAATGAAAGGCTTTCAACTTACTTTCAGGTTTCATAGCCTGGATGCCTGGGAAATTCTTGCTGATGTCTTCCCTGGGTCCTTCATGTTGTCAGAGTAATCCTGCTGGTCTGTTGGCTAGCGTGGGAGAATGGCTTTCCTGTGTAGGGGCTGCTCCTAACTCTGAGGTATCTCTCTCGAGACTGGAAGGTTGAGAGGGACTTTTTCCATTCAAGGATGATGCTTTTCCACTTGAGCCACAGCTCATTTATGGCTTTTTGGTTAATTGGAGGTAGAGTCTCATCAACTTCCTGCCTGGGCTGGTTTTGAACTGTGAACTTTAGAGCCTTATGAGTTGCTAGGATACAAGCATGAGCCACCAGTGTCCTGCTATGTGCTTTAAGAGGCCATAGTGAGATTATTCTGTGGAACCTGACTTTGGGTTCATGTGTGTATGTATGCTGAGGTGCCAACTGATATATATGCATGGGGAAGGGTACCAGCAGGGAAAGCAGTGACAGAGGTATGCTGTATCCCTTCTTCTTGCTCTGGTTCTCTCTTTCCACATCAGCCACTGGAATCCTCCAATAGGTTCCAAAAACACATCTATCCTCACACTTGTTTGTGTGTGTGTGTGTGTGTGTGTGTGTGTGTGTGTGTGTGTGTGCCAGTCCTAGATTTTGAACTCAGGGACTAGGTGCTATCGCTGAACATCCTCTGCTCAAGACTAGTGATTTAACACTTGAGCCACAGCTCCACTTATGCTGTGTGTGTGTGTGTGTGTGTGTGTGTGTGTGTGTGTGTAGTTAATTGGAGATAGAGTCTTATGGACTTTCCTTCTCCAAACTGGTTTTGAACTGTGATTCTCAGAGCTCAGCCTCTTGAGTAGCTGGGATTACAGGAGTGAGCCACCAGCTTGTCTTAAAGAAGGCAGGTGGAAGCCACTGTGGGGGTGCTGCATGGCTATGCATGACTCATAGTTCAGAGGAAAACAGCATGAACTCTTATTCCCTTAGGCACCAGTTTGCTCCAAGATAGAGGGTATGTGGGGGAAAGAGCTCCCTGTGTCATGCCTGCATTGGGCAGTCTTCTGTTTCAGTCCTCATGATGGTTCCCTACCTCAGCCAGCCCCTGCCCCCCCCCCACCCCAGCTTGACTTCTCCATCCATCCATTTATTTGTCTCCACTGCTACCATGCTGGTCTGGTTTACCAGGGTTGGTCTCTTGTCTAGCCATCTGCAGTCCACTGGATGCCTCCTCTCCATCCCAGAAGCCCTTCCTCTTCACAGCAGCCACACAAAGCCTCCTAAAGTGTCAAGGACTCCTCACTACTCAGCCCTGAGGCTGACCCCAGCCCATGTGACTCATCCCCTCCTCCCTCCCCTACCAGCCTGCAAGTCCTAGGGAAAAGAGCCCCTTTCCATGCCTCCAAGACAGTCCTCACAGTGTCTTACCTCTGGGCTTTTGCTGTTGCCTCTGCTTGGCACACCAGGCCTAGATAACACCTGTGTCTTTGGTAAGTCCTAACTTGGATATACCTCTTTGAGGGAGCCTACTCTGTGCTCAGTAAAATATATCCTCCATCTCGAGGGCAGTTCAGGAGCTCATCTCATTCTGCCACCTCACCCATCCCTACCCAACTGCCACCCCATAGTCTGACACTCACCTCATCCCCAGATCTCCGAGGAAGTGAGAGGAGAGCCACCTAATTGCTGTCTAATTGCTTACCCACATGGTGAAACAGCTATTCTCACCCACCCCACAGATAAGGAACTGAGGCTTGGATAAAGGCCACACAGGGACCCTGCCTCTTCCTTGAACAAAGGATGGATACCATTGTTAGGAAAATGGAGGAGAATGGAAAAGGAATAGGTTAGACTCGATCCTCAACAGGCAAGGACTGTTTATTGAGGAACACAGAGGGGTACAGACCTTCCTGCAGAATTGGAGGTTGTGCAAGGAACTGGGTTTTGAGATGGGGTTATATAGGGCTTAACCAGGAAGAAGAAAATAGAAAATGGGCTGTGGTATCTTGGGGGTCCATGGTGATGTCCTTGGCTAGGCCCACAGTGGAATGCTCCACCTGGGATGAGGAGCTATTATCCCTTGGGTACCAAGGGTGGTGTCCTTGGCCAGGGATTGGAATAACCTGCCTGTGAACAGGCATATGGTCAAGCCTGTTATCTTACTTCTCTCCTTGGGAATAAGGCAGGAACCAATCCTTCAGCCATAATGGAGGTTGTATCTACTGCCTAATGGTTCAGATAGAGGCAAGGCTAGGGCAACCTCTTAGGAAACTGGAACAAGGGCTGACTCTCTGTAAGAGCTGTTGGGGGACCAGATGGCCATCCGAATTTTAGCCCATGTTCCTGCTAGGAGATGGATTCCAATAAGATTTAGGAAGTCAAGTACCTGTTTTTCTCTCTGTGTATGGGTCCTGAGCTGGAACCTCCCTCTTGCCACATGCCTGAATGGTTGCCCTTCATGGTCCTGGCTTCTCTCACAGAGCAGTTCAGGACCCAGAGCTTCAGATTCCTGAGAGAGTCAGGACTCATTATGAAAGGCCTTAGTCTTACTGGTTGTGTTAAAGAGATCAGGAATCTCCTGGGTCCCTGGGAGGCAGCCATTCATTTGTGTGAGCTTGGACAAGTTACCTTTTCGGCTATAAATTCCTTATCTGTAAATGTGCTGTTAGTAGCTCATCTTAAGACTTGGAGATCAGATCAGAGGAGGGTCTAACGCGTACCTGAATCAGAATGAGCACTCCGTAGATAACTGCTAGCTCTGTTATGCTTTTTGAAATGGGACAGGGTAGTGGTTTACACCTGTAATCCTAGCTCCTCAGGAAGCTGAGATCTGAGGATCGCAGTTTGAAGCCTGCCTGAGCAGGAAAGTTGTGTGTCTCTTATCTCCAATTAGTCACCAAAAAGTCAGAAGAAGAGCTGTGGCTCACATGGTGCAGTGCCAGCCTTGAGCAGAAAAAGCTAAAAGACAGCACCCAGACCCTGAGTGCAGGCCCCAGTACTGACACAAAATTAAAAACAAAACAAAACAAAACAACAACAACAAAAATGGTACAGGGAAGCTCATATGGGCTGAAGTAGCCTGTCTTATCTAAGGCTCTTGAAACGTAATGCAAACCGTGTTATCTAAGGCTCCATCAGGGCATACAGAAAGGGGAGACTAAGATCATAAGAGGCAAAGCAACTGGCCAGTGAATTCCAATAGAGCCAAGAATGGAACTTAAAGTCATTTTTCTTTCCATCCTGCAATCACTTAACAAGCACCCACTATATGCCAGGACTTGTGCTAGGGCTGACCAAGCCGGGCAGGCTCTATGGAAAAAGGATGCCCCTGGAGCCAGTCCAGGAAGAACCAGAAGGAATTATTTAGTGGTGGAAAGGCCAGGAAGTCACTACAGGCAGAAGAAACAAGGAGGGAAAGGGAGGGAGGCCAGCAGAGGTATGAGGGTAATAAACTCGCTGCATTCATAGCTGATTCAAGGGAATAGGAATGTCACCCAAGAGGCTGTGTGGGCTTCACAGGGGACTGTTATTGTTGGCAGGTGCCCAGGGACCATATAGTGAGTGGCATTCTCAGTGGTCTGGGCTACCCTGCAAGAGCCTGGTCCTATTCTTCTGAGGATACTGGTAAATGAAGCTATGGAGAAGGTTTTCCAAGCAGAAACTACAAGGAAAGAGATCTGGAAGGAAGACAACTCAAGCAAAAGATGGCATGTGTAAGTGCACTCGGCATCTTGAACAAATGCATAATGATGGCATGTC
The DNA here is from genome assembly GCF_023159225.1 of Perognathus longimembris pacificus. NCBI lineage: Eukaryota > Metazoa > Chordata > Mammalia > Rodentia > Heteromyidae > Perognathus > Perognathus longimembris. The sequence continues at coordinate 36,956,174 of NC_063170.1, forward strand.
ATGCTTCCTGGGTCTCATGGTACCAACAGGGTAGGGACCCAAGTACCCTGCCCTACAGGTAATGTCCATGCTCCAAACTCAGAACCCAGTATCTCTACCTGCCCACGTGTCCTTTCTAACCAAAGGAAGTGCTTGAGGCTGACTACAGCCTGCTCCAGGCACATAACAGGTGCCCACACCAATGGCAACATGTATGAGACCAGAGAGCCTCTTCCACAGTCTTTGCCCTTCTGACCTATGCTCAGAGAGCTTGGCTGGCTCATCCTTTAATGACAGGCTTCTGGGACTCTGGAAGCAGTCTGGAAGTGACTCATGGATGATGATGTGACTATGTATATGGGAGAGTTCTTAGACCACCTTGCAGACGTTCACTGTCAATTCTCCCTCCATCCTTCCCTCACTTTTTCCTTTCTTTTCAATTCTTCCTTCATTCCTTTTCCTCACTCCCTTCCTCTATCCCTCTCTTCCTTCCCTCTTTTTTTCTGTCTCTCCTGTAGTTCTAGGGATCAAATCCAGGTTTCAGGGGAAACCAATGAACGTATCGTTGACATATATTGAGTGCTGTCTTGGCTCAGGGATTCCACCATTGGAAAGCTGATGTGTACTGAATACCTAACTGCATATCCTGCCCACTCAGAGTGGGATACCATTGAGCTCCATCATAGTCATGTCAATTCTAGAATTTGGCTCATGGGTCTCTGAATTCCCAGGTGCCATTGTTCTGGCATTTGAGCTTAAATCTTGTATGCCTTTCTTCCCTCTGTAGCTGCAGCATCACCTCCTTCAGTGTCATGTCCTTGTCTCCCTTGCCACTCTCCATCAACACACACACACACACACACACACACACATGCACACACACACACACACACACACACCATTCTGTGTGGGCAGGATATGCAATTAGGTATTCAGTGCACATCAGCTTTCCTATGGTGGCATCCCTGTACCAAGACAGTACTCAATATATGTCAACTTTGTGTTTTTGGTTTCCCCTGAACTCTGGGTAAGGCTGGAGAGAACTGGCTCCAAGAAAATCAATTTGGACTGGGGTTGGTCTGGATCTCCAAGGCCCCTTGCATCCAGGTGTGATAGCAGGTACTGCCCTGGAATTCCTCTGGAATCTGCAAACACCAGAGCTCTGCCAGGAGTCAGATGCTACAGGCAAGTATGAGCAAGAGAACAGAGAACAACAGTGATTAAGTAGCTCAGGGAAGGCTCACCTATCCCAATGCCCATACATGTCCATAGCACCTGGGTCTGCATGGAATCCTTGCCCTATCTGGAGCCTGACTCCTGGGGGTCTCCATCTCTTTTGCTGCTTTAAGATAGGAGAGTTTAAATGGAAAGTCACTATCCTTTTCCTCTCCATTGGCATTCTGGTCATGGTTGATGGGTGAGTGTAAAAGGATAAATATGGGTATAGATTCTTACCTTAGTGTGCCAAGTACAAGCTGGCAAGGATTTGTGACCTCAGACATGGGTAAGACTCAAGAGCCCTTGAGGTGTCCTTATTCCATGACACTTCAGTGAAAGTTGACCCAGTGCCTGTGTGGCTTAGGGGAGAAAGGAAGGGGACAAAGTAGAAGAAGAATAGAGTGGAGACCCCACTAGATTTCTTTTAGCTCCTCTAGCATTCTCTACACTGCTCTCCAGGGCAGCCTTTACCACCAGTCCCCCCACCTCCCCACCTCCACTCTCACTGCCCAGGCCTGGGCAAAAGCAATCTGTACAGATGGTGGGACCTTAAACCTTGAACCTTGCATTTAAAGATCTGCTTCCTTAGAGATACCTCCTCCCAAAAGAAATCAAACTTTGTCTCTATCTGACAACAGTCAGCTGGCATGAGGCTGCTCTAGGGTACTGTCTGAACATCAAAATAAAACCCCAAGGGGGCTGGGGATATAGCCTAGTGGCAAGAGTGCCTGCCTCGGATACACGAGGCCCTAGGTTCAATTCCCCAGCACCACATATACAGAAAACGGCCAGAAGCGGCGCTGTGGCTCAAGTGGCAGAGCGCTAGCCTTGAGCGGGAAGAAGCCAGGGACAGTGCTCAGGCCCTGAGTCCAAGGCCCAGGACTGGCCAAAAAAAAAAAAAAAAAAACCCAAAATTGCTGTCCCCACCCAGTATTTCAGAGCTCTGCTGAAAGGTAATTATAGGTGGCCTAGAATGGCCAGCTCTGCCCACAGCCCAGAGCTCAGGGAGTTCATGGCTATAGGGGTGCAGGAAGCTCTGCCTTCTCTCTCTGGCTCAGTCCTAGCCCTTCAGGGTCAGACCATCCCAAGTCCCCAGGTCTGGAGTCTCCACCAATCCACATGCCTACTAATGCTGGCAGGGGTTCCATGATATTTGTACAGAATCTAGGCTCTATAGAGGATATGGAGAACATAATCTTGGTCTCAAAGTAGAATCTTAGTAAAAACTGCAATTCCAGCCCCAGTATATTAATGACTCACTACCTACAATGAACATTGAATGGGCAATGGGCACCAATAGCCCCATTTTATCAGAGGGGAAACCAAGGCCCAGGAAGTCTACACAAGGTTTTCATGGTAACACGGCTGAGAAGAGGCCAAAGTGGATCTCACACCCCCCAACTTACTCTGAGTTCCAGGACAGAGTTCTAGGCCAGTGACAGGAGTATACATGAAACTGGCCTGGATGAGACAACGAAGTGACGGTAGCTGGCAGGGGAGAGACTGTGTTTTTCCTTTGTGTTTTCTCTTTATTGTAAAGGCTTGTGAAGACCTGCCTGCATGGTAGTATGGGTTGGTGTTTGGGGAAGATGATAAAGTGGAGGAAATAAGAGCAAGCTATGCCCTTTCCCCAGCCATGCTATTTCCCTGGAGCCCACCTTCCACCTGTCTGTCCTCTGAATGAGTACCCTACCCCCTCACTTGGGATCTCCATGCAGGATCTCTTTGTGCTCTTTGCATTGTCCTGGATCCAGCAGAAGTGCCTGAGACTGCTGGGAATAGAAGGCTTGGGTCCTGCTTCCCGAAATACAAGAGTGCACTGGCTGGGCCCCTGCCAAGACTTAGCTCTGGAATTTGCCTTGGAAAACTCCTTGTCCCCACTGACTTGTGAGATCCAAGGGTCTTAGTGCACATTGCCAAAAATTTCCCATGGGTATCAAATTGACTTCTAGGTTGCTGTCTGTCACTCTATCCCACTTTCTTCTCTTGTTCTCTTTCTGTATCTTGTAGATGCTACAGTACTAAAAAGGCTATGTGTTCATATTTTTCTCCTCTGAAGTTAATGGTCTCTCCAGATGAGCTCTGCCCAGACCTCATTTCGAATCAACAAGGGTTCCACAGATCTTTACTGAATCACTGCTCTGTGTTGAGGCCTGAGAAGTGGAAGAGGAGTTGGCACTGTAGCTCACTTTTGTGCTTGAAGCAGACATAGGTAACTGATCACCAAATTTCTTTTTTTTCAGCTATCTATAGTTATTTTATTTTTATTAAATTTTATTGACAAGGTGATGTACAGAGGGGGTACAGTTGCATAATAGGGTAGTGAGTACATTTCTTGTCATATTTGTTAAACCTCCCTCATTTTTCTTTCCTTTCCCTAGTTCAGATAAGCATCTCTACAATATCCAGTGTGCCAAAATCATATACAGTGACCACAGGGGGTACACCAAAGGAAATTCACCTAGTACATTAAACATAATGACAATAATAAAATCCTCCTGTTTCCATCTCTTGGAGTTCATTTTGCTTAACCTCCTCTCATATAATCATATGTATGTAGCTGTTGAGCTACTGTGATCACCAAATTTCTTGATGAGCCTAGAGGACAGGAGCTCAGAATCCTTCTCAGTACAGCTCCAGGGGCGGGTGACAACCAGCTGGAACTTTCACATCAGTAGAAATCCATTTGTTCTCCCTTCTGCACTCCACCTGCTGCTGAGGATTGAGGCCAGGATCAGGCCAGGGCATCTGGTGCAATGCTGTCCTTGTCCTGGCCCACCTCACACCGCCTGTGCCCTGATTTCTTTGTCCTCATTCTCAATACCTAGCACAGGATGGGGGAAAGACAAATAGGGTCATCTGTCGTCTTGTCTCAGGTTCCTATTGCAAGGCTGCAATAGCCTGGTTAGGTTCTCAGCTCTAAAATAGCAATGCCATCGGACAGCTTCCTCAACCATCTCCATGTCTCTGTCTGGAGCTCTTCCAGATGTAAGTCTGTGCAGAGTTGCACTGGCTTCCAGGGCTCAAAGGCCACCTGGTCCAGACTCCTGCTCCTGAGCTGCTCACTGTTCAAGGTGATCACTTCTCAGGAGGTAGAGAATGAGACCCAACTTAGTTGTCTTTTCCAGCCACTCAGCAAGTATATTAGCACCCTAGGTACCAGAGTCCGTGAGATGAGATAAGGATCACTTCCCTGAGCAAAAACAGAGGGTCCCTGACTCATGATATTTGAGGTCTGCAGGGGAAAGAGACAAAGTTTCCTTTTCTTTGTCTCCCTCTCTATCTCCCTGCCTCCCTCTTTTGGTGTCAGTACTAGAACTTCAACTCGGGGCCTAGGTGCTGTTCTTACTTTTTTTTTTCTTTTTTCTTAAGGCTAAGTGCTCTTGAATCATAGCTCTACTTCTAGCTTTTTGATGGTTAATTGGAGATCAGAGTCTCACAGACTTTCTTGCTTTGGTTAACTTTGAACTTTAATCCTCAGATCTCAGCCTTCTGATTGATTAGCTAGGATTTCAGGCATGAGCCACTGGTGTCTGGTTCCCAGATAGGTTCTTTTTTTGCCAGTTCTAGGGCTTGGACTCAGGGCCTGAGCACTGTCCCTGGCTTCTTTTTGCTCAAGGCTAGCACTCTACCACTTGATCCACAGCGCCACTTCCAGCTTTTTCTTTATATGTGGTGCTGAGGAATCGAACCCAGGGATTCATGTATACGAGGCGAGCACTCTTGCCACTAGGCCATATTCCCAGCCCCCAGATAGGTTCTTGAGAGAGTGTTAGAGTTAGGTGAGGTAGGTTGAGCTCAACCCCAGCCCTGCCCCTGTCACATTAGCTTTAGTTTTCTTTTCTATGAAATAAAAACTAATAAAATAACACTTGTCTCCCATATTTACTTAAAAGTTAAACAAGACTCAGTGGTAGAGTCTTATATAAGGCCTGGGCTTAATCCCTAGTGCTAGAAAAAAAGGAAGACTATTTAACCCTTCCCTATTTTTTTTTTTTTTTGCCAGTCCTAGGGCTTAAACTCAGAGCCTGGGCACTGTCCCTGAGCTTCTGTTGCTAAGGCTAGCACTCTACCACTTGAGCCATAGTGCCTCTTTCTGTTCTTTCTGTGTATGTAGTACTGAGGAATCGAACCTAGGGCTTCATGCATGCTAGGCAAGTCCCAGTCCCAGCCTCTCCTTCCCTATTTTTTATTGAACATCTAGTATACATCAGCCTCTTCACTTGGCTCCTAGGGGATGATTGCTGTCTTGGAGCTTTCAGTCTCAGGGAGAACTAACAAGGCCATCATCACAACAGTAAAAAATGACCACATGGAGGGAAAGTCTCAATGGGGACATCCACAGTCCATGAAAGCCAGAGGCCCTGAGACTACTCAGATATCAAAGAAGGCTTTCTGCTCAACTAACTCCTAAAAAGAGGGGAGAAAGGCAATGAAGATGGTAGATGTCCAACACTGAGCTACAGCATTTATTTAAATACAAGGCAGAAGAAGTGCCCAGGCTATCTTAGGTACTGGATGTGGGACAGATGAACTGAGCCAGCCATGTTCAGAAAGCTGCATTATTTACAGTCTTGGTTATAAATTATTGACACTGGCTTCCTGATGATTCCTAGTGTTTGCTTTGTTACTGCTCGGCTCCTGGTGGGTAAATCATATGCCCTGCAGCTCAACCCTGGGAAGAGTCCCAGGGTATTAGCAGAAGGAGGACTCTGATCCAGAAGATCAGATCATTGGGTAGCTCTGAGCTCTTCCAACAAGCCCCACAGCCTTGAAGTTTCCACCCCCACAGACTACAGAGAGAGAGAGGGAGAGAGAGAGAGAGAGAGAGAGAGAGAGAGAGAGAAAGAAGAGAAAGAAAAAGAAAGAAAGAAAAAGAAGGAAGGAAGGAAGGAAGGAAGGAAAGAAAGAAAGAAAGAAAGAAAGAAAGAAAGAAAGAAAGAAAGAAAGAAAGAAAGAAAGAAAGGAAGGAAGGAAGGAAGGAAGAAAGAAAGGAACCAGGAATCCAGGAGTAGAAGGGAGAGGCAGAAGCAGAAACAACAGTTCCCTGGTGCTCCCTGGCTGTGTGACCTTACACAGCATTCTGGGTATTTTGTTTTCTCCTTGTTAAAATGGGGCTAACAATAGAACAGTGTTTTGAAGTGTAGATTGAGATCACAGGACACAGAGTCTGAACTGTTATATCACAGACAGTTTGAAATTCCTGTGTGTTTAATGACATATTTGCCAATTGGAATTTTAGGACAGCCTGTCTGTAGTAGCATATCTTGACTCTTACAAAGAATGTCTGTGGAGTTTTAGTGTAGGATCTAGTGTGTTTAAACTGCTCAGGTTGGAAGTTGTCAGTCTGAAGAACTCTTGGAAGAGTCTAACTTGGATCCTGGAAGAGGGAAACAGACTGGTGATCTCTTATGGTCAGCATCTCTCTTGGAGTCTCTCTATAACATCTTTCTAGAAATTAGTGCTTTCCAAAACCAACTTTTTCTTTTTTAGAAAGGAAGAAAAGAGGAGCTTTTGCAGTGGGAGGTATGTGGGGTAGGGCTCAAGTAGACACCTAGGCTCACCCAGGCCAGGAAGTACCTCTTGTTTCTCTGAAGGAAAAAAGCTCCTGAGGACCTTGAACTATTTGCACAGCTGGAATAATTGGCTGTAGAAGAAAGGCTGTGCTCACAGCTGTGAGCTCATAGAGACTGGTGTAAAGTAGGCCCAGATTGGAAGATAAGCTCCAATCTGGACCAGCAGGATGGAGATGTCAGGTAGGCAAGGATAGTGATGTCACCAGAATGCTAAGTGGAGCTTTTCCAGTGCATTTTTCTTTTCTTTCTTTTTTTTTTTTTTTCAGAGAGCAATCCAATTTAATCGGGAGGGGCTCACAGTAATATAGTAGTGATGACGAGGATTGAGCATAAGCTGGCGATAGGCTGGCGAGCTTGTCCATCCAAGAGCAGCTCCCAAGGACCTCCCTCATGGGCTAAGGTCACTTCCCATAGTACCACCCTCGTGCATTTTTCTATAGGGAGGAGAGGCCAGCCAACACACTGGGTCTTCTTTCAAGGTCTTTTCAGACCACATCACTAATCCATTCACTGATCCACTAAGCAGGTTGGCACAGAGGTCAGAGACAAGAGGGATCATAAGACCACACAGAATCAGAATTGAGATCAGAAGGGATGGAAATCTGTGGACTCTGCAAGTAAGGTCCTTATGGACCATTTGGTCTAATCCTTTGGCATGCTACCAGAAAGGAAACGACACATCCTGGGACTATTTATCTCAAACCATTCCTCATCCTTTCCTTGTCTGTGACAAAGGGTCCCCAACCTCTGCACCCAGGGTCCAACAGAAGAAGAGAAGCCATTCTAGGCATTTCAAATAAAGGGAATTGACTGTAGGGAATCTGTTAAGTCATAGAAGAGGATGTACAAGAAATAGAAACTAAAGAGGGTAGGGTTGGGGGAAGCTGCCACCCTAAGGGACAAAGAGAGGAAGGAACGATTTGCATAGCTACCCCTGGAAATCTATTAAGAGCGGTCAGTGGACTTTCCCCACCATGTTTCTCAACCAGTGTTTGAAGCAGGAACTTCTCCACTGAGTGCATGCTTCCCTCCTTCAGCTGTAGTTCTGGTGCACAGCTGGCTATAAATTGTGTTGCTTCCCCTGCTTGGTCTATCTGTGAACCACAGAGGATAGGGCCTGTGCTATGGCTCCTCTGATTCTACTGTGCCCACAGGAGATCCTGGGGTCTGCTGAGCACTAATAACAGGGACTCCAGATACGGCAAGGATGAAGGCCCTCTAAGGAATGCCCTGGAAACCCAGGATATGGAATCTCAAATACACTATCTATATTCCAAACAGTATCAGCCACTCAATCTTTTTTTTTTTTTTTTTTTTTTGCCACTCCTGGGCTTGAATCTGAGCATTGTCCCTGGCTTCTTTTTGCTCAAGGCTGTACTCTACCACTTGAGTCACAGCACCACTTCTGTTTTTTTCTGTATGTATGGTACTAAGGAATCAAACCCAGGGCTTCATGTATACGAGGCAAGCACTCTACCACTAGGCCATATTCCCAGCCCCAGCTACTCAATCTTGAAACTTTATTTTCTTTTTTTTCTATTTTTATCAGTCCTGGGGCTTGAGCTTGGGGCCTGGGTGTTGTCCCTGAGCTCTTTTGCTCAAGGCTATTGTAGCTAACTTTCAACTCACCAATGGAATGGACCCACAAGTCTTTACTAAGCATCTACAGTATGCCAGACACTGATACCTAATCTTAGTTTTAGATGACTACACACATGAGAAATGGATGTTACTATACACCCTATTTTACAGACAGAGAAACTGAGGTTCTGAAGGAACAAATTAGTCTAAGATCAGAGCTGTGTTATTTTAAGTTTCTTCCACAGCTATGAGACACTGACATGGATAACCCTTAACATTTACCATTTGAAGTTTCAAGTATTTGATAGTAACCTCAAAGATGGCATTTTCTGTCATTTGTAGCATTGCTAAGGCATAAATTTGAGCCCTGTGTAGGCTGAGGTTGGGAGAGACTCATTGATTTTGAAATTTGAATGAGGCAAAGCAGGATGATTTCTTGGCCAGTATCCCCTTGGGAAGACACGGGGGCCAGTCAGGCTCTGTGGTCAGGTTACCTGATCTCCTATAGTTGTGTGACTTTCAGCCAGTTCTTTTACTTCCTTAGCTGTAAGACAAGCTACACAAGCCTGACCTTGAAGGGTTCTTGTGAAAACCTATCTTACACATAAAGGTATCTTATACATAGTAGGGTCTGTTGGAACAATGATACTGACCCATGTAAATAGAGGCATAAATCAAGGTTTCATGGGAGGTCATGAGGCTTGAGTTAAAAGGAGGTACATGGGGCTGGGAATATGGCCTAGTGGTAAGAGTGCTCGCCTTGTATACATGAAGCCCTTGGTTCGATTCCCCAGCACCACATATATAGAAAATGGCCAGAAGTGGTGCTGTGGCTCAAGTGGCAGAGTGCTAGCCTTGAGCAAAAAGAAGCCAGGGACAGTGCCCAGGCCCTGAGTTCAAGCCCCAGGACTGGCCAAAAAAAATAAATAAATAAACAAAAAGGAGCTACATGGGCAGGTAGGGTGATCCCAAGGGGCTAAGGTGCCCAGGAGGGCTAATGTCAGTGAGGCATGAAGGTTGGGCAGGAGGGTCTCAGGAATTATACTTGGGAACCCTGATCTTTGGAGTCTTGGGTACAAATGGCAGTTATGCCCCTTCCTGGTGAAATGACCTTATGTAAATAATTTCAATAAGATGTACTTTTTGCCAGGGGCAGGTGGCTCATGCCTGCAATCTAGCATAATTCTAATGTAATTCTCAGAAGGCTGAGTTCTGAGGATAGTAATTTGAAGCCAGCCCAGGAAGGAAAGTCTATGAGACTCTTTTTTCTTCTCTCTCTTTTTTGCCAGTCCTGGGGCTTGAACTCTGGGCCTGGCTGCTGTTCTTGAGCTCCTTTTGGTCAAGGCTAGCGCTCTACCACTTGAACCACAGCACCGCTTCTTGCTTTTTCTGTGATTAACTGGAGATAAGAGTCTCAGCTGTTCCGGCCCGGGCTGGCTTTGAATCATGATCCTCCCAAGTAGCTAGGATTACAGGCAAAACCACCAGAGTCCAGCTCTGTGAGATTTTTATCTTCAATAAATCATTAAAAAAAAGCCAGCTGGAAAAGGAGCTGTGGCTCAAGTGGCAGAACACTGTTCTTAAGCAAAAAAGCTCAGGGATAGCTCCCAGGCCCAGAGTTCAAACCCCACAACTGGCAAAAAAAAAAAAAAAAAGCCAGAGTGGACCTATGACTTAAGTGATAGAGTGCTAGCTTTGAGCACCAAAGCTAGAGACAAAGCCCAGGCTTTCAGTCTAAGCACCAGGACCAGCTCACACACACACACACACACACACACACACACACACACACACACACCACCCCTCATTTTTCTTATCTATAAAATAGGGGTTGATCTCAGTGCCCATTTGCTACATTACATTGAGGAAATTAAATGCAACGATACTTCTAAAGCACTTCAAATGTACCTGACACATGCTAAGTGCTTAAGTAATGTCAGTAGTTACTATTATTTAGTACCTATGGTCACTGTGATTACCATAAAGACTGAACCAGAACTTCGGGACTTGAATAGAGGGTTAGAGTTCTGCCACTACCTTTTCAGTAGTAATTCCTGGACCCTAGCAGCATCAGGCTACTTGCCCTTAAGCCTTGCCTTTTTTTTTTTTCTCCGAAGAAGCACTTCTGCCCATAGGAAGGAAATTTCCCCCATCACTTCACATCAGAATAGAATCAGGGACATGGCCTAGGGGTCTCCTGACCCTTAACCTCACTGACTGCTCCATCTGCCCCTATAAAGACACCTAGTTGGACTGCTTCAGCCTTGATCTCATTATGTGGAGACCCTTTCTGGTCCTCTAGTTGAAATTGTCCTAGGATTGGAATCAAGTCACTGCCTTCTTGACTTTGAGACACTTATCAGGACCTGCAGTCATCATCATGATCATGGTTATAAGTTTACTATCTACTTCCATATACCAAAAGGAAATCTACTTGAAGCAAGGTCATGGTTTGTACATTAGTACTTGATTTGGGGCCTAGCTCTTAGTAGGCATTCATAAATACCTGCTAAATGAGCAAATGGTTAGCAAGGAGACAAAAGTGTTGGTAGGAGGACCAAGGACATTGCAGAAGGCCTTAATTCCAACCCTAGTTCTGCCCTTCAATCTACCCTATCAATAGGTAGATTGAGCTCCTGTCCTCAACTATCCATTGATACCATGAAGTCTTTGGAGGTCGGTTTTAAGACTCTTATAGGGGCTGGGAATGTGGCTTAGTGGTAGAGTGCTTGCCTAGCATGCCTGAAGCTCTGGGTTTGATTCCGCAGTACCACATAAACAGAAAAAGCTGGAAGTAGAGCTGTGGCTCATGTGTTAGAGTACTAGCCTTAAGCAAAAGAAGCTCAGGGACAGTGCCCAGGCCTTGAATTGAAGCCCCAGGACTGGCAAAAAGAAAAAAAAGGAAAGAAAAAAAATACTTATAGTTCCAGCATTCTGTGCCTCAGAATTCCCACTGTGGGGGTTGAACTTTGGACCAGGGCACTGTTCCTGAGTTCTTCAGCTCAAGGCTAGCACTCTACCACTTGAGCCACAGCACCATTTATGGTTTTCTGGTGGTTAATTGGAGATTAGAGTCTCATGAATGTTCCTGCCTGGGCTGGCTTTGAACTGGGATCCTCAGATCTCAGCCTCCTGAGTAGTTAGGATTATAGGTGTGAGCCACCAGCACCTGGCTGTGCCTCTGAATTCTAACAAGCTGTAACTCTAGTGGAACTTATGCATAGCAGGAAGTTTCCATGCAAGTAGGAGCAGGTGGTTTTTCACTGGGTTATTTTTAGGGTAGCTCCTACTAGAGAAGTGTCTGAGTTGCAGTCCTCTACTTTGCACTTCCCATCATTGCTGGGATCACAGGTGTGCATAGCTGCTTCCAGCTTCTCACCTGTGAAGATGAATCTCAGAGACATCTGATAGGACTATCCTGGATCTATGATCCTTTAAATAGTATCCTCTCATGCAGCTTGGGATGACAGGTATGTGCCACTGTGCCCACCTATGTGTTGGGAAAGGGGTCTTGTGAATTCTTTTGCCCAGGCTGACCTGTAATTGTGGTCCTCCTATTTGCAACTTCCCATGTAGCTAGGATTACAGGCATGAGCCACCAGCACCTGGATTATTTATCTTTTATATATGAGACTTGCTGTTCATTTTTTGTGTGCTTGTATATATATTTGGCACCTATATTTATGATTACTAGCCTAAGGCCAACAAATTCCCTCAGTTAGATATAGGTTAAACAAAGATCTCGCTCTTGCACTTTCTCTCTCTCTCTCTCTCTCTCTCTCTCTCTCTCTCTCTCTCTCTCTCTCTGTATTAGAGTTGAAACTAAGGACTTTGTACTTATTATGCAAGTGAACTACCTGCTAAGCCACAGCTCCAACCCTTTTTGTTTCGGTAATTTTTCAGGTAAAGTTTCACATTTTTTCCTGGATGGTCTGAACCCACAGTCTTCCCATCTATGCCTTTTGCATTCCTGGCATCACAAGGAAATTGCCACCACGTCCAGTTTGTTGGTTTAGATTGGGTCTCGCTAGCTTCTTGCCCAGACTGGCTTTGAACCACTATCCTCCCAATCTCTGCCTCTTGAGTAGCTGGGTTTACAAGAATGATGCACTGTGCCAGGCTTAAGCAAATGTGTGTGTGTGTGTGTGTGTGAGAGAGAGAGAGAGAGAGAGAGTATGTGAGTGTTAGTGTGTGTACACGCGCTAATGCTGGGACTTGAACTCAGGGCTTCATACTCTCACTTGGCTTTTTTGCTCAAAGCTGGTGTTCTACCATTTGAGCCATGTCTGTACTTCTGGCTTTTTGCTGGTTAATTAGGAATAAGAGTCTGACAGACTTTTCTGCCTGGGCTATCTTCAAACTGGGATACTCAGATTTCAACCTCCTGAGTAGCTTGTATTACAGATGTGAACCTCCAGTGCTTATCAAGCAAAGCTTTTACAGCAGTCTTTACATATGTAAGGTATTGGTCATCTCATGTTAATTATAAGCTCTGATTGACAGCTTTAGATTTATTGTTTAAATATATACTTTTGTGGCAGAAACCATTGTGCTTGATGCTTAGTGAAGATGTTTTGAATTAGTATATATACAAATTATTACCATTTCTTTATTAGATTCAAAAGTTATCTGTTAAACGAACAATAATTTTTTCCATCTGGAAAAAAATGGCTGGCTACTGGTGGCTCATGTTACACTAACTACTCAGGAAGCTGAGATCTAAGGATTGCAATTTGAAGCCAGCTTGAGAAGGAAAGTCTTTTTATCTTCAATTAACCAGCAAAAAGTCAGAAGCAAAGTTGTGCTCAAGTGGTAAAGTAATAGACTTAAGCAAAAAGGCTATAGGACAGTGCCCAGTACTAGAAAGAAGGAGAGAGGGGGGAGGGGGAGGGGGAGGGAAGGGGAAGGAGAAGGGAAGGAGGGAGGGAAGGAGGATGGAAGAAAGGAAAGAAGGAAGGAAGGAAGGAAGCACTGGTAGGTCTATGTTGAAACATTCTCTCAGATTGGCTGTGCTTGAGCCATGAGTGACTAAGCCCCAAGAATTCTCACTTCCCTTGAAGCTACCTCCTTTAGCACTAAACTTGGAGCACAAATCACACAGTATTACACCATATACAAGAACACTCACACAGGGTCTGAGAATGTGGCTTAGTGTTAGAGTGCTTTCCTAGCATGCATGAATCCCTGAGTTCGATTCCTCAGTACCACATAAACAGGAAAAGCCAGAAGTGGCCCTGTGGCTCAAGTGCTAAAGTGCTAGCCTTGAACAGAGAGAGGCTCAGGGACAGCACCCAGGCCCTGAGTTCAAGCCCTAAGACTGGCAAACACACACACACACACACACACACACACACACACACACACACACACAAGCTCACATACACTAAAACTCAATCAAGGAGGGGAGGAGGGAAATGAGGAGGGGGAAGGTGGGAGGGAAATGAGGGAGGAGGTAACAAGAAATGTATGCACTGCCTTATGTATGAAACTGTAACCCCTCTGTACATCACTTTGACAATAAAGAAATGAAAAAAATTGAATCAACACACATATGCTGTAGCATGTGCATGCAGACACTCATATATTTGCTTATATACACTCATGTGCACATACAATGCAACACAGATAAATGCACACATATACATCATATACATTTTCACACACAAAACTCACCCCTGTACTCTCACATAAATATGCACATTCACACCCACATATACAGTCCACATAGTCACACATTTTCACTCATACCTACATGCCAATTTTCATACTATGGCATCCACTCACTATGCTTACATACACATCCTCACATTTATATTTGCTTATATTCACCTTACCCACAGATGCACTGTCACACACATGCTTTCATAATCAGTCTGGATACACACTCTCATATAGGCACATACTGCCATACATATGTCCACATACATACATTTATTTTCCACATGTTCAGTCATGTAGCCATGCATATACTCATTCAGTCTCAAACACACATTTCATGCACACCCTTTTCTACATAAGCCCAAACCCCACCCATCAGCAGCTTATCCACCCCAGCTACCCAGTCCTGGCCTTTCTGATGTCTTCTCTGTTCTCTTTTTCCTTCTGGTTCTATTTATTTTCTGAGCCATAATGAGCATATTTGGAGAGGGTTCTATTTTCACCCTATCTGGAAACATATTTCCCCTTGGCCCAGAACTTGGCAGATTAGTGAGAAGACTTCTAGCTGCCATGATGTGGGCGGGGAGGGCTGAAGCCAAGCCAGGAGGGAGACTAGAAAGCCACAGAAGTTTCTTTCTAGCATGACCTGGCAGCCTGAGCTGGAGTGATTGCCTCTGAAATTTTTTGTGGGTAGCTCTGACCTCAGGGCAGGGCATTTGTTCTTCACAGAGAAGTTCCTCCCAACTCCTGATTATTTCTATGTTCTATAAGGCTGTAGAACATTTATGGATCATCTCATGTACGTCTTCAATCTAGTGAGCATTTCCTCTGCTCCAGTACATGTATCATTTCATTTCAGCTTCTTAATCACCTGGGCAGATTGTGCCATTATTCTCACATTGCATAGCTAAGAAAACTTAGGCTCATGGAAGTCAAGAGACATACATAAGACATGCAGCAATAGGGACAGTGCAAATCCTTTGTCTTCCTATTACTCCATTCCAAGTACTCTACTGTCCCCTGTTATCACTCTGGAAGATGTCTGGAGATGAATGGGGTTGTGTGACTGGCCTTTGCCTTGGTGATGGTGGTTTTAAACTGGGACTCAGGGGCTAGGAATATGGCCTAGTGGCAATAGTGCTTGCCTCGTATACATGAAACCCTAGGTTCGATTCCTCAGCACCACATATATAGAAAAGGCCAGAAGCGGCGCTGTGGCTCAAGTGGCAGAGTGGTAGCCTTGAGCAAAAAGAAGCCAGGGACAGTGCTCAGGCCCTGAGTCTAAGCCCCAGGACTGGCCAAATAAATAAATAAATAAACAAATAAATAAATAAACTGGGACTCAAGGTGCATACCTACAGGGTTCTTGTTCTGTTGGCAGCCTGGATAACTGGCACAGCTTCTAGCTGCCAGGTCTTGATCAGTGTAGTGTTTGATGAGACCAGGCAGGCCGGAGGGAGGGAGGATTGCACACAGGGCCTCTGAAACCTGAGGTCCTGAGGTTGCAAACAACTTCCATTTTCGGAGTAGTGTCCCTCCCATATGAGATCCCTGGGAGGCAGAACAGCACAAGTCATCATGATCCAAGCAGAATCCCCCCTTTTCTTTTCTGGTCCTTGGGCCTGGGACTCAGGGCCTGAGCACTGTCCCTGGCTTCTTTTGTTCAAGGATAGCACTCTACCACTTGAGCCATAGCTCCATTCCATACATGAAATGTCCAGAATAGGCAACCCAAAGAGATACAAAGTAGATTAGTAGTTGCCAGGAACTGGGAAGAAGGGGAACCTGGCTGAATACAAGTCTTTTTTTTTTTTTTGCCCATCCTGGGGCTTGAACTCAGGGCCTTAGCACTGTCCCTGGCTTCTTTTTGCTCAAGACTAGCACTCTACCACTTGAGCCACTGTGCCACTTCTGACTTTTTCTGTTTATGTTGTGATGAGGAATCAAACTCAGGGCTTCATGCATGCTAGGCAAGTACTCTGCTGCAAAGTCACATTCCCAGTCCCTGAATACAATTCTTTATTGAAGCAACTGTTCTGGAAATAGATACTGGTGATGGTTGTACAATCCCATGACATTCTAAGCCCACTAAATTGTACTCTTTAATCTATCTGTCTGTCTATCTATTTTTATACTGGTACTAGGGTTTGAATTCATGTTCTTGTTTAGCTCTTTTAGCTCAAAGCTGGAGTTTTACCACTTGAGTCACATTTCCACTTTTGACTTTTTGCTGGTTAATTGGAGATAAGAGTCTCAGATTTCTTTGCCCAGGATGGTTAGCTTCAAACTTTGAGCCTCAGATCTCAGCCTCCTGAGTAGCTAGAACTAGAGGTATGAAACTAGTGCCTGGCTCTAAATTGTACACTTTTTTTTTTTTTTTAAAGTGAAATTTGGGCTTGGAATGTGGCTTAGTGGTAGAGTGCTTGCCTAGCATGCATGAAGTTCTGGGCTCAATTCCTCAGTGCTACATAAACAGAAAAAGCCAAAAGTGGCACTATGGCAAAAGAAGCTCAGGGACAGTATTCAGGCCTTGAGTTCAAGCCCCAAGATTGGAAAAAAAAAGGTGAAATTTGTAGTACAGAATTATATCTCAATAAAATATTTAAATGAAGAGGGAAGGTGGGAGAAAAATGAGGGAGGGGGTAACAAGTTTGACAAGAAATGTACACACTACCTAACATATATAACTCTAACCCCTTTGTACTTCATCTTGACAATAAATTTTCTTTCAAATATTTAAATGATTTTGAGGGAGGGAGGAAGTTAAGGGAAGAAGGGAGGAAAGAAGAAAGGGAAAGATCCATTAAAAGAATCTATTTGGGAAAGGGTGATGGAAGTTCAAAAATATTAGATGTTTTTCCAAGGTCACACGGAGAAATGATTTTTAGCCCTGAAGATGGAAATATGATGATGTAGTTCTAACAGCTTATATTTGTTGTGTATGTTCACACTATGTGTCTAACAGTGTGGAAACTTCCATATGCACCATCCCACTTAATTTTCATCACAACCTACATGGAAGTTCTTCTTATCATCTCTATTTTACAGCTAAGAAAACAAGGAGCTGGGAGTTGGTGGTTCACACTTGTAATTCTAGCTACTCAGGAGGCTGAGATCTGGGGATCATAGTTTGAAGCCAGTCTGGGCAGGAAAATCCACAAGACTCTTATCTCTAGCCACCAAAAAGCTGGAAGTAGAGCTATAGCTCAAGTGGTAGAGTGCTAGTTTTGAGGGGGGAAAAAAACTAAGAGGCTGCACCCAAGCCCTGAGTTCAAGCCCCAGGACAGGCATAAGCAACAATAACAACACAACAAAACCCCACACAAACAATAACATAAACAAGGGCTAGGAGAGGCTAAATGACTTGCCCAAGAAACTTTTGAATTTAGATCAATTCATCTTCAAAGATAACAAAAATGGTTCTTCCTGACCTGGTTGTTTTCTTTGTAACATGAAGGTTTCTATTTATAAACCCTCAATGGGAGAAGCAAGACAGGAGTCCCAGTTGCTCTTGCAGCAGAGCTGACAGGAGTGGTGTCATATCTCCAGGCTCTACACTAGTCTCTTCAGGGGCATATATGTGAGTAGCTTTCTAGAATCTGGTCCAGGAGCATCTGGGGCCTCTCTTCAAGCTGAACTGTTGTTCTAAGAGGCAGTATATACAACATGTGCTCAGTCTAGGGGCCTCAGCTGGCTCTGACTCAAATTCTTTGAGTTGTTGGATAAACAAGGGCTACTTCATTTCACCTCTGTGTGACCTTTGTATGTGTGTAGCTATGGATCCTAAAAGCCAGGCCCCAGGGACAGTTCCTCCCCACTCAATATATGAGAAGGTCTGAGTGTGTAGGCCAGGTCCATGTCAGCTGTGAAAATGCTAGGGACATTTCCTCATGAGGAGCTTTTTAAAATCGCCACTTGAGCCACAGCGCCACTTCCAGCATTTTTCTATATATGTGGTGCTGAGGAATGGAACCCAGGGCTTCATGTATGCCAGGCAAGCACTCTACAACTAGGCCACATTCCCAGCCCTCTGCTACCTTTGGGAGGCATAACTCAAGCAAGTCACTAAACCTCTCTGAGTCTAAATTTCCTAATCTATAAATGGAGATAATAGCTCATAAGATTATATTTTATTATAAGATTGGTGAGAAGATTCACTGAGGTGTTGCATAGAAGAAAATGGAGCCTGGCTCCAAGCAAAGGCTACATTGTCAGTCATTATTACAATTATGAGGGTTATGGGTCCCTGGCCTGAAGCTGACCCGCAGATCAGAGTATGTTTTAATTACTTAACTTCTTTAATTTTTGATTTTTTTTGTGCTTGATCTTTGGGCCTGGATGTGGTTCCTTAGCTTTTTTGCTTAAGCTTGGCTCTTCCACTTGAGCCACAGCTCGTTTTCTGCCTTTTTTTTTTTGCCAGTCTTGGGGCTTGAACTCAGGGTCTGAGCACTGTCCATGGCTTCTTTTTGCTCAAGGCTAGCACTCTACCACTTGAGCCATAGAACCACTTCTGGCTTTTTTTTTATATGGTGCTGAGGAATCAAAACCAGGGCTTCATGCATGCTAAGCAAGCACTCTACCATTAAGCCATTCCCAGCCCCTACTCCTGGCTTTTTAGTGGAGATAAGACTCTCCCAGACTTTCTTGCTCAGGCTAGCTTTGAACTGTGATTCTCTGATCTCAGTCTCATGAGTAGCTAGTATTACAGGAATGAGCCATAGGCTCCTGTCATTTTTGGGGGGTGAGGGCAGTCAGCATCTCACTATGGTGCCCAGGTTGGCATCAAATTCACTGTGTAGCCCAGGCTCATCTGGAGCTGAAGATCCTCCTGAGCTGGGGTTACAGGTAACATATTGCCAACATTTTATATCCTTGCATGCATACATAGTCCCACACCCCCAAGTGTTCACCTTTAGACTTCCACCTCTCTATGCATGTGACCTTGCATTCATCCATACGTACATATAAATAAGCAAGCATGCCCATTTATTGGCATGTACATAAGTACCTGCATAGACTATCTGAAAGCCTAACTGACCTACATAATCTGCCCCATTTAATACATGCAAATGCACAAGAACATATGCACATAAATTTGTAGTTAGACACATGTTTGTGTCCATGCCTGAAGACTTGCTGGTCTCAGGACCCAGGATTGGCACTGGCCACAGACTGGTGTGTGGAAAAACCTCAGCACCTGAGGGCAGCCATGGCCAACTCCAAGGGTCTCTCCCAGGCTCAGAAAGTTCCCTCCTCTGAGTTTCACTGTTTTTGTTCACTTTGCCTCACCTGTCTCTGAGTTTTGATCAAGCCCTCTTGCCCTTTAAGGGTTACCTGAAAAACATCCCTAATGCACCTTCTTTTTGTTCAAGGCTAGCACTCTACCACTTGAGCCACAGTGCCACTTCTGGCTTTTTGTGGTGCTGAGGAATCAAACCCAGGGCTTCATGCATGCTAGGCAAACACTCTACCACTAAGTCATGTTCCCAGTCCCCTTTGAAAGTTTTTAACCACTTTGGCCTCCCTAGTGTCACTCTGTGGTCTCCTCAGGACCCTAAGCCTTCAAAGGGCAGTGGTTGAGGCGCACACTCTGTGCTCTTCAAATGCTTAGAACAGAGCACTTATGCTGGAGTGAGGCAGATCGAAATGAATTATGCTGATATGTAGACACTGCAAGCTACTCTTCCTTTTGCATAGACCAATATCCATAGGATCCAGCAAAGTTAAGAAAACTGTAGCTTCATACTCAGCTGCTCACTCCACCCTATAGGCAGACCCAGGATATATGGCCTGTCCTGTGCAAGCTTCCTAAGCACAGAACTCCCCCAAGGACTCCATCACTTAGACACTGCTTCTAGATCTTGATGCCATGACCACTGGCTCCCAGGACCAAAACTCCTTGAGAGCTAAACAAGCTTAGGGCTTTGGATAGACAGATGCTTCCAGATCATAGAAGCAGTTAGCTTTCCCAAGGTCCCTGAAGACACATCTTCAGGCAGTTTCCTGTTGGGGATTATTATGGCCTGGGAAAGACTGCCCTTCCACCAGCCTTGGGACAATAGAAGCCCCTCCCACCTTTTGACCTCCACCCCTTGGGAGGTGAACACGTGCGTGCCACCATGATGGGGTTGTCCCGCCCACAAAGGGAAGTTTCGTGATGTCACTTGATGAACGTGACCCCTAGCCTATGACTGACCCTTTGGCCAGCCCCCTTTCTTTCCCGCCATTACTTCTATATAAGTGCCCTTCCATATTAAAGTCTTTGAGACGCTTTTCACCACCGCAGCGTGTCCCTGATGCCTTCCTTTTCGCCTCCGCCCTCGGTAACATGTGGGGGGCCTGGGGGGAGGGGAAGCTTCAGCAACCCGTCCTCAACTTAGCGCTTGCCCGTGTGAGCACGCCTTTGGCCTTCCGCTGGCGGAGGGCCAGGCTGAAACTCTTTCATAGAGTTTGTGGTTACCATTCTCCCCGTGGGGGGAGAAAGGGGGTGTCCGGAACCCCAACAGTTTCCCAGCACCTGTCCAGTGTATCAGAACTAAGGTTAGTTAGTGACAATTCCTTGGCTCACTCAGGCTTTCTGAATCAGAATAGCTGAGGTGAAGTCCAAGGACCAGAGTAACAATGAACACCTTGGTTTAATCCTGGTTAAAGGACTGAGAGTCACAGTACCCAGTTCACATTTTGGCCTTGCCATTTACAAGCCCTCTGGCAACATCCTTCACCTTATTGAGCCTCTACTTCCTACTCTGTAATCCAGGAGTGAAATAAGGTCATGAAAGTGAAACGCCCAGACCATTGCCTTGTACATTCAGCTACTGTGGACTATTAGGATTTCAGACACCTTCTCAATCCCTGGGACTTTAGAGAGGTTCTTTCTCGGAGGTCCTCTGGGCAGCACACAACCTTGGCCTAGGAAGGTCTGGACCCAGAATGCTGTACCACCTAGTGATTACTATGTGGGAACATGCCCAGCCCTCCAGCTGAGGTCTTCTGCTAGTTTGTTATAGGTTCAACCCTGTCTCCTGCCCACTGCCATCCTCCCATTCTGCCCTACTTTCTGGGGAGCTTAATTGGCTTGGCACCAGTTCTGGCATTTCTCTCTAGTTTTGTAATAAAATAGGTTGCTCAGATCAGCTTTCTCTACCAGGGAGGCCACCTGGCACAGAGAAACAAGAAGCAGGGAGGAAGTTGGGGAAAACAGTTTCTTGACAACACTAGTTTCAGTCTAGTATTCTCAAGGGGTAATTTTCTCCTCACACTAGATGATCCCCAGGAAGGATCCCTTAATTCTTCCTTCCCTAGCTCATCATTTTAATAAAATTTTCATTCATTCATTCATTCATTCATTCATTCAGTATTATTTACTCTATGAGTTCAGGCTCAGTGACCTCCAGGGGTTGTAAACTTCATCTGTAAAGGACTAGATAGTAAATATTTTCAGCTTTGTGTGTCTATATAGTCAGCGATTATAGAAGAAAGTAGTTGTGGACGACATGTAAAAATGAGTGGGCATAGTTGAATTCAAATGAACTATTTGTAGATAATGAACTTTGAATTTCATATAATTTTCACACCACAAAATATTCTTTGGAGCCGGGTGAGCACAGATGGCTTACATCTGTAATCCTAGCTACTCAGGAAGCTGAGATTTAAGGATTGCAGTTCAAAGCCAACCCAGGAAAAGATCCAGAAGTGGTGCTGTGGCTCAAGTGTGTAGAACACTAGCCTAGAGCAAAAAGGAGCTCAGAGTTTGAGCCCTAGGACCGGCATGTGCACACACACATATTCTTTGGAGTTTTTTCAACCACGTAAACAAAGCCATACAAAACAGGCAACAGTCGGTGGGGCCATGTCTTGCCAGTCAGAGCTTAACAAGTAAGGTCAGGATATTTTATGCCTTGTTTGTGCTAATATCTTTAACCAAAATCTTCACCTTGGGAGAAGCTCAGTGAGAAGGGGATGCCCCAGCCTATTAAAGTTCAACCTCACAGTCCTCCCAGACTCTATCCTCTCCTTGACACTTGTGTTACATATGGGGACTCTTATGTCTCCTTTAGGATGATACCAGAAGATTCTGTGTGTGTGTGTGTGTGTGTGTGTGTGTGTGAGAGAGAGAGAGAGAGAGAGAGAGAGAGAGAGAGAGAGAGAGAGAGAGAGAGAGAGAGTATTGGGGCTTGAATTCAGGGTCTAGACAGTGTTCCTTAGCTTTTTCACTCAAGGCTGGCAGTACAAGAAGCTTTGAAGGCAAGAGTCAGAAAGTATTTGGGTCTTGGACCCTCCCTTTGGTGAATGGCCTTGAAGTGAGTGCCTTAACATTCCTATGCCTCCTTTTCCTCCTCCATAGTACTTCATAGGCTGTTGAGAAAATGAAGGAACACACACACATATGCATATGCAGTGCTCAGACAAAGGTCTGACATGGAGCTTGTGAATTCTTGTCACAGTTTCTTCTCCCCAACCAAATCCAGAACCTAGAAAGACTCTAGGCACCAAGTAGTTCACTCAGTCCCTCCTTTCCAAGTCTCAACTTCCAGACTAAAAGAAAAAGGCCCCCAATTCTGTGCCCAGGAGTTTCTCTAAGCTCCTAAGAATAATTTCCTTTGCCCTTAACCTGGAGCATTTCCAATCTGGCTTCTTTGCCCTGCAGTAAAATGATGGCTTTGTCTCTCCATGTAGACACCCAGGCTCAAGAAACTTTACCGATGCCAGGTGCCAGTGGCTTATACCTGAAATCCTAACTACTTAGGAGGCTGAGACCTGAGGATCTCAGGTCAAAACCAGTCCAGGCAGAAAAGTACCCAGGAGATTCTTATCTCCAATAAACTACACAAAAAAGCTGGAAGTGGTGCTGTGGCTCAAGTGGTAGAGCACTAACCTTTAGCACAAAGAGCCTCAGGTACAGCCCACAGGCCCTGAGTTCAAGCCCCAAGACCATCGAAAAAGAAAAAAAAAAAGTGTACAGATAAGGCTGTGTCTAGCTCTACTCCTGGAATGAATTGTGGAAGAGGTTTCTTGGCTTGGGATGAAGTGAATGGGAGCCCATCATACCTATTAGTCCATGGTCCATGGTGTGGCTAGGCTTCCCAGATCAAGGCTCTGAGTATCTCAGTCATGATTTATAACAAATACTTCAACAAATACAAATTTCTCTACTCTCCAGATACACACCCCCCCTCCCCACAAGCAGGTACCCAGCTACCTCCACCTCCCAGAGCAACACTACTCCCTCCCTTCAAGAGCCTGTGTTATCTTATCTGGTTTAATTCCTTCATAGAACTGATACCCAAGTGGAATTTTATTATTTGTCCTTGAAGTTCCTTTCAGTCTCCCTTCTGCTGGAATTCAAGTTTCTTTTTTTTTGTAATTTATTTATTAATTAAACAAAAAAATTTTTGACAAGGTGTTGTGCAAAAAGGGTACAGTTACATAGTAGGGCAGTGTGTACATTTTTTGTGATGTCTTACACCCTGTTTTTCTATCCCTTGTCTAGGTCAGGTAGACATATATACAATACACAATGTACCAAGAACATATACAGTAGCCACGTGGCCTATGCCAAAGAAAATTCGCCTAGGGCTTTAAATGTAATGTCAACATTAGACAATATGTCGACAATAGTTGAATTCAAGTTTCTTGAAAGCTGGATTTGTCTGCTAGAATCCTCACAACTACCACAATCAGATGATTTTGTCTGTGTATTCTCTCTCTCTCTCCTCCCACTTCAGGCTTTGAGTGCTGAGATTACAGATGTGAAACACCACAGTCGGCTAACACCGACTTCTAATACTGGCCACAGTATTTAACTTATTTGGGACAGTGAGAGACAGACACAGAAAACTAACGGGAATCAAAAAGAGAAGGGTCCGAGGCCTGCATCGGCTCTCCCAACTCAAAGGGCCGCATTCTTCTGCTCCGCCCCCGCCTCCTCAAAGTTACCAATCAGAGAACGAGTCTCACCGTGTCGCTATCTTCCCGCGACGAAGCGGCTGGCTGCGACGTTTCCTCTTGACGGAGTCAAGGCGCGGCGGCTATGGGCAGCCGGGAGGTGCTGGGCCAGGCAGCCCGGCTGGCCTCCTCGGGCCTCCTCCTGCAGGTACTTTCTGACCCGCCAGCCCCAGGACTTTTTGGGAGGCAGCCCTAAGGGCCCGCCCCGAGACCCCCTCCCGCGTTGTTGGAGGCCAGCCACCTACCCCCACCCCCGGCTGTGGAGTTTAGGTGGCAGAAGACCGTGGCGGTGGTGCTGGGGTGTCTGGGCCCGGCGTTGGGAGCCGCGTTCAGTCTTGGATTAGTGGCTGCAAACACGCCATTTGTGCTCTGAACTTTCTATTTGCCATATGGCGGTAAGAGAGAATTCGGTCTAGTGGCCAAGGCAAGGGCATTTCGTGTTAGAGAACGTGGTATTTTAAAGGCAAGGTGTTCATTTTCTTCTTGCCCCACCCCGAACCTCAAATACTTTCCTTCAGACTGACTCCCACCGATTTACAGCGGCCATATGGCATAACTTAGAACAGGGATCTGGGTTCAGGCAGGCCTTCATCGGAACAAAGTACGGTGACCCAAGACTAATGACGTCACCGGCAGAGCCTCAGATTCTTTTTCTTTTTAATTTTGTATTGTTATTACAAAGGTGATGTACAGAAGTGTTATCCCGAGTCTTGATAGAAGGAAAGTAATAATATGCTAATAGTATCTAGTGCATAAGGATTGACAGATTATTTGGACAAATGCACTTAATGTAATGTGCACTTAATAAATTTTGGCTGCATCCTGTGTGCCTCTGGACAAGCCCCTGACTCTAATTTTTGTCATTTTCTAAATATGATACATGCCTAAAGGCTATTGAAAGGCTATTGAAAGATTCTTGCAGCCCTAGCAGTTCATTGTCCAAAGTGAAGTGGCCCTTTTTTCCTGTCTGACTCTCTAGCTAATTAACTACTTTACACAAGTTCTGAATCCACCCTCTTTATTATCTTAAAGAGGTATACACTGAGGTTAGGAGAAAGAACTAGGAAGACTTGGGCTCTAATTTGGGCCTTCTCACCTGCTAACCTTCCCGTGAGAAAATTGCTTGACTTCTCTGAACATTAGTTTCTTCATCTTCAGTTAGAAAAATGATGCAAATCAGAGTCATTAGGAAGATTAGGTTAAATCATGCCTGTCAAGTACCTGGCACATTACATATACATGTTAGCATTTTTTTCCAAAAATTAGGGGGGCTGGGAATGTGGCCTAGTGGTAGAGTGCTTGCCTCGAATACATGAAGCCTTGGGGATTCCCCAGCACCACATATGTAGAAAAAAACCACAAGTGCCACTGTGGCTTAAGAGCTAGAGTGCTAGCCTTGAGCAAAAAGAAGCCAGGAACAGTGCTCAATCCCTGAGTCCCAAACCCCAGGACTGGCCAAAAAAAAAAAAATTAGGGTAGTAAGTTTTTAAATGGTCAGAGTAGGGATGAACTGATATCTGCATAAAACAGAATAGTATCTTGCACACTGCATTTGCTTAATGTTAGTAAATCCTCACATAACCCTGTTTATCCTTGGTTGTTTTTTCATCTCACAGCATAAATACCTGGTGTCAATGCTTTATCCATAGTGTTGACTTTTTCACCTTTAATAATACCTTACTACCTAGAGTAGCTTCAAAAGAAAAGAACAAATGCACCAATTGCTCATTGCTGTAGTCCTAGCTACTTATGAGGCAGAGATCTAAGGATCTTAGTTTGGAGCCAGCCTGAGCAGACAAATCCTCAAGACTCAACTCCAGTTAACAAGCAAAAAGGTCAAATTGAGCTCACCAACTGTGAGTTACAGTGTGAGGTCTTAAGTTCAAGCCTCAGTTCTGATGGCCTACTTGTTACCTCAAGCAGTGTCAGCTTGCTTGTGTGGGTCACTTTTGAGTCTCGTGTTTCCTTTGCAGGTCCTGGTTGTTTTTAAGGGTCAAATTATTAATAAATGTGAAAGAGCTTAAATTGTAAAGTCCTTTATGCAAGCAAATGGAGCCTTTGTTGCACTAATAAGGACTTGAGGCAATTTTTTTCAACTTTTTATTATCAAACTGTTGTACAGAGAGGTTACAGTTTCATACATTAGGCACTGGATACATTAGTTGTACGGTTTGTTACTTCGTCCCTCATACCCCCCTCCCCCCATCCCCTTTCCCTTTCCCCCTATGAGGTGTTCCATTCACTTAGACCAAACAGTTTTGCAAGTATTGCTTGAGGTAAATATTATGTAGCCTGAGCAACCTCAGCTTCATTTAGCTCTAACCTTTATTCAAACCAGTTAGGAAATATGGATATGGTCTTTGACCTTAAGTGGACAGTGATCCCTTTCAAGCAAATACAAATGTAAGAGTATGGATAGATTTTTTAAATAGCCATACAATTTAGATTTCTTGAGTGGTTGCTATTGTTTTTGTGCTGGTACTGGGGCTTGAACTCAGGACCTCATGTTCTTGTTCAGCTTTTTTGCTCATGGCTGGTGCTGTAACCACTTGAACTATATACCTCCAGTTACGACTTTTTGCTGCTTAATCGGAAATAATAGACTTGTGGATTTGTCTGCCTGGGATGGCTTCAGAGATCTCAGCTTCCTGAGAGCTAGGGTTGTAGGCATGAAGCATCAGCACTCAGCAAGGTTTCTTGAGTGTTTTTCATTCAATCTTGTATGTTTCCTTACACTACAAAGCTAGTGTTTCAGGAAGCTTTGTGACTGACTACATTTTATTTTTACAAGAATTTGAAAGCTTATTTTGTCTTAACTATGAGCTAGCCATAGTATAAATACTAATGTCTTTCGTTTATATATGTTTTTCGAAAATGTTTCACCTCTCTTTGTATATTTTTTGTCGGTTGTGGGGCTTGAACTCAGGGCCTGGGTACTGTTCCTGAACCTCTTTGTGCTCAAAGCTAGCACTCTACCATTTTGACCCACAGCACCACTTCTGGCTTTCTGGTGGTTAGTTGGAGATGAGAGTCTCACAGACTTTCCTGCCTAGGCTGGCTTAGAACTGGGATCCTCAGATCTCAGACTCCTGAGTAGTTAGGATTACAGGTGTGAGCCACAAGCACCCAGCTCACCTCTATATTCTTTATTCTTGTAATCAATCCTATGATATAACTTCATTTGACAGAGGAAGAAATTGAGGCTTATAAAAATTAGAAGATGGTAGGTCTCAGAGCTAAAGGGTAAGTTGGGATTCTCAGCTGAACTTTTTCTAGTAAGGACTCCATAAATTGGTTCCAAGCCTCTTAACACTGAGTACAGAATTTGGTGTATACATATATAGCTGCATGTTTCTGAGAAGAGCTAACTGACCCCATAAAGATTAAGATGGTGATAATTTTGACATTGGAGACTGCCATTCTATGAGACGGGGACAGTTTTACTGGTCAAGAGATTTTTAGACTGTGGTGGTCATTTGACACACTTTCAATGAATCTTTCAAAGTATGGCTGTTCACAGGTAGTCCTGAGAGTGCTTGACACAGAAATGATGTGTTATCTGCTGCTGAGATGCAGTGTGGAATCAGTAAGACTTGCATCCTGTCCAGCACCTTCATTTGGCACCCCCCATCTCCTTGTAGCCTTCTTGTTCTCTTGTAGACACATGGGAAGAAATTTTGGTTCAGGTGTTTTCTTTTTAAAACATTTTTAAGGGCTGGGGATATGCTTGCCTCGTATACATGAGGCCCTGGGTTCAATTCCCCAGCACCACATATACAGAAAACGGCCAGAAGTGGCGCTGTGGCTCAAGTGGCAGAGTGCTAGCCTTGAGCAAAAAGAAGCCAGGGACAGTGCTTAGGCCCTGAGTCCAAGGCCCAGGACTGGCAAAAAACAACAACAACAACAAAAACATTTTTAAATTGCTATAAAGGTGATGTACAGAGGGGTTACAGTTGTGTAAATCAGGAAAAGAGTAGATTTCTTTCAGGGTTGGGAATGTGGTCTAGTGGTAGAATGCTTGCCTCGTATACATGAAGCCCTGGGTTTGATTCCTCAGCATCACATATATAGAAAAAGCCAGAAGTGGTGCTGTGGCTCAAGTGGTAGAGTGCTAGCCTTGACCACAAAGAAGCCAGGGACAGTGCCCTGGCCCTGAGTTCAGGACTGGAGCAAAAAAAAAAAAGTACATTTCTTTTTTCTTTTTCTTTTCTTTTCCTCTTTCTTTCTTTCTTTCTTTTTTTTTTTTTGTTCAGTCTTGGAGCTTGAACTCTGGGTCTATGTACTGTTTCTGAGCCTCTTTGTGCTCAAGGCTAGTGCTCTACCACTTGAACCATAGCACCAGTTCTGCCTTTTTCTCATATGTTTATTGAAGATAAGAGTCTTACAGACTTTCATGCCTGGGCTGGCTTCAAACCATGATCCTCAGATCTCAGCCTCTTGAGTAGTTAGGATTACAGGCATGAGCCACTCACACCCAGCTAAGAGTACATTTCTTTTTCAACAGTGTCACCCCCTTCCCTTGTTTTCTCCCAGGGTATTTTTCTTGAATTGTCAAATTTGAAAGTCTCAAGA
Source organism: Perognathus longimembris pacificus (assembly GCF_023159225.1). Lineage (NCBI taxonomy): Eukaryota > Metazoa > Chordata > Mammalia > Rodentia > Heteromyidae > Perognathus > Perognathus longimembris. The sequence continues at coordinate 36,984,703 of NC_063170.1, forward strand.
TATTCTTGGTCAAATGACATGGCTGGACTCTTGTTTTCTATTATTATTGTAGTTATTTAGAAGATGTGTCAACTCCTCTCTGGAGAGGAGAAAATACTAATAAAGATATGCAGCATTTTCTATTATATTCTGATTGAGAAAAGCAAATTTCAAAGAGATGAATGTAATTTTTAGAATCCTTATAAATGACCAGGAAGATAAGGAAGAGAAATTAGACTGTATAATTTCTAGCGAGTCTGCTATAACCTGCAGGATCTTCTTGCAGTGCTTATTTCTAAACAGGCTGGAGGGTTTGGGCTAGGGGCTGGATAATAAGAATCACTAATACAATTTGTGTGTACATGTGCCAATCCTGGGGCTTGAACATTTTTTGCTCAAGGCTAGTGCTCTACTACTTGAGTCACAGCTCACTTCAAGTTTTTTGGTGGTTGATTGAAGGTAAGAGTCTCACAGACTTTCCTGTGTGGGTTGGCTTTGAACCTCAATCTACAGCTCTCAGCCTCATGAGATTATAAGCATGAACAACCAGTGCCATCTTTACAACTCTTTCTGCCTTCTAGAGTGCTTGACTTTAAACCTAACGAAGCTCATTGAATGTATGAAAGCCCCTCTTTTCTTGTCAGTAAATTAGGGAAACCCCAGGTACCATACTACATAAGAATGGTAAGGGACTCCAAGGAGTAAAATTCTAGAACAAAGACAAACAAGTTGAGCATCTTACTAAAGAACCTGTGGCAAAGCTGCTGTATGTTGCTACATCGCATTAAGGAGAGCAGCCACATGGTCTTCATTTGAACGCAGTAAATACTCCTAACATTATTTATTCTTTTGTGCTTTTTTTTCTTCTATAGGTGTTGTTTCGATTAATCACCTTTGTCCTGAATGCATTTATTCTTCGCTTTCTCTCAAAGGAAATTGTTGGCATAGTGAATGTGAGGTAAGAGGGCATGCACTGTGGCACTGTTGACAGCTTACATCCCTATCTTATTGTTTTCTGCTGTATACTTTGTTTTTTCTTTTTTAAGAGATGTACACCTTTACCAGAAGCAGAATGTTTCTGCAGTGAGCAGAGGAGGGGTGGCGCAGGGGTGGGGGATGATCCTGCAGTGTTGCTTTTAATGGACCCATGAATTGTTTTCCATTAGCAGCCTTCAAATGCACATTTTTCTGCCAGTTCTTCCGGTTCTCATGCTCTTACAACCCAGGATAAGAGTAGGAGTAATTCACTGAAAACCCCTTCTCAGGTATAATCATGTGTTCTTATCCTGCTGGTAGCAAAGGAAGCATGATTTCTGTAGTTTGTGAAGATGTACTTCATAATTGCAGGGTTGGAATAGCCACCTTCCTTTCTTCCTTGGTGATTTTGTATTTGGAATGCAATAATTGGGATCAGAACTTGAGTCCTTGTCATTTCATTAGTTACTCAGTGGCTCTTGGAAAGCTGACTTAGTCTTTTAGCTTTGGCTTGTTTTTCCCCCCTCTTCTGTTCAATAACAAACCACACATATTTTGTATTTACAAATGACACAGAAGCATATAAGATGATGTGAGTGCTCAGAATATCTGTTTCTCAGGTGTTTTTTCTTGTCCTGGTAAATAAGACAGTATGTTCTAGACAGCATTTCATGTCTGGTATTTACCAAACACATGTCCTTGGTTTTGTTCTCAGAGCCTAGTGGCAGTTCTTAAACTTTTATTGACCAAGGAGTTATCTGGGAGCTTTGCACTATATAGGGCCGAGGAAGGGTCTGGGAATCTGTATTTTTACAAGCTTCTTAGGTGATTTGTGTATGTGTAGGTACTAGGACTTGAATTCAGACCTCACACTCTCACTTAATGAGGCTTTTTTCGCTCATAGCTGGTGCTCTATCACTTGAACCACACCTCCAGTCCCAGCATTTTGTTAGGAAGAAATAAAAGTCTCTTGGATTTATCTGGCTATACTGGCTCTGAACCATGATCCTCAGACCTGAGCCTGATGAGTAGCTAGGATTATATGTGTGAGTCTATAAATAAGCTGATCTGAAGCAGAGACCATATTTTGAGAAATACTATTTTAAGAGTAAGACAGAAAAGCATCTCATACAGTCTTCTGCAATTAGCAGGTACCTGCATTGACATCTCTTGCCTGGCCCCCTACTTAAGATACGGTTCCATCTCTGCATTTACACTGCTGGGCAAATGAAGCACTGGCAATAAGGATAATCCATAGACACTTCAGAGACCTTAACTGAGCCATTCCCACTGTGGCTTAGTCTGGGCTGTTGCCTGTTGAGACAGGGAAGCTTCAGTTGCTACTGAGGTGCTTACTCAGATACCACCCACCTTTGAGGTACCCAAGCAGACCTTGCTGAGCTAGACTGTAGCAACCTCTGTGATGTTTGCCAACCATAATTGTCGTTACTGTGATTCTTTTGGACAGCACTTCCATGCTCACTTTCATGCTTTTACAGGTGTTTTAGAGTGATTTGACTCAGCGTGAACAGAAGGTTCCCATGCTGTGTGGAGTGGTAGGCTTTTCCTTTTTTTTTTTTTTTTTATGCTGGTCCTGATGCTTGAACTCAGGCCTAGGTGCTACCTCTGAGCTTTTCTTCTTCTTCTTTTTTTGTGGTTTTTTTTTTTTTTTTGGTTGGCTTAGAGATTTATGATGTCTTAGGGCTAATCTTAAGAGTTTAGACTGTTGGACTGTGAGAGTCATTAGTCTAATACTTAATGTAAGCACTTTTTATGTTAACCTAGGAATACTAGACCATTTAAAAAATCTTGAAGGCTATTTTTATTTAGACATGAGTAGCATTCAATGAAGATTTTGAATTAGTATTTATAAGACCTATTTTTTTCTGGGGCATGGAATATGATTTATTCGGTAATAGGTGGAGGCTGCCCATTGTACAATCATCTTGAACCTCTGAGCTTTTTTGCTCCAGGCTAGCACTTTACCACTTGAGCCACAGTTCTACCAGCTTTCTTGATAGCTAATTGAAGACAAGAGTCTCATGGGCTTTCCTGCCTGGGCTGGCTTAGAATCTCAGTCCTCAGATCTCAGCCTCTTGAGTAGCTAGGATTACAGGCATGAACCACTGAAGCCTGGCTCCTTTTCTTTTTATAGTCAGCATCACACCTCTGGCCATAGTTACTAAGCCTGCAGGTTCTTGGGTTCACTGTAGCAGTTTTCTATCTGCTGTAGGTACACACATGCAGGCGTGCCTTATTTAGTTCCTAACTCTACGTAGATAGATGAGACGTTAGGGAATCCTGTAAAAGCCTATTATCTTTGATCTCACCACCAGAAGTTCATGACTTTTCTCATCCTTGTTGCTGGGGAAAAAAATCAGGAGTTGGTGCTGTAAAAACAAAACAAAATGAATTCCTTACTGGTTTTGCTTTTCTTTACAGACTAACACTGCTTTACTCAACCACCATCTTCCTGGCCAGAGAAGCCTTCCGCAGAGCTTGTCTGAGCAGGGGCCCCCAGCAGGACTGGAGCCAGACCCTTAATCTTCTATGGCTCACGTGAGTTTGTGCTTTGGCAAGAGACATGTTTCAGAAAGGCAAGCCTAGTAAGTGTTGTAAGTGAAACAGCAGCACCTTTCTAAAACTGAATTGTCTCCAAGTTCCATCTTATAGTGGGTTGCTGGGAGGTGGGGATCTGGGTAAGAAGGAGAGTGGTCGTGTTGGAGGAGCTTCTTGGTTTCAATTTCCCTTTGGATGTCCAGGAACTGAGAGGTAGTTCTGGCTGGAGGTTCTGGCTAGATGTTTCTGGACTTGATATTAACCTTTATGGAGGCATTTTTGCTGTTCCTGATCACTGATCTGGGTCCCACCTGTGCCATCTTTCTTATTCCTAATTTTTTTGCCCCACTGTATCTTTTGAGCTTATTAGTATTTTTTAAAGTCTTCTAAGGATTTCATTACATCTTTAATTTTGTTATGTGATTTTAGCTCTGATCTCTTAGAATATTCTTGAACATCAAGCACATTGTCTAAAAATTGTAATGCTTTTTCTGTAGCTGGATGCTCACAGAGAGGGCTGGCAGTTGAGGTTGTTTCCCAATGCTGTCCTTGCATAACATTTCATTGCCTCACAGAATGACTGTCATAGTGCTGGTAGGTGTTCATTTTATTAGAGGACTGTTGACTACCCAGTAATATTTAAGTGCTCTCTTACACACCTGAAGCATGGACTGTTGGGCATTTGGGGTGCAAGATCACCTGTATAGTGCCTGTTAGTAATTCTAGCACAGACAACAGGCCCTTTCTTTTTGGATATTTCCTCACTGAATCAGTATAACCCAGGATATAGGAATGTAGACTTTAGAGTTAGTTAGGGTTCTTTGGTTCTTGGCTGCCTATTCATGACCTTGGTCAAATTGCTTAGTACCTATAATCCTCAGTTTTTTTCATCTCCTAAATGGGATAATGGGCAAGCAGCATTGTGTCAGTGAGTTAAAGGGTTTGAATCATAGTTGTGCCCACACTCTACTAACAGCTACTTAGGTGGTAATTGCTTTTATTATGACTAATTTTTTATGTTCAATATTACTATTTTAACACATTTTTACACTTACCTATTGTATTAAATGTTTTTTCCAACATTCTAGAATCCCCTTGGGTGTATTTTGGTCTTTATTCCTGGGCTGGGTCTGGCTGCACTTACTTGAAGTACCTGATCCAAATGTAGTTCCCTACTATGGAACAGGAGTGGTGCTATTTGGTCTCTCAGCAGTGGTGGAACTTCTAGGAGAGCCCTTCTGGGTTTTGGCACAAGCACATATGTTTATCAAGCTCAAGGTAGGTGTGCTTTCTGTGAATAGAAAATGTAAATAGTAAGGGAAAAACATGTTTGTTTTAAAAATGTTTTTATAGGTGATAATTATTTTTCCAGATCTAAAAAAAACTACATGGAAAAAGGTAACATGTTCAATTAAATTCATTCGTCAGATGGGCTGAGCTAAAATTGATCTCTGCTAAATAGGGTGTGATGTTGTTCACCTGTAATCCTAGCACTTGGGAGAATGAGGCAGGAGGATCCTAAGTTGGATGCAGCCTGGATTACATACAGAGTTTGAGACTAGCCTGAGCTACATAGCAAGACCTTATCTCAAAAACCAAAGGATCCTATTAGTTGAGTACTTATACTGGCTTTTGTCAATATATTAACTAAGTTTGGTGCCAGTAGCTCATGCTTATAATCCTAACTTCTCAGGACTCTTATCAGGAAGATCACTGTTTCAGGCCAACTTGGGCAAAAGGTTCTCGAGACCTCATCTCAACAGAAAAAGCTGGGCACACTTGTCATACTAGTTATGATGGGAAGCATAAATAGGAGTGTCACTATCTAGGCCAAAGGCATGACCTTATGTCAGAAATAACCAGAGGAAAAAGAGGGCTCAAGTGATAGAGTGCTGGCCTAATAAGTGCAAAGTCTTGAGTTCAAACCCATACAACCAAAACCAGAACATCATTTAATACATGCAAAAGAATAATATATCTAACATATGCGCAAACCTACCATCAGTCCATGAAATAGAGCATTACTAATGCTTATGCCCAACTATACTCCACACTCACCATAACAACCACAATGGATTTCCTGCTTGTCATTCTTTTGTGTCTTTACTTTTTGATGAAGTCTGTAGAATGTACCTTTACTCTGGATTTTCTGGTTGTCATTCCTTTTTGATAATGTCTATAAAGTGCACTTTTACCACATGTTTTCAGGTAATTGCTGAAAGTCTGTCAGTTATCCTCAGGAGTATCCTGACAGCTTTCCTTGTGATGTGGTTGCCACACTGGGGGCTGTATATTTTCTCTTTGGCCCAGGTAAGAGTCATGGCTTTTAATTTTATATAATCTCTGTTGCTCTGTTTTTTCAGCTTGGTCCCATTACTTTGTGTGTGACATTCTCAGTATTTATGCCCATGAGGAAGGCTGGAAAGTCCAGAAGCTGCTTTTCTGGCTGTTATATCCATCCTATTCCATATATTGACACCATTGGTGTCTTTAGGAACTTGGGGAAGGCCATGCCCTTGTCCACATTGTCAAGTCGAAAGGTTTTCTCTTTTGTTGTTTTTTGTTTTGGGGGAATTTTTATTTTTTTTTGTCTTTTTTGGTACTGGGGATTGAACCTAAGGTGTTACACTTGCTAGGCAAGCACTTTGCCACTGAACTTTTATATCCCAGCTTCCATCAAAAGGTCTCTAGTCAGTCTTATACTATATTGATCATGAGTTGTCTAATGGTCTTATAGAAATGGAAAACCAAAAATAAAACCATAAAAACAACAGTAAGGGGGTAGGGCGGGAACAGAATTGCATGTGTATTATTTTCCTTGAATTTCAATCAGTTGTTTGTAGAATAGGAGGAAATTCTCCCAAGCCTGTTTTAAACCTAGATTGAAATCTCACATAATTCAGAGAAAACCAAGCAAGTAAGAACAGGTACATTTTCAGTTTTAGCAATTTTGGTTTTATTTTCATCTTAGTTCATATTTCTACTTGTAATAAAAGTATAACTAGGGCTGGGAATGTGTCATAGTGCTAGAGTGCTTGCTTCGCATGCATGAAGCCCTGGGTTTGATTCCTCAGCACTACATACCCAGAAAAGGCTGGAAATGGCGTTGTGGCTCAAAAGGGAAAGTGCCTTGAGCAAAAAGAAGCCAGGGACAGTGCTCAGGCCCTGAGTCCCAAACCCCAGTACCAGCAAATAAATAGAAAGTTTGAGTTTAAAAAAGAAAAAAAAGTATAACTAGAGTTATTAGAACATCTTATGGGGCTAGGGATATGGCCTAGTGGCAAGAGTGCCTGCCTCATATACATGAGGCCCTGGGTTCGATTCCCCAGCACCACATATACAGAAAATGGCCAGAAGTGGCGCTGTGGCTCAAGTGGCAGAGTGCTAGCCTTGAGCAAAAAGAAGCCAGGGACAATGCTCAGGCCCTGAGTCCAAGCCCCAGGACTGGCAAAAAAAAAAAAAAGAAAGAACATCTTATGATACACAGCAGTTTTTAAGCTTGGTTGTTTATTCCAAGGTTTCATATGCCAGTCGAAGCTGACATCAAATTTGAGATCCTTCTGGCTCAACTTACTTACCAAGTACAGGGATTACAGATGTTCACCAATATTCCTAGCTCCTGTTTGTAGTGTTTACTCATATGATGAAAATAAATTAAGATTCTACTTAGTAATGATTCATGTAAGTTTTTTCATTGTCCTAGGTAAAAACTACAGATATTTTTGTGAAACACAGAAAAGCTAGATTTAGAATAAAAGAATGGGAATTGCTTGTAAAAGTAGTCTGCATATAGTTGTATATTTTAGAGAAGTTATGTGTTTGGTTACTTTCTGCCACATTTTATTGGATCTAGAATTACAGTTCACATCATTTATCATGGTTTTTATGCACTCTCTATAGTAAGGTAGAAGAGTAATGGAGACACTCAGTTATTGGTTGGCTTTCCTAAGGAAGAGCCAAGTTGTGTGTTTATGGTAAGAGTTTGTGATTGTCATATCTCCTACCAAGATTATGTCCTGGATCATAGTTCAGCAAAGCTAATTCTGAATTTATTTGCTAAGACTTCTGAGAGCTCTTCTGTGGGACAATCACTGTCAGTGTCAGTGTGAAAACTCTTTTAAGAGCCAGCAATACCTCATCGCAGCTGGAGAGCCCCAGCCAGGGCAATGGGATTCTCCTTTGTCAAACTTGATTCTAACTTCTTTAAACTGGTCCTTGTCTTGTCAAATAAAAGGCTTTCTCCAGAATAATAACAAACTCTTATAATCAACAAAAAAGACAAACCATTCGATTAAAAAATGAGTAAAAGAGTTGAGTAAACCTTTTTCCAAAAAAGATATACAAATAAATGGTCAGTAAACACATGAAAAAATACTCAACATCTGCAGTTATTAGGAAAATGCAGATCAAAACAAGAGGTACATTTCAAACCTATTAGGATGGCTGTCATCATCATTGTCCTCATCGTTGTTGTTGTCTTCGTGGAGCTTGAACCTAGAATCGTGGGTGCTGTCCCTAAGCTCTTCTGCTCATGGCTAGTGCTCTACCACTTGGAGCTACAGCTCCATTTCTGGTTTCCTGGTGGTTAAGTAGAGATAAGAGTCTCATGAACTTTGCTGCTCGGGTAGGCTTTGAACTGTGATCCTCAGATCTCAGCCTCCTGAGTAGCTTGGATTATAAGCATGGGCCACCAGCTCCTGGCTTGTCTTTTTTTTTTTTTTTTTCTTTAAGCCAGGCACACATGTAACCTTGTCTACTCATGAGTCAGAGTTTGGGAAGACTGAAGTTTGAGGCTGATCATCTAATATGGGAAATGTAAATAGAATGTAAATATAAATAGAAGAATATAGTTCAGGCTAGCCTGGGCAAAGTTGAGACCCTTTTGAAAAAATAATGAAAGCAAAAAGGCTACAGTATTGTTCAAGTGGCAGATTGCCTGCCTAGCAAGTACAAGACCCTGAATTCGAACCCCAGTATTGGGAGAATGAAAGTAGAAAATCATATGTACTGGTGAGGTTGTGGAGAAATTGGAACTTCAGTACACTGGTAGTAGGCATGGCAAATGGAAGCTATAGAAAATAGTGACAGTTCCTCAAAAAGTTAAGCAGAAATCATATGACCCAGCAGTTCCAATCCCACGTATTTTGCTGAACAAATGTTCAGCAAAAACCTATACACCAATGTTCATAGCAACACTATTTTTATAATGGCCAGAAGGTTGAAACAATCCAAATATCCAGCCACTAATAAATAAACAAAATAGGCTTGGGATATGGCCTAGTGGCAAGAGTGCTTGCCTTGTATACATGAGGCCCTGGGTTCGATTCCCCAGCACCACATATACAGAAAATGGCCAGAAGTGGGCGCTGTGGCTCAAGTGGCAGAGTGCTAGCCTTGAGCAAAAAGAAGCCAGGGACAGTGCTCAGGCCCTGAGTCCAAGCCCCAGGACTGGCCAAAAATAAATAAATAAATAAATAAATAAATAAATAAATAAATAAATAAATAAATAAATAAAATAGGGCTGGGGATATGGCCTAGTGGCAAGAGTGCCTGCCTCATATACATGAGGCCCTGGGTTCGATTCCCTAGCACCACATATACAGAAAATGGCCAGAAGTGGTGCTGTGGCTCAAGTGGCAGAGTGCTAGCCTTGAGCAAAAAGAAGCCAGGGACAGTGCTCAGGCCCTGAGTCCAAGCCCCAGGACTGGCCAAAATAAATAAATAAATAAATAAATAAATAAATAAATAAATAAAATAAAAAATAAAATAAATAAACAAAATAAAACATTTTATATCCATGCAGTAGAATAGTATTCATTCATAAAAGTGAAATACAGGGTGACATGGTCCAAAAAGAAATGTACTCTTTGCCTGACTTATGTAACTGCAGTCCTTTTGTACATCACTTTTTTAATAACACTTAAAAATTAAATAAAGTGAAATATAATATATACTAAAACATATATGAAATTCAAATACTAATCAAAAGAAATCAGACACAAAAGGCCACATGCTGTATGATTCCATGAATATTCAGTGTCCAGGTCAGGCAAGTATAGAGACAGAGTAGATTAGTGATTACTAAAGGATTTGGGAATGGACAGAAAGGAGCACAATTTTTTGTTTTGTTTTGTTTTTTGAATGATGAGATATTCTGGAATTAGTGTTGATGATTGTACAACACTAAATGTACTAAAAGCCACAAATCATACACAAAATAGTTAAAATGGTTCCTTCTATTATGTGATTTTTTTTGTTATATAAATTAAGCCATTTATTGTAGAGAGAAACTCAGATGGTAGAGCTTTTACTGGTCTTTTAATTCCTTCAGTCTTCTAATGGCAGACTTGACTGTGACGGCAGAAGTGGTATTGTAGGTCCAGGTACCCCCAGCAACTGTTTTCATGCAGGAACCACAGTGCCAGATGCCCACAGCTTGCCTCTTCATCTTGGTCTTGCCACAGAAGGAGCCAGGTGTACTTGGCGTGCTGACTGATTTTTATTTTTTTCACCATCTTCCGGAGTGAGGCACCGTAGCGGGTGCCGCATTTACCACCGATGCCGACCTTCTTGGTGCCGTTTGGCCATGTTGCCGCAACTCAGGTCCAGGCCCAGAGAGCCTATTATGTGATTTTTTTCTTAATAAAAAAATTGGAGAAGATTCACATGAATATGATACCCTGCCACAAGATTGCTTATAGTTTAGTTTCCCCAAAGCTCTGGTCAGCAGAAAAGTGAAGAAAGGCAGAGACATTTATCACCCAGAACATTGGCTTTTCGGCTAGAGGTCAGAACCTGAACCTGGTGGTTGGTAGGCTGGTGGTAGGTATAACTGAGAGCAGAGAAACCTAAACCTATCAAACTTAAACCCTTTCTCCTTGCCATGAGCTTTTCGACAGGAATGTCTTTGGTGTGGCCAGGTTGAAATCAGGCCCTGGAGGGCTCTGTTCTTTTTTTTTATTTTTGGCCAGTCCTGGGGCTTGGACTCAGGGCCTGAGCACTGTCCCTGGCTTCTTTTTGCTCAAGGCTAGCACTCTGCCACTTGAGCCACAGCGCCACTTCTGGCCATTTTCTGTATATGTGGTGCTGGGGAATTGAACCCAGGGCCTCATGTATATGAGGTAAGCACTCTTGCCACTAGGCCATATCCCCAGCCCCTGTTCTTCTTCTTCTTTTTTTTTTTTTTTTAATATTGTCCAACTGATGTACAGAGAGGTTACAGTTTCATATGTTAGTCATTGGATACATTTCTTTTTTTTGGGGGGGGGGTTCAGGAGGTCTGCATCTTAAGATTGTCACTCAAGACTGCAGCCCTGTTTTATTCTTTTTTAAAAATTTTATTTATTAATTGAACACAAATTTTTTTGACAAGGTGTTGTGCAAAAGGGGTACAGTTACATAGTAGGGCAGTGTGTACATTTCTTTGGATACATTTCTTGTACTGTTTGTTACCTCCTCCCTCATTCTCCCCTCCCTACTCCCTCTTCCCCTCCCCCCCGTGAGTTGTTTAGTTGGTTTACACCAAACAGTTTTGCAAGTATTGCTTTTGTAGTCGTTTGTCTTTTTATCCTATGTCTCTCGATTTTGGTATTCCCTTTCACTTTCCTAGTTCTAATACCAGTATACACTGTTCTTGAGCTAGCATGTGCTTCAGAGGGAAAGAGGATAGAAGAAAGCTTGCGAAAGGGGCCTTTTTAGATACTCCTGTCTATCCATTGAACAAAAGCCTGGCTATTGCTCCTGGCTAGAAGCCACTCTTTATCCAGGATGGGTGGAGGGAGAGGTAGGCCCCTTAGTACCCCACCCTTTCCTCCGTCTTATACTAGTTCTCACCCTGCTTATGCACTGAGTAGATAGGAGAGACTCAGGAGCTCAATAGTGCTTTGTAATAATAATAAAAAAAAAAAGACAGATTTCCAGGGTTTGTGGAAATCCACAGTCCTAGATGGTATCAAGTTCCTTGCCTAGAAGTACAGTTAGGACACCTAAATCTTCAGTGTACTGGGTAGATAGTGAGAGAGCTATTTCTTTGACCAAATACTATCAATAGGAGAGTTTATGATATTGTGGATTGAGCTAGTGGCTGTTTGTCTGTGGAATTTATGTTCTCCCAGGTAAGTATTTGCTTGGAGATGCTGAAGTGGAGCTGAGTCTGAGTTAATGGTGTTCTTTTCCAGAGGGTGAGGTTCTACACAATAGCAAGGGTAACTAAGAGACTTCTAGGGCTGGGAATGTGGCTTAGTGGTGGAGTGCTTGCCTAGCATGCATGAAGCCTTGGGTTCAATTCCGCTGTGGTTCAACTGCTAGAGTGCTAGCCTACAGCAAAAGAAGCTCAGGGTCAGAGCCCAGGGATTGAGTTCAAGCCCCAGGATTGTCAAAAAATATATTTAAAACAATAAGAAGACAGTTCTATTTCTTGATTGGTATTTGCATCCAGATTTGTAGGCATATCATAATTATGCCTATATTAAAGCAATCTAATTTCCTATTGTTTTTTTCCCCCCCCAGATTTTCTATACTACAGTCTTGGTGCTCTGCTATGTTATTTATTTCACAAAGTTACTGAGTTCCCCAGAATCAACCAAGCAACAAACTCTTCCTGTCTCCAGAATAACAGATCTATTACCCAGTATTACAAGAAGTAGAGTGAGTAATGCTTTTTTTTTGTCATTTACCATTTTAATCACAGATGATAGTTATCCTTGAGAGACAGAAATTGCAACTAATGTATTGATGTAATAGGAATAATAGTTTCATAGCTCATGTTTATCCAGTGTTTGCTGTGTACTAGGTCAGGATTTCCAAATCTTAAGTACTTGGTGACATTTTGTTTGGACAGTTCTTTGTTATAGAGACTGTCATATGCATTGTAGAATGTTTTTACCCCTGGCTTCTGCCAGTACCAGTCCCTTCCCTAATATAACACCCAGAAACATCTCCAGACACTGTCATATGTCTCTAGGGACAAAATTGCTCCCAGTTGAGAAGCACTGTGCTAGGCCTTATTCTGAATGTTTTATGTCCTTTAATGTTTACAAAAACTCTGAGAACTTGACACTGGCACTATTTTTATTTTAAGATTGAGGAGCTATGGCTTATCCAGTAGTACCTGCCCAAGATGAAGGTTATAGCAAGGACCAGAGCTTGGAGAGGCTCCAATGCCAGTAGACCTCTGTTCACTCTCTCTATTCTGCTCTTTTTTTGTTTTTTCCTTGGATTGACTTCTGGCATAGGCAGTGTTCAGAACTCTGAGAAAGCAAGGAGGGCTTCTCCTCCCCGCCCCCCAGTGGTTTGTTTGTTCCTTCCCTTTTTTTGGAAAAGGTTTTGCAACATAGCATAGACTGATCACAACCTTGCTAAATAGTCCAGGCTGGCCTTGAACTCATGATCCTCTTACTTCCTACATCAATCTTCTGAGTGCCACCATGCCCTAGTCCCAGGACTGGCAAAAAAAAAAAAAAAAAACCACACCAAAACACCCAAAAAACAAAAACAAAAGCCAGAAGACAACCCCTCCCCCCCAAAAAAGCCAGCTGTGTTCTCAATTTTTAACAAATGATTCTCAATTGTGATCAGCTGGCTTTCACCTAAATTGACATTAGTTTTGGATATGACTATGTCTCCTCTGAAGTCTTAGATAGTTAGGACTTCAGGTCACTTTTGCCTGAATCTTCTGCTAGCTGCTCACAGGTCTGAGTACAGAAAAGTCCCTCTTCCCCTGAGGACTCAGAGTGTTTACCCTCACCAGGCTTAACCATACTGGGACATCATCTGTGCTCCAGCATTTGAACTGTTCATATGAACAAAGAAGAGAAGACAGTGAAACAATCTTATGTCAAGTGTTTGTCAAACACTTCCATGGGCTCAGATTTCTGAGTCTAGGTCCTCCCCCACTCCCCCCAGTACTAGGGTTTAAACTCAGGGCCTGTGGTAGCTAGGCAAGTACTCTACCATTTGAGCCATACCCTCAACCTTTTACTGTTTCCCCCCACATATGGCATCATACTTTTGTATGATCTGCCTCAGACTGATCCTCTAACTTTGTCTCCTTGATAGCTATTATTAAAAGCATGCACCACTATGTCCATCAGAGGCTTAGTTTTGTTTTGTTTTTTAATCTGTCAGGTTTTCTGGTATGAGAGTCTGATGAGTTAAGTTACTTGATGCTGTGGCCTGGCACAAGTGAGTGTCCCTAAGTATGAATCAGTCTTGTTACCACCAATACGCTGCCCCTCTGAGAGCCAGGTTGGCTCTGTTAGAGCATATCAACAAGGCCAACCCTGATGGCTTGTATGAGGGCTCAACAGTTTAATCTGGCAGCCTACCTTGAAAGTACCCTGCATGCTCTGCTGGAACAGATTTCCTGATCCTGAGATAGTTGTTTCTGCTTGGCACACAGTTATACAAAAGAGGTCATTCCTGGGTCTTAGGAAGTTCCAAGGACTCTCTCTAGACCTCAGAGGTGTTCTGTTGTTGTTTTAAGACAGAATCTCCTATGTGCTCAGGCTGGTTTCAAACTTGTGGGCTCAAGTGATCCCCTGGTTTCAGCCTTCCATGTAGCTGGGACCACAGGCATGTACCAAGTTTTTGTTTTGAAAGTGAGATTGTTGGCCTGTATGACCCATGAGGCCTTGAGGAGTTCCATGAGAATATTTGAACTTTGAAAGGAGCAATTTACAATTGCCATTGACTACATGCCCTGTGTCTGGCACTGTGCCAAGCCCTTACCACTGATGGTTGTGTTTAATCATTCCAAAACTCTGAAGAGATAAATAATATTGTCTCCATTTTATAGAAGACAAGACTGAGGTGATGAGTCTAGTGACTAACCCCAAATTATTCAACTTGTTTTAGATCCACTTCTTTCTCATTTCTTTTTGGAAAGCAATTGTCATCTGTGTCAATAACCCTTTGTCATCTGTGTCAATAACCGGTAGGCTGTGCAGACTTCCAAAAGAAATTGGCTTATTGCCCATGGTAGTTATTTATTTACTTAAAGATTAAGAATTTACAAGAACAAGGGCTTATGATTTTCAAAAGAGCAGAGATGAGATGGATCTGAGTGCAGACTGTGACTTTACTTTGGGTAATATGCTTTGACTACTGGGAACAGTGTTCTGTGCTGGGGGCTCCCTGAGGAGAAACCAGTATAATGATTAAATTATTAATGAGTAATTTATTAAATCAGTTTGGTCAAGCTATGAGATTTGTCTTCCTATTCTTGTAGAACTCCATGTCCTTTACAGATACTTATTTAGGCTTCTAATAAATTAGTGACACATGAAATAATTGCTGTCTTTTATAGTCTTTGATATTCTTAGTGATTTAATATGAGAGCTGTGCTAATATTTAAATAAAGCTAAGGAATTTGGCATAGCAAACATATTCAAAGGATTTCTGTGTTGAATACTATACCATATACCTTGAATTTGATCCTTGTCCTCACAATTTGCATTGAGATGGGGAGATTAGATGTGTAGCAAGCTAACTGCAGTATAAGACAGTGCATGTGACTAGGGTTATCAAACAGAAGCAACTACAGGGGCTGGGGATTTGGCTCAGCGGAAGAGCGCTTGCCTGGCGAGTGCAAGGCCCCTCAGCTCTGGGGAAAAAAAAACAAAAACAAAAACCCAAAACAAACAAGCTCAAACAGAAGCAACTACAAAGGAGTGACAAATTCCATTTGGGAGTATTAAACAAGTTATTTTTGAGCTGGACCTTAACACATAGGTGAGCAGAAGTGAAATATGTTTGTACAGTGGCATCTGTGATCACAGGAAAGAAAAAACTGCTTAACCTGTGATTTAAAAAAATCACAGTAATATCTGGGTACTGGTGGTTCATGCCTCTATTATGAGCTACTTGGGAGTCTGGAGTCCATAATTTGAAGCCATTCCAGGCATAAAAGTCTACAAGACTTCATCCCAATTAACCAGCAAAAAACTGAGCTGGAGTTATGGCTCAAGAGGTAGAATACAGGGTTGAGTAAGAAAGCCCAAGTGAATATGACTCCTTGAGTTCAAGCCTTTGTATGGATCAAAACAAAATAAAAACACAGTGTAATCTCCCTCACTGTATTGGAATTGAGAATATATAGATTACTGAGGTACTTAGGTTGGCTAGACAGAAACAGAGAAAACAAAAGATGGGCAGAGGGAACTAAACCTGGTGAGCTAGGTTAGGGCCAGGTAGTAGTGGCCTCTGTTCTGTGGAATTTGTGCTTCATTCAGGAGTAGTGGCTCCACTTCTGGCTTTTTGGTGGTTATTTGGAAATAAGAGCCTCATAGACTTGCCTCCCTGGACTAGCTTCAAGCTAGAATCTTCAGATCTCAGCCTCTTGAGTAAAAATGAGCCCTGATGCCTAGCCAATGAATGATTTTAAATAGTGCCATGATCTAATTGCTTATATGACTGAGCTTTCTATCTGTTACAGATGTAGTGTCTCATTTTTTCATTCAGTCCTTAGTTCTGCTCCATAATATAGGACTTCTTATCCCATTTGGCACATGAGAAAGTTAGCTGTGGGGCTGGGGATATGGCCTAGTGCCAAGAGTGCTTGCCTCATATACATGAAGCCCTGGATTCAATTCCCCAGCACCACATATATAGAAAACGGCCAGAAGGGGCGCTGTGGCTCAATGGCAGAGTGCTAACCTTGAGCAAAAAGAAGCCAGGGACAGTGCTTAGGCCCTGAGTCCAAGGCCCAGGACTGGCCAAAAAAACAAAAACAAAAGAAAAGAAAGTTAGCTGTGTTGCCTATGACCTTTGGGCTAAGTCACGGGCTGCAATTTGAGCTTGACTAAAGCCTGAACCTACAATGAGAAGGATGGTCTAGAGATAAAGAAATGAAAATGTTCTGTAGGCTGCTGTGGCAGTTGTACAGGTGAGAAGAGACAGGGCACTGGGAAGAATGGAAATGGGAGGATAAATAAAACTGAGATAGAATCAATGGTCTTGAATGACTAGGGCAGGAGGAGGAAGGGGAGAGGAAAGAGTACAGGTGTAGGAGGTGATGGAGGACAGAGGCAGGACCATAGCCTCCAGCTCTCTGGTGACTCTTGTCAGTATGGGAAGGATGCCATTGATTAGATCACCCTGAGTCAGAAACTTGGGAAGTGTCAGAGTTACTCAGGTTAAAGTAGGATGAGTTCTCTGAGTTCTGACTCAGACCTTTCACTGTTTTTTGTTTTGTTGTTGGTTTTTTTGTTTTGTTTTTGCATTTATTTATCATTGTAAAGGTCATGTACAGAGGGGTTACAGTTACATAAGTAAGGTAATGAGTACATTTCTTTTTGAACAGTGTTACCCCTCCTTTGTTTTCTCCTGCTTTCCCTCCCTCCTGACTCTTCTCCCTCCCACAAATTATAAAGTTCATTTCCAGCATAGTGTCTAGTGAGTATTACTATTGCTTTGGTTCACCCTTTGTCCTACCATTTCTGTGATGTCCCTTCCCCAATTCAGATAAACTTATATACAAGACAAAGGGTAACAAAATAAAAACAGTGACCACAGGGACTAAATCAGAGAGGAAAAACAAAAGAAAGAAAAAATACTTGTGAACAGTACACAAAAAAATCCCCCAAACCTCTTGTTTCCATATCTTGGAGCTCATTTCAATTAGCATCATTTTATATGGTCATATGTACATAGCTATTGAGCTATTGCTTTCACCAAGTTTTTGCCTTCTAAGCTTCAATTTCCTCATCAACACAGTGACACTGTGGAATATCATGTTAAGTGATCCCAGAGAAATTCATGTCTGTTCAGACAAGCTCAGTAGTATCAACTCCGCTTTGTGAAATAGTTCATAATTCATCATTTCAAATGATAAATCCATTTTGAATAAAATGATAACAGTCCATGGAGATTGCTTCCTCTTTTCTACCACTTGGCAAATACCCTTGAGAAAACCCCGGACTCAAATTGGACTTCCTGCCACTGTGGTTTTAACAAGCACTTTGGCAGTAGTAAGCACTGTGGTTTTTCCTTCTGAACTGTGGACACCTTTACACTGAAGTCGTTAGTAGAAAGGAATTTTTGAGCATGAGCTTTCAGATTAGACTCACTGTCATATTTTCACTCTCCCAAAGAACTTACTCTCTTTTTTTCTTTTGCCAGTCATGGGGCTTGAACTCAAGGCCTGGGCACTATCCCTGAGCCTCTCTGGGCTCAAGGCTAGCACACTACCACTTGAGCCACAGCACCACTTCTTTTTCTGTTATGTGGCACTGAGGAATTGAACCCAGGGCTTCATGCATGCTACCACTAAACCACATTCCCAGTCCAAAGGACTTACTCTTTAAAGAGCTTAATCATCTGCCTAAACCTATTCACAATCTCCTGGCAAGTAGGCTGCAGAAGAGCCTTATGAAAAAGCTACAGCTTGTTTCCTTTTTGCAGCATGGGTACTGCTGCAGGGGCCACCCTGGGTAGGAAGCAGTGTTTGAGAGAGAAGGTGCTGTGCAAGTTGCTGGGCAAAACCAGTGTCAGAGAAATGAATGGTCCACAGGGCCGCCTAGTGGTGGTAAGTTCTCTGGTGCCCTTTGTTCTGTTTTAAACATCTTGTGTCCCAGTTTCCTGACTGAAAATTTATTCAGGGACTAAAACTGCTCTGGCATCTGCTTCAGGTTCAGTGATGCCCTGTAGGCAGTGCAGTTTGAGACAATTCATTGTTGTCTTCTTAATGTTTAAGTTTTGGAAACACAGAGGTGAAGAGAATATGGACTGAAGGACCCTTGCTTTCAGTAGTCCTCCAGGCTTGTCCTGTCCTGAATGATAGCCACCAGCTGCATATGACTATAAATGTTTAGAGCATGGCTGATATTGAGATGAACATTAAGTTCAAGTTACACATTGTATTTTAAATGCTTGATACAAAAATACAAAAGCTTCTAATAATGTTTTCATATCAATTGCATGTTGACAGTATATTTGGGGCTCAGTAAAATATAATTAGCTGGAGGTAGTTATATCCTAGAATACTAGTACTTAGGAGGCTGAGACAAGAAGATCTCAAGTTTGAGGCCTGCCAGGGCTTTGTAATGAGTTCTAGGTAAGCCTTAACTACTTAGTGATACCTTGTCTCAAAAATTAAAATTATTTTCATCTGTTTCTTTTCCTTATTTACTGTGGCTGCTAGAAACTTAATGCTACATTTCTGTTCTATAGCATTCCTCTACACAGATGGGCTTTGAGCCAGGAGCAAGGGCTCATGTGATCAGGGCAGATTATAGGGCTCTGTTTATGTGGCATAGAGGAATCAAACTCAGGACTCCATGCATGCTAGACAAGCACTATACCACTAGGCCACATTCCCTATTCCCAGCCCTAGGAAAGTTTTTAACTCCCATTTCTAAAATAACCAGAAAAGCCCAGGTTGGAGGTATTGCTCAAATGGAGTGTCAGCTAAGCAAGCAGTTTAAGTAAACTTGAGGCCCTGAGTTCAGACCCCCTGGTGTAGGAAGGAAGGAAGGAAGGAAGGAAGGAAGGAAGGAAGGAAGGAAAGAGGTCAGACATCAGTGGCTTACACCTAGCTACTGAGGAGCCTGAGATCTGAGGATCGCAATTTGAAGCCAGCCTGGGCAGAAAAGTCCCTGTAAGACTCTTCAAAAACCAGAAGTGGAGCTGTGGCCCAAAGTATGCAAGTGGTAGAGTACTAGCCTTGAGCAAAAGAAGTCAGGGACAATACCCAGGCTCTGAGGTCAAGCCCCATGACTGACCAAAAAAAAAAAAAAAAAAAAAAAAGAACCACACTACTTAAATTACTTCCTAGAATTTTGCCTCTGTGTGCTTAGCATTAAATGAAAATTCAGTGGGGGCTATTTAAGTTGGGGTTTAGGACCCAAATGATTTTGCTTCTCATGTAGCATTGTATTCTTAGCCTTGAAATGTGTGGGATTTTCTTGTTTCTTTGTTTTTTGTTTTCTCTTCTGTCTAGGCTTTTGTGAATTGGCAAGAGGCTAAACTGACTTGGAGTTTTTTCAAACAATCTTTCTTGAAACAGATTTTGACAGAAGGTAAGTAAAAGGTCACTGTGAACAGTCAGGAGATGAGTCAATGCATTTTGCAGGACTTCTGATTAAGTTGATCCAGACTGCCTGTCTGGAGCTCCCTTGGCATAGAACCTTTGGGGGAAAAATATTTTTTAATAAGGAGTGGGAAACCAATATTTGTTTAGTTTTGTGTTTCATTTGAGTTATGTAATTGCTTCATGTCCTTATAGAAGATATTTTTCCTCTTTGGGGTATAAGGAGAGTGATAGAAGGGATGAGGTTGGTAGGATGCACTGTATGCATGTATGGAAATGTCCCAGTGACCCCCTACTTGTACAACTAAGTTATGATAATAAAAAGTCTGTAAGAAAAAAAAGGCATTTTCCCCTTTATTATAGATGAGAAAAATAAGGCATTTCTTCGGGTCCTACAGTAATAAGGAACAGCTTAATTGGAATCCAAGCTTGGATTAGCTTTCTATTACTGTGACAAAACACCTGAGATAATCAACTTAAAAGGAAGAAATGTTTATCTTGATTCATTGTTTTGGCAGAGGTTTTGGTCTCTGTTTTCTTAGACCTGATGCTTTAGGCCTATGACAGCACAGTTTTTCATCGTGCAGGCAAATGATAGAGGAGGTATGTTTACCTCGTAGTAGCTGGGAAACAAGAAAGGGACTTGAGTTCCAGTATCCCCTTCCGGGTCATGCCCAGTGACCCAACTTCCTTGTACTAAGTCTCAACTCCTGAAGGTTCCACCACCTCCTGATAGTACCATGGGCAGGGGATCAAACCTTCATGGCCTTTGGGGGATACTTCAGACCCAAACTTATAGCAAGATCCAACTGTAAGACCTTAGGGTATATAATTTTAGTACATTTATTATAAAAGTACTATATCAATTACCCCCAAAAAAGGAAAATAGAGATTAACACATAATCTCATTATCTTAACCTTTTTAGTTTCTTTTTTAAAAATTTTGGTGCCACTCCTGGGGTTTAAATTCAAGGCCTGGGTGCTATGCTGAGCTTTTTGCTAAAGGCTGCTTTACTCTTTGAGGCACTGTTCCGCTTCTAGCTTTTTGTTAGTTAACTGAAGATTAGAGTCTCAAAGACTTTCCTGTCTGGGCTAGCTTTGAACTTTAGACCCAAACTATATAGCAAAGTCTATAAAACCTTATGGTATATAATTTTAGTACATTTATTATAAAAGTATTATATCAGCTACAAAAAATGGAAAATAGAGATTTATCCATAATCTCATCCCATCCTAACTTTTTTTTTTTGCAGGTCCTGGGGGGCTTAAATTCTTGGCCTGGGTCCTTGCTGTCCCTGAGGTTTCTTGCTCTTTACCACTTGAGCCACAGCTCTACTTTAGCTTTTTGGATTAATTGGAGATAAGAGTCTCATGGACTTTCCTGTCTGGTCTACCTTCGAATGAAACTTCAATCCTCAGATCTCAGCCTCCTGAGTAGCTAGGATTAGAGGGCCAGCAAAAAGTGGAAGTACATCTTGTTTGTTTGGTTTTTTTGGTTTTGGTTTATTGAGATTGAGTCTTACAGTGTAGCCTATGCTGGTCTGGAACCCATTAGTCTCAAATTTTTAATCCTGCCTCCTCTGCTTTTCAAGTATTAGGATTACAGGCATGAACCACCACACCTGGCTTATTATATAGTGCCATTATAAAAATTCTGAAAAATAGAAAAGAGTTTTTTTATAGAATTCGAATACAACCATTATTATTATTATTATTATTATTATTATTATTATTATTATTATTATCTTATTTCCCCCATTTAAAATGTTAATTATGTCTCCAAAGTGAAGTAACTCCTCTTTTTTTTTTTTTTTGCCAGTCCTGGGCCTTGGACTCAGGGCCTGAGCACCGTCCCTGGCCTCTTCCGGTTCAAGGCCAGCACTCTGCCACTTGAGCCACAGCGCCGCTTCTGGCCGTTTTCCGTATATGTGGTGCTGGGGAATCGAACCCAGGGCCTCGTGTATCCGAGGCAGGCACTCTTGCCACTAGGCCATATCCCCAGCCCCAAGTAACTCCTCTTAAGCCTCATTTTTCCTATCTGTGAACTGAGGGAGAGACCAGGATATGTCCAGGTGCTTTCTGAGTCTTGAGAGTGCATGCTTCTAGCCTAAGCTTTTGTCAGTATAAAAATGAAACTGCTCAAGGAACTTTCAGGTCAGAAGCCTTGGGAGAGCTGAGTGAAGGTACAGAGCTATAAGTCCTTCAAAAACAATGAGTATGCCATTGTCTGCTGACCCCCTGCTAGACCTGGTAGAGGATAAACATTCAGCAAATATTTGTTGATGAGTAAGATAAGCAACAATAGAAGGTAACAAATGAAATTGTATATTATGATGATTAATGTGGTTGGGAAAAGGAGAATCAATGGAGGAAGTTTTGGAAAGGATGTTGTATGTGTGCATCCTTTCCCTCTAATGTTTTAAAAGAAGTTTTAATAACTTTGAGGGAACAAATTCAATCTAAAATAGGACTCAATTAGTTGTCTGGATTGCAGTTGCTAGTTATGTTTTTGATAGCAGGTTTAAGTTAGCAAGCACTAGAGCTTCCTGGACTTAGCCTGAAGGCAAAGCGGGGTGCTTGTTCCACAAATGGCCCTCCTAGCCTGGTTGACTTGGTAGTAAGTACACCAGTAGGCACTTCCCATAGTCCCCATCTCTGTGGCTATGAAATAAGGAAGTGGCCTAACCAGGATTCCCAGATTCTTCATATCTTTGAAAGCTATAGCTAAAAAAAAAGTTGAAATCACTTTGTGGTAACAAAAATATACAGTACCCTTTCCTTCTGCCCCCATATTTCCTGCATGCTGTGTGCCAAGTACTAAAATAGAGGTGAAAACAAGCCATGGCCTCAAGGAGCTTCATCAAAGTCACAGACATTGTGTGGCTGTTTCAGGAATGTGGGGCAGGACTTGGAATTTCTTTCCTTCCTTCCTTCCTTCCTTCCTTCCTTCCTTCCTTCCTTCCTTCCTTCCTTCCTTCCTTCCTTCCTTCCTTCCTTCTTCTCTTCTTTTTTTGCCAGTCCTGGGTTTTGGGACTCAGGGCCTGAGCACTGTCCCTGGCTTCTTTTTGCTCAAGGCCAGCACTCTACCACTTGAGCCACAGCACCAGTTCTGGCTTTTTCTATATATGTGGTGCTGAGGAATCAAACCCAGGGTTTCATGCATGCTAAGCAAGCACTCTATCTCTAAGCCACATTCCAAGCCCCGACTTGGAATTTCTTGTTGTTGATATTGTTAGTTATGGGGCTTGAACTCAGGCCCTAGGTGCTGTCTCTGAGCCTCTTTGTGCTCAAGGCTAGTGCTGTACCACTTGAGCCATGGCACTACTTCTGGTTTTTCTGTTTTTGAGTGGTTTATTGAAGATAAGAGTCTACTGGTACTTTTCTGCCTGGCGTGGCTTCAAACCGTGATCTACAAATCTTAGCCTCCTGAATAGCTACTATTCTAGGTGTCAGCCACCTGCACGCCGGCTTAGTACTCAGAAATGTTAACTCAGTCACCAGATGTCCCTTAGGCTCTCCCTCATTTCCTGGAGCTCTGCTAAGAAACCTGAGAGAGATAGAATGACTGAGAGGGCTCTTCTACCTTCAGGGAGCTTATAGATATGAAGAGAAAATAGAGATACAAATGTCATTTTAGATGTGTGGATGCCACAGTCAGGCCCAGCCTGACTCAGATCAGCTGGAAGGTCAAATCCAGGTAGGTCAGTTATAACAAAGAATGATAACATGATGGGGTTAAGGTTGGTGAAAGGAGGTCAAAAAGTAACTATAAAAGCCCTCAAATGCAAATGAAGAAGACTGAATGTTTTGCAAGCACCAGTGAGCCATTTGAAGGTAGAAAAGTAAGATTAACTATGGAATATATAATAGTCCCTTGGAATCCAGGGGATTGGTTCCAGAACCAACCCAGATATTAGAATCTTAAGACTGCTCAAGGGGCTGGGAACATGACCTAGTGGTAGAGTGTTTGCCTTGCATTCATGAAGCCCTACGTTCGATTCCTCACCACTACATATATAGAAAAAGCCAGAAGTGGCACTGTGGCTCAAGTGGTAGACTGCTAGCCTGGAGCAAAAAGAAGCCAGAGACAGTGTCCAGGCCCTGAGTTCAAGCCCCAGGACTGGGTTAAAAAAAAAAAAAAAAGAATGCTCAAGTCCCTTAGGTAAAGGGACTGTAATAATTGGCTGTGTAATGTTGTCTGGGTGCAGGGTCTTCTATCTGTAATCCTAGCTATTCAGGAGGCTGAGATCTGAGGATTGCAATTTGAAGCTAGCCTGGGCAGGAAAGTCCATGAAACTCATCTCCAGTTAAATACCAAAAAGCTAGAAGTGGAGCACCAGCTTTGAGTGAAAAAGCTAAGGGATAATGCCCAGACCCTGAGTTCAAGCCCCAGTACAGCTACCAAAAAAAAATGGTGCTAGTGGTGTATGTGTGTGTAATATTTGTATGTAATCTAGACACGTTCTTCTGTATATTTAAAATAATTTCTAGGTTACATTGTGTGTATGTGGGAGGGTGCTAGTGCTTAAATTCAAGACCTCTTGCTCTTTCTTGGCTTTAAAAAAATTTGTTATTATAAAGGTGATATACAGAGGAGTTAGACTTACATAAGTCATGTAATGAGTACATTTCTTTTTGGACAATGTCAGTCCTTCCTTGCACTCCCAATTTTTCTCTCCCATCCCTACCCACAGGTTGTATAGTTCATTTTCAACATAGTATTTAGTGAGTACCACTGGTACGTCTGTTTACCTTTTGTCTCTTCATTTCTGTGTCCTTCCTTACCCTCCCAAAGACAGATAAATGAACAAACAAGACTAAAAGAAAAGTAAACAAGGGCTGGGAGTTGGTGGCTCACACCTGTAACCCTAGCTACTCCTGAGGCTGAGATCTGAGGATCATGGTTCAAAGCCAGCCTGGGCAGGAAAAACCCACGGGACTCTTATCTCTAATTAACCACCAGAAAACCAGAAGTGGCACTGTGGCTCAAGAGGCTGAGCTCTGGCCTTGAGCTGAAGAGCTCAGGGACAGTGCCCAGGCCCAGAATTCAAGCTCCACAACTGACACAAAAAAAAAAAAAAAAGAAAAAGAAAGAAAGAAAAGAAAACAACAACAACAACAAAAAAACAACTCCGGGACTTTATTTCTATAAGTATTATTTTCTGTGACCAGATGCATGTAGACATTGCACCTTTGTGTTCCTTTCCGAAGAATATCCTCCTCTGTCTCACTGTGTGTGAATTATGTCCCACAGTATTTTAGATCTGGCTTTGGCATATGAGAGAAAACATGTGCTGTTGGTATCTCTGAGCTTGGCTTACCCATTCCTTGGCTTTTTTGCTGGCATCACGCAACTTGAGAGCCACACTTCCAGTCTGGCTAGTCAGGAGGCTGAGGTATGAGAATTGAGTTTGAGGCAGCCCAAACTGTCAAACCATGAGACTCTTCTCTCCACTTAGCCAGCAAAAAGCTGGAACTGGAAATGTGGCTCAAGAGTGCCAGCTGTGGTCAGAGAAAGCCCAAGCTAGGAATAAGAGGCTGTAGTACTGGCACCAAAAGAAAAGAAAAGAAAAGAAAAAAGCCACAACCTTGAGACAATCACTTTTATATTTTCATAATCTTTCCTAATTTTATTATTTTATTTACTTTTTTATGCTGGTCCTAGGGCTTAATAAACCCTGGGTGTGGTGCTGTCCCTGAGCTATTTTGCTCAAAACTGTCATTCTGGCACTTAGAGCTACAACTCCATTTTTCATGGTTAATTGGAGATAAGAGTCTCACAAACTTTCCGGTCTGGGTTGGCTTCTGACTGAGATCCTCAGATCTCAGCCTCTTGAATAACTAGAATTATAGGTGTGAGCCTCTGGTGCCTGACTTCCCATATTTTATTTTTAGCTTGTTAGGTTGTTTTGTTTTGTTTTTCATTTATCTGCTTTGGAAACTTGCTGTCCATAAAGCCCTTATAGTACTTTCTAAATTATTACTATGAGATTATTTACAATTTGCCTGAGGATTGGGAATGTATCTTTAACTGATTATGTAAATTTTCTCCTTTGAAAGTATTTGTCATCTGGAGCCCTTGGGAGGCTGAGGAAGGAGAATCCTGTTTGAGACTATATAAGGAGACTATTAAAAAAAAAAAAAAGCAAGGAAAACCTAAGTGAGAGGACTTACCTGCTAGAAAAGTTGATAGATGATAAGAGAAAAGGAAACAAAAATTAATGTGATCCTAAAATGCTATTTTACTTTTCCATTTCTAGGTGAGCATTATGTGATGACATTTTTGAATGTATTAAATTTTGGTGATCAAGGTAAGATGAAATTATGTAGTATTTTCATTAAACATGAATACGAGTAACAGATACTTATTAATATTTTTTCTGTAGTTTGATACATTTAATAAAAAATTAAGGATGATAAGAAGCTAAGATTATTTAAAAATTAATCCTGGGCTGGGAATGTGGCTTAGTAGTAGAGTGCTTGCCTAGCATGCATGAAGCTCTGGGCTTGATTCCTCAGAATCGAACATAAACAGAAAAAGCCAGAAGTGGTGCAGTGGCTCAAGAGATTGAGTTCTAGCCTTGAGCAAAAAGAAGCCAGGGACAGTGCTCAGGCACTGAGTCCTAAGCCCCAGGACTGACAAAAAAACCCAAACAATAAAAATGACTCCTGAAGATTGCAAATTGTAGGTCTTGGTAAATATATACAGCTACTGACTGTGCTCTCTCTCATGTGACATGAGAGGCAGGTTTTGTTGAAATCCTTTGCTCTCTATTTTTCTTCCTGTGTACGCTGGTGCTCATTTTGGGGGGATGGGAGTGTGCTTGACAAGAAGAAAAGGGAAATTAACATGACAGTCACAAAGATTTGCCCCATATTTGTATGCCTAGATTGGTCACATTTCTTTCTTTATTTTCTTTATTTATTTTTATTTATTTATTTATTTTTTGGCCAGTCCTGGGCCTTGGACTCAGTGCCTGAGCACTGTCCCTGGCTTCTTCCCGCTCAAGGCTAGCACTCTGCCACCTGAGCCACAGCGCCTGTTCTGGCCGTTTTTCATATATGTGGTCCTGGGGAATCGAACCGAGAGCTTCATGTGTAGGAGGCAAGCACTCTTGCCACTAGGCCATATTCCCAGCCCTCTTTATTTTTAATACCAAAGTAATAGAAGTTTTTAAAAGCAACTTTGCATTGAAGACTTCTATTGTTTTCTTCATGTACTAGTGATGGAAATTTCTTTTATTGTGACTATCAATATCAATATCCTGATTGCAGTATTTTACTGTGCTTTTTACAACATGTTTCCATTTAGGGAAAGTGGGTGAATGGTTACTGGGATCAATAGTACCTCTTCTGCTTGTGAATCTATAGTTAGCTCAAGGTTTAAATATTACTTAATTGAAGGTTGAAGTAAAAAAACAATTTTAGGATAGTACTGTAAAAGTTAAAAGTGAAAAACTAATGATTGTTTCTTTTGTTATGTAGGAGTATATGAGATAGTCAATAATCTCGGATCTCTTGTGGCCAGGCTAATATTCCAGCCAATAGAGGAGAGTTTTTATATATTTTTTGCTAAGGTGCTGGAGAGGGAAAAGGATGCTATACTTCAAAAGCAGGTAATCTTGGTTCTCATGTCATCATATCTTATTTAAACTTCCCTGTAACATTGATCAAGATGCATTGTATTCATAAACTTTTATTAAATGACAGCTCCTTTGTACAACTACTTAAAGATTAAATAAAAAACTTCTCTGTAACTGCAAAGCAAAACAGAAATGGGGAATAATCTGTTTCTTTTTCTCTCTCTCTCGGTGCTGGACTTAAAACTGTGGGTCTGGGCACTGTTTCTGAACTTTGGTGCTCAAAGTTAGTGCTTTATTCTTGAGCCACAGCTCCAAGCTCCCCTTCCAGCTTTTTTGGTAGTTAATTGGACACAAGAGTCTCACCGGCCTTCCTGCCTGGGATGGCTTTGAGCCATGAGCCTCAGATGTCATCCTCCTGAGTAGCTAGGATTACAAGTGTGAGCCACAGGCACCCAACATTTTTCTTTCTTTTTTTTTTTTTTAATCTGAATTTTCCTGTAGATTTTATCCTTCTATCTGACTGATGCAGGATTTAGAGCTCATTTCTCTCTTATGGTCCTTGCCCACCCCCATCCCTTTTGTCTCACTCCTTTGTCTTTCTGTTTGACCTTACTATTGGCATAGCCCTGTCAAAGCTCTTTACAACTATCCCCAGTTTAGCCCTGATGCCTCCCATGGCATAGTTCTAGGTATAAGAATGAGGTAGCCTCTCTTGTCCTCAGAGTCTCAAGAACCAAAGGATGCTGAGGTTGGAGCAAAGATAACCTAGGGCATGGTGAAGAAATGATGTGGTGTCCAGGCTTCACTCAGCACACCAATACAGAAGAGATTTTAATTGGGGAGTATTTGCTTACAGAAACTTTTTTTTTTTTTTTTTGGCCAGTCCTGGGGCTTGGACTCAGGGCCTGAGCACTGTCCCTGGCTTCTTCTTACTCAAGGCTAGCACTCTGCCACTTGAGCCACAGTGCCACTTCTGGCCATTTTCTGTATATGTGGTGCTGGGGAATTGAACCCAGGGCCTCATGTATACGAGGCAAGCACTCTTGCCACTAGGCCATATCCCCAGCCCCCGAAACTTTTCTTTTTTAAAACTACTAAAAATGTTTGACTTATCTTAGAATAAAAAGCAAGCTCCCAGATGTTTTAGAAGGCATTTTGAAAAATATAGTTTATGCATAGTATCTCAAAATGAGCTAATCTGGTTCACAATCTAGTTCAGAATTATGTTCCTAAGTGTACTTTGACAATAACACCAGAATTTTTAGATATTTTCAAGAGAAGCACAAAAGCTGGCAAGTGTAGATGAAAATGTGCTGCCCCTTTACGAATAAGTATCAAAGTGTAAAGTATCTTCTAGGCAGCATTTGAAATAATTGATCCTAGGGCTGGGGATATGGCCTAGTGGCAAGAGAGCTTGCCTCGTATACATGAGGCCCTGGGTTCGATTCCCCAGCACCACATATACAGAAAATGGCCAGAAGTGGCACTGTGGCTCAAGTGGCAGAGTGCTAGCCTTGAGCAAAAGGAAGCCAGGGACAGTGCTCAGGCCCTGAGTCCAAGGCCCAGGACTGGCCAAAAAAAAAAAAAAAAAAAAAGAAATAATTGATCCTAAATGACATGAAAACTAAACCTTCCCTTTTCCACCTAAGGAGTCCTTTGCTAATTCCCATAAAATCAGTGAGGCCCTTAGTTGGAAAAGTGAGCTGTAAAATAGTTTAGGGAGGAGGTCAGAGATGAGGATGTTTTTCAGCTTTATGATTTATTCAACTTCCTTCTCTTACATCTTGGTTCAGGAGGATGTTGCTGTGGCTGCTACAGTTTTGGAGTCCCTGCTAAAGTTGGCCTTGCTCACCGGTCTGACCATCACTGTTTTTGGCTTTGCTTATTCTCAGCTGGCTCTGGATATCTATGGAGGGGCTATGCTTAGCTCAGGAACAGGTATGCCCTAGAGTTTTGCCAGATTTATTCTAATTTCCAAACAGAAATAGAAGAGACTCATGAAATTCAAGAACACATACACTCATAGTTAACCTCTGTATTGGTGCAAGGCAATTGTCAAAGTAGCTGGGGCTTTGGGACTGTTCCCTCACGTAAGCCAACATAGGGTGTGGTCAGGGGCTTGCACCAGGAGATCACTTCTGCAGCCTCACCTGAAGACTTGTCATGATACTTCCCTACTATTGGCTTTCTTCTCAAACCTAAGCATTTGCCCATGTTCCCTCTGGAGTGAAGGAAGAAGGTAGAGAACAGGGTCTAATGAGCCTCTGCTTGATCCTAAACATATTTGAAGATAGTAAATGCTACATAAATCTCAAGACCTGATAAAAGTCACGGAAGGATAACCCAGAGTCATTCGCAGAGAATAAAATTGATCTCAGCAAATAAAATTGTATGTGTAATAATACACTGACTATTGGTTTTTAAAGGAAAAATGAGAAAAGTATTGAATGAACCTGACATTGAAATACTTGGTTCCCGGGTTGCTGAGAAGCTCCTTGGGAACTCCATCAGTTTGAAGATGAGATGTACAGGACTGAAGGCTGACAGTCTACTTGCAGTGTTTTTTCTTGGGTTTAGCAATTCTTCAGGTCACTAGACAGGAGCCTGGAAGATTCTTTCTGTTGTCAATCTCAATATAAAGGGTTTTGTCACTGCCATTTTACAATGGCATGTTTTAATCACTCTCATAGGGTTCAATCTTTTGGAATTAGTTGTGGTAGGGAGGGCCAGGTCCTCACATTAGAGCAAAGGTTTGAGGAAATCTCTATTGTGCAGCCAATAAAGTGGTTTGCAGCTTGTGGTTGGGGTTTTTGTTGTGAGAAGTACATTTTCATAAGGCAAATAGGAAGCCATTAATGAGTTTATGTGCAGAGATTAGAAAACAGTCACAAAGGAACACTCACTAACACAACTACAGGATGTTGCCAAGAGAAGCTGTCCCATCATCATGTTCTCCTGGGAGAGCAACTAACTATAAGAGAATTATAAAGGAAGTGAGATACCTGTACAACTTTGAGCATTGATAATTTATCAGTGAAAAGGATTGGTGTTGGTTAAATTCTATGGTAATGTATTCTGAGTTAATTTGTGTGTGTGCGCGTGTGTGTGTGCATGTGTGATCGTGCTGGTATTGGGGCAAGACCTGGGCACTGCACATCCCTTAGCTTTTTCGTTCAAGACTGGTGCTCTGCCACTTGAGCCACAGCTTTACTTCTGGCTTTTTGGTGGTTAATTAGACTTTTCTGCCCAGGGCTGGCTTCGAACTGTGATCCTCATATCTCAGCCTTCGAAGTAGTTAGGTTTACAAGAATCAGCCAACAGTGCCTTTGAGTTGTTAATATTTTTAGATCACAGAAGATGTTCTCCTAGTCTCATCTTCACAGACTAGTGCCTTCAGAATAATTATGGTTTCTCAGTCCTTTGAAGCATATGTGGTTTCTCATTGCATTGTTTTCAGGACCACTGTCATCTGGTCCTGGGCCCCACTATGGCTACACAAGCAGTGTTGTGGCAATTGTCTCTTTAGTTATCGTAGCCTCTCTCTTTGACCTGTAAAAGTTTTCTCTGTAAAGCCCATGTGGCTTCTGGGTAGGGTACATGCTTTTCTATAGGATGCCTATTAGCTTTACCTGTTCACAGCACCCCTCTTCTCCTTACTTCTTGGTCAGTGGACTAGAATCCAAATGCCCTTACTGTGTCAGAAAGCATGAAAACTTTTGTGCTCCCCACCTCACTACAGCAATCTTTTTTTTGTCTTTTAAATTCTGCAAAACTTGACAGTTCACAAAGACCCTGGAATAATCAGGTAACAACTCTTTGTAGCTCAGCCCCATCACTTTATTTACATGCTGAGAATTAAAACCCAGGACTTTGGAAAGGCTAAGCACACATTCTACCACTGAGTTACATCCCCAGCACAAGCCTCATCATTTCAGGTTTTTGGGGTATTTTGTGTGTGTGTGTGTGTGTGTGTGTGTGTGTGTGTGTGTGTGTGTGTGTGCATGCGCGCACATGCTATTAGGGATTCTAATTAGTAACCCCTAATGGGAGTTCTGTTAGGGCTCACTATGTTATGAATGTTCTGTCTTAG
Organism: Perognathus longimembris pacificus; assembly: GCF_023159225.1. Classification (NCBI taxonomy): domain Eukaryota; kingdom Metazoa; phylum Chordata; class Mammalia; order Rodentia; family Heteromyidae; genus Perognathus; species Perognathus longimembris. The sequence goes on from NC_063170.1 coordinate 37,015,916, forward strand.
TAGTTTCTTGCTGGCTCTGGGCCCTAGACTATCCTGAAGCTTTTTTCCTTCAGAATCTACTCAACTAAGATTACTTTAACATGCAGGGCCATTAGTGTCTGAGTGAGTGCTCAAGCTATCATAGCAATCTTTTGTATGCTGATTTTAAAAGTGGGCATTTTATTTGCTGGCCAGATGAGCTATTAGTTCTTCAGCAAGAAATCTGTACATTTATAACTGTCTTTTTGTTTTTTAGCTCATTGTTTTAGTCAATGCCAAGGAATGCTGGGAATCCTGCAGTGAGCATGCAGTTTGCCGCTTGCTACAAGCAGGTCTCATGATCCAGTTCTAGTGTTGTTTGTGACTTGACCAAGCTGAAGATACATGTGTGCCTTCTGTTTGGACTCTAGAGTCTTCATGTATTTTTTCCTTATAGGTCCCATTTTGCTGCGTTGCTATTGTCTCTATGTTCTTCTGCTTGCCATCAATGGAGTGACTGAATGCTTCACATTTGCTGCCATGAGCAAAGAGGAGGTTGACAGGTAGGCAATATAGAAGGTACCCTTGTAATCATGGCCTTTGGACAAAATGAAGTAACTTACCAGTTTTCTGAGCATTCCTTTAGCTGTGACTCCCTCATAGCCCACACTGAATCACTACGGTGGTACCTCCCTGTGATCACTATTGCCCTGCCCCATTCAGCTAGTACTTCCATGGAAGGCTGATGTATCCTGTTTGTTCAGGTGTGCAGAGTCAGCATAGAACAAGTTAGACTATCATTCCTCAACCTTTTTCTTTGCCCTCTTTCCCCCAGGAGTAGCCCTTAGCTCTAAGGGATTACCAAGGAGCCTGTTCAAAATGCAGATTCCTTATCCTGAGAAACTGATTCTGAGATTGATCTGTGATACTTCTCAGAGAAAGACTCAAATGGCATATACAGATTTTGCCACACTTTTCTTTCTCATCTCTTGACTCCAGATCAGGACCCCTGCCCTGGTAACCTGATCAGTGTTTTTTTTAACACTACTTCTAATCAACACCCCCTTGGAACTCTTTAAAAATGCAGATAGATTCTTGTCCATTCTACTTGCATTACTCTATCCTGTCACACTAGTGTGTGTTTAAAAAGTTCCTTAACTGCTGGGTTGGTCACACCTGTAATCCTAGCTGAGATCTGAGGATTATGGTTCAGAGCCAGTTGGAGCAGAAAAGTCTATGAGACTTTTATCTCCAATTAACCACCAGGAAGCTGGGAGTGGAACTGTGGCTGAAGTGGTAGGGCACTAATCTTGAGCAAAAAGGCTTAAGGGCAGCACCCAGGCTCTGAGTTCAAGCCTCAGGACCAGCACCACCCCTCCCCACCAAAAAACTAATCTTCTCAACTATTTTACTGTAAATTCCTAGTTAAGTACCTTTGGCTCAAAGCCAGGATTATCTATATCTTATGTCATAAATGCCAGAAAGTAACAAGACAGTATCATTAATGCTGAATGAGGTTGAGGAGAAGAATAAAAATAATAGGGAAAAAGAAAAGTCAGCTGTGGTGGTGCACGCCTTTAATCCCAGCAACTGAAGAAGTGGAGGCAGGAGGATGGAGAGATCAAGACCAGTCCAGGCAAAGCCACCAAGACCCTATCATACAAAACATAAAAGGTTGGAGATGAGGCTTAAATAGTAAAACACTAGCCTAGCATGAGAGTGGCACTGGCACTAACCTAGCATGAGAGTGGCACTGGGTTCATTTAGTACAATTAAAGGTGATGATAATGAAGATAGAATTGAAAAGGTGAATATAGATGGTAGATGAGTGGCCCTCAAAATTCCTCTTCCCCTTGAGCCTTGGGGATTTTCATAATGTATCTGTAACCTCTGTGCTGTTGAGAACCTTCAGAATTTTAGAGGGCCCTTTCCTCTTCTCAAAGCAGCCTGGCTTCCCATCAGGCTGCCTCATGTAGAAGCTACATAGTAGTTGAGAGCCAGAGTGTAGCCAGGGTGCCACTCAGACTAATGATATTTTACTGGAAAGTTCTAATTCCCTACCACCACCTCAGGCCAAGCTAAAATTAGGATTTTAGGAAGCTTGAGGCAGGAAATCTATTTATTGCCAGATGAAGGAAATTCTGATTCTACCACTATAGAACAGAAGCTTTACAGTAAATACTCACTTCAGCACTGTAACCCAGTATACAGAAGTGAGAATTCACAAAGGAGGAACTATCCCAGATGTACAATGAAGATACAATATTGATACTTTTTATTCTATTTTTATTTTCAAAAATTCTACCTCCTGGTGGACTGAAATGATGTCCCAGCCTATTAATAGGCCAGTACTTGTAGTTTTGTTTTTGTTTGTTTGTTTTTTGGATTTTTTTTTTTTTGGCCAATCCTGGGGCTTAAACTCAGGGCCTGAGCACTGTCCCTGGCTTCTTTTTGCTCAAGGCTAGCACTCTGCCACTTGAGCCACAGTGCCACTTCTGGCTTTTTCTATATTTGTAGTACTGAGGAATCGAACCCAGGGCTTCATGTATATGAGGCAAGCACTACCACTAGGCCATATTCCCAGTCCCAGTATTCCTAGTTTTAAAATAGTGGTCTAGACCTTAGATAGAATTATAGCTATAAGAATGCTTTAATAACCGTAACCCCTCTGTACATCACCTTGAGAATAAAAATAAAATATAGTTTCAAAAAAGAATGCTTTGAGCAGAGCATGATGTAAATTTTAGGCTGAGGCTTCCTTATCAGCCTCAGTTGGCCTTGACTCAAAAAACTAAACAGCAGAAAAGAAACTCTTTTGAACCTATCCTTTTTTCCTATGGATGAAAAAGTCTACTTAAGTGTAACTTTGAAAATACTATGTTTTTCTCAAGAGACATTATATTAATAAACTGACACGTTGAATTGTAACTATGGAACTACTTAAAGACAACAAAATTTTATTTACTTTTTTTTTTGGCCAGTCCTGGGCTTGGACTCAGGGCCTGAGCACTGTCCCTGGCTTCTTCTTGCTCAAGGCTAGCACTCTGCCACTTGAGCCACAGCGCCACTTCTGGCCATTTTCTGTATATGTGGTGCTGGGGAATTGAACCCAGGGCCTCATGTATACGAGGCAAGCACTCTTGCCACTAGGCCATATCCCCAGCCCCTTATTTACTTATTATTTATGCCAGTCCTGGGGCTTGAACTCAGGGCCTGGGCATTGTCCCTGAGCTTCTTTTGCTCAAAGCCAGCATTTTACCACTTGAGCCATAGCGCCACTTCTGGCTTTTTCTGTGTATCTAGTACTAAGGAATCAAACCCAGAGCTTCATGCAAGCACTTTACCACTAAGCCACATTCCTGAAACTATATTAAAAAAAATCTATAAAACTTGTGAGTGGGGCAGGAGGGAGGAATTGGGAGAAAATGAGGGAACAAAAGACACAGTACAAAAGGAAATGTACTCATTACCTGACTCGTGTAATTATAATTCCTCTGTACATTACCTCTTTAATAAAAATGAAGTAAATTACTTTTTAAAAAAATACCATATTACCTCTTGAAAGTAAAAAGCTTAAAAATATGATTTATACCTGGGGGGTATGGCTTAAGTCACAGAGTGCCTGCCTAGAATGCTCAAGGCCCTGAGTTCAACCCCTATGGTACTGAGAAAAAAACAACATACAAATACACATAAATTTTAAAGCATGCTGAGTGACATATATGTATGTGTATATATGTACACATTATATATACATATGTAATATATAATGTTATATATTGCATATATATAATGTGTATATGTGTAATTTAAATAATTTAAAGCATGCCTTATGATAGAGTAGAAAGAGCTTGTACTAGGAGTCTACCACTTGGGGAGTTCTGTTCCCCCTCCCCGCTTTTTGGTACGGGATCTCTTCATTAGTGGAAACTGGACTGGAATTTGCTATGGCACCCAGGCTGACCTTGAACTTGTAATCCTTCTGCCTCAGCCTCCTTTGTGCTGTGATTGAGGAGTCTTGTCACTTTGAAGGAAATTTTGTTGTTGTAATTTTATCAGTAGCGTGGAGCAGGGGTGAATTAACAGAAAACCCATTACATTTTTTTAATCTGGCAACCAAATCATGAGAATCATAAAATTATGGATAGTAGCTAATTTTCTTTTCTTTCATATTGTATTGAACCAAAAGAAACAACTTTTTCTGGGCAGTGCTGGGATTTGAACTCAGAGTTGCTTGCTTGCTTAGCAGTCACTGCATCCCTTCAGCTACTCCCCCCAATCCCTTTAAAAGTCTCTGTCTGTCTGTCTGTCTGTCTGTCTCTCTGTCTCTGTCTCTGTCTCTGTCTCTCTCCTGGTCCTGGGGCTTGAACTCAGGGCCTGGGCACTGTCCCTGAAATTTTGTGCTCAAAGCTAGCACTCTACCACTTGAACCACAGCTCAACTTCCAGATTTTTGTTGATTAATTAGTGATAAGAATCTCAGTCTTTCCTGCTTGGGTTTACTTCAAACTGTAATCCTTAGATCTCAGCTTCCTGAATAGCTAGGATTATAGACTTGAGCCACTGACTCGGCTTCAAAAACCTTTCTTATGGAGATATGTCCTCTGGTACTGGTAATCATTAATAGAGATGATCTGTTGAAATGCGAATAAACTCCTCTGAAATTCTGGATAAAACCATACCTCCCCAGTTGGAATATAGAATAGAGGGTGGGCATGCTTACCATGTACTTTAATAAATTGTATTTTCACAGCACCTTGGCCTTGGTCAGCCCAAGGCCATTCAGGAAACCCAGCTTTCTTATTATTCTTCATTAGCAGAACCCCAATAATAGCTTCAGTGGACCCAGCATGGGACCTAAAAGGTTTGATTCCCTTAACCACTATATATTTATAGAATACTTGCTATGAGCTAAGCAGAAACCACATACTGGAAATTTTAATTCCTGGCTATTCTACAGCCTTTTGGAAGGCCATGGTAGTTATTTTATGTTTTCTGAGAACTGGTTCTTTCCTTTATAGAGAACTAGGGTTGACTAAGTGATGTGCTACTTTGGAATCAGAAGTGAAAGGAGTAGTATAACTGTTTAGCTCCAGGGTCCAAAGAACCCTAGAGGTGTAGAGAGCTGAGGAAGGATGGCTGAGAATCTGGAAAGCACCAGAGGGGATCCAGATTGTTCATATTTCATTCTGGAGGCAGGTCACTTATTTTGAATGAGATCCACTAGTTCATGGGGTACTTTGTCTGAGGTACTGAAGCTTAGGGGTCAAGGATTTAAGTTTTGGCTTACTTCCTAGATAGGTTCTTCAGCCTCTCTGTGCTAGTTTTCTCTTTTTCTTTTCTTTTTTTTTCTTTCTTTCTTTCTTTTTTTTTTTTTTTTTTTTTGCCAGTCCTGGGGCTTGGACTCAGGGCCCGAGCACTGTCCCTGGCTTCTTTTTGCTCAAGGCTAGCACTCTACCACTTGAGTCACAGCACCACTTCTGTTTTTTTTTCTATATATGTGGTGCCGAGGAATTGAACCCAGGGCTTCATGTATATGGGGCAAGCACTCTTGCCACTAGGCCATATTCCCAGCCCCCATATCACATTCTTATGCCTCATGTCAGGATTACAAAGTGTCACTAACTAATCAAATATTATCCTTAAAAATGTAAATATCTTCAATGGTTTGTTTTCTTATTCTTCTGTTAAGGATAAAGGGAACAGTGCGATTTCCCCATTAACTATGTAATATTCCATTTTATGAAAAACTAGGTTTTCATAAATCCTAGCACTTGGGATACAAAGGCAGGATGATTATGAATTCAAACAGCATGAGCTGCATAGCAAGACCTCTCTCAAAAAGCTTAAGGGCTAAGCCCACCACTGGTAACTTAATCCTACTTACCTGGGAGGCTAAAAATGTGAAGATCTGAGTTTGAGGCCAGCATGGGCAGCAAAGTTTACAAAAATCCTCAAAGTAGCATATGGCTGTCATACCAAGCTACATGGAGGTTGAGATTGGGAAACTTGTAGAGCTAGATCAGCCTGTGCAGAAAAGTCAGAGAGAATCTGTCTCTAAGGAGAGAGGCTAAATGCACCAAGATCCCACCAACAACAGAGAGCCTCAAAGTAGATGTGTCATGGCTCAGGGATGTCCCTGGACAGGAATTTAGACCCCATCCTAAAAATAACCAGTGATAAACAGGGCTGGAGGCATGTAAATCAGCAGGATCATATCAGCCTAGCAAGCAAGAAGCCCTGAGTTTTTTAAAAGGGGGGAAGGGGAGCACTGGAGGCTCACGCCTGTAATCCCAGATACTCAGGAGGCTGAGATCTGAGGATCATGGTTCAAAACCAGCCCGGGTAGAAAAGTCTGAGAGACTCTTATCTCCAATAAACTACTCAGAAAACTGGAAGTGACATTGTGTCTCAAGTGGTAGAATGCTAACCTTGAGCTGAAGAGCTCAGGGACAGTACCCAGGCCCAGAGTTCAAGCCCCACAACCTGACAAAAAAAAGGGGGGGATTGTAGTGGTTCTGGGGGGTTATGGCTTAGTGGTAGAGTTCTTTTGTTTTTGTTTTTGTATGTCAGTACTGGGGCTTGAACCTCAGGGCCAGGGCACAGTCTCTTAGCTTTCTCAGTCAAGGATAGTGCTCTGCCACATAAGCCATAGTGACACTTCTTTTGTGTGTGTGAGTGTGTGTGTGTGTGTGTGTGTGTGTGTGTGTGTGTGAGTCCTGAGGAATTGAACCCAGGGCTTCATGTATGCCAGGCAAGTGCTCTACCACTAGACCATATTTCCAGCCCTCTCATGGACTTTCTAGCCCAGCCTGGCTTCAAACTGCAATACTCAAATCTCACCTTCCTGAGTTGCTAGGATTACAGGTATGAGCCACTGGCACCTGGCTTCATAGCTCCACTGTGGACTTTTTTGTTAGTTAATTGGAGATCATCTCACAGGTTTTCCTGCCTGGACTGACTTTGAACCATGATCCACAGATCTCAGCCTCCTGAATAGCTAGAATTACGGTCATGAGCCACTAGCATCTGGTGGTAGATAGATAGTATACATAAGGCTCTGGGTTCAGTCCCCAGGACTAGGAAAAAACCATACCAAAAGAAAAAAACAACCTTAAATTGTGGAAACTCAGGTTCCTTCCCTGAGTTGAATTCATAGTCACTTTTTTGCAACAGTCTTATCTTGGAGCAAAGTACCCACTGACCTTGTTTGCTTGTTTCCCTTTCCCCAGATACAATTTCACAATGCTGGCACTGTCCTCTTCATTCTTAGTGTTATCCTATCTCCTGACCCACTGGTGTGGCAGTGTGGGCTTCATCTTGGCCAACTGTTTTAACATGGGCATTCGAATCACACAGAGTCTTCACTTCATCCATCGCTACTATCAAAAGAGTTCCTATAGGCCCTTGGCTGGCCTGTACCTGTCACCAGCACTTCTTGGGGTGTTTTCCCTTAGTGCTGGGATTACTGCTATTTCAGAGGTAAGATTACCTGCAGCGTGCATTACCTGCATTCTTCTGTGGGCTGTCTACTGTTCTTCCCTCTACATTTCCCTTTCCCACAATACCTGAACAACTAGATGAGTATTTACCTCCTACCCTTCCCCAGGCTTCTAGGGTAGCACCTGATGATAGACATGGCAAACGATTGTCACTGGTGGGAAGAGAGTAGACACATGGCCTAGTCACCATGCCTATTATTTGGCTTGAAGCTTCCCTAGCTTGTCCCAAAGAAAGGGGGTTCAGACTGAGGAATTGGCGGTGACTGTGATTTCTTTCCCCAGGTGTTCCTCTGTTGTGACCAAGGCTGGCTCGCCAGGCTGACACACGTTGTTGTGGGGGCCGTCTGTTTAGGAGTGACTCTTGGGATAGCATTCCTCACAGAGACCAAGCTGATCCACTTTCTCAGGACTCAATTGGGTGTGTTCAGAATTGCTGACAAAATGACATGACTTCAGGGATGCCTTAACCTTGACACCTGTGTACTTGGACTCACTGTGGGGTGGTTCTTAGGTGGAACACATTGCTGTACAAAAGCCCTGCTTTGGGGTCTACAGAATGAAAGCCACCCAAGAAGTGAGAAACCCACATAAACACTGCCCTTTTGACACCTTCCACCCAATGGAGGATTGTCCTGTTTTTTAGATGAAGACCAAAAAGCCCTTTTAAAACAAGTTTTTTCATCATTTTATTCATCAGCATTTTCTTTTTATTTATATATTAATTCCTTTGGATGTGATTGATCTTTGGAGGTACATGCTTCATAACCTATATCTTAGATATTAATAGTTAATGATCATTTGGCCAAAAAAAAAAAAAAAGAGAAAGATGGAGTCATTTATCCTTTACAGTTTCTTCTGTTTAAGAAGTTAGAAGATCCAATATCACAGATCAAGAAAGAATAAAATATAGCCTATGTGTTGTGGCTTTCCCTGGGTCACTGCTATGGTATGAAAGAAAGTCAGAAGAAAAAAAAAAGTAGAGAGAGAGAAAGGAAAGATGTTGTTCTGCAAGTAATATCATCTTTTCAGATCACATTTCCCTGAGTTAAGGAGCGTCTTTGCTGTCATGGTTATGCCAGTTCATGCCTTCCCCAGGATAGGGTCTCTGATTGGTTGATTTGAGAGTAGCTGAGAGCTAGCTGATGGGGTTTTGATAGTAACTAATCCAGTGTGAGTTACTTTGTCCTGCTAAAGGAAGGCTGCTTCATAGCTCTCTGCAATTTCAAACATGAAAACTGCACAATGACCACTGTAGTTACATATATACATATATATTTTTTTATCCTCAGAATAAAATAGAATAAATTGCATACAGCAAGTATCAGTGAATCAAACATTCTAACAGATCCATCTTTTTTAGCACTCGACAGTAGAACTGAATTCCAGCCTTGGAACAAAAGTGGCAGGCCTGGGCATTGGGTAACACTGATCCAGGCTCCCTACACCTGCACCTGCAGGTAACATCAAACATTATTTTGGGTTGTAAAATTTCTTTGTTTTCGATAATGTGGTAGTTCCCTTTTGGATACGTCTACCCTTTGGAGCTGCATGCACAACCTATATCAATAGTTAACAATCCTCTGGGGGCTGGGAATGTGGCTTAGTGGTAGAGTGCTTGCCTATGCATGAATTCCTGGGTTCAATTACTCAGTACCACATAAACAGAAAAGGCCAGAAGTGGTGCTGTGTAGCTCAAGTGGTTAAAAACAAAACAAAACAAAATCCTCTGGTCAATGCCCCCACATCTTCCATATTTACCCCCAGAGAAACGGCCAATAGAAGCAACTAGTATCATGTATACTCATCAACCACGCACTGGTGATTCACACCTGTAATACTAGCTTCTCAGGAAGTTGAGACTTGGAGGATCGTGGTTCAAAGCCAGCCTAGACAGAAAAGTCCACAAAATTCTATTGTCAATTAACCAGCAAAATGTCAGGTTGGATATGTGGCTTAAGTGGTAGAGCACCAGCTATAAGCAAAAATAGCTGAGTGAGAGCGCAAGACCCTGAGTTCAGGTCCTGAAACTAGCATGACAACATAAAACAAAAACCCTATACATTTAAAAGCCACATGTACCAAGCCCTGGTGGCTCAAGGGGTAGAATGCTAGTCTTGAAATAGCCCAGAAATAGGGCTTAGGCACTGAGTTCAAGCCCGAGGACTGGCACAAAAATAAAATTAAAAAAGCAACCCCTACATGCGTGGAGCTAGTACCAAGAGGTATGCCAAGACTGAAGCCAGTCATCTTGATATGCTCTAATTTTTTTGTCATACTACATAGGGGTTGAACATAGATAGGGCTTTGTGCATGCTACAAAGTGTTTCACCTTAAGTACTGGAGAATCAAAGTTCAGAACCATCCTGGGCAGAAAAATCTGTGACTCCATCTCTGGTTAACCAGCAAAATGCCAGACTGGAGTCATGGGTCAAGCGATAGAGCCATAATCAAGAAAGCTGAACAAAAATACAAAACCCTGAGGTCAATCCTTGCCCCATTACTAGCACAAAAGAGAAGAAAGGAAAGAAGGGCAGGGGATGGGGAAAGGAAAGGAGATAGGAAGAGAGGGGAGAAAGAGGAGAGGAGAGATGAGAAGAAAGAAGAAAAGAAGAGAAAAGAGAGGTGAGAACCCATTCCACACCTTCAGAATCTGGGGCCAGGGCTCAGTTTTCTGGCAAGCCCACATAAGTGATGCCACCAAGCTTGGCCCATGCCTAAACCGTCTTGTGAATCGCAAGTTCTTTGGTACCATGACTACAAGTTTCCTGCTCTTAGGCAGAGAGAGGCTCTACAGTAGACAGCTTGTTCTCTCACATCTTCCTGTGCTGTCCACTGAGTGCTGTTGTGAGGGCCTGCTCCTCTTGAAAGATGGTCAGGTGAGACTGCCCTTGCATGGCTCTCCTTCCTATATCCTGCTTCCCTGTTTCCAGAAGAAATGTTGTGGCCATATATTTTCCTCTTGCTAACACAATTCTACCTCCTGGGCTGTCAGCACTTTGTCCCACTGTGGGCTCCCCAACCTCCTCCCACCCCATCCCCCATTCTGACCTTCCCTGAAGCCCAAGTAGACCTGACCATAGTCTCTAGTACTTTACCTTGCTACCTTCCTTTTCCCCAGACATACCTGTTGTTGTAAGACTGCTGCATACATGGCCAGATTTTGAGGGGATTCCCACTTTGTGCTTTAAGTACACTTGGTAGCACTGAGGCTACTTCTCTGTAGAAAAAGGTTTCTAAGGTACATCCTTTTACCAAAAGGAGAAAGCTTTGGTGGTTCTAATAATAGTATTGCTGGCTTTCTGTGCTCTGGCCACATATATTAACCACTTAGACTTGGCCTTAGGTCCCTGCAGGGTGCTGCTATGCTGCTTAATATTCATTCCATAGTGACTCCTGGCTCTGGAGGTGCTGCTCTGCCTAGTTTCCTTCCTCTTCTTCCTAGCTTACTGAAAGTGTGTCCCACCCTTCCTCCCTCCCTCCCTTTCTTCCTTCCTTCCTTTATTTCATCCCTCTCTCCATCTATCTGTTTATCTGTCTATACCTCTCTCTCTCTGTCTCTGTCTCTCTCTCTTCTGGGGCGGGGGGGGGGGGGTTGTCCTGGGACTTGAACTTAGGGTCTGGGTACTGTCACTAAGGTTTGTGTTTTGCTGAAGGTTGCCACTTGAGTCACAGCTCCACTCTGTTAGTTAATTGGATATAAGAGTCTTGTAGACTTTTCCTGCTCAGTCTAGCTTTGAACTGTAATTCTCAGATCTCAGCCACCTGAATACTTAGGATTATAGGCATGAGCCACTGGCCAGCTGTCCATTATCTTTAATCACGTATTCCTATTGTTAGTTTCATGTCAATCCCCTGGTTTAGAAAGGAACAGATAATCTCTCTCTCTCTCTCTCTCTCTCTCTCTCTCTTTTTCATGCTGGAGATTGAACCCAGGATGTTGCACTGCCACTGAGCTACATCCCAGTCCATAGGAATAGATAATTACCAAGATTTTTTCTTTCATATATCACCTTCCTCCAAAACAGGGGAAAATCTTAAATTTATTAGGAGGGCTGAAGATTTAGCTCAGTTATAGAGGACTTGCCTAACATGCATGAATCCTTAGATTTGATCTCCAGCTCTGATTTTTTTTTTTAAAGAATTGATCGGGAATGTAGGCAAAAACTTAAGTGAGACTGTGATTCCTGACTTTGGAAGAAAGAGCAGTTGCCTGGAGTCTTCAGTGTCTAGGACCAAAAGGCCTGGAGTCCCCTTTACTTTTTCCCTTTCCATTCTAAGTAGTTCCCCATTATTTAGTGTATTTTTCTGTCTCCTGTCTTCTCTATGTGGCCTGGTTCTAGTCTTGGTTGTCATTGTTTGCTTCCTTGCTTGATGGGTCAGAATGAGCTTCAGTGCAGAGTAGGGCAATGGGTACAGCCTCTTTACCCTCATATCTTACTCAGGTTATAGAAGTTCCTTGTATTGGGCTTAAAGTCTCCAGAATTAGAAGACACTAAAAATCTGGGTCCTACAGGTCCTGATTCATTCACACAAAGATGAACAGTACCTGTCAGGCACTTTTGCCTTAATGTTGAGGAAGAGACAGGAGCTGACAGCATCCAGAGCCTGAAAAAAGCCCAGGTGAGAAGATAGGGCTCTTTGTGCTTCTGTGTAACCTCCAGGCTACGTGCGATTCTGTTTCAGCAAGGAAATCAAGGACAGCATGATCCATGACCAAGTCTTTGAAGAGCTACGAGGGAAATGGGCTGGGCCTGGAGTGGGAACTAGAGAAGAGAAAGAGTAAGAGCAAGAGAAATCTTTCATATCTTTCTAAATCCCTGCTCTTTGAGGAAACCAGGTAGCGATAGAGGCACTGGTAAGGAGATTGAGTCATGAGAAGAGCTCCCAGGAGTTTAGTCTTGAGAACCTTTGTGCCAGTCAGAGCTGTCCCAATGTGGCTTAGGAAGCCACTTCCATGAGGTTTTTAGTTGTCCTAAGAGAGAATTCTAGAAGCCTAGAGGCTAGTAGAACCTGTTAGAAATGAACAGATTTAAAAAGAAGATGGAGCTGGTGCACAGGTATCAGGGATCCTGTAGAAACTTCTCAGAGACAATTAAACAATCCTGGGAAGAGCAATAAAACTCACACAGTATTTGAAAATACAGCTTTCCTTTGGTAAATATCCCATGACTGTAGGAATGGACTGAGACTCGTGTATTCAATTTGAAATAAGACTTTTGAGCCACTGCACATGCCCATGACAAATGGTTTGTTTTACTGTTATCTACCACACCTGAGTAATTAGCCCTTAATATTGGAAATATTTCATGTACTAACTACTTTCAAAGATAGCAGAAAAAAAAGAAAGGGTACTTTATTTGAAGAATTAGGAGACAGAAGACTCATTGCTTTGCATTGTCAGTCACTCCTCAAGGCCTCAGTGGGGCCTTATCAGTGCCCCTATTCAGCATCATTCATTTTTAATCGGAACTGTCTGGGTCTATCAGTGCAAAGCAGGGAAAATGAATTCTTAATGTAGTTTGAGCATCCTTTAGGGACCTAATGAAGAAGTCTTACAGATACTTCTTTATTGTCCTAAAGATGAATGAGCAGGAATTATTTGTTGTCTCTGCTTCAAATATAGTTGTTCTTTTTTTCTTTTGTTGGTTGTGGGGCTTGAACTTAGGGCCTGGGCTCTGTCCCTGAACTCTTTTGCTCAAGGCTAGTACTCTACCCCTTTGAGCCACAGCTCCATTTCTAGTTTTTGAGTGGGGACTTTTCTGCCCGGGCTGACTTTGTAGCCACTGATGCATGGCTTGTAGTTATTCTTTGTCTGCTACTCCTCTACCTTTCTTGGGAAGTGTCTGGTAAGATGTAGGGAGTTGAGCCTTTCCTTTGAGTAGTAGTCTTCAACAGTAGAGGAAGTATGCCCAGAATTACCCCCACCTCTGCTGGTTCCTGCATACTCACTTTCTGAGACCCTATCAATCTCTCAGCTTGTCAAAACTGTCATATACCATGGCACACATTGAACATAATGACCGTATATATGAGCTGTTGTTGGCTATTTGACACAGTTCTTTGCCAGTCCTGGGGCTTGAACTCTGGGCCTGGGCACTGACCCTGAGCTTCTTTTGCTCAAGGCTAGCACACTACCACTTGAGCATCACTTCCAGCCTTTTTGGTTTATGTGGCACTGAGGAATTGAACCCAGGGCTTTATTTATGTTAGGCAAGCACTACCACTAAGCCACATTCCCAGCTGCTTGACGCAGTCATTTCTGAAGCATAGTTTGAATTTTGGAACTGGTAAATTTTGTTCTGTTTGTGATAATTGCTGCTCTGTTGCTGTTAACCTGAGTTATCTGAAAGAGGTATTTCTTTTGGCCATGGATGCTCAGTTCTGTTGCTATAGGCCTGTGACAAGGCAGAATATCATGGTGAAGAGTATGTGGTTGAACAGAGCTTGTCACTATGGTGGCCAGAAAACAGAGAAAAAATACCAGAATCCCAAATTTTCCCTTCGAGGGTACCCTTCCAGTGACCTATCTTCCTCCCAGTATGTACCTTTTATAGTTTCCACTATCTACCAAGAGTGACTCAGGCTGGCATCCAAGCCTGTAACACATAAGACTGAAGAATGCTTTAAATCCAAATTACAAACCCTTCTGTCATTTCTTAAGCTCCTAAGGAGTTGAAGGACTGTGGATCTTGTACCTGTAAAGCTGAGTAAATAAGAACCCTGGTGCTTAGGAGGGAAGAAGAGGACAAAAAGATAATGGAAGAAGCCCAGTGGGTCTCTTTTTTTTTTTCTTTTTGGTCATGGGGCTTGAACTCTAGGCCTGGCGCTGTCCCTGAGCTTTTCAGCTCAAGGCTAGCACTCTATCACTTGAGCCATAGTGCCACTTCTGGTTTTCTGTTGGTTAATTGGTGATGAGTATCATAGACTTTCCTGCCCAGGCTGGCTTTGAACCATGATAATCAGATCTCAGCCTCTTGAGTAGCTAGGATTACAGGAATAAACCACCAGTACCCAGCTTGATTTTTATTTTTATTGTTATTATAAAGGTGTTGTAAAGAGGAGTAACAGTTATATAAATCAGGTAATGAGTATCTCTCTCTCTCTCTCTCTCTTTTTCTTTTTGCCGGTCATGGAGCTTCAACTCAGGGCCTGGGGCACTAGCTGTCCCTGAGCCTCTTTGTGCTCAAGGCTAGCTTTCTATCACTTAAGCCACAGTGCCACTTTTGGCTTTTTCTGAGTCGTTTATTGGCGATAAGAGTGTCATGAACTTTTCTGTCCAGGTTGGCTTCGAACCGCGATCCTTAAATCTCAGCCTCCTGAGTAGCTAGGATCATAGGTGTGAGCCTACTGGCTGAGTACAATTCTTTTTGGACAAAGTCATCCTTCCCTCACTCTCTCTCCATGCCAGTGGATCTTGAGAGTCTGCCTTACTATGAGTCTGGCAGAGGCTACCCTCTGGGGTACCTTTTGGTCCTCCAGTCTTCTTGCCTGCACACTTAGATATTTCTTACCTCCTCTGCAGCTCAGACAGTTGATGAGCTGTCATCTGTGGTCAGGCTAGTGGACAATGAGAGGAGGAGGACCTAGAGCCAGGTACTGCCCTCCAGGTTGTAGCCTGGGTCCCTCCATTGTTGAAGATATGACCAGCCTCCTTAGCCCCATAATCAACCCTGATTGCTTTTAAATGTAAAGCTCTTAAAGAAGAAAGGTAGCTCCTGGTAGTTACTGTAGATTATAGGTCATAAATGAGCCAGTACATGAGTCATCTTGGCATAAGGTAAGCTCCCTGGCCTGAACACCTGTTACTAAGTGGACAGAGTGACTTGGTATATGGATGCCATCCTGCATCTGTAACAGGATGGCTGCCTTGTGAAGGCATCCTCTAGATCACCATTTATTTGTCACATTCTGCCCCTCCACTAAAGGTACCCCCAAAGTTATGGCCCTGTTGACTACTGTCACAATGTTGCTTTGGCCTGACAATGCCTTTGGCAGAGGCTGTATCAAGAGGAAAGGGACCTGAAAATTCAACTATTTTGGGCTTTTCCTCCTGCCAGTCTCTTAACATTGAATCTCATCTGCACCATTTTCATTACTATTTTGGGTTTCTAAACAGGCTCAGATGCTGTCAGCACAGTCAGTGAGCAGTGACTAATTAAAACATGACTGCATTAGTCATGTTGGATGTGACAACCGAGAGCATGTTTCTGGTCATGTCTGGGAGATCCTGACACTTTACAATTATGTGGAACTAATAGTACACGGCTTCCATGAGGAGAAGGGGAAGTTGGAAGGAAATTGTGACTCACTGAGGGCAGTACTAGTTTGTTCCAGGCTCACCTACTGTTTATTCCTTGGTGTTTCTTGTTGAAAACCATGAACCATGAGTGGGACTGTAAACCTGTAGTCCTGGAGGCAGAGGCAAGACTATGAGTTCAGGGCCAGCTTGGGTTTACACAGTAAGACCCTGTTTTGGGGAAAACCCACAAACATCATGAGCAATGACCGCACTAGTTGTGGGGGACTTCTTTGAGATCCTTTCTATTCATAGAATTGTGAGCCAACTCCTAGAAGGGAAGCTGATGACATAGGAGCTTCAGATGAAAACTACAGCTTCCCCAGCCTCAGAGCAAGTGCTGGTTTGGCCTGACCCAACCACAAAAGACCTGAAAGAATACAACATTATAACAAGAAAAGCAAACAAACAAACGTTTTCCTCCATATCATCCCAACCAAACTGAATGTGGCTAACATAGTTTTCCTTCTTGTTTCTCTAGAACTTTAACATAATTTTATTAACAGATTTACATTGTACTTTTTTTTTTTTTTTTGCCAATCCTGGGGCTTGAATTTTTGGCGTAGGCACTGTCTCTGAGCTTGTTTTGCACAAGGTTAGCACTCTGCCACTTGAGCCACAGTGCCACTTCTGGATTTTTCTGAGTAGTTTGTTGGAGATAAGACTCTCACAGACTTTCTTGCCTGGGCTGGCTTCGAACCATGATCCTCAGATTTCAGTCTCTTGAGTAGCTAGGATTTTACAGGTGTGAGCCACTGGCATCTGGTGCCTAGTACATTTTTATATTTCTAAACTAGATATGAAGATTGTTCTTTATCCCACATGGCTTCTGAGGTCCCTAAGTGGCATCTTTCTAATGATAAGACAATGTTCTTGCAAGTATGCAGATGTCACACGGTGGGGTGGGGGGAGGGCAGTAGAAAGGACCAAGCTGCTTACATTTCTTTTTTCTTTTTTTTTTCTTTCTTTTTTTTTTTTTTTCTTCCTGATCCTGGGGTTTGAACTCTGAGCCTTGGCATTGTCCCTACGCTCCTTTTGCTCAAGGCTAGCACTCTACCACTTCAGCCACAGTGCCACTGTCAGCTTTTTCTGTGATTAATTAGAGATAATAGTCTCAAGGACTTTCTTGCCTGGGCTGGCTTTGAACTTCCATGCTTAGATCTCAGTGTCCTGAGTAGCTAGGATTACAGGCATGAGTCACCAGTGCCCAGTTCCATTTGTTCCTTTTGTAATAGAGAAATCATGTGGTGTTCTGGCTGCCCAGTAAAACCTTTGTTCATGATGCCCAGGTACACTAGCAACTCTTGTCTTTGCCTTCACCTGGGTCTCCCTGGAGCACACCTATGATCACAGGGACAGCTGGGCTCTAGTTGGAAGGCCCCAAAGGTGTACTGCCTTGTCGTTCCTTCCATCTACAGCAACATGGGAGAAATCTATCTTTTGAAGTATACCTAGGGATTTCATTTTATATAGGGTCTTTTTATTTAGGGGTGTTGGTAGGTATATGATGTTTTCTAATGACAATTCTATTTTGTTATATGCCATTGTTTATGCCCCACCTGGCTGTCCTTTTCTAAATTGGTAACCTTAATTGAACAGGTCTCCCTCGTTTCACTAGCTATAGAGTATGTGCCAGGTATGTGTGAAGACATTCACTTGTGTTAGATGTGGTGAGTAAACTCAGGTATGGAGAAGTTGCCATGCAGTTAGGAAGAAAATGGCAGGACTGCAGTCCACTTGACCTATGACCCCAGGTCTGCTGTCCCTTGTTCCTCAAAGGCTTACTATAGCTGAGCTAGCAATGACAGAAGAGAGCACACTACAAATATTCAGCAGCTTTTCACTGTTACATAAGAGCTCAGCAGTGAAACCTTTAGAAAACTAAATACATGTCAGCTGTCAGTGGCTCACACCTATAATCCTAGCTACTCAGGAGGCTGAGAACCAATGATTGCAGTTCAAAGCCAGACAAGGCAGGAAAGTCCTTGGAACTCTTATCTCCAATTAGTTACCAAAAGCCAAAAGTGGAGCTGTAGCTCAAGTTTACTTATAACCTGACTTCTGGAATCAAAACCATTTTGTACAACTACTTAAGCCAGAAGTAGAACTGTGGCACAAATGGTAGAATGCCAGCTTTGCGTGAATAAAGCTAAGAGGCAGTGCCCAGGCCTTGAGTTTAAGCCTCATTAATGATACAAAAAGAAAACTAAACACATAACTTTTACATAAGTTAACAGTTTCCTTCAGCCCTTTCATCACAGTAGATACCTACCCGGGGACACATTTTGTTGATGAACACAGGTTCCAGTCACCTTGTCTGATATCTGAACTGGCTCTTTGGTACCCTCTACAACTCTAGAAGGAGTCACTGTGCAGCTTCTGGTCCTCATAACCCTGCCCATCTTGAGCATTGTCTGGGTCAGACCCAGTGGCTGTATGCCCTTACCTCCCAGCTTCTTTCCCTACCATGGTCCCCTTCTATCTGAAAGCCCTTGGAATTTTCTCCCTTGAGAATTAAGAGATGGGAGTATCATAGAGAGGCACTTTGAGGCATACCTTAGATATAGCCTCCTCTATCTCTACACCGAATTTTCAAGCTAGGCACTTGATTCACCAAGCTTCAGTTTACTCACCTAAAATGTGCCTAATGGTGTGTGGCAAGGACTAAACAAGAAAATGTAGGGGTGCCTACCTCTGGCTTAGTGGAGTTCAATGAAGGGAATTCTAGGTCTGTCCAATGGAGTTGTAGAGTTGTATGGTCCCTGGCAACATTAATGTCATCCCTACTGCTTCCCCACCCACCTCCCCAAATCCACAGAAGTAACAGTATGTGGTTGAAATACTTTTCTTTGGAAACATCACTTTCCTTTTCCTTTTTTAAGCAAAGCTACAGGGGAAGAGGAAATGACACAGAGACCTCAAAGAACCCAACTTGCTTTTGTGTTTTGTCCCATGCTGGACATACCTACACTGAATTGGATGCTATGGACCTAACTGGTCACAGCTGGTCAGTCCTGACCTTACCATAAAGTAGTACAGGATGGAAAGGAACTTGCCCTGGTATGCTCAGTAAGTGTTAGTCAGCACAGAGCCTAGGACTTGAGACCTGTTGGCAAGGGGGTCAGATCAATCCTGTCACTTGGGTTCCACACAATATTAGACACCTAGGCAATGGTCAGTGTTAAAAGTGAACTCATAGACTGTCACTAGGCCATTTAACTGACAGTCCTTCCCACTGCAGAACCAGGAAACTGCTGAGTAACAAGCCAATAACTAAAACTCAGGTTCACAGCTGTCTCAGTCACACATGGGTGGTGCACCAGGCTCAGCTACTGAAGCTGAATGGCTTCCACAAATAATTGCTTCCCCAGAAACAATTCCTCTGGGTGTCAATGAAGGCATTGATCCCCAGCCTTCCCCTCAGAGGACGTGATTATCCAGTCTGGCTAGATGAGGAACTAGGGAACCAAATTCACCTTGTAAACAGAGGAAATGGAACAGATGAGGCAGGGTCTCTGCTGCATTCACTCCTTCCTCAAGAGTGTGGTGGCCTATGTGAACAAGTGGCATTGGAAAGGGCCCTCTCACAGGTCTGCTTCTCCCTTCAAAGGCATGGGTGCAGCCCTTTAGGCTTGCACCTCCTTTTGGTATTGTTTATGGGTGCTTTGAGGAGGTTCTGAGCCATCTGACCCAGGGTGGAGTCCAAGGTCTTGACAAGGTCACTCTACGCTTGGGCCTACTGTGGGCTTTGGTACAGACAGATTTGAATGTGGACCAGGACCCCAGCTGCACTGTTTCCTTACTCCATAACAAAACCTTGGACAGTTGTAACTTCTCAAGCTTCAGCATACTATCTGAATCCTATCTGCTTTATTTTTTCTTTTAATCAAAGTAATAACACATAAATATTGAAAGTCAAACAATACTGTAAGGCTGCTCACTTAAACAGCAAGTTCTGTTCATTCTACCAAGCTCCTCAGTCCTTATTTTATTTTATTTGTCCAAGGACTGCAGCTTGAACTCAAGGCTTTGCATTGTTGCCTGCCTTTTTTTTTTTGCAAAAGAATGGTGCTCTACTACTTGAGCCATGTCTCTGCTTCTGGCTCTTCGATGGTTAATTGGAGATTAGAGTCTCATAGATTTGTCTGCCCAAGTTGGCTTTGAACAACAATCCTCAGATCTCAGCCTCCTGAGTAGCACGAATTATAGGCATGAGCCACTGGCACCCAGCTAAACTCCTTAATTCTTAATCCACTGCTTTTAGTTCTCTTGATGGTGTCTTCTATTTTCTCCTTATTTCTCAATAATTATATTGCTATTTTTCTTTTATCCTTAACACTTCCTTCTATTATGAAAAATGGGCTCTATAGCCACTTCCATACATACCCTCCCCATCCTTCCTGTGTCAATGTTGCATTGTTAGATGTTTGAAACTACCTTATGTAAACATTGTTCTTTGCTAAGCCAAAAGTAACATAGTCTCCTTTCTGAGATAATTCTTTGCTTTTCCTTAAGTTACAATGGTCTCAGTTTTTCATTTGCCTTTTAACTTATTTTTTAATACTTTATGCTCTTTACAAAACCACGAACCTGACCAAAGATCATAAGCTCTTCTCAAAATGTCTAAGCCCATCCATTCTTATGTATTTTGTGTTTGGAGGAGACATCACTCCAGGAGTCCCTTGCCTTCTTGCTCCATTCCAGTGGCCCTAACAGTGAAGGAACTGAGCCTAAGAGACAATAAAGGTGGGAAGCGCAGGCCAGGCCAAAAGATGTAGTTACAGCTTCAGACCCAAGAATGCTACAGCTCAATGGGGCAGAAGACATGTAAGTAGTATTGAAGCACTGGCCCTGACTGCAGAAAGCAGAGACAGGTCTCTCTGTTATTCTGAGTGAACCTTCCTAATGGGTGGCCCCCCAGC
The DNA here is from genome assembly GCF_023159225.1 of Perognathus longimembris pacificus. Classification (NCBI taxonomy): domain Eukaryota; kingdom Metazoa; phylum Chordata; class Mammalia; order Rodentia; family Heteromyidae; genus Perognathus; species Perognathus longimembris. The sequence continues at coordinate 37,036,593 of NC_063170.1, forward strand.
TCATTCCCAGCCACTATCCCAGGCAGATCTGAGAATGAGCTGGTCCTAAATTTGGCCTAACAACCATATCTATGCTTTTTAAAGACTGTCAGACTAAAGAATTCCTCTCAGGATCACCAGCACTGGCTCATCTTAGACAGGGCTGCTGTTTGTCACTGTCCCTCATCTCCTCCATCAAGGGGAATGAGCCACTGAGCTCCACATTGTAGGGGACTCTTCCAGTTCAGAGGAGACTAAGGACAGCACTGAGGAGCACATGAAAATTAAGATGATGCTGGGGAACCTAGGTCCAAGGGCCTAGTACTTCAAGTCCACACATAGGCAACTACCAGCCTCGGTGATCCAAGTCTTTAAAGGCAATATGCATTCCCAAATGGAATGGAGAGATCCTCCTGAGTTGAGAGTCAAACAGTTCTATCTGTGCTTCATATCAAAGTGGCTGGTGAATTAAGAGGCCTCTGATGACCTATTCAGCTTTTTAGGACCCACTCACACAGCAGCTGTGCATGAGACTGCCATGCATTTATTCCTGCAAGCCATACCACCAAGGACTACCCCAGGAAATAGGGTGAGGGTACAGAGCACATCTCTTCTGCCATAGCCAGCAAGAGACACAGCAGAGGTGACAGAAACACTTGGGAGATGGAAGACGCATAAATCTCATATGGCCACATGCTTTCTACACAGACAACTCACCAGAATTTAATCTGCAACTCAGATTCAATTGGCCAAGGAAGAAGAAACTGTGTGGTTGTCATAGCAACACAAAATTGCCCAGGATCTGGTTGGTCTCTAAGGAAGGGAAGCAAGCTGAGCCTCAATCTCCCTGGTAGAGATGTTGGAGAGAATGGGAGGTCAGGCTGGACATGATTGCACTGAGTTGGATGCATTCTTTCCACCACTCCAGCTCGGGTTGAGGATGTGTCATACAATGGTATGCAAAGTAACCTGTCTGGCTCAGGTCCCTTACTTGAGCCTAGGGACCAGATTGCTCAGTATGGAAAATTCCAGAAGCAGTCCCTGCTGAGGACCAGTTTTTCCTTCTGAGGGCTAGCCCCTCCCCAGAGCAGCTCCAGCTCAGACATGGAGGGTGCTTCTCTTCCTGCTTGCTAATCTTAGTGTTCATGCCTGTGGCCTGGCCAGGGATGTGAATACAGCCCAGAACACTCCTTGAGTCCAGTTTGAAGGATCAAGGGACAAAGCCTCACCCTGAGTGCCAAATAAAGCTAGTGTGTGAGCGCTAGAGGTGTGGCTCAAGCAGTAGAGTATTTGCCTAGCAATCACAGGGCTCATAGTTCAAATCCCATTTCCATAAAACAGCTCAATACCAGTGGCTCTTATAATCTTAGCTACTCAGCAGGCTGAGATAGGGAGGATATTGATTCAAAACAAGCCCAGGCCAAAAAGTCCACAAGATACTATCCAATTAACCAGCAAAATTTCAGACTGGAAGAGTGGCTTGAGAGGTAGATTGCAATTGTGAGTGAAAAATCCAAGTAATAGCAAGGTCTGGAGTTCAAGCCCTAGTATTGGTGCACATGTGCAGACAGACAGACACACACACACACACACACACACACACACACACACACACACGGCTGATGTAGGCCTAGGTGGCATTGTATGATACGACAGAAAATTGTCCAAATGGGGAAGGAGTTAAGCATCAGGAAATTTCTCTGCCCCTAAATCTGCCTTATGATTGTTTTACCCAAGAGCCAATGCTCTGGGCCCCCAAGACCCAATGCTCTGGGCCCCCAAGACCTACCCACCTCCAAGCCTCTGAGGCCAATCTAACCAGCCAAGTGTCAGATGTCTAGTTACTGTCTCTGGGGCATGCCAACAGGTAGAGTTCCTCAGACACCTAAAACATGAATGATGAATAGTTGACTATGGTTCTAAGGGCTGGGAACCAGAGAAATGAAAAGGCCAGATTTTTAGGGAGGAGAATGTGGTAGGCCTAGGTTTGTGGGATCTTAAGCCTTAGAGGTGGTATTTGTGAGGTTCTTCACCACCTCCAGCCTCTGGCCTGCCAGAACTAGGACAACTCCCATCTTTCTTGGGGAAACACTGGGTCGCTTAGCAGATGTGACCCTATCACCTGATTCACTTCAGAGAGAGAAAAGACCCCAGGGCCCATTGTCTACAGCCCAGCCCACCTGGTGATGGGGCGACTGCCTTGGGACTCAGCAGCCCTTATTGCTTCTGCTGCACAATCTGTGGGCTCTCCCACATGTCCAATTAGTGATCATTGAAAGCAAACTGTATGCATGGGAGAGTAGTGGGCCTGGAGCTCTAATGTTCTTGTGAGATCTTTGAGGCACCAAGATTCCTGGGACAAGTTCTTCCCCACGGGTATGGGATCTCCCATGGGGCTGGTGAGATGAGATCCATGTACAGTCAGACCTCTGCTCTCCAAAAGGCTTAGGTTGCACTGCCACCTCCTACCCTGAGCAGAGCATTTCAATCACCCTGAAATTCTTCCCACCTGACACAAAGCTATGGCTCTTCACCAGTCTCTAGGACCAAAGGTAGAGGAGGCTCAGGTCCTAGTGAGGGAGATACAAAGGACCTGAGTTTCTGAATCCTTCACTGACCTTCAGTCCCAAACTCCATCTGTGGAAGTACTTGACTGGGTACATACTTGTGTTTCCCTTCGGAGCCAGAGGACCAGAGGCCCTTTCTAAAGGTGAGATCTCCCCTTATTTTCTACTTTGTTTCTTCCCCTATGACCCTGCCTTCTTCCCTTCAGAATAGAGATGGGGTATCCAGAGGCAAAGCACCTTCTGTGTCAAGTCCAGGCCAAGATTCTGGATCCTGTAGTGCCCTCCCTTCCCACAGGCTGTGGTCATGATCTGATGACAGAGGCTGTGATGGTGGCACAGAGTGAGCATGTGGAAGAAAGCCCCCAACACCCCCACCCCAGGCTAGGCAGAGTATGCTCCTCACTCCTCTCTCCACAGTGCTTTGTTGATCTTTGCCCATGGGTGTCTTTGTCCTGGGCACTGTCAGGCCTCCCTCTTGTGGACTTAGACCCTGTGTCTCATCTTAGGATCACCCAGGGCTTTTGGCTGGAAAGCTCACATCTGGAAGCCGGTCTCAGTACTCAAACACCCACAGGTTGGGATTATAGGTGCCAGCTCTTGGGACTAGCCTCATTTTCAACTCCTGGGAAATGGGCTTGTTCCTGTGCAGCAGGTGCCCAGAGTGGGCAGAGGCTTTGCTGACTGCAGCCACTAGAGGGCAGGACCCTCCTGTGTGTTTCCTCCAGAGGGCTGGCAAGCCAATGAACAAAGCAGATGGGACACACCAGCCCAGTGGGCTCTGGGTGCAGTTGCTGCAAGGCTGCAGGGCTGCAAGCAGGGTCCTGTGAAAGGAGGCTGGCCAGAGTCTGTCTGGACAATAAACCTCAATTCGCTCAATCTTTAGGCTTTCCCTTCCTGGGATTCCATCCCTGAGCCTTGGGACCTGAGTCCATTGAGGAACCACCTTGTCTGTCTTGTCTGTTACATATATATTTTTTGTCAGTCATGGGGCTTAAACTCTGGGCATGGGTGGTATACCTGACCTCTTCGGCTCAAGGCTAGTGTTCTACCACTTTGAGCCACAGCACCACTTCCGGTTTTCTGCTGGTTAATTGGAGGTAAGAGTCTCTTGGACTTTTCTAGCCAGGCTGGCTTTGAACTGTGATCCTCAGATCTCAGCCTCCTGGGTAGCTAGGATTACAGGCATGAGCCATGGGTGCCCGGCTCTTCCTTCCTTCCTTCCTTCCTTCCTTCCTTCCTTCCTTCCTCCCTTCCTTCCTTTCTTTCTTTCTTTCTTTTTTTTTTTTTTTTTTTGCCAATCCTAGGCCGTGAACTCAGGGTCTGAGCACTGTCCCTGGCTTCTTTTTTGCTCAAGGCTAGCACTCTGCCACTTGAGCCACAGCGCCACTTCTGGCCATTTTCTGTATATGTGGTGCTGAGGAATCGAACCCAGGGTCTCATGTATACGAGGCAAACACTCTTGCCACTAGGCCATATTCCCAGCCTGCTTTCTTTCTTTCTTTCTTTCTTTCTTTCTTTCTTTCTTTCTTTCTTTCTTTCTTTCTTTCTTTCTTTCTTTCTTTCTTTCTTTCTTTGTTTCTTTCTTTGTTTCTTTGTTTCTTTCTTTGTTTCTTTCTTTCTTTCTTTCTTTCTTTTCTTCCTTCCTTCCTTCCTTCCTTCCTTCCTTCCTTCCTTCCTTCCTTCCCTCCCTCCCTCCCTCCCTCCCTCCCTCCCTCCCTCCCTCCCTCCCTCCCTCCCTCCCTCCTTCCTTTTGTGCCAATAATAGGGCTTGAAATCAGGGCCTTTATCTCTTTCTTGGCTTTTTTGCTCAAGGCTGGTGCTCTACCACTTGAGTCACACTTCTACTTCTGGCTTTTTGCTGATTACTTCAATCCTCGGTTCTCAGGCTCCTAAGTAGCTAGTATTACAGATGTGAGTCATCAGTGCCCCATAAGTCTCCCTTTTTTTAGAACACTGGTGCTAGAGGAACAATGAGGAGAGCCTCCAGGTACAGTGAGGAAACAGGCACACCTTACTGAACCCTATGAAATTAGGTCCAGACAGACAAATCTTGTAGGTTGACCATGAGCCAGGCACCCACATCAGCTCTTTAGAGTCACTGCTGTTGCGATTATATTGTGTTTTTATTTGATGGTTGGTTTTTGAGACAGAATCTTACTTTGAATTCCAGGCTGATCTCAAACTGATCATCATTCTACCTCAGCCTCCCAAAGAAGTGCTAGAATTGCATACATGTGCCACCATGCCTGGCTGAGACTGTCTTGCTTTTGTATTGAGGAAACAGGGGCTTAAAGAGACTGTCATTTTGCCTAAATCACACTACCAGGGTGGTCCAGGATTCTAGCCAATACAGTCCAAACCTGTGTTTGAGCTCCCATGGCATACTATCACACATGCAGAGACACCCTCCTGGGTCACCCACTGAGCAAATAGTGGATGACTAAGTGAACATGTGTATGTGTGCACACATGTTCCAGGGAGCTGTGGCTGTTTCGGCAGGGACAAGGTTGTGACTGTCCCTCATCTGGAGGGAAATCAGGAGCACCTGTCTCTGGGCATAAGGAGCTATGTAATGAGCCCACAATCTATGCCATGACAATCCTCATTTCAGACTATTTGCTGCAATGCTGGCACTAAAACCAGGAGAAAGGTTCCTATTAAGGGGACCAGTGGCAAGTGTTAGGCTTTCTCAGGCTATGCCTGCAGCTGTAGGCATTAGGACCTGCTTTGAGCCCTTAGCTTGGCTTTACTCCTCTAGGTTTGATATGTGTGTGTGTGTGTGTGCGCGCGCGTGTGTGTGTGTGTGCTTGTGTTGGTTGAGGCTTGAACTCAGGGCCTGGGCGCTGCTCCTTAACTTTTTTTGCTCAAGACTGGTGTTCTGCCAATTGACCTACAGCTCCACTTCTGGCTTTTTGGTGGTTAATTGGAGTTACAAGTCTCAGACTTTTCTGCCCAGGCTGGCTTTAAACTGCAATCCTCAGACCTCAGCCTCCTGAATAGTTAAGATTACAAGCATAAGCCATTGGTACCTGGCTTCAGGCTTGAGAATTTCTGCTCAGAGCCAGAGCTGAATGCTTCTGGTTCAAGTAGGTCCTGATATTGCTATGTGTCATATCCCTGATGAGGTTTGACTACTTTGAGACTGATTTCTTCTGTCCCCAAACTGCCAGGAACCACTAGAGAATAATGTTGGGTCTTGGGTTCTGGGGCTACACTGAGCTACTTCCAGCTTTTTATGTTTATGTGGTACTGAGGAATTAAACCCAGTGCTTCATGCATGCTAGCAAGCACTCTACCACTACACCAAATTCCCAGCCCTCTTTTTTTTTTAAGTGTACATGCCAGTTCTGGAGTTTGAACTTGGGCCCTGGGTCTGTCCCTGAGGTTTTTTGCTCAAGGCTAGTGCTCTATCACTTGAGCCACAGCTCCACTTCTGGATGATTTGATGGTTAATTGAAGATAAGAGTATCATGGAATTTCCTGCCTGGGGTGGCTTTGAACCATGACCCTCAGATCTCATTTTCTGAGTAGCTAGGATTACCAGCATGAGCTACCAGCACCTGGCTTCTCACCATCCTTTTGCCAACAGCTTCTTCATTTCCCCCCCTGGTTTTAGTCTTGTCTTTTTCTTCCTGCTTTCCACTTTCAAAAAATATTTTTTTAGGTTGGGCATCTATAATCATAGCTACTTGGGTGTCTGAGACTGGCTTGAGGACAGTTTGAGCAGCAAAATTCACAAGACCTTTTCTCAAGGAAGGGCAGGATGCAGTAGTGCATGTCTGTTATCCTAGCTAACATATGCATGTAGTCCCCAGGCACATGACTAGGTAAGAATCAACACTCTTATCTCAGAGATAAGCAGCAAGCTGGGCACTGGTGGTTCATGCCTGTAATTCTAGCTATTCAGGAGGCTAAGATATGAGGATCACAGTACAAACAAACCTAGCCCAGGCAGAAAAGTCTGCAAAACTCATCTCCAATTAACCACCAGAAAACTGGAAGTGGTACTGTCACTGAAACTGTAGAGAGCTAGCCTTGAGCAAAAAAAGCCCAAGAACAGCACCCAGGCCCCAAGTTCAACAACCAACAAAAGAAAAAAAATAAGCAGCAAAAGTCAGAATTAGATGAATGGCTCAGTAGTAAAAGCACCTGCCTAGCAAGTGTGAGGACTTAAGTTTAAACCCCAATACTACCCAAAAGAGTATTTATTTTTTAATTATGTAATTGTATAGGAAATATATAAGTACATCCTCACTTCAGAAATGTAATGTAAAGATGGAGATAGTGGCTCAAGTCTGAAATGCTAGCTACTCAGAAGGTAAAGATTAGGGAAATAGTGGTTCAAGTCCAGTCCATGAAAAAAAAATTCATGACGCCCCCACCATCTCATTCTGTAAATATCTGGCCACCTGTTATTCCAACTGTGTGGCAATCAAATAGGATCTTTGTCTAGGATCTTTAGCCCTGGCATAAGTGCAAAAAATGAAAGGTAAAAGCAGGATACAATAATGCATGTCTATTATCTTTGCTAAATGGCAGATAACTATCCTAACTTAGGCAGATAGTACTCAGGTTCATGACTGGGTAGGAATAAGACTCTATCTCAAAAATAAGTAAGCACAAAGCCCTGAGTTGGAACCCTGGCACTGCAAAACAAGCAAAATGTAATTACAGCTGGGCATGTTGTATACATGGAGTTGAAGCTTCTCAGGAGATTGAGGCAGAAAGGTTGCTTGAACCCAGGAGTTTGAGGTCAGTCTGGATCACAGAAGGAGTTTCTATCTCAAAAATAATAATAATAAAACGAAATAAAAACACCCCCCCCAGCCTTGGCCTGCTTTCTATAAGCTCAGAATTCATAACGGTTAGCAATTTGGTTTTTCTTTATAAAACAAAAATAACTCATATTACCCAAACTGAAGTTTTATTATATTGCAAAAAAGCATTTTACTAGCATGTGTGTTTAATACATATAACTAACATATCAAATACGGGGTGAAATTTGAAATGGCTGTGTTTCTTCTAGAGGCTGTGCCTGGTTCTGCTGTAGACAATACTGAATACTCTTCCCCCCACTTCCTGCCTCTGTCCCCTCATTTCTGCTGCTTTAAAATTTTAAATCTCAGTTTTTAGAACTTATTTTTCTTTCCCCCACCAATCCCAATTAGATTTGGTTTTGAATAGAGGCAGGTAAGCAGATAGCCAACCTCATCTCCCAGACTCCAGATCTAGAGTGCTTCCTGCAGACCCTCCTCTCTTGTGGGGAAAATGGTGGATTCCCCTCTCCATCCACACATAGCACCTTCAAACCAGCATTTTTTTCTTCCCTCCTTCTCAGTCTGTAAAAATGTCATGCCTACATTTGTATTGATAACCCAAAAGATGAATCTAGTCCCTTCTTCCTGGATATCTAGGCTGTTTCCAATGTAGGGCAGTTACAGACTGGACAGAGGCCACCATGGGACAGGGCCCCACTCCAGGGCTCTCTGTGGGAGGAGCTAGGAAATAGAATTTCTAGCAGAGTGGCAGATACTGAATCATCCTCTAAATAGGCCTATATCTATCCCAAGAGAGGGACTCCTTATAGTTGGTTACACTAACACTTTGCCAAAACCACATCTCCCTTCAGGGCAACTGGGTGAGTTTCCTTCATTATTTAATACATAGGAGTTTGCTCTTTTTTTTGTGGTACTAGGGTTTAGAACTCAGGCTCTCATACTTGATAAGCTGGACATTGACAAACAGATATATTTTTCACTCTTACTTTATTTTATTTTATTTTTTGTTGGTTGTGGGACTTGATCTCAGGGCCCGGATGTTATCTCAGAGCTCTTTTTCTCAAGGCTAGTGCTCTACCACTTTGATCCAGTGGTTCACTTCCAGTTTTCTGGTGGTTAATTAGAAGTAAGAGTCTCATGAATTTTCCTGCCTAGGCTGGCTTTGAATCATGATCCTCAGATCTCAGGCCCCTGAGTAGCTAGAATTACAGGTATGAGCCACTGGTGCCCTGCTCTCCATGGAATTCGAGGCTCAGGAACCCCCCCCCCCCCCCACTTCAGGGCCCTCCAGCTATAATCTGCTAAAACTCTAATAGGAGGTATATTTATGGGTTGCTATAAAAGACACTGGTATACTGGTGATAAAAGCCTCCCAAATTGCTGTAAACCTGCTATTTACTTGTTTATGACCTCGTTCACAGCCAGTGGATTAGATTGGTTTGTCCTGACTGCCTCAGGAGGCAGGCATAGTTCCTAGCCTGTCCTTCAGGGCAGGCTGTGAGAGAGCAGGTGTAGGGCCATTGTCTGCTTCTCTCATAGCAGTCCCTTCTCCAGAGCCTTTGGAGCCTTAGCTCTCTTACTCTCAGTGATTTCTACATAGACTGATTCTATCTATCCAAGGCCCTAAGCAGGATTATTACTTTGGGAAAGTTCTTCATGCCTCTTTCCTATCAGTGTTTCCTACTCTAGAAGTGGTAGCCACCATCTGACTTCTCAGACATCAATTTTGCTGTGCTAGAATATTATCTAAATGTTATCATGCCAAGTGTTCTCTTTTGCATCTGGCTTCTTTTGGTCAGCATCATGTTTAGGTTATCTGTTCTGCTTGTCTAATGTGTGTTCATTCCTGTGACTCAAGTTTTACCATTTCTTTGACTTGGAAGCTGATCTAGGTCGATCAGCAGACATTTGAATTGTTTCCTGTGTTGGGCTATTGTGAATAAAGCTTCTCTGAATATTCCTGTGCAAGTGTTTGTTTGCATTCATTTTTTATTTTTTTTTCAAATTTTTATTATCAAACTGATGTACAGAGAGGTTACAGTTTCATACGTTAGGCATTGGATACATTTCTTGTACTGTTTGTTACCTTGTCCCTCATACCCCTCTCCCCCCTCATTTTTTATTTTTTGTGCCAGTTTTGGGCTTGAACTCAGGGCCTGGGCACTGTCCCTGAGCTTTTTTACTCAAGGCTAGCATTCTGCCACTTGAGCCACAGCTCCCCTTCTGGATTTTGGTGGTTAATTGGTTTTTTTTTTTTTTTTTTTGGCCAGTCCTGGGGCTTGGACTCAGGGCCTGAGCACTGTCCCTGGCTTCTTCTTGCTCAAGGCTAGCACTCTGCCACTTGAGCCACAGCGCCACTTCTGGCCATTTTCTGTATATGTGGTGCTGGGAAATCGAACCTAGGGCCTCATGTATACGAGGCAAGCACTCTAGCCACTAGGCCATATCCCCAGCCCCGTTTTGGTGGTTAATTGGAAATAAGAGTTACATGGACTTTTCTAAAGACCAGGCTGGCTTCAGACTGCAGTCCTCAGATCTCAGCTTCCTCCGTAGCTAGAATTAGAGGGCTAAGCCATCAGAGCCTGGCTCTACTCATGTGATTTTCTATCTTGAGTAAATACTTCAGAGTAGTAGCTGTGTCCTGGGGTATATATGTATGTGTAACTTATAAGAAACTACTAACAGCAATCTGTAAGAACTCTCCTTAGTCCTTATTTTTAGAATGAGTCTGCCCCAGACCCTCTATTAAGAGCCCCTCCATCACCCCACCTGGAGGTATACCTGACTAGTAAGATGGTGACCCAGAGTCCTGTTGCAAGGGAGTGATCTGGCCGACATGGGCAGGTGCAAGAAGAGAAAAGAACTTGCCTTTGTTGAGTCCCAACTGCTAGTCACACACCACCATGATGCACTTCTGAGTGCCGGGGTCTTGCCAGTAATGATAGATAAATATCTGTTGCTTGCAGAGAACCTTGCCTGTACTTGTCAAGGCTGCCTGTCTCTAGCAACCTCTCCCAGATCACCATATTATGTCTCTCACAAGACCCAGCACAAAAGTACTGACAGAAGTTTGTCAAGTTTCCATTCCCCCCACTGGCCAGAGCAAGGCCCACAGAGAGAAGAGACTTTGCCCCTATGGTTATAAACAGAACTGGACAATGACTCATCTGCTCTGCTCCCAGTTTAGGAGAGGAAAATCAGGTTTCCCCACTCAGATCTTTTTGGTGCTTATTAAACCAGCCCCAGGGAAGCCTGGGATCATCAGTTATCTCTTCTGAGAGGCCATGTCTCAAATCTGTGTATAGCAGCAGCCCACTTGGTGCATGCCCACAACAAGCATCAATGAAAAGAAGGATGGATGAATGATTGAATGATTAAGCATTCTTTTACTCTTGGGGAAAAAAAGCTAGCAGACTTCTTTGAAATATTGCCAAGCTTGTTGACAGGTGGAGCCCAAGTCTTATAGTGAAAAGAACCTCTAGATATCTTGGAGTTCAGTGTCCTGATTTCAAACAACCACATGTTACTAGCCAAACTGTAAGGAGAATATAACTGGAATCAGGAAGTGTGTGACTGCCTTGGGATTTTACTCCAGACCTGATAGAATGACTAGATAAGGCTAGTGGGAAATGGAAACTGAAGTCCTTAGTAGTAATTCTCATTAGGAACAAAGGTCACATACCTGAGGAATTAGAAAATATTCTATGAGAAAATTAGGATTTATTTGCCCATATTTCACTTTATACAAAGCTATTGGATGAAGCAAGGTCTGTTAGCATTTCTCCTGATTTTGTCAGTACTAGACAAAAACTTGTTTCATTTCAAATCAGTCCAGAGCTCAAGTTGGGGGCCTAGAAGTTGCTCTTGTTAATTATGGAGAACAAGCTGCCTTATAGTTTCATTAGGCATCAAATAAATCCTAAATGTCCCTGCTTTTGCTTTAAGGCTTCCACACCAACATCTTAACTTACTATATATAAACAATGAGAGAAAAGTGGATGATTGAGAAGGGGAATGGGACAAAGGTCATGGGACAGGCAAGGAATAGTTCTCTACTCATGGCAGAGGCAGGGTATGAAGAGAAGTCCTTGGTGAGTAGAAGGATATTGGCACATGGCCATGAAGAGGGACTGGGAGGGCCAATGCTTACCTCTTCCTTTATGTTCTTCTTTCCTAGGTAGGCTCACCTTGCCAAGTCCTTTCCAAGAACCTGGTGACAGCTTTTTTTCACCAATCTCTCACCCCAAACTCCCAGAGGCATAATGGTCTTGGAGGATGTTTCATACCTAAACTAGCTCTGATCTCTACTCCTTTCCTGATTGTTAGGCTGAAGGCAGGGAGAGGAGCCCTGGGCCCACATAGATTGAGTGACCTGATGCCAATGTAAGCCCCTCAGCCCAGTTGGACTCCAGAACTGGCTTCTGAAGGGTGAGGCTTGGGTATTTGCTTACTTTTATTATTATTTATTTTACTTTTTGGTGGTACTGGGGTTCAAGCTCACACTTGCAGACAAGTGCCCTACCACAAGATCCATGCTCTCATCTCTCTTTTGCTTTCATTATTTTTCATATAAGTATTTGTGTTTTTGCTGAGAGCTGGCCTCAGACTATGATTCTCTTTACCTAAGTTTTCCCACCTAACTGAACCGACAGGTGATAGGGTCTTGCTAACTTTTTGCCTACACTGGCCTCAACCGTGATCCTTCCGATCTGTGCTTCTTGAGTAGCTTGGATTCCAGGCATAAGCCACTGTGCCTGATATATATATATAGTCAGTCTTGGGGCTTGAACTAAGGGCCTGGGCTCTGTCTCTGAGCTTCTTTTGCTCAAGGCTAGCACTCTGCAACTGGAGCCACAGAGCCACTTCTGGCTTTTTCTGCTTATGTGGTACTGAGGAATCAAACCCAGGGCTTCATGCATGCTAGGCAAGCACTCTACCACTAAGCCACATTCCCAGCCTTCTGTACCTGATTTTAATGATGCATTTCTTAGAGTCTATCCCAGTGACTAAGTGATCTATCTATTTAAGGATGAACCAAGGACTTGATGAAAGCTAGACAAGTACTCTACTGCTGAGCTGTACCCCCTCAACCTTTTTCATTTAAAAATTTTTTTGAGATGGATTTTTCTAGTTTGTTCAAGCTGGCCTCGAAGATGCAGTCCTCCTACTTCAGCCTAAGTAGCGAGGATTACAGTGATGTACCATTATGGTTGGCTGTGTATGATTTTTTTTTTTTTTTTGGCCAGTCCTGGTGCTTGGACTCAGGGCCTGAGCACTGTCCCTGGCTTCTTTTTGCTCAAAGCTAGCACTCTGCCACTTGAGAGCCACAGCGCCACTTCTGGCTGTTTTCTGTATATGTGGTGCTGGGGAATCGAACCCAGGGCCTCATGTATACGAGGCAAGTGCTCTTGCCACTAGGCCATATCCCCAGCCCCTGGCTGTGTATGATTTTTGAAAAGGTATTTATTAGGTATAATGTAATACTGTATAATTAATTATGAATTATATTTTATTATACTATTTTACTGTATTATTAATATATTTAACACATCATATAGTTGCTGTTAACTAAGAGGAATGAAAACACATATTCACAAAAGATTTGTACATTAATGTCTATAATTTGGACATTTGAGTTGCCTAAACTAAATTATCCAAAATATTTATCAACAAAGAAATAGATAGGGGCTGGTAGAATGGCTCAATGGTAGAACACCTGCCTAGCAATTTCAAAGCCCCGAGTTCAAACCCTGGTACTGCCAAAACAAAAAAAAGAATAAAGGAATGGACAAACAAATTGCAATCTAGCCATGCAACGGAATACTACTTATTCAACAATAAAAAGGAATGAACTTCCCATAAAAATGTGGAGTAATCACATAATCATTATGTCTCATGAACAAAGACAGATAAGAAAGAGTACCTACTGTATTAAAAAAAAAAAAGAGCCTAGAAATATTGGGAGTTGAACTTATAGGTTTTTGCTTGCTAGACAGGTACTTTACCATTTGAGCCACAGTCCCAGCCCAGACACAGAAAACCTTTTCATATTTGAAAATAAATAGGAAAGCACTTATCTTCTTAACTGTAGCAATGGTCTCATGGATATATTTACATGTCAAACAAATTGTACACTTTATATGTGTGTAACTTACTTTGCTTCAATTAGATTTTAGTTATGCAGAAAAGACATTTTTCATTAAAAATACTATTAATATTGTTAATAGCCAGATGACAGTGGTTCACGCTTGTAATCCTAGCTCCTCAGGAGGCTGAGATCCAAAGAACTATAGTTTGCAACCAGCCTAGGCAGTAAAATCTGTGAGACTCCATCTTCCAAATAGCTAGCAAAAAGCAGAGATGGAGGTATGACCCAAGTAGTAGAGCATTAGATAAGCAAGGGTAAAGTCTTGAGTTCAGATCCTTGTAGTAGCAAAAGAAAATTATTAAAACTGTTTAGATATTTTTGCTTAATGTCATTTAATATATTTTGTGAGGGCAAAATAAAAGTATTTATAAGTCATATCCTATTTTATTTCTTATTATTTATTTATTTATTTTTTTTGCCAGTCCTGGGCCTTGGACTCAGGGCCTGAGCACTGTCCCTGGCTTCTTTTTGCTCAAGGCTAGCACTCTGCCACTTGAGCCACAGTGCCACTTCTGGCAGTTTTCTGTATATGTGGTGCTGGGGAGTCGAACCCAGGGCTTCATGTATACGAGGCAAGCACTCTTGCCACTAGGCCATAACCCCAGCCTACCCTATTTTATTTCTCAAAAGAAAACAAAACACAACCCTGCATTTGGGGCTGGTGGCATCACTCAAATGGTAGAAGCACCAGATGAGCAACAAGCTAGCCAAGATTGAGGCCCTGAATTCAAACCCTAGTACATGGAAAAGAAAACAAGCAATAAATAAGTATACAGCCAAAATATTTCTTTAAAATTTCTATTTTTTATAATATATGTAGTATTTTACTAGACTATTCTGTGTATGTTAAGTAGTATGACATAAACATAGATAAACTACTAGAGAGTGAATGCTCAAAACTTCTCAGATATAGAAACAGTAGTTCAAAGATAAATGCAAACAGTCATGTTCTGTAATCATTATTCCTTGGGTATTCTATAGGATTGACATAATATTGAGCTGAAATTACTGAGTAATTTAACCTTAAAGATAATAAAGAAATCTGAGGCTGTAGTAGCTCAGAGGTAGAGTACTTGCAAGGCCCTGGGTTCAAGTTTCAACACACATATACACAGGAATACTCTTCTAAGATACACGGCAACATTGAATTTCAAAAGTAGACAGCAAGGGGGCCCACCCTATGGTGAAGTTTTTGTTTTGTTTTATTAATTGTTATTACAGAGGTGAAGTTCAGAGAGATTACAATTACATGAGTCAGGTAATGAGTACATTTCCATTGTACAGTGACTTCTGTTCCCTCACACTCTCCCAGTCCCTCCTTCCTGTCTCCACCCATAAGTTGTATAGTTCACCTTTATCAATGTCTGGTGAGCTCCACTGCTGCACTTTTTCACCCTTTCCCCTGAGTTCTGTGCCCTCCCCTCAATCCTTCTGAAGATGTACACTTGAATATACAATACATAAGGTAAAGAAGACAGGATCATCAAAAATTAAAAATTAAAAAGAAAGAGACCTCTTATTTCTATATCTTGGAGTTCATTTATATATATATATATGATTTTATATAAATATGAAGAGGCACTTAGGCATTGCACCTTTGTGTTTCTCTCCTAAGAGTATCTTCTTTTAGTCTCACAGTGTGTGAGTTTGAGAATCCTGTATAATTTATCATATTTCAGTGCATTTTAGATCTAATTTCTTTTTTTAATTTAATGTATTTATTAATTGAACACAAATTTTTTTGACAAGGTGTTGTGCAAAAAAGGGTACAGTTACATAGTAGGGCAGTGTGTACATTTCTTGTGATAGCTTATGCCCTGTTTTTCTTTCCCTTCTCTAGGTCAGGTAGACATATATACAATACACATTGTATCAAGAACATATACAGTATCCACGTGGCCAAGCCCAAGAAAATTCGCCAAGGGCTTTAAATGTAATGTCGATATTAGACAATATGTCGACAGTAGTCTTATATGAACGTACATACATAGCTTTTAAGCTATTGTATTCCACTGAGAGGTCAATTCTTGACCTTTATATGTTGAGTAGTTGTTTGGTTTTAGTTACATACTGTTGGGTCGCTGACCCAATCCTGTAGGAAATACCATTTGACAAGCAGTTTTTGGTTTCACAGACCTGGTCTCTACTGTCTCTCCGTCACCCCATCTTAACAGTCATATATCAGGGAGATCATGCCCCTTTGTTTTCTGTGTTCTAGGCTTGTCTCGCTCAACATTATTTGTTCGAGTTCTGACCATTTCCCTGCGAATAACAATATTTCACCATTCCTAATTGCTATGTAGTATTCCATTGTGTATAGGTACCATATTTTTTGGATCCATTCATCTGTGGAGGGGCATCTGGGTTGTTTCCATATTTTGGCTATTGTGAATTGTGCCACGATAAACATGGAAGTACAAATGTCTTTTTGATATCTTGGGGCCTGCTGTTCTGGATAGATGCCTAGGAGTGGTATGGCTGGGTCATAGGGTATGTCTATATTGAGCTTTTTGAGAAACCTCCATACTGTTCTCCAAAGTGGTTGTACTAATTTGCACTCCCACCAACAACGGAGAAGGGTTCCTCTTTCCCCGCACCCTCTCCAGCATTTGTTGTTGCCTGAGTTCAGCATATAGGCCATTCTAACTGGAGTGAGGTGGTATCTCAGTGTTGTTTTTATTTGCATTTCCTTTACTGCCAGGGATGTTGAACATTTCCTCATATGTTTCTTTGCCATTTTTATTTCTTCTCTTGTGAAGTCTCTCTTTAGCTCCTTTGCCCATTTCCTAATAGGTATATTGGGCTTGGAGGGGCTTAGTTTTTTGAGTTCTCTGTAGATGACAGATATTAGGCCTTTGTCTGTTGCTGTGCTGGTAAAGATCCTTTCCCATATGGTTGGCTGTCTTTCTATTTTGGTGGCTATGTCCTTAGCTGTGCAGAAACTTTTTAATTTGTAGTAGTCCCATTTGTCGAGTCTCTCCCCTATCTGTTGTGCCCCTGGGACTCTATTCAGGAAGTTCCTTCCTGTGCCTATAAGTTCTAGTGTCTTTCCTACTCTGTCCTTCAGTAGTTTCAAGGATTCAGGTCTGATGTTGAGGTCCTTGATCCATTTTGAGTTGATCTTGGTGCATGGTGATAGGCTTGGGTCTACTTTGAGTTTTCTGCATATGGCTGCCCAGTTCTCCCAGCACCAGTAGTTGAAGAGGCTATGTTTATTCCATTGTATGTCTTTAGCTCCTTTGTCAAATATCAGCTGACTGTAAGAGTGTGGTTTTATTTCTGGATCTTCAATTCTAATCCATTGGTCTTCTGATCTGTTTTTATACCAATACCAGGCTGTTTTTGTTATGATGGCCCTGTAGTAGAGCTTGAAGTCTGGTATTGTGATACCTCCTGCACTGCTTTTTTTGCCTAGAATTGCTTTGGCTATTCTAGGTCTTTTGCTGTTCCATATGAATTTATGGATTGCTTTCTCTATTTCAGTGAAGAATGTGACTGGGATTTTGATAGAGATTGCATTGAATTTGTATAAGAATTTGGGCAATATGGCCATTTTCACTATATTGATTCTGCCTACCCATGAGCATGGGAGGTCTTTCCATCTCCTTGTGTCTTCTTTGATTTCCCTTATTAGATTTTTATAGTTCTCATTAAATAGGTCCGTCACGTGCTTGGTTAGGTTGATCCCTAGGTACTTTATTCTTTTTTTTTGGCTACTGTACGTGGAATTATTTTCATAATATCCTTTTTTGCTTGTACATTGCTGGTGTACAGAAAAGCCGCTGACTTTTGTGGATTGATTTTGTATCCTGCTACTTTGCCAAACTGGTTTATTAGGTGTAGGAGTTTGGGTACTGAGTTTTTTGGGTCCTTCAGATATAAGATCATGTCATCTGCGAATAGGGATAACTTGATTTCTTCCTTGCCGATGTGAATCCCTTTGATGTCCTCCTCTTGCCTTATTGCTATGGCTAGGGATTCCAGCACTATGTTGAAAAGAAGTGGGGAGAGTGGATATCCTTGTCTTGTTCCTGAGTTTAGGGGGAATGATTTAAGTTTCTCTCCATTTAATATGATGTTAGCAGTTGGTCTGCTGTATATGGCTTTTATTGTTTTGAGGAATGTTCCATCTATTCCTGTTCTCTTCAGAGCTTTTAATAAGTATGGATGTTGTATTTTGTCAAAGGCTTTTTGGGCATCGACTGAGATAACAATGTGATTCTTGATTTTAGTTCTGTTTATGTGGTGAATTACGTTGATTGATTTACGGATGTTGAACCATCCTTGTGACTGTGGGATGAAGCCTACTTGTTCATGATGTATAATTTTCTTGATCAGTTTCTGGATCCTGTTAGCTAATATTTTATTGAGGAGCTTTGCGTCTGTGTTCATTAGTGATATTGGTCTGTAGCTCTCTTTTTTTGGGGGGTCTTTGCCTGGTTTGGGAATGATTATGATATTAGCTTCATAGAATGAGTTTGGGATTTCTCCCTCTGTTTCTATTTCGCGGAAGAGTTTGAGGAATATTGCTATTAGCTCCTCACTAAAGGTTTTATAGAATTCGTTGGTGAATCTATCTGGGCCTGGGCTTTTCTTTTTTGGGTGGTTCTTGATTACCCCCTGTCTCTCACTGTAAGTTATTGGTTTATTTAGTTGATTTATTTCTTCTTGGTTCAGTTTGGGCAGTTTATACTTCTCTAAGAATTGATCCATGTCTGTAAAATTATTGTTTTTAACTGAGTAGAGGTTCTGGCTCCTTATGATTGTTTGAATATCGTGTGTACTTGTTGTAATTTTTCCGGTGGAGTCCCTGATTTTACGTATATGAGTCTCTTCTCTTCTTTTTTTTGTAAGTCTTGTGAGGGGTCTGTCAATTTTATTTATTTTATCAAAGAACCAGCTTTTAGTCTTATTTATTTGTTGAATAGTCTTTCTATTTTCAATCAGATTTATCTCTTCTTTAATCTTTGTGATCTCTCTCCTCCTAGTCATTTTAGATTCGATCATTTCTTGTTTCTCCAGTTGTTTTAGTTTCATCATAAGGTTATTCACCTGCTCTGCATCCATTCTTTTAATGTGAGTGCTGAGGGCAATGATCTTGCGCCTCAGTACTGCCTTAGCTATGTCCCATAGGTTTCTTTGTGATGTATTTTCATTGTCATTGTTACTTATGAATTTGTTGATTTCATCTTTAATTTGGTCTGTGGCCCAAGTGTTGGATAACAGTGTGGGGTTCAGCCTCCAAGAATGTGTATAGCCTCTGTGGTAACCGTTGTTATTGAGGGTTACCTTTAATCCACTATGGTCAGATATAATACATGGGATGAAGTCAATACTTTTGTATTTGCTGAGGTTCTTTGTGTGGGCTATGACATGGTCAATTTTGGAGTATGATCCATGGGCTGCTGAGAAGAAGGTGTATTGGGTCTCTGTAGGGTGGAAGATTCTGTATAGATCTGTCAGATCCATTTGGGATATGGTGTTACTTAAGTCCTCAGCTCCCTTGCTGATCCTCTGGGTGTTGGATCTGTCTCTTGGAGAGAGTGGGGTATTAAAGTCTCCCACTATGATTGTGTTTGGGTCTATCTTGTTCTGTAGTTCTGTGAAAATTTGCTTGACATATGTAGGGCCTCTTTTGTTCGGTGATTATACATTTATCACCGTGATGTCTTGATTCTGGATTTTTCCTTGTATTAAAATCTAGTGTCGGGGCTGGGGATATGGCCTAGTGGCAAGAGCGCTTGCCTCGTATACTTGAAGCCCTGGGTTCGATTCCCCAGCACCACATATACAGAAAATGGCCAGAAGTGGCGCTGTGACTCAAGTGGCAGAGTGTTAGCCTTGAGCAAAAAGAAGCCAGGGACAGTGCTCAGGCCCTGAGTCCAAGGCCCAGGACTGGCAAAAAAAAAAAAAAAATGTAGTGTCCTTCTTTGTCTTTTTGAGTTGATTTTAATGAAAAGTCCAGCTTTTCTGAGATCAGGATGGCTACACCTGCCGTTTGCTTGGAAGATCTTGCTTCATCCTTTCATTCAGAGCCTGTTTTTGTTCCTTGCTGTAAGGTGTGTCTCTTGTAGACAACAGATGTCAACTTTTTGTTTGCGGATCCATTCTGCCAGTCTGCTCCTCTTTATCGGAGAGTTTATACCGTTTATATTCAAAGAGATCAAGGATAAGAGTGTTTTTTTCTCCTTCCATTTTCTTGTTGTGCTGTTTTTTCCTCTTTTTTTTTTTCTTGTCTTTAGTGAGCTGCTCTTTCTGTTGGGCTCTGGCTATTGTAGTTTCTTTCTGTTTCTGTCTGTGTGTACTGTACGATTTCTGTTGGGTGGGATTCCCCTCTTAGAATTCGCTGTAGGGCTGGTTTTTTATTCACATACTCCTTTAGTTCCTCTTTGCTATGGAAAGATCTGGTTTTCCCCTCGAATGTGAACTCCAACTTCACTGGATATTTTATCCTAGGTTGCAAGTTGTTGGCCTGTAGAACTTGGATGGTGTTCTTCCACTCTTCGTGCTTGGTAGGTTTGTGTGGAGAGGTCTGCTGTTATTCGGATCCTCTTCCCATTGTAGAAAATTTCTTTCTTCGCTTTGGCTGCATTCAGAATTTGCTCTTTATTCTTGAGATCTGAAGTCTTGAATATTATGTGCCTTGGGGTGGCTTTTCTGGGGTCTGGCCTGCCAGGTGTCCTATAGGCTTCAGTTACCTGGATGGGGTCCCTTGTGAGATTGGGGAAGTTTTCTGCAATAACTTTATTGAAAATATGATGAAGTCCTCTGCTCTGGTATTTGGCTCCTTCTTCTATTGCAATTATGCGCAGATTATATCTCTTGTCTTTGTCCACTAGTTCCTGGATTAGTCTGCCCTGAAGCTTCACCGTTTCTTGGAGTGTGGTAATTTTCTGGTTCTTGTCGGCTGCATCATCATCTGAGAGAGATTCTGGATTCCATATGGTCAATTCTTTGTGCTGTGGATTCAATTGCGGAGTTTATGGATGTCAGAGAGCTATTTATGGTTGTCCGATCAGCTCTGATCGTGGAAATTTCTTCCTTTAAAGAGTTGTATTTTAAATCTATTTTTTCATGCATTTCACTTCTCAGGATGTTAAGGTCTTCTTTAACGGAGGTTTGCATTGTATCCATTTTTGCTTCCATTTCTTTCTTGGCTTCCTGGATGTCCTTCAAGACTTCCACTCTAAACTCCTGGAATTGTTTTCTGATTTTGTTTCTGATGCTTTCCATCATTTCTGTTAACATGGCCTCATTTGATTTTTTATTCTCCATCTCCTCTTCAGTCGTGCTGCTTTTTGGAGCAGGCGAGTTGGCTTGCCCTTTGATGAACTGTGTTATATTTCTTTGTGATTTGCGCATCTGGAGATCTGTGGGTAGCTTCCCTGATTTGGCTTTATGCTGGTTCCCGCTGGTCTGTCAGTGGGAGCCTTGTGTCCTGGTGTCCTGGCTCTTGGTTTGGGTTTCGCTGTTGAACCTTGCTTCCCAATGAGTGAGCATGACCTTCTCGGTTGTTGCTGAGGTGGTCACTCTCCCTGCACTTGGAGGCCGGTAGGTTCTGTGTCTTTCTCTGCGGGACAGTGTCCTGGCGCTGTGCTGTGCTGACCCAAGCATGCCCCTGTTGGGGGTTTGCTGGTCACTGATTCAGCGTGGCATGGAGGCTTATTTCTTCTTTGGTTCTTTTTTCCACTCTGTATCTTGGTCAGAGGAGCTCACCTCTCAGGCAGTTCACCTTCCTGTGAGGACCGCTCCGGGGCCGGTGTTGTTGAGGGCGGCCCACCCACTTGTGCGAAATGCGCCAAACTGAGTGGGCACGGGCCAATGGAGAGCTCTGCCCTCCTGTGCAGGTGCGCCTACCAGAGGGGGCGCTGTCACCAGGGGCCCTGCCCACCTGAGCGGGGTACACCTACCAGAGCGAGCCCCGGGTTGTTGGGTTGTGCTTGCGCCCTCCCGTGAGTCCGCTGTGGGGGGCAGTATGTGTGGGCCCCAGTGGGATCAAGTGTCCAGGCGTGGGTTAGCGCCCTCAGACTGCGCCTGTGCTATGAGGGGGGCACGTGATCAAGCCCAGGTGTCCCTGCTGTGCTGGTATTGCCCACCAGCACCTGTGACTTTAGTTGTAAACGTCCTTGAGGTCTAGGTGCCTCGGGTGGGGCTTGCACTGCCTGCAGTCCCCGGGCCCCTGTTGGGAAGGGGGCGGGGCCGGTGCGGCCAGTTCAGACTCCTCAGGGGCCTTGGCGCTGCTGCTCCACCCTTCCCTTGCTAACTCCTGTGTCTTCCCAGAGCCTGATGGGACCTTCCTGCCTGATTTAGGGGTTCTTAGTTCCCTCGGGGTGAGGAGGGAGAGGGAGGGAGATCTAGCTTCTTTGTAGGGTTTGGGTCTCTGAAAGCTGGTCTCCCGTTGGGGGAGGGGGTAATGGGGGTCTCACTGGTCCTGGATTTTGTGTGTGTCCCGTGCCGCTGTTGGTCCTTCGGGGATGGAGTGCTGTGGTGTGGTGAAAGGTCGTGGTGGCATCCCCAGCTCTCCCCTTCTGTGCCACTCGGTTCCCCAGCCGCTCATGTCCATTCCCGGCCGTGTGGACCCGAACTTCCCGTCACCGTGTGTCTTGGTCCGCTCTCTCCTTGGGGTCCGTGGAGTCCTGCTGTCTGGACTCTGTGCTCCCGGTGTGAGTTTTCAGCAGTTGGTCTGCCGATCGCTGGGTCCCCTTTCCCAGCCTGGCCCTGTTTGGGCCAGGGTCGGCTGGTGGGGGGAGGGTACCCCGGAGATTCTCCAGCTTCGTGTAGGTTTTTTTTGCTCTTCTTTTTAGCTCCTTTTTGTCTTCCTGCGTTTCTCCACTGCTTCTGGCTGCTGGTTTTGCTGGGTTCTTGATGGGGTGTTGGGTGCTGGAGTTCCCATCTCGCTATTCAGTTGGAGTGAGTCGGGGTGCCTCCCTACTGTGGCGGCGCCATCTTCCTCCTCCCTAGATCTAATTTCTGTATATCAGAGAAAACATGTGCCATTTGTCTCTCTGAGCTTGGCTTACCTCACTTAACACAATTTGCTCTACTTCCATCCATTTCCCTGCAAATGATATAATTTTATTCTTTATAATGTCTGTGTATAATTGCACTGTGTATAGATACCACATTTAATTGTACTAGTTTACATTACTACCAACAGTACAGCAGGGTTATTTTTTCCCCACCCATATCGCCACCAATATTTGCTATTGTTTGAATCCACAATGTTGGCCAACCTAACTGGGGTAAGATGGAATCTCAGAGTTGTTTTGATTTGCATTTCCTTGGCCTTTACAGCCAGGGATGATAGGCAGTTCTTCCATGTGTTTCTTTGCCATTCTTACCTCTTCTTCTGAAAAGTCTCTTCTTAACTCCTTTTGCCCATTTAGTGATTGGCTTATTAGGCTTACCCGGCATTAGTTTTTCTGGGCTCCTTGTATATATTGGATATTAGGCCTTTGTCTGATATATTACTATTAAAGATCTTCTCCAGTCTATTGGCTGTCTTTCTAGTTTAGTAACTATGTCCTTAGCTGTGCAGAAACTTTTTATTTTGATGTAGTTCCACTTGTCAAGTCTCTCTCCTATCTGCTGTGCTCCTGGGACTCTATTCAAGAAGTTTCTAGCCATATCTATAAGTTGTAATGTTTCTCCTACTGTCTCTTGCAGTAGTTTCAAAGTTTCAGGTCTAACTTTGAGGTCTTTGATCTACTTTGAATTGATACTAGTGCACAGTGTCAAACAGGGATTCACTTTTAGTTTTCTGCATATGGATGTCCAATTTTCCCAACACTGACTGTTGAAGAGGCTATTTCCCCCCATTGTATGTCTTTGGGTCCCTTATCAAATAACTGTAAGCATATGGTTTTATTTCTGGGTCTTCTAATCTGTTCCATTGAACTTTGCATCTATTTTTGTGCCAGTATCAAGCTGTTTTTGTTATTATAGCTCTGTAGTAGGCTTCGAGATCTGGTGTTTTTTTTTTGGTTTTGGTTTTGGTCAGCCCTGGGGCTTGGACTTAGGGCCTGAGCACTATCCCTGGATTCTTTTTGCTCAAGGCTAGCACTCTACCACTTGAGCCACAGTGCCACTTCTGGCTTTTCTATATATGTGGTGCTGAGGTATCAAACCCAAGGCTTCATGTATACTAGGTGAGCACTTTACCACTAGGCCATATTTCCAGCCCTGAGGTCTGGTGTTATAATACCACCCTCCTTACTTTTTTTTTTTTTTTTTTTTGCCTTGAATTGCTTTGGGTATTCTAGGCTAATTGATGTTTCATATGAATTTTTGGCTTATTTTCACTATCTCAGCAAAGAATGTCAATGAGATTTTGATGGAGATTGCATTGCATTTGTATATATGATGTTTTTTTTTTTTTTTTTTAATAGCTAATGTTCCTCTATGAAGCTGGAAATCAGATGAGCAACTATTTTGCAGGTTGGGTGTCACTGGAAGGGATCTCAAGGTACTTTCTGGAATGACCAGAAACTCTTTTATGTGTATGTGCACTTTTGTGACAATAATGAGGTTTGAACTCAGAGCCTTATGCTTTGTAGGCAGGCTCTCTACTGCTGAGGCACACCTCTAGTGCATTGTTTTGTTTTTGACATGGAGTCTCAAGATTGCTCAGGCTGTTCTAGGGCTTATCAGCCTCACAAGTAGTGGGAACTACAAGTGTTCACCACTATGCCCAGCAACATTTTGCATATCAATTGTAGGGGTGGTTGTTATAAGGGATATGGCTCTGTCACCACTCAGAGCTGTATGTATATGAGATTGTACATACATTGTATGTAAAAAATGTGAAAATCTTGATTGTGCTGGTCAAAGCACCATATGGTGTTTTAACACAAAGACTACCAGTTCTGTTGTCTATATCAGTCACTGTATACATTTCTCATGCAATTTCCTTGAGACATTATTCACATACAATACATTTATTTATCTTTTTCTGTGATACAGGAGATTGATTTCAGGAATTTGTACTTGCTAGGCAAGTGCTCAATCACTTGAACCTATCCAAAGTTTTTTTCCTTTTAATGTATGTTACACACACACACACATATATCACACACACACACATATATCACACACACAGGATTTTGTACTAATTTTTTGCCTAGGTTGGCCTCAAACCGTTTCCACCTCCCAAATAGCAATGATTCCAGTCATGTGCCATGCCTGGCCTATTTATCTATGTTTTTGATAATTGTGATCTTAATTTAATCTTTATTATTTATATATTTATGTAGTAGCACTAGGGATTGAATACCAGGCCTATGCAATACCAGTTGAACCACATACCAGTCCTGTGTTTTTTGTTATTGTTGTTGGTCATGGGGCTTGAATTCAGGGCCTGGGAGCTGTCTCTGAGCTTTTTCTCTCAAGGATAGCTAGCACTCTACCATTCTGAGCCACAGAGCTACTTCTGGTTTTCTGGTGGTTAATTGGAGGTAAGAATCTCATGGACTTTCCTGCTCTAGGTGGCATAAAACTGAAATTCTCAGATCTCAGGCTTCTGAATAGCTAGGATTACAGGTGTGAGCCACAAGCACCTGGTTACCAATACTAATTTTATTTATTTCTTTTTGTGCCAGTCCTCGGGCTTGAACTCAGGGCCTAGTCAATGTCCCTGAGCCTTTTTGCTCAAGACTAGTGCTCTGTCACTTGACCTACAGCCCACTTCTTTTTTGTGTAATAATTAGAGATAAGAATCCCAAAGACTATCTGCCTGGGCTGGCTTTGAACAGTGATCCTCAGGTCTCAGCTTTCTGAGTAGGATTACATGTGTGTGCCACTGGCACCTGGCCTCTTTTTACTTTTTTGATACAGGGTTTTGCTATGTTGCCTGGGCTGGCCCTGAACTGTAGAAATCACCCTGCCACAGCCTCTCTAGTAGATGGTACTACAGATGTACATCCCAGCTCTGCCTCAAGTAACCTCTATAAAGTGAATAATTCTATGAGGGTTATTGTATTTACAGAGTTTTGCAGCTATTACCACTATCTGGAACATTTTCATCATTCCAGAAAGAAACCCAAGTCCAAAGACTTGCTTTGCTTTTTTTTTTCATATGCTGCTAAATGTTCTTGGTTGGCTGGTTGGCACTGTGGACTTTTTAAAGTCCATTCAGGGCCTCATGATCTTTTTAAAAAGTATTTATTATTATTATTATTTGCTCACAGCTGGCACTCTATCATTGAGCCACCCCTCCAACCCAGCTCTTTTAGCTGGTTAATTGGTGATAAAGTCTCTTGGACTTTCCTGTCTGGGCTGATTTTGAACTGCAATCCCAGATCTCAGCCTCCTGAGTAGCTGGGTTCTAGGTATAAACCACCAGCACCCAGCTATCTGTGAATTATTAATTTTTTTTTGCCAGTCATGGGACTTGGACTCAGGACTTGGGCACTGTCCCTGTCCTTCTTTTGCTCAAGGTTAGCACTCTACCACTTGAGCCACAGTGCCACTTCCAGCTTTTTCTGTTTATGCAGTACTGAGGAATTGAACCCAGGGCTTCATGCATGCAAGGCAAGCACTCTACCACTAAGCCACATTCCCAGCTCTATCTGTGAATTCTTATTAGCAGGTGAGGTGTTGGAAGTGCAAAAATGTTTAAGAAAAGTACATGCAAAACTGTAAAGTTGGGAACTTCACACCTATTTACTTTTCTCTCCTGACACTTCAATTGGAAGAGAGCTAATATCTAGGGATAGAAGCTAATATCTAGAGATAGAAGATAGAAATGATGTTAGGAAAATGTCCTAAGGTAAGTGATAGAGGAGTTGGGGGTGGGCAGAAGCAAGCTAAGTATTTTAGGAATACAATGAAGGAGGTCAGATGATCTTGGGAAGCTTTTTGGTGGAAGTAGCTTTGGGGCCATGTCTCTTATTCTCCCCTCCTTTTCCTTTCTTTCTTTTTCCTCCTTCTCCTCTTCCTTCTCCTCCTCCTGCTTTTTTTCTCCTTCTTTTTCTCCTTCAGTGTTGAAGATTGAATCCAGAATCTTTCATATGTTAGGCAAGTGCTGTACCATCAAGCTATGCCCCTAGCAATCATGTACTTTACAGTTTAAGAAGAGTGATTATAATTGGGCACTGGTGGCTCACATCTCGAATCCTAGCTACTCAGGAGGCTGAGATCTGAGGATCATGGCTTGAATCCAGCCCTGGAAGGAAAGTTCATGTGAGACTCTTTATCTCCAGCCACTCAAAACTCACAAGTGGAACTGTGTGTCAAATTGGTAGAGCACTTGCCTTGGGCAAACAAAGAGCTTAGTGACAGCACCCAGAACCTGAGTTCAAGCCCCATGACTGACAAAAAAGAGTGATTATTATAATTATTTTGTCTTTGGATTCTCAGGACATAGCCATAGCAAGATAGGTAGCTTCATTCCTGTTTCACAGAGATGAGGAAACAGCCTGGAGAGGTATAGGCTCCTACAAAACTCCCACCGAAGGTTTCTGAGAAGCTGTGACTAAATCTGAACTTGACCTCCAAGCTGTCTACCACCAAGCCATTGTTTTTTTCCCTCCCAACATGGTGTAGGCAAGAGCTTTGCCTGGGTAGGATGCAGACATCAAGACACAAAGTTGGAGCAGGGTAAGTATTGGGAGAACTCATAATAGCAGTCTCTCTCCTAGGGCAGCAGGGTCAGCATAACCAGCTGGGCCTCAGTGGAGTGGCATAGGGCAAACAAGAGACAAAGACTGGAGTCATCAAGAGGCTTGATTTCTGCCTGACAGTCTTATAATATTTGAATAAACTGAAAAATAACATGTATCCTGGTTGGGAAAATGAAATGCTGTTTCTTGTTAAAAGTAGTTACTAGATTTAAGAATGGCAAAGAAACCTGGCCATAAAGGAAATGCAAATCAAAACAACCCTGAGACACTATTGTACCCCAGTTAGACTGGCCAATATTCTGAATTTGGACAACAACAGTTGTTGGTGGGGATGTGGAGAAAGAATCTTACTGCACTGCTGGTGGGAATGTAAACTAGTGAAACCACTCTGGAAAGCAGTCTGGAGGTTCCTCAAAAACAAAACAAAACAAAACAAAACAAAACAAAAAAAACCCCATAGACCTACCGGTAGCTACAACCCAACCATACCGCTTCTAGGCATCTACCCGGAGCATCATGAATCAGGATATGACATAGACACCTGCACACCCATGTTCATTGCTGCACTATTCACAATAGCCAAGATATGGAAACAGCCCAGATGCCCTACAATAGATGAATGCATACAAAAAATGTGGTACCTATATACAATGGAATTTTACACAGCCATTATAAATAGAATAAGATAATGTCATTGGCAAGGAAATGGATGGAACTAAAATCATGTTAAGTATGGTAAGTCAAGATCAGAGAGACAAATGGCGCATGTTCTGATATGCAGCAATTTAAATTCAATGGGACATGACAAATTATACAGGATTCTAAACACTCACATACAGTGAGACCAAAAGAGGAGAGTCTTAGGAGAAAATCACCTAGTTGTAATACTCAAGCACCTCTTCATATGTATATAGAATAATATACTACTGAAATGAACTCCAAAGATAAGGAACCAAAGGACCTTCTCAATTTGTTTTTTCATTTTCTGATGACTCTGTATTCTTTACCTCATATATGGTGTGTACATGTACATATCTGAGGGAAGGTGGAATCAGTGGAAAACTGGTGAAAAAGTGCAGTAGTGGAGCTCCCTGGCTGCACTGGACAGTGAAGGTCTCCACCCATTTGTGGGTGGAGACGGGAGGGAGGGAATGGGAGAGAATGAGGGAACAGATGAAACTATGCAAAAGGAAGGAAATGTACTTATTACCTGACATATATAAATGTAACCCCACTGTATATCACCTCTCAAACAATAATAATTATAAAAAATTAGTTCCTAGATGAATGTAACTTTGTACTATCCTCAGCATATTTTTGGAACTAAAAATATAATTAACAATAGGTACTTAATAAGACATTTACTAAACACTTATTAAATGCCAGACATTGAGCTTGTGAGGCATATGTTACTTTTATTCCCATTATATAGACTATAAGGCCTAAGGAGGTAAGTAACTTGCCAATTTCACAAGGCTGCTAAGTGCTGGACCAGGATAGATGGTCTCTCCTCAAAGCCAATGCTCTTAATTATTATGTGAGTAATTATCTTGGAATGTGCATGGACACATAATCCAGTGAAGAGAACAAGTGATATTTTGAAAAATGAAGACCTCAAGAGTGGGAATTTAGCCTTGTAAGATGTCAGAAGCTATTTCAAAAGACCAATATTAATAGCCACATAGTATTTGCTCAAACCAAGGTCTATGGAAGGAAATGGAGAATTCAGACATATACCAACCCAAATCAAAAGCCTAGCATAAATAAAGAGTAAGGGAAGAATTATTTAGTAAGTGGTTACTGCATAAGAAATAGCAATTGGTGACAGAGGCAGTGAATTAAATTCACATTTTACTCCAAAATAAAGCAAAACAAAACTGAGGCTGACAGTCATCAAATAGTTAAATATGAGATCAAACTGTACAAATGAGCAGAAAATAGGCTATCAGATGGATGGAAGAATGCTCACTTTAGCCATCATTAAGTAATGGAAAAAATTGTTCAAAGTTAGAAGAGGTTCAAGTCCTCAACAGATGAATGGATCATTTATTGGAGGGGAATAGTGACAGTAAATGCATGGAAGATCATTTGTGTTTGAATGTTCAGTCATCTAAAAAATGCCAAGTAAGGTAAGCTTTATTAGCAGATATTAATAATGTAGGGGAGGAAAGGTGTCACTTATTGCTTAGGAATGTGCACAGAACTACCTACATGTGTTTCTTGAAGGTGGTGGGATGACTGGGAACCTCTTTGGGGAAGTCATCTGGCATTGAAGGCAAAATCACTTGTCATTCATAGCCTGGAAGCTTTTCCACTCTCAAAAAATCATCCCAGTGCAAAACTCAAGGATATATCACCAAACAATCACAAAGAAACAAAGTATATCATATTAAGAATCTAAGTGAATGATCAAGATACTTGCACAACTTCAACTGGTTATGCAAACAAAAGAAAAATTTAAAGTCAAAGTAGCAAATGAAAGGAAACGTGTGGCTGCAACAGTGTAAAAATATGTATCTATTTGGACTGACTCATGCCTGAGAAGTGATATTGTGTAACAATAACGTATACTTTAACATTTTTCTTCCCATCGGTTGCTATCATATTGTCTTTTTAGTGGTGCTTACAAAAAAAAATTGGATTCAAATCCAGACTGTAGCATGATTTAAGAGCAAATTGGTCTGTAAAGTGGGGTGCTTTCCAGGGTGGAAATCAGGGAAAGATGGCACAGTGTCGGTTTCCTAGACTTTCTGGTGGACATGCCTCTTCTCTGATAGACCACCTTGCTGGGCACTCACCGGCCAGGGAATTTGGCGCACGTGTGTGTGTGTGTGTGTGTGTGTGTGTGTGTGTGCGTGCGTGTGTGCGCGCGCGCGCGCGCGCTTGGTGATCCTGTCCCACGGGCGCCTGCGCTTGCGAGGGAAGGGATGAGCTCAGGAAAGGTGCCCATGGGCTTCTCAGACGGAGGGGCTGTCTTGGAGTCAACTTCCAGCGTGCGTTTCCCCTTCTAGCCGGGCTCCGAATCTTCCTGCCGGCCTTCGGAGGAACCTTGGTGCAGGAACACCCAGATAGAGGAGGCGTCACCCTAGGAAGACTGAAGGCATCTCGTGCCCATAAAGGGCCCCGAGTTGGACTTCGCGGACAGAGGACCCATGGGTGTCTCTTTAGGTCTCGGCACGCAGCAGATCCCCGACGTGAGGCAGGCCGGAGGGCGCAGCCTCTTTGGACAGCAGCACGTGCCCATCTGGGATCTGGCCACTGTCCTGCCCTCTTCTCGCTGATGCCATGTAGCCCCAGGGGGTCACGTGCGGGCTCCAGCCCTGCGCTGCGCCCGGGCGGCCGGGACGTCAGGACCGGCCTCGGGGACTCCGCTGGCTTCCCCGCCGCTCAGACCAGAAGCCCAGGGCCTTCCCCGAGTCAGAGCAGGACCAGGATCGGCAAGAGGTCTCCAGAGAGCGTGCCTCCACGCCACGGCAGGTCCACACGAGGCCAGGGCGCCGTCGGGGACCCGAGGCCCCCGTTTGAAACCTTCACCACCGCCCCCGGGGTTTTCTCGGCGAGGTACGGCTTGGGGACCAGAGAAGCGGGGATGGCACTGGACTCGCAGTCTCCGATTCGCTGACGCCTCGCCTCCTGCGCTGCCCCGGCCCGGCCGGGGACGCGGAGAGGTGGGGCCGGGGGGGCGCCACGCGTGGCGCGAGGGGCGCAGGCTGCCGGGAGGACCGCGGAGCTGGGGGGGGGGGCGCGGGCGCATGCGCCCTGCGCCTGTGCCATATTGGAATGAGTCGGAGCGCGGAGCGCCGCCGCCGCCGCCGCCTCCGCCGGAGCGCGGGTGGAGGGGGGCGGGGAGAGCTGCCGGCCGCCCCGCTCCGCCGAGCCCAGCAGGAAGAAGGGCGCGAGCCGGCGAGCGCGAGCGGCGAGGGCGGAAAAAGCACCCGCGCCAGCGAGTGAAAAGAAGAAAAGAAAGAAAGAAAAGGAGCGCGAGAAGGGGGGAAAAGAGAGAGCGAGCGAGCGAGCGCGCGCGCGAAAACTCCCGGCAGGTAAAAAAGCGGGGCGGCCGGCTGGGCCTTCCCGCGCGGCGGCCTGAAGGGGCGGCGGCGGCGCCGGCGCCGGGGCGAGAGACCGCGCGGCGCCCCCCCTCGAAGCGGCTCCGTAACTTTGCCAACGGAAAATCGCCGGGAGCCGGGGGGCAGCGGGCGCGCGGGCTGAGGCGCCAACGGGCGGCGGCGGCACGTTGGGGGCGGGGGCGAGATCGGGGGGAGCGCGGCGCTCGCGCGCGGCCCCGCGCGCCGGCCGGCAGGGCTGCAGGGACGCGCTTGGGCACCTCGCCGCCGCATCGAGCGGCGACGGTGGCCGCCGGCCCGGGGCGGGCGGCGCGCTCCAGCCCCCGGGAGGCGCGTGAAAGGAAAAGTGCCCGGGCGGAGGCAGCGGCGGGCGCCCAAGTTCCTCGGCGCGCTGGGCCCGCCGCGCGCTCCTCCCCGCGCGCACGCCGCGCTCCCGCCCGCCGAGCCCCCGCGGACCCGCCCCCCGGGCTCGCTCCGGGCGGGGCGCGAACCCGCAGCTCGGTTGGGCGCGCAGCCCGGGCGCCGGGTGGCAACTTCGGAGGGCCCGGGCGGCCGCTGCGCAGTGGCGGAGCGTCTAGAGGCCGCCGCAACCGGTTGCTTCGGCCGCTGTTGTGGAGTGAGCGGGCCTCCCCGGCTGCGGCTTCCAGCGCGCGGATGCCCGGCCTCAGAGCGGACCTGGCCCCGGCTCTCGAGCCACTGGGCAGGTCCGTGACCGTTTGGATTTTGGTTCTTGAAGTCTGGTTTTGGTCTCTGAAAAAGAGGAGACGGCAGGAAGGCGAGTGGTGGGGAGCGAGGCCTGCTCTTCGCGGAGTGGAAATGCCTTTCACGAGCAGAAATAAATTCCCGCGGAAAGGATGTACCCGTGTTAAGTTTTTCCTAAGACGTTAGCTTCTCGCATGGGGTCTAAAACTAAGTCGTCGGCCTAGGTCACCTACGGGTCCTGCTGTGCGCAAGAATGGAGCTGGACGCTCTGGCCACCTAAGGGGCGTTTGCTTGGTGAGCACTGTTCCAGCGGGTCACACAAAACAGTGGGGTGAATGGCCCCCAAGGGTTGTTTCCTCAGACTTCCTTAGCAGAAATGTTTTTGAGATCTAAGTTGCCATCAAAGAGATTTGAAAGAAAATGTGATAGATTTAGCCAGCATCTCTGTGGCTTTTCTTGAGCCACCTTTAAAAGATGTACTTTACTGCATCTAGAAAAATGCCCAATCGTGAGACTATGACCTTACTATTGTGTAATCTTACTGTTGTGATAGGTTTGAAGACAACGATGTGTCTTCATGCTTACACTTTGGGGCCAGTTAACTGGTGGCAGAATGTTGAACCCTTCTAAGCCCAAAGGAGATTGAGAGTTCACCTTTGTTTGCAGTACCAGGAAAGTAACAATCTGGTGGAAACAGGAGTGGCCTTAAGTCAGGAAACACTTGTTACTAGGCTGTCATTGAGCAGTGGGTACCCATTGATGTAGATTTGATTGTTAAATTGAGAATCTCAAATTGAGATAATCTTTCTGCATGCCTTTGGTTCAAAATTTGACTTCTTGAAATGAAGGATTAAAAAATGTTTTGAAAGATGCTCGCAAAATGCATCGTTTTGTTTTTTAACATTTGTACTATGAGAGGATTTCATTGTGATATTAACATAGAGGCGGTGTGCTTTGAACAAATTCACCTCCACCGTATTCCCGTTGCTTTCCTCTCTCCCTCCACCTCTCCCTCATTTTCCAAACAGTGCTTGGTGGGTTCCTTATGCTGTATGTTACATATGCATCTTTAAAGAAATTCAATTAAAATAATCTTGGTGGCACTATCCAGGAACATTTTATGTAATACATTTGAACAAAGACATTTAAGAATATTGGAAAGTGGAGGTGTGGCTCAGGTTTAGTGCCAGCTTTGAGTGAGAGTCGAGACCCAAGTGAGCATGACATCCTGAATTAAATCCCCACTACTGGTACTCCTCCCCCCCATATATATAAGTGTGTTTAAGAGAAGATTTTTTTTTTTTTTTTTTTTTTTGGCCAGTCCTGGGCCTTGGACTCAGGGCCTGAGCACTGTCCCTGGCTTCTTCCCGCTCAAGGCTAGCACTCTGCCACTTGAGCCACAGCGCCGCTTCTGGCCGTTTTCTGTATATGTGGTGCTGGGGAATTGAACCTAGGGCCTCGTGCATCCGAGGCAGGCACTCTTGCCACTAGGCTATATCCCCAGCCCAAGAGAAGATATTTTTAAGTTAAGGTATAATTTATGGTAAGATCTTAATAGTAAAGTTTAGTGATATTTCACATATATAAATAACCCCACTCAGAAAGCACATTTTTCCCTTCCTAAGGTGACCAGTATTCTGACTTTAGTATCACAGGACCTTGTAGGAGATGAAAAGGAAACAATATTAGCCAGGTGTCTATGGCTCATGCCTGTAATTCTAGCTACTCAGGAGGCTGAGATGAGGACTGTGGTTCAAAGCCAACTTTCATGGGAAATTCAAGGGTCTTATCTCCAACTAACCACCAAAAAGCTGCAAGTGGAGCTGTGGCTTAAGTGGTAGAGTACTAGCCTTGAGCAAAAAAAAAGCTCAGGGACAGTGCCTGGCCTTGAATTCAAGCCTCAGAACTGTCATGAAAAAGGGGGAACAATGTTAAGTAACAAAGTTGAAGAACAGCAGATATATAAGCTTGGAGTTATTGTAGCCTTTTTAGCTATTGTCCTTTGCTTTATAATGATTCTACGGCCTTTTATTATCTAGATAACTTAATATTATGATTGATTTTATAGTCAGGCTATTTTTTTTTTTTTTTTTTTTTTGCCAGTCCTGGGGCTTGGACTCAGGGCCTGAGCACTGTCCCTGGCTTCTTTTTGCTCAAGGCTAGCACTCTGCCACTTGAGCCACAGCGCCACTTCTGGCCATTTTCTGTATATGTGGTGCTGGGGAATCGAGCCCAGGGCCTCATATATATGAGGCAGGCACTCTTGCCACTAGGCCATATCCCCAGCCCAAGTCAGGCTATTTTTGAGCTGAGGTAGTACTTTGTGTGTTTGGATCTGTGGTTTTAGAGTCCTTATGTTCACAGTGCTGGCATTATTTTCTTACCATCCATTTTGGATATATTGTGGAGAGTAGATTTAAAGGATGAATCTCAAACTTTCCTAACAAGTCAGAGTTTATCAGTAAACAAATCTGTTCCTTAAAGCTTAGGATTTGCTGAGGAAATTGAATGAGAATTGATTTTTTTTAAGTTCAGTGAATTAAGAATGTGTGTATAAAGCTTTACTGACCTTTTAAATAACAGCATAATTGCTTTATTTATATGTGGAAGATATGCACCTGGTTTACCAAATCATAAAAAACATGAAAGCAAAGGCAAAAGGTAATTAAAAATTATGTCAGATGTGACTTTTTTTTCTTTTTGAAATTATTTATGACTATTTAAGAAGATGAGTTTATATTACCTCCTGGCAGCAAATACTGCATCATTTTGTTTTCGTGTGTGTGTGTATTTTGTGTGCTGTTTTTACTGCCTAAGGAGAGGAATTAGATGTTGTAAGCGAATTTTTACTTTGTTACTATCTAACAAAAGCCTGTGTTTTTTTCCTGCAAGAACATCTGTGTGAGATGGAAAAGTAGGATGGTCTCAGGCTTGTGTCTGGGATGTGTGGGGTAACAGTCTGTACACATGTTCAGAAGTTTTTCTTTGTGAAGTAATTTCACTGAGTAATTCTTTTTCTCAGCTAAGCTGTTAAAAGATACAACTAAGCTGTATTTGGTTACTTCTCTCAAGGCCTCTTTAGCCAAGTGAGTATTTGATGACTTAGTTGTTGTGACACATATTTATTTATTTATTTAGAAATTGTTTCTAGATTTCTTGGCTTTTTGTGATCAGGACTGTTTAATTTAAAAATTGTTAAAAGCTGCTCAAGCCAGGGGGTGGTGGTATCCTACTACTCATGAGGCTGAGATCTGAAGATCATGGTTCCTAGCCAGCCTGGGTAGGAAAGCTCATGAGACTTACCTCTAATAAACTACCATTTTTTTTTTTAAAGCAAGAAGTGGAGCTGTGGCTCAAGACTCTTGATCTCCAATTAATCACCAGAAAATAAAGCCAGAAGTGAAACTGTGGCTCAAGTGGTAGAACACTTATAAAAAGCTCAGGGTCAGTGTCTAATCCTGAGTTCAAGCCCCAGGACTAGTATACACAAAAAAATTCTTGGTGGGTGCCAGAGGCTCATGCTTGTAGTCCTAGGATTGTGGTTCACAGCCAGCCTGGGCAGAAAAGTCTTTGAGACTCTTATTTCCAGTTAACACCCACTCCCCCAAAAGTAGAGCTGTGGCTACAGAGCTGTGGTACAGAGCGCTAGCTTTGAGCAGAAAAAGCTCAGTTCAAGCCCTAGGACCAGTATGTACATGCACACACATGTGTGTACACATACACACACATACCTTATTTACCCAAATGTTCTTTTGTGGCATTGTTTGGTTGACAACCAATATTTTAGAATAATTTAAATGAAAATAAAAGAATGTGTAACCAGTTAATGGTACAGCTTTGTTAGGTCAGGGTATTTTCTTTCAGTGAAAAGCCTTAACTAAATAAGGTGTTTTCTATTTGAATAACAGTGTTTCTTTATATACATAGTTGTTAAATTGGATGAGAGTGTCTGGGGATTTTGGATACCTGGGAGATTTTGAACCATTAGACTGTAGGGAGTAGGGTTTTTTATAGGATTCTTACCATTCCTTAAGTGATTAAAAATGATTAGAATAGGAAGAATTTAGTCAGGTGCTGTAAATTCATGTTTAAACTAGGAGATAAGACTCCCACAGACTTTGTTGCCTGGACTGGCTTTGAACCATGATCCTAGCTAGGATTTATAGGCATGAGCCACTGGTGCCTAGCTTGGAAGTAATTTTTTTAAAGAAAGATTTCCACAGCAGGTGTAATTGAAATCATAAAATCTTGTACACTAGAGTTGGTTTATCTCCCTTGGAGAGCACTGAAGGCTCTGAGCAGAGCCATGAGAGCTAGCCACTTTTCCCCTTTTTCTTTTTCTTTCTTTTTGCCAGTCCTGGGGCTTGAACTCAGGGCCTAAGCACTGTCCCTGGCTTCTTTTGGCTCAAGGCTAGCACTCTACCCCTTGAGCCACAGCACCACTTCTGGCTTCTTCTATATATGTGGTGCTGAGGAGTCGAACCTAGGGCTTCATGTATATGAGGCAAGTGCTCTACCACTAGGCCATATTCCCAGTCCCTAACTACCTTTTCTTTAGATGTAGTTTAGGCATACTTGGGTATCAGAACTAAAGCAATATGATGAAGAATGTGAAACAGAGTAGAAGACAAACTGTAAAAGCAAGGGTTACTAGAGGCTGAGGTCTCCTGTTTAGGGGCAGAACTTGTGAATCTTAGGAACTTATCTTTCTGTGTCATCGCTGATATTCATTGTTCCTGAGTAAAAGCAAGCCAGGCTTGAACTCATACCTGTAATCCTAGCTGCCCAGGAACCTGAGGTCTAAAAATTATGGTTCAAAACTAACCCAGGCAGACAAATTCAAGACACTCTATCTCTAGTTGATAGCAAAAGGCTGGAAGGAGCAAGGGCCAACTGGTAGAGCTCCATCCTGAGTGAAAGAGCTGAGCAAGATCTTAAGGTTCAGAGTTCAAGCCCCAATACAAAAGGAAGTTCAAATGTGTATATCAGCCTTCAGATATAGGAAGGGCATGATTACTCATCTCCAGCAGTTCTGATTAGTCAAGGCTATGCCACCTTGCACTCTTATTTTGTATTAAAAGAACACCAGTATTTAGAAATACTTACAAATAAATGATGCCACAGAATTAACTCTTCATTGTAGTTTCATTAAATATAAACATCAGTTATAAGGATCATAGGAAATGAACAGTTATGTACTTTAATAATGGCTAAAGAAGTGTAAGTTTTTCTGTTTTATTGTTTCCTTTGACTATTTTTTAATGTCTGTGTTTGTCTAGTAAATATGGGATGAATGTTCTTGATGCTGTGTGATGTGGCATGGCAGAATGGGGGAGCAGGGACTTAGAATGTCTTTTAATCATTCTCCCTTTGTGGCAAGGGTGTCTTTGTCATGAAGCCTAATTTTGTTGTTCTTGTAGTTACTGCTCAGATATTGAAGTCAGAATGGCTAGTTGCTTCTTAGAGTTGCTAAAGCTTGTCTGAAAGTATCCGTTTTTTTTTTTGGTAAGATGCTGTCTGCTAGGAAAGTAGTAGTATCACTGATACTTGTAGGTTATAGTGAAGTATTTTGAAAATCCAGTTTATAGACTGGACTCAGTTTCTGATATTAAAAAAGTGAATTTGAATTTCTAAGTAAATTCAAAGAGAAATCTTTCCTTTCCTTTCCTTTCCTTTCCTTTCCTTTCCTTTCCTTTCTTTCCTTCCTTCTTTTAAACAAAATCTATCCAGGAATATAGCGTCTCTTTGGTTTTCATTTTTATCACTGAAGCAGAATGGGCCAGAGGTGGTCATTATATTTTACATTAAAACTTCTGGCTGGGTGCCAGTGGTTCACGCTTGTAATCCTAGCTACTCAGGAGGCTGAGATCTGAGGATCATGGTTCAAAGCTAGTCTGGGTAGGAAAGTCCATGAGACTCTTATCTCCAATTAACCACCAGAAAACTGGAAGTGGTGCTCTGGCTCAAGGGATAGAGCACTAGCCTTGAGCTGAAGAACTCAGAGACAGTGCCCAGGCCCACAGTTAAAGCCCACAACCAACCAAAAAAAAAAAAATAAAGTTCAGTTTTGATTGCTTATGTAGCATTAAGATAGAGATTCCAAATGAGTAGCTGATCATCAGTTTGGAACCCAGGGTAGAAGTTGCTACCCTGTTAATATTTATAGCCATGATTTTGTATGACATCACTTAGAAAGAGAATGTCAAATGGTCTGAAAGTGTAGCCACCTAGCAAGTGGAAAGCTCCAAATTCAAACCTCAGCACTGCCCAAAGAAGCAAAACAAAAGCTCCCAAATAGACCAAAAACCAAGAGAATGTCAAATGAGTATGGGTAATGTCAAATGAGTATGGGTGAGGAAAAAAAAGAGAATTCAGCACCAAAACTTGTGCAATTCTAATTAGGATTTGTGTTATTGTGGAGCAGGCAGAAAAGAAGCTTAAGTATTGGCTATGACAAAGAAAGACAATCTAGAGAGTAGAGTCCCAGTATAGAGGAGAGGAAAATATGTTTGGAGGAGCTGCAGTTTACAGTGTGTACAGGTGTATTGTGGGAGGGCCCTCATCCCGAATAAGAGCAGTGTCAGGGAGGTAGAAGACACTAAAGCCAGACTGAGGAAGATGTGAGGAAATGGTTTATGTAGCCAAGTTGCTGAGAGGATCTCTCCCCTCCTCTCCCCGCCCCCCACCCCTTTAGCTACCAGAAAACCAGAAGTGGTGCTGTGGCTCAAAGTGGTAGAGTGCTAGCCTTGAGCAAAAGAAGCTCAGGGACAGAGCCTAGGCCCCAACTTCAAGCTCCATGACAACAAAACAACCCAAACAGAAAACATCTGAACAACCCATTGCCTCTTAATGTAATTAATATTTATTACCTTCATTTTTTTTCCTTTTAAAGATTTGTTTACCATACCTCAATCAGGAGCTTATATATTTATACTTAAAGTACATTGTTTATATGTTATCATTAATACAAGTAACACTAGGCTAGAGCCTTGGCTCAGTGGTAGAACAATGGTCTGGCAAGCATGAAGCCTGGAGTTCAAGTCTTAACTTATGCCTACTCCCCCCTCAAAACCTGAGCATAAAGTGACACCCTGTCTCAAAAATAATCAAAACTCATGCTGCCGGTTCAAAGCCAGCCCGAACAGGAAAGTCTGAGACTCTCATCTCCAATTAACTACCAAAAATTAAAAAAATTAAAAATGAGAAATAGGGCTGTGGCTCAAGTAGTAGAGTACTAGCTTTGAGCAAAAATGCTCAGGGACAGCACCTCTGCTAAGTTCAAGCCCCAGGACTGGCACCAAAAAACAAAAGCAAACCAAGTAACTTGTATGCAAATGGAAGCAGACTTTGATCTGCTCCAAGGCTTTTTGTCTGCATCCAGTTTTTCTGTAAAAGCACACACAGAGGCTTCTGGGTGAACTGAGAAAAACTTGATGTGATTCTGATTGCCAGACCTCACTAATGGCTGGCCATGCTCTTCTGGCTACCTCTTCTGAGGAGTCTCCCTTCTCTGCAGCAGGTGCTGGAGGAAGAGAGCTCCAAACTCTTGTTTCTGAAGATACTGTCCACCATTTCTTTCCCTAACCATTAATTTTTACCCCATTTCAGCTTCCTATTAACTTTGAGAGTTTTTCCCAGAAGAGTCTACTGTCTTAAGTTTTTCACAATCTTAGGTTCTGGTATAAAACTCTTTCTATACTGCCCCCTTGGGAGGCTTCCCTGGGCCTTATCTCTGTCCTCATTAGTAATCCGCCTTCTCCCAGAGTTCTAGCCTCTTCAGAACTGAACCTGTTGTTTGAGCTTTCCTTTTGCTAACTAGAACCTTTTACACTTACTCTCTTGTTTTTCTGTGGCCTCTGCTCTGTAAACCACTCCCAAGACCCAGCCAATGCCTTTCTCTGCTTCTAGATGCAGACCTCAAGACCCACATTCTGGACTGGCCCTTGATAGCTCCAGATTGCCCTGTGTTGAGGCAGATCCTCCTTTCTCTTTGACTTCTCTATGACCTTTTCAGACCTTTCCTTGTTTCTTTTTTTTTTTTTTTTTGGCCAGTCCTGGGTCTTGGACTCAGGGCCTGAGCACTGTCCCTGGCTTCTTCCCGCTCAAGGCTAGCACTCTGCCACTTGAGCCACAGCGCCGCTTCTGGCCGTTTTCTGTATATGTGGTGCTGGGGAATCGAACCTAGGGCCTCGTGTATCCGAGGCAGGCACTCTTGCCACTAGGCTATATCCCCAGCCCCCTTTCCTTGTTTCTTTATGTCTTTCTCAATTAAGTCATCTACATTTAGACTTTGCTCAGACCCTGGGACCTTTGAATGCTTTCTGCTAAGCTTCAGCTCATGCATCTTGGGCTTGTCAGACCTCTCCGTTAGAGACCTCCTTGATACCTCAGAATACACCTTTCCAAAATGAAATCTCACTCTCCCTTTACATTAATCCTTAGTGATGGTGTTTGTTGTGCCCCCAGAAGCTTTGTTATAAACTTAGGAACTTTTTTTTTTTTTTTTTTTTTTGCAAGTTCTGGGGCTTGGGACTCAGGGCCTGAGTACTTTCCCTGGCTTCTTTTTGCTGAAGGCTAGCACTCTACCTTTGAGCCACAGCACCACTTCCAGATTTTTCTGTGTATGTGGTGCTGAGGAATCAAACCCAGGACTTCATGCATGCAAGGCAAGCACTCTACTGCTAAGCTACATTCTCAGCCCCAGGAACTTCCTGAATTACCAATCTCTGACTTGAGAATAGACCTTTTGGTTTTCAGATGTCTAGGATATAGAACACTGGTCAAATGAAATTATCCTAGGAAGCCTAGTATCTAAAATCACTAAGATTCTTTCCTGATGATGGAGGAGTGAAGGGCTCCCATCCTGTCCTGCCAGCTGGGTATCCTAGGGCTATGCTCTTCTCTGAATGAAGACTGGCAGCTGCCTCCTAGGACAGCCTTCCCTGTGTGGAGTTATTATCAGTACTACCTCAGGGCATTCTGCATGTTTGAATGCCATTTTTTTCTTTACCCTAGTTCTTTTCTATTGCTTTTTCTTAGGAAAAAAATGTTTTAGATCGGTAGTGGGGCTTGAACTTAGGGCCTAGGCACTGTCTCTGAGCTCTTTTGCTCAAGGTAAGCACTCTACCACTTTGAGCCACAGCTCCACTTCTATTGGAGAGAAGAGTCTCATGGACTTTCCTTGCCAGGGCTGGCTTTGAACCATAATCCTCAGATCTCAGCTCCCGAGTAGCTAGGATTATTGGCATGAGCCACCAGTGCCTGGTAGGAAATTTGTATTTTTCTTTTTTCCTAGCATGAAGCTGAGTTCAAACCCCAGCACTACCAAAAAAAATTAAATTAAATTAAAAAAAGAAAAGAAAAAAGAAAGATAAGCCAGTTGGACTATATATAAGCTAAAATAATCAACTATAAAATCAAAATATAAACCTAAAAGACTCAACTACAAAATGAAAGGCCAACCACACTATAGAAGATATACTTGTTAACCATAAATATGATAAGGAGTTGATATTGCAAAATAAAGAAGTCACACAATTCAGCAAACACCACCACCAAATAACCTAACTAAAAAATGGGCAAAAGACTTGGATAGACATTTTCCCAAAAAAGATATATAGCCAAGAAGTATATGAAAAAGTGTTTAAAATCACTAATCATCAGAGAAATGCAAATAAAAAAAAATCCCAAGATTAGCTGGATGCTGGTGGCTCATGTCTGTAACCCTAGATACTCAGGAAACTGAGATCTGAGAATCAAGGTTCAAAGCCAGCCTAGGCAGGAACGTCTGTGAGACTTTTATTTCTAATTAACTGCCCCAAAGCCAGGAGTAGAGCTGTGGCCCAAGTGGGAGAGCACTAGCATTGAGCATAAAAAGCTCAGGGACAGCACCCAGGCCCTGAGTTCAAGCCCCAGGTCCAACACATACTGTCTCTCTGTCTTTCAGTCTTTCAGT
Source organism: Perognathus longimembris pacificus (assembly GCF_023159225.1). NCBI lineage: Eukaryota > Metazoa > Chordata > Mammalia > Rodentia > Heteromyidae > Perognathus > Perognathus longimembris. The sequence goes on from NC_063170.1 coordinate 37,078,405, forward strand.
CTCTCAGTCTCTCTCTCTCTCTCTCTCTCTCTCTCTCTCTCTCTCACACACACACACACACACACACACACACACACACACACTGAGATATCTCCTATCTGCCAAAATGGCTTTATCAAAAATACAAAACAAGTTTTAGTAAAAATATGGAGGAAGGTGAACTCTATGTAAACTTGTAAATTGATTGTGGAAAACATGATGTAAGTCGTTAAAAATCAGAACTGCCATATGATCTAACAATCCCACCTATGAGTATGCATTTAAAGAAGCTGAAATCAGTCTCTTGAAGAGACAAAAGTTTAACTTATAGAAATAAAGTAGCCTTCGATTTAAACTCTGTTAGAAGGTAAGCTATTGGGATCTTATGTATGGCATTGGTGGTGGCAAATGTAGTACAGAATAAAGAATTTGGACCAAGGTAATGATATTGAGCGTTGCCTGGGGAACTTAGTGAATATTTCACAAGTGAAGTATCATTTCAGTTTTTGTCTGTCCTGGAAAAATCTGTGTTTTCTGTATATGGTTTGGTTAGAATGGAAATTTGTATTTTTCTTTTTTCTTTTTTTTGCCAGTCCTGGGGCTTGGATTTAGGGCCTAAGCACTGTCCCTGGCTTCCTTTTTCTTCAAGTCTAGCACTCTACCACTTGAGCCACATCCCCACTTCCAGCCTTTTCTGTTTATGTGGTGCTGAGGAATCAAACCCAGGGCTTCATGCATGCGAGGCAATCAGTCTACCGCTAAGCCATATTCCCACCTTGAAATTTTCATCAATGAACATAAAATTAGTGCTGAACATAGATCTTGCCAGAGAAAAGAAAAGCCACTTTAGAAAGTGAAACTCGGTGTGTGCTGAAACTTTCCAAAGTGGCTGAGGTTCCTTTTAAAATTAACATAAGTCTCTGCTGTTTCCAGTTTATTATAATTACTTTTTTTCTCTTTTTATAAGTTTATATTAATTATACAAAGGGGCTTTGTTGTATTATTTCCATACATGGATATAAAGTACTTTGATCATATTCATCCCCTCATTACTTTTTCTTATTTCCTATTCCCTTTATAGAGCATTTTAATGGGTTTTGTTATTCTGTAATCATACATGTGCATGAAGTTTGTCGAACATATTTACTGTCCATCTTCCCCTTGTTAATTCCCCCTCCTATGTTTTCCATCTCCAAAGTCCTCCTGTTTTCCCTCTGTCATTCTTTTTTTTTTTAAGTCTAGGTTCTGTATAGTAGAGACAACATGGAATAGATGTCTTTCTCAGCCTGGCTTACTTTACTTAACAAGATAATTTTCTGTTCCATCCATTTTCCTGAAAAGAACACAGTTTTATTTTTATGTATGGCTGAGTACATTATGTACATATGACACATCCTTATTCAGTTGATTGGTGCTTAGTCTGATTCCAAAGTTTAGCTATTGTGGCTAGTGCTGCTATAAACATGGGTGTGTAGGTATTTCTGTTGTGTGCATACTTACATTCCTTTGGATATATGCTTAGGGCTGGTACAGCAGGATCATATGGAAGTTCTATTTTTAGGTTTGTGTGAGGATCCTCAATACTGATTTCCATGGTAGCAGCACTATTTTATATTCCTACCTACAATATGTAAAACTCTCTTGCCCCTACTCACCAGCATTTGTTGTTTTCTTGATGATTGCTATTCTGACTGGGTTAAAATGAATCTGAGTAATTTTATTAATTCCAGTTGATTCTCATTTCCTTTTTAACCCTGGAAAGTTTTAGTGTTATAGTAAAGTTCTGAATATTCAGATATTTTTTAAGACAAGAAGCAAGCATTTTATCATATTTTACTGTTTATAGCATCTTCTTTGCTTCCTTCACTCATGCCTCTCCCTCCCTCTCTTTTCTTCCCTGTCTTCCCAACTTTTTTCTTTAGAACTAAGGCTGTCCTTCAATTTGGGATCCTCCTGCCTCAACTTCTGGTATGCTGGGATTACACTGGGATTATAGACATGTGCCACCATATCCAGTGTGCAGTATCTATTTTGATTAACATTTTAGTTTAGCAAAAGTTTTTTCCTTGGGTGAGGGAGGGAGAGTGAGTGATAAAGGGATTGAGATTAATTAGAATGTATACTTGTGGAAATGTATCCTTGAAATCTTCCTCTGTGTAACTAATGTAAGATAATTTTTAAAAGGCTAAAAAATTCCTTTCTTCAGCTTCTTTTTCTAAAGTCATAGAACTTCATAACAACACTTTTTCTCTGGTAACTTTATATCTTTAGATGTTTGTTACATACGTTTGCATCAGTAAAGTCAAATTGAAGGACATTTAGTGCCAGTCATTTGCTTTACTTTTTGTTATAGAGATCATAAAGAGGCAATCCATGGTCTGGTGCTGTGTGGGCATAGGATGAGGTTACTGTGCTGGAATTGTCCCATTGGCTTATGAGAGCCTGTTACTTGCAGGTGTAGGAGCCAAAGGCTAAGCTTCAGGAGCAAATATGTTGGATCTACTTGTTTCTCCACTGTTTCGGTGAACCTGTGCTTTCTTTGGGGATGCTAATGGTTCTATCTGGATGAGGATCCGTGGACCCAGGGGAGGCAAATACAGGGGTGGAACAGGTCCCACAGCCATAAACTTTGCCTGTGTTCTTCCCTTCCCCCATCCATCTTGGATAAGTTTTGGGAGATTTTGAAGCTATAAGGGAAGAGCCCCTTAATTTTTCACTGAAAAGATTATTGGCTAGGATGAGTTTAGGAAATTTAGGAAACTTTAAAAATTCTAGAGTTTGTGTTAGTTGGAGACAAAATAATAAGTAAAAGTGTTTACTCATAAAAATAAAATTAACATCTCATATTAACATGAGATGTAGTTGGACTTTAGCTGCTGATTAATGTGTTTGAATGTTTTAAACTTTGCTTATAACAATCACCTAAAAATTAGAGTATTTGGGCCTGGGAATGTGGCTTAGTGGTGTAGTGCTTGCCTAGCATGCATGATGCCCTGGGTCCGATTCCTGGTACCACATACACACACACAAAAAAAAGAAATAAAATTAAAAAAATGTTAGAACATTCAACCAGGTGCTGGTGGCTCACACCTGTAATCCTAGCTATTCAGGAGGCTGAGATCTGAGGATCAAAGCTAGCCCAGGCAGGAAAGTCTATAATATTCTAGCAGAAAAACTGGAAGTGGAGCTGTGGCTCAAAGTGGTAGAGCACTAGCCTTGAGCAGAAGAGCTCAGGGACAGTGCCCAGTCCCTGAGTTCAAGCCCTATGACTGACAAGAAAAAAAAAGGAATATTCTTTGTTCAAAAGCAAGTGGAACTTTCTTTCTTCCTCTCTCTCCTCTCTCTCCTCCCTCCTTCCCTCCCTCCCTCCCTCCCTCTCTCTCTTCCTCCCTTCCTTCCTTCCTTGTACTACAGAAAGAAACTAAGTTACTGTAGTTATAAAGAAGGTGAGTAGAAGGAGGTTTCTTCATACTTCCAATCCCTTCATCCACCTATTTTATTGAATTCAAGTTGTGCTACACAGACTTTAGAAATATGGTCATAAAAGGACATGTTCTAAGAAATATGTTGTCAGACAGCTTTGTCATTGTGTGAACATAGTGTGCACTTAAACTAAGATAGCTAGAATGTCATCTCTAGGAGATTTAATCTCATGAGAGAACTTTTATAAGTGCCTGGCTATAGTTTAGGAAGATTGTTATTAACAGACATTATTTTTTCTTCTATTGCCTTCTTTTAAAATAATAGTCATAGGCATAAATCTTCCTCTTTAAAAAAAGTATTTAAAGCTGGGTGCTGGTGGCTCATGTCTGGAATCCTAGCTACTCAGGAGGCTAAGATCTGAGGATTTAGGGTTAATTGCCTCCTGGGCAAACAAAGAGACTGTTATCCCCCATTAACAAAAATCCAGAAGTGGAGTTGTAACTTAACTGGTAGAGCTCCAGCTTTGAACTTTTTGTAAAAGCTAATAAGCAAGAGCATGAGGCCTTGAGTTCAAGTCCTAATACCAGCACAAAAAGATATTTAAGCTGAGAGACAGGTATATAATAAAATGTTGTTTTTGAATTGTGAAAGAAAAGTTGCTTCTTTTTACTGATCATTATTATTTCCAGTTTCTTTTGTATTTTACAGAAGTATTGTATTTGTATAAATATACATTCTATATAGTAAAAATCCATATATTTTCCATATATGTTAAAATTTCTCAAGTAGTGTATTTTATACATTGTTTTACACATTGTTTTTTTATTTAAAATACCTTAAAACCATCCAAGTATACATAATTTCCTTATTCCCTTAGTGACTGTTCATTGTATGGATGCACCAGAACTTAGTTGATTATTTGTACGGTTTTTAAGTTAATTCCAGGCTTTTTCTACTGCGAATAGTATTGTAAATTAATATTAAGTAACTGAGGGCCAACCACGGGGATGTATACTTATAATCCTAGCTACTCAGGAGGTAAAGGCAGGAGAACTACAAGTTTGAGGCCAGCTCAGGCAAAGTTTAGTGAGACCCTATTTTCAATTTTTTTTTTGGCCAGTCCTGGGGCTTGGACTCAGGGCCTGAGCACTGTCCCTGGCTTCCTTTTTGCTCAAGGCTAGCACTCTGCCACTTGAGCCACAGCGCCACTTCTGGCCATTTTCTAGATATGTGGTGCTGGAGAATTGAACCCAGGGCTTCATGTATACAAGGTGAGCTCTCTTGCCACTAGGCCATATTCCCAGCCCCGAGACCCTATTTTCAAAGAACAAAACAAAAACTCCAAAACCAAAATAGGAAAGGGCTAGGATATGGTTCAAGAGGTAGAGTACTTGCCTAGCATGTTCTAGACCATGGGTTCAATCCTAGGGCTGTTTAAAAAGAAAAGGATAACTGATTTTGCTTGGATTAAGAAAAACATTGGGGTAGTATTGGCTGATAATCCTAGCTACTTGGAGTTAGAGACAGGAAGTTCATGAGACATTTTAGTCAATAAAATATTGGGTGTGGTACTATATGCCTGTTATCGGAGCTATATGGAAAGTATGAATAGGAGAATTGCAGTCCAGGCCAGCCTGGGCATAAATGCAAGATGCTATTGGAAAAGTAAAGAAAACCATATAGGCTGGAGATGTGTCTTAAGTGGCAGAGTACTAGGAAGCACAATTGCCTCAGTTTAAACTCTAGTACTTTCAAACAAAACAAAAATGTAAGGAAATAAATGAGCCTTTTTGAGCCAGGCATGACATCACTTTAAGATTGACAGTGTTTTATTCTGAGTTCATCGTGTTTTTACGAAGATAGGCTGTTCTATAGCCACTACATACTCACTGAGATGAAAAGGTAGAGGAACTGGGTACAATAGAGTAAGAGAAATTGTAGGTAAAGGCCTTTCATTTTCCCAGCTCTGCTCACCCTCCTGCCCCTATATTGCTGAAGAAGTGTTTTAGGCTGAATCCTTAGCTTACTCTTGGGAAACTGAAGCATCTCAAATTGTTAGACTGCTGTGTTGAGTGCTATAAGCTAATTTGCTTTGCATTTTAATTGGCTAACATCTGGATGTTTCTGTAGACTTTTGTCTATAAAAAGTTGACTTTTTAAATTTGTGTTGTTAAGAAATTTTAAATATGATGTTCCTGTTTTGGTGCAGAATTTCTGAAGAAACTGAATTTGGGTCTTAAGGTATTCTGTGGTGTTATACATCTTAATAGTTTAACTTCTTAATTATGATCCTTTATTCAAGGAATTTTAGAATATCCCTCAGCATGTATTCATACTCCTTTGATACTGCCTGTCTACTGTCATTTCCTTTAAAATGCTTTCTTAAAAACTGTTTGTTAGCTGTATGTTACTGTAACAAATAGTTGAGATAATAAGCTTATAAAAAGGCAAAGCTTATTTTGGTTTAGTGCTTTAGTCCATGAATGCTTAGCTCCTGTGTCAAGATAGTACCTAATGGAGAGAGTTGTGGTTGAGTAAGTTGCTCACCTCATGGAGGCCAGGAAGCAGAGAGAAAGAAAAGGCTTGGGTCTCATAGTCCTCTTTAAGGGTATATTCCTATTGGCCTATTGCCTTATCTAGATACTTGACTAGGTCTCACATCTTAATAGTTCCATAAATTCCTAGTAATGCCACAGACTAAGGAACTAGGTCTTTAACTATATGGGCTTTAGGGAGACATTAGAGATCTGAACCTTAGTGGTATTATGTAACAATCTTTGATGTTGTATTCAGCTTTTCCCCTATGCTTGTATACTCTTAGCCCATGACTGTTGTAGCTAGATGAGAATGGTATATACTTAACCAGCATGGGGCAGGCAGTCCCTTCAGTAGCTCTACTTCTTTTCCTTCCATGTGAGGGTTCCCAGCTGCTGAATGCTAGATGGTACTTTCTTGATTAAAATATGTTTGCTTTGCTGGAGCCTTTCCTGTCACTTATTTTGTTCTTGAGGAAATAGTTTTACCCCATGAAGTTAGGCAAAAGGATGTGACTTAGAGAACTGAACTTGTGGCAAAGAGACAAGTCTTATACTAGTTGTCAAAGTTTTATGGAGTTCCAAGGTGATCCAGGAAGATGAATTGTAGAAATCAACAATTAGGGTTAGTCAAGTTCTTTTTTTTTTTTTTTTTGGCCAGTCCTAGGCCGTGAACTCAGGGCTTCTTTTTTGCTCAAGGCTAGCACTCTGCCACTTGAGCCACAGCTCCACTTCTGGCCATTTTCTGTATATGTGGTGCTGAGGAATCAAACCCAGGGCCTCATGTATACGAGGCAAGCACTCTTGCCACTAGGCCATATTCCCAGCCCCCTAGTCAAGTTCTTTATACTATGAAAAGCTTGATAAACAATAGGGCAACCTTACAAATTAGACCATCCAATGTTTAAAGAACAGGGGAAAGAAATGGTGGCTTGGAGCATACTTTCACTTTACAGTATTTCAAGAGGCCTGAAGATCAGGTAAATTGTCTATTGATGATATCTAACAAAATCATAGGGACTTCTGCTTTAGTGCCTTCATGATTATTTTCACTCATTCTTTTTTTGTGTATGTATTGGTCCTGGGGATTGAACTTAGGGCCTCAGGGCACTCCCTGAGCTTCTTTTGCTCAAGGCTAGCACTTGGTTACTTGAGTCACAGATCTACTTTCAGCTGGTTTATTGGAGAAAAGTCGGGCTGGGGATTTGGCCTAGTGGCAAAGAGTGCTTGTCTCCTATACATGAGGCCCTGGGTTCAATTCCCCAGCACCATATATACAGAAAACGGCTAGAAGTGGCGCTGTGGTTCAAGTGGCAGAGTGGTAGCCTTGAGCAAAAAGAAGCCAGGGACAGTGCTCAGGCCCTGAGTCCAAGCCCCAGGACTGGCAAAAACAAAACAAAAAAAAACCTATTGGAGAAAAGTCTCATGGACTTTCCTGCCTCGGCTGGCTTTAAACTGATCCTCAGTCTTGCCTCCTGATTAGCTAGAATTATGGCATGAGCCAAAAATCAGCCCTCTTTCATCCATTCTTTTAGAGAATGGTAGTGGCAGTGTGCATACTAAAACTACAGACCTCTGGGGCAGATGGCTAGCACAGAACTTATTTCTTTTGTGAAAATAACAATACTGCTTGAAGAAGGAATGCTGCTGCTGTGTTAGAAAAATGGATTTTTTTTTTCTAATTGGTGAATCAAGAGGTTCCATGATTTGAAAACATACCTGTGATTTGAAGCACTGGTACCAGGGGTTTAAGGAATGTAAAGTAAGTTTTGTGTCCTTAGGAAGCTTTATAGTACTGGAATTATAAAATAAGCTGAGCATGATGTCACATACCTGTAATTCTAGCTTCAAGGAAGGTGGAGGTGGTAGATTGTGGTCTAAGACTGGCCCCAGGCAAGACAAAAAAAAGAGAGAAAAGCTTGATTTTTAAGTACTGTCTGAAAGGTACAAAATATCCACAATGAAAAATGCTTTTGACAGAGATTTGGAAATGGGCTCACATCTTTGAGGAGTACTGTTTTGAGAAACAAGGACTGGGGACTTAGCTAAAGTGGTATAGTGCTTGCTTAGCATGCCAAAGGCCCTGGGCTCATTTCTCCAGTACTGATATGTGTGTGGGGAAAGACCTGAGAGTTAAGTGGTTTATATTCTTAGTATAGAAATTTCTTTTTTGAGTGGTGGTTGGGTGTTAGTCAAGGTTCTGAGCTCTATCCTTGAGCTCTTTTGCTCAAGGCTAGTGCTCTACCACTTTGAGTCACAGCTCTACTTTCAGTTTTCTGGTGATTAATTGGAGGTAAGAATCTCACAGACTTTCTTGCTGGGGCTGCCTTCAAACCACAATCCTCAGATCTCAGCCTCCTTAGTAGCTAGATTACAGGTGTGAGCCACCAGTGCCCTGCTAGAAATTTCTTAATAGACTAAAATATTTTAGGTTTTACTGGAGCTTTTGAATATTTCCTTTTAAAATCAGTTTCCAAGCCTTTGTCTTTAGTACTATTTCTTTTTAAAATTTAGCATTGGTGAGGTTCCTGCCACCTCTTGGAGTAGAATGGCAGTGATCTTTGGGTTACTCATCCCAGAACGTGGTAGTCAGCTTCACAGCCACTTGACTAGTAGTGGAGTGAGCAGCTGTGAGTTGCAGGAAGGAGGTAAACTGCTAACTGGCTATGAATTGGCAGGTTGGCAAGAATTAAAGTATATCTAAATGGGCTCTGGCTTTTAAAATTGGTTATTTGCTCTTTAATTGCTGAGGGAGAAAGCCATTTGCTATTTTGACTTACAGTTCTGTGCTCTTATGAATCTTCCTTCTCTCATATAATATTCTTATTAAGTGTTGAAATGAAGCTGATTTTATAGAATAGTAGGAAAGGGGCTAAAAATTTTAGTTCATGTTCACCTGTTAGAAAATTTTGGTGGAGTAGTAGGTTTTAGAAGAAATGTTTTTAAATTTTTCCTCATGTAAATACAACTAAGGTGGAATATTTCATCTTTAATTTGATCAATTTAATAACTTATGGGTATGCTTCCCCTCTAAACAAGAGGCCTTGTGTTTGTTAGCCAAATTTTGCATCACTTAAGCCTACAGTCTCTGTTCCTTCTCCTTTTTTTTTTTTTTTTTGTTGTTGTTGATACTGGGGTTTGAACTCAGGGCTTCACATTTGCTAGGCAGGCAGTCTACCATATGAACCATACCCTCGGCCCTTTTTTTTTTTTGCTACAGTTATACTTTTTGGTAAGGTCTCATGGTTTGTCCAGGCCTGCCTTGGACCACCATTGAACTACCTGTGCTCTATGCTTAGCTGGCCTAACAGGCTAGTAATACTATGCCTGGCTTACTGAGATGGAGTCTTGCTGCTAACTTCCTGCCTCAGCAGGCTTTGAACCACAATTCTCCTAAACTTTACTTCCTTAGTAGTTGAGATTAGAGATGTGAACCATTGCTTCTGTTCATTCCCTGTTTCTTTGGTTAAACTCATTATATGCTCACCTAGTATGAGTCCCATAGAAATTTCTACCATGTGAAATTTAACAACCAATTTCTAAGGACTAGGTAGAATACATTCAGAATTTGCTCAGCAGTTTTACTCTACTGCTTTGGTCTCAGCTACCATTCTGTTTTATCTGGGTTATAGAATGTACCTCCTAGTTGTTTCTCTTCTACCCTTGACCCCTACAGACTTCTGTTATAATTGAACCCTGTTAAGGTAAGTCAGATGATGTCAGAATCTAGTGCTGTTAAAACTTCTTTAATACAAGGCTCTCATGGCCTGTTTTTCCTGCTGACCCCCAGGACTCCTTCTGTTCTCTAGTTTGCTCAGAGTACTCCTTCCTTAGGGCTCTTGCACTTACCATTCCCTCTTGCTAGAAGATACTTTCTGTAGATGAGTACATGATTAGATCCCTCACTTGGGATCTTGTCCTAGAAATTACCTCAGTGGCTTGGGTATCTGAAGTTTTAACCCTAACATTTCATATCTTTCTTTTTTTTCTCCTTTGTACTTTCCTTGCATACTATATGTTTTGCTTGTTTATCCTGTTGCTTATTTATATCAGACTTGAGTGAAAAAGCTAAGGAATAGCATCCAGACCCTGAGTTCAAGTCCTAGTACTGGTGTGTGCTGGTCCCAGAACACATATACCAGATTTGTTCAGTGAGTGAACGAGTGAAATGTTCATAGCCCCTTCTCCCCCATTAGAATAAAAAGCTTCTTGAAGACAAGGAATTATTTATTTTCTCAGTTTTAGAGGTTATATTCTAACAGAGTGGGCGGGTGTGGCAGACCAGAACAGTTCATGCCTCCTAGACTGGGAAGAGAAAGGGAACACCACTGCTGAACGTTTCCTCCTTTTTATTCCAACTAGGCCCCCTGCTCATGGGATGATGGCATCCACATTTCAGGGTGGATATTTCCTTCTCACTTAAACCTCTCTGCCAGTGTCCTCACAGATACCCAGAGATGTGCCTCACAGGTATCTTGGGTGATTCTAAATCCAGTCAAGGTGATAGTCATAACCAACCACCACAGAGGAATTTTGGTTTGTGTTGTTTGGTATTCTGTCTGTAGTAACTGGAATAGGGCCTGGCCTATAGGGCTTAGTAAAGATTTCTTGACGTGGTGAAGCAGTGGCTCTTGCATATAATCCTAGCTAATCAGGAGGCTGAGATCTGAGGTCAAGATTCATAGTCCTATCTTCAAATAACCACCCTAAGCCAAAAGTGGAACTATAGCTCAATAGGTAGAGCATCAACTCTGAATGAAAAAGCTAAAGGATGGCACCCAGGCCCCAACTTCAAGCCCCAGGACTGATGCACATGTGCGTGCTCTCTCTCTCTCTCTCTCACACACACACATGCACACACACACACACACACACACACACACACACACACAAAGATTTATTGAATATGGAATGAATAAAATTTTCATAGTGCCCCACCTAATCTATGAATTTATAATCTGTGAATTTCACGAGGTATCAGCCCATGTCTAATCAGAATTTCATTCTGGGTGCTTCATTCAAGAAGGATGTAATTCTAGGAATTGGTTACAAAATAGAGGCAGGAGAAACAAGGAGAGGCCAGAGCTCACAAACCCTATGGAGCTGCTGCAGTTTGTTGTTACCAAGACTACTTTTTGTTGGTCCTGGGGCTTGAACTCAAAGCCTGGGCACTATCCCTGGGCTATTTTGCTTCAAGGGTAGCACTCTACCACTTTGAGCCATAGCAAAACTTCTGATTTTCCTGGTGGTTGGAGATGGGTGTCCTGTACTTTCCTGCTTGGGATGGTTTTTGCTCAGACTCTTGAGTAGTTAGGATTATAGCCATAAGCCACCAGCACAGGCTAAGCCTGTACTTTAAAAAAAGTGGTTTATGGGGCTGGGGATGTAGCTTAGCGGTAGATTGCTTGCCTAGAATGCATGAAGCCCTGGGTTTGATTACTCAGCACCACATGAACAGAAAAAGCCGGAAGTGGCACTGTGGTTCAAGAGATAGAGTGCTAGCCTTGAGCAAAAAGAAACCAGGGACAGTGCTCAGGCCCTGAGTCCAAGACCCAGGAGTGGCAAAAAAAAAAAAGGTGGTTTGTGGGGCTGGGAAAATGTGGTTTAGTAGTAGAGTCTGCACCTAGCATATATGGATTCTGTTCCTCAGTACCACATAAACAGAGAAAGATGGAATTGGTGCTGCAGCTGGTAGTATGCTAATTGAGCAAAAGAAGCTCAGGAACAGTGCCCAGGCTCTAAGTTCAAGCCCCAGGACTGGGAAATATATATATGTATATATATACATATATATGTATATATATTTTATTGTCAAAGTGATGTACAGAGAGGTTACAGTTTCATACGTTAGGCATTGGATACATTTCTTTTTCTTTTTTCTTTTTTGGCCAGTCCTGGGCCTTGGATCAGGGACTGAGCACTGTCCCTGGCTTCTTCCCGCTCAAGGCTAGCACTCTGCCACCTGAGCCACAGCGCCCCTTCTGGCCATTTTCCATATATGTGGTGCTGGGGAATCGAACTGAGAGCTTCATGTGTTGGAGGCAAGCCCTCTTGCCACTAGGCCATATTCCCAGCCCTGGATACATTTCTTGTACTGTTTGTTACCTCCTCCCTCATTCCCCCCTCTCCCTTCCCCCTTTCCCTCTCCTCCCATGAGTTAATTGTCAGTTGGTTTACACCAAACAGTTTTGCAAGCATTGCTTTCGTAGTTGTTTGTCTTTTTATCCTGTGTCTCTCGATTTTGGTATTCCCTTTCACTTTCCTAGTTCTAATACCAGTATACACAGTTTCCAATGTACTCAGATAAGATACAGTGATAGTGCAGGTACAACCACAGGAAGGGGATACAAGAGGATCATCAACAATAGAAGCTACGGTTTCACATGGCATGTTGAAAATATTTACAACAATGATATAACAGTCGTTTCCATAACATAGAGTTCATTTCACTTAGCGTCATCTTATGTGTTCATAAGGGCATAGCTATTGGGCTCTTGTGATCCTCTTCTGTGACTAGCCTAAACCTGTGCTAATTATTCCCTATGAGGGAGACCATAGAGTTCATGTTTCTTTGGGTCTGGCTCACTTCACATAGTATAATTTGGAAAAAAATATTTTTAATTTATTTTTTTTAAGACAGATGTTGCTCAGGCTGGCCTCTGACCCAGTATCCTTCTGCCTCAGCCTCAGGATCCTTCTTCCTCAGTCTCCAGAATTACAGCTGTGAACTACCACATCCAGGTAGGAACCTACACTCCTGCTAGTGCACTGCTAGAGCTTGATAGGAATACAACTCACAGAGAGGTTTAAAATGTAGATTTCAGGCCTGATGATTCAGGAGAGAGTCACAAGAGCAGTCCACAAGCACTAACATATAATATGCAGTATAGTGGTATTTATTTAATTTCATTTGTAAGAGAAATTTAGATGTAGGACAAATTAAGCTGCAACACTAAATAGCACATATAATGTCTTAGATCATGGCTAAAACATAAGAAAGCTAAGGATTAAATTCCAATTTAGCCTAGTCACATCTATGTGTTGAACCACAAAACTGAACTCTGCTTCCAGAAATGGTACATGCAGGAAACATATCTTCACTGTGGCTACAATCTCTTGGTGTGATTAAGTGCTTATTTCCTTGAGTTCAGTAAATCTGTGTTTAGGCCCAATCATGTCCCAGATTAGATCTTTGTCACCTACAGGATGGTACTAGCTTCTCCTGATCTGATAAAGAGTCATTGCTTAGGACTCTGCCATTGTTTAAAAGGTCTAAGATGTGACAGGCTTGTGTGGTATCTCTGACTCTGGGCTCTTGTGTGTTCCCTAGTTCTCTACTCCCTCAGGACTCATTGCCAGTATTAACTTGTTCCTTTTTCTTTCTCTTTTCATCTTGTGAATAGGACAAAATCCAAACATGTATGATTGGCAACTCTTAGAGTCATTGTGATGTATGATGTGATTCTGTAATTAAGAAGCTCTGTGTGGGGCTGGGGATATGGCCTAGTGGCAAGAATGCTTGCCTCGTATACATGAGGCCCTGGGTTCGATTCCCCAGCACCACATATACAGAGAATGGCCAGAAGTGGCGTTGTGGCTCAAGTGGCAGAGTGCTAGCCTTGAGCAAGAAGAAGCCAGGGACAGTGCTCAGGCCCTGAGTTCAAGCCCCAGGACTGGCCAAAAAAAAAAAAAAGAAAAGAAGCTCTGTGTGTGTGTGCATGCATGCATGCATGCATGTGTGTGCATGTGTGCCAGTCCTGGGGCTTGAATTCAGGGCCTGGGCACTGTCTCTGAGCTTTTTTGTTCAAGGCTAGTGCTCTACCACTTGAGCCACAGCTCTTTTAGTGCTTAATTGGAGATAAGAGTCTTATAGACTTCACTGCCCAGGCTGGCTTCCAACCAGGATCCTTAGATCTCGGCCTTGTGAGTAGCTTGGATTACAGTTGTGAGCCACCAGCATGAGCTACTTTTTTCCAGTTTAGGAATGTCAGTATCTTTTTTCTTTTTTGTAGTATAGGGGTTTGAACTCAGGGACTTGTACTTGGTAGGTAAGTGGTCAGCCACTTAAGCATGTCTCTGGCTCATTTTGGTTTTAGTGGTGTGTGTGTGTGTGTGTGTGTGTGTGTGTGTGTGTGTGTGTGTGTGTGTGTGTGTGTGTTGGTCCTGGGATTTGAACTCAGGGCCTGGGCACTGGTCCTGAGTTTTTTTCCTCAAGGCTAGAGCACTACTATTTGATTGAGCCACAGCTCCACTTCTTGCTTTTTGGTGGTTACTTAGGAATAGGAGTTTCATGGACTTGCCTGATAGGGCTGGCTTCAAACTGTAGTCCTCATATTTCAGCCTTCTGAGTAACCAGAATTAATATATACATGAGCCAATGGTCTCCTTAGGTTATTTTTTAGGTAGGTCTCAGATTTTTTACCTGGAGTTGGCCTAAACTGTGATCCTTGACCTGCAGCCTCCTATCTAGCTGAGAGCTCAGAAATGTGCCACCATGCTTGGCTTGTTGATGGAGATAATATCTTTTGTGCTAGCTGACCTTGAATAATATTCCTACTGATCCCTGCCTCATGAGTAGCTGGGATTACAGACATGAGCTACCACACCCAACTCCAATTTTTTATTACAAAAAATTTTACCATCCTAACCATTTTAAGTAAGTAGTCCAGTAGTATTAAATATTTATGAAATATATTTATGAAATTGAGTAGTAGTCATAACCACTATTCATTTCCATATTCCATTCTCATTTAATCTGTAAAGTTGAAGAGCCATCCCCATTAAACAATAAACTCCTAATTCTTTCCTCCCATTAGCCCCTAGCAACCACCATTCTAGTTTCTATATGATATCAACTACTTCATATTAAGTGCAATAATAATCTTTGCCTTTTTATGACTGGCTTATTAGCATAATACCCTCAAGTTCATACATATGTGGCATGTGTTCATTTTTAAGGCTGAATAATATTTCACTGTATATTTGTACCATATTTTGCATACTAATTCTGGATGACAATGACTTTGTTTTCTAGATAGGAGAAAATAATGGAAATGATAAGATTTGGTGACACTTTTCTGTACCTTCTACCCTTTTTCTTACTTCCCTATATCAGTAAATTTTGGTTCAGAGATCCAGGTTGACTTTTTTTTTTTTTTTGGTTGGTCATGGAGCTTGAACTTAGGGTCTGGGCCCTGTCTTTGAGTTCTTTTGCTCAAGGCTGGTGCTCTACCACTTGAGGCATAGGGCCACTTCTGATTTTCTGGGGGGTTAATTGGATATAAAAGTCTCATAGACTTTACTGCTCTGGCTGGCTTTGAACGAGATCTTCAGATGTCAGCCTCCTGAATAGCTAGGAAGCCAACAGCTCCTGGCTTCAGGTTGGCTTTTTGAAAAGTATAATTTTATTGTTATTATTGCAGTGTTATACAAAAGGATTATGAGTAATGAGTACATTACTTCTTTTGTTTTCCCCCAGTGTCCTCCTCTCATCTCTGCCCACAAGTTACATCGTTCATTTTCCACATAGTGTATACTGAATAGCATGATTCCATTTGTTTATCCTTCCTCCTTAACTTTCTGTGTCCCCACTCCTTTGCCCTGCTTTAAAAAAAAGCAAAAATAAAAACCACCACTAACAATAATAACAAAAATCCATGTTCCAGATTGATTTTTTTGTTTGTTTCTGGATACGTGGTATTTGTGATTGATAGACCAAAAAATTACCCTTTTCCCTGCTTTTTTTTTTAAAAGGATACCCCTAGGATTATCCTTTTTTGTCTTAAATGCCAAATATTAGCAAGGCAGTATCTAATGGCTTCACTACAGGATGAAGGACACAATAAAGATAAAAATAATAGGGAAAAAGAAGAGAGCCCAGGCACGGTGGAACATGCTTGTAATTGTAGCTACTATAGGGAGTTGGAGAAAGAGGATATGAGGTTGAGGCCAGCCCTGTCAAAGATAGCAATACTACTTGAACCATAAAATACAGGCAACCCCATGTGTCTCATTATAATCCTAGCTACTCAAGAGGCTGATAAGGATTGCAGTTTGAAGCCAGCCTGGGAAGGAAAAGTTCATGAGACTCTGATCTCCAATTAACTAGTGGAAAAGCCAAAGTGGAGCTGTGGCTCAAGTGGTAAAGTTTCAGCTTTGAGCAAAAAAAGCTAGGGGATATAGCACCCAGGTCCTGAGTTCAAGCCCTAGTACCACCAGTACAAAAACAAAACAAAATAAAATACAAACAGAAAGGCGCTGTACGTGTGGCTCAAGTGGTAGAACAAGAGTTCCCAGACATAATCCTTAGTACTGAAGGAGAGGATGAAGAGGATGAGGGAGGATGAAGAGGAGGAGGACAAAAAGAAGGAGGAGAAAGAGAAAAAGAAAAAGAAAAAAGAGGGCTAGAAATGGTGATTCCGGCCTGTAATCTTTACTCTCAGCAGAGGCTGAAGTGGGAGCCTGAGTTCATTGTCAGCCTGGGCAACTTAGTGATATCTTCTTAGAAAAGAAGAGGAAGGAAATCATATGTTAGTGATCACATTTACAGACAGAATTGTACCTTAACTTATTTTTCCTTTAACTCACATCAATTTCTGAGAAACTGAAATTCTGAGGCCTTTTAATATTAAAAAGTATCTAAATATCTCCAAGGAGTAATTTATTGTGTTTTTAATGAACAGTTTAT
The DNA here is from genome assembly GCF_023159225.1 of Perognathus longimembris pacificus. Lineage (NCBI taxonomy): Eukaryota > Metazoa > Chordata > Mammalia > Rodentia > Heteromyidae > Perognathus > Perognathus longimembris. The sequence goes on from NC_063170.1 coordinate 37,095,028, forward strand.
CTTCAGGTGCCAGGTATGTAATTTATCAAATTAGTTTGAATTTCTGTAATACTGATTCTATTTAAGTATGATTATGATCATGTAATTTGAGGCCAGTTTAGGTAAAAAGTTAAGGAGACCCCATCTCGATTAATAAACAAGGTCTGGTGGTATGCATCTGTGATTCTAGCTATGCAGAAGGATCAAAGTCTAAGACCAGCCCTTGGCAAAACATAAGACCCTATCCAAAGAATAAGAAAAAAGCAAAAAGGTCTGGATGTGTGGTTCCAGTGGCTGTGCACCTGCCTAACAAGTGTGAGGTCCAGAATTCAAAACTTCCCAAATTCTTAACACCTTTAGGGGTTGGTATAATTATAGAACTGTAGGTTACAGATATATTCTCCTTGTTCCTCTTTTTTTCCTCATCTTTGATTTGTTTATTCTGCCATTCATTGGCACTGTTTTTACTACTCCAAAAAGACAAACGCTTATATTGCAGGCAGATAGACATTTAACAAGGAAATAAATAAAATGTAATTGTGGTAAATGCTAGGCATGAAATTTGAGTGATGTGGAGAAGAATAGGATCAGAATGTGCTCAGTAGAATGATTAGAAAAAAAAATCGTAATATTTTGTTGTCTTTGAGACTAAGATGTGGGGGGCAAGCACTGTGGGTGAGGAGTTAGTATTTGCAAAGGTCCCAAAATTGAAGTCTGTGGGTATAATTGGGAAGAAGATAGAGTATTTTAGTAGGGACCAGATCTTACTGGGTCTTGTAGATTTTGTAGTTTGGACTTAACAATTTAAGAAGCCTTTTAAGTGATGTTTTTATGCTATGCAAAAATGAACTTTCAAGTGTAGAAAGAAAGAAAATTTGGAGCCACTGCAGTTGGCAAGGTAGCTTTGACTAGGATGATGACAGTGAACATATAGAGAAGTAATCAATTTCTAGGCAATATGATGATGTAGACTTAGTAGGACTTGTAATGGATGGAGTGAGTAAGAGTACAGGAGCCATGGATGAAGGGTCCCAAGAGCTTGGCTTCTTTGATTGTGTAGTAGTGAGATGGGTAATCCTGGGAAGAGTTGATCTTGGAAGCAGAATTAAGAGTTCAGTTTTGCTGGGTGCCCGTGGCTCACCCTAGCTACTCAGGAGGCTGAGATCTGAGGAAAGCAGTTCAAAGCCAGCCTGGGCAGGAAAAATCTGTGAGACTCTTAGCTCCAGTTAACACCCAGAAAACTGGAAGTGGCACTGTGGCTCAAGTGGTAGAGCTCTAGCCTTGAGTTCCACAACTGACAACAACAACAAAAAAGAGTTCAGTTTTGATTGCTTATGTAGCATTAAAATAGAGATTCCAATAGCTAGGCCCTTATGAACACATAAGATGATGCTAAATGAAATGAACTCCATGTTATTGAAACGAGTGTTATATCACTGTTGTAATTATTTTCAACATGCCATGCGAAACCGTAGCTTTTTTTTGTTAATGATCCTCTTGTATCCGCTTCCTGTGGTTGCCCCTGCGCTATCACTGTATCTCATCTGAGTACCCTGGATACTGTATATACTGTATTAGAACTAGGGAAGGGAAAGGGAATAGCAAAATTGAGAGACAAAGGATAAAAAGGCAAATGACTCCAAAAGCAATACTAACAAAACCATTTGGTATAAACCAACTGAACAACTCATGGAGGGAGAGGGAAAGGGGGAGGGGGAAGGGGAAATGAGGGAGGAGGTAACAAACTGTACAAGAATTGTACCCACTGCCTTACTGTATGAAACTGTAACTCCTCTGTACATCACTCTGACAATAAATAAGTAATTATTCAGAATAAAATAAGAGATTCCAAATGAGTTTGGAATCCAGGGAAGAAGTCCCTATATCACTGATAATACTTACAGCCATGATTTTGTATGACATCACCTAGAAAGAGAATGTCAAATTATCTGAAAGTGTAGCCACCTAGCAAGTGGAAAGCTCCAAATTCAAACCTCAGCACTGCCCAAAGAAGCAAAACAAAAGCTCCCAAATGACCAAAAGCCAAGAGGATGTCAAATGAGTATGGGTGAGGAAAAAAAAATGAAAAAAGAAGAGAACACACCACCAAAACTTGTGCAATTCTAATTAGGATTTGTGTTATTATGGAGCAGGCAGAAAAGAAGCCTAAGGATTGGCTATGACAAAAAAAGACAATCTGGAGAGTAGAGTCCCAGTATAGAGGAGAGGAAAATATGTTTGGAGGAGCTGCAGTTTACAGTGTGTACAGGTGTATTGTGGGAGGGCCCTCATCCCGAATAAGAGCAGTGTCAGGGAGGTAGAAGACACTAAAGCCAGACTGAGGAAGATGTGAGGAAATGGTTTATGTAGCCAAGTTGCTGAGAGGATCTCTCCCCTCTTCTTCCCCTTCTCTCCCTCCCCTTCCTTCTCTCCCCCTTCCTTCTCCTCTTTTTACCTCTCCCTTTCCCTTTTCCCTTCTTGGCAGTACTGGGATTTGAAATCAGGGTAGCATTCTGAGCTACCTGGGCAGTTTTGCCTTAGCTATTTTTCAGGTAGTCTGTGGTTTTGCCTGGTGCTGGCCCCAGACTATGATCCTCCTGCCTGGATCCTTCTGGATAGCCAGGCTCACAGATGTACTACCACTGCTCAACTTATTGTTTGTGATGGAATCTTGCTAAGATTTTGCCTGAGTTGGCTTTGATCTGTGATCATCTTGATCTCTGCCTTCTAAGTAGTTGGAATTATATGAGTCACTGGACCCAGACCAGTGATGAGACATCTTACTGTGAAGAGGAAGCTGAGAAATGGAGAAGTAATTGGAGAGCATGAGGGGGTCAAGGGAGGTTTTCTTTTATTTTCGAGGGGGGCAGTATTAGAGCACATTTGTGTGCTGTCCTTACAGATAAATGCAGTGAAGTGGGATTTAGAGCAGAGGGATAACTGCAGGTACTGCTTTACAGAATAAGAAAGGGAAAGGATGATGATTATGAGCTATACTCACTTTTTAAGGCACTTTTGGGATATTTACATTTTTTTTTGAAAAGTGAAGTTTATAAGCTGCAGAATGAAGGAGGTGTAGGGATGCTTTGTCATGAAGTTCTTTCTAGATTAATTGTATATTTTCCCAAATTGCTCCTTAAGTTCAGCCCTGTTGCAGATCTGTGCAAGTCTCTCTCCTATTAGATGTGTAGGACTGAGTCATGTAGACTAGACATGGGAGGAAGTTGAACAACCAGTCTCCAAGGGGGTAGGGACTTTTGTTTTGTTCATCACTTCATCCCTATGGCCTAGAATAGTGCCTGGCAGGTAGTAGACACTTAAATATTTCTTGAGTGAATAAATAAGTGAACCATGAAAATAAAATATTAAAGTATTAATACAGTATTACTCAAATTTCTGAACCTTGGGTTCTTTGTCTATGACAATAGTAATAATGTACTTTGCAAAATTATTGTTTATATATATAAAATGCATATAGTACTTAGGTATATAGTTAAGTCTTCACAAAAAGGATATTATTTGTTTTGCTTAGTTGTTAGCAGTTATATAGTTAGATCTAGTTCTCAATAATCAGTGTTCCATAGGAAAAACAAATAAAATCGGATCTGTTTTAGAAATGAGTATAAAAGGCAAAACTAGAAAACTTGTACTAAAGGTGTTTTTTTGTTTGTTTGTTTTGTTTTCCTGGTTGTGGGGCTTGAACTCTGGGCCTGGGTGCTGTCCCTGAGCTCCTCAGCTCAAGGCTAGCACTCTGCCACTTGAGCCACAGTGCCACTTCCTAGAAAACTTTTAGATGATAATTTAAGACATCTTTGTGACCTCAGGATGGAGAAGAATTTCTTGTTTGTGTGTGTGTGTTTGCGTGTACACGTGCACACATGTGCACGCATGTGCGTGCATGCATCAGTGCTGGGGCTTGAACTCAGGACCTGTGTTGTCTCTTAGTTTTTTTCACTTAAGGCTATCACTCCACCATTTTAGCCACAGCTGTGCTTCTGACTTTTTGGTTGTTAATTGGACATAAGTCTCACAAATTTTCCTGCCTTGATTGGCTTGGAATTGTGATTCTCAAATCTCAGTCTCCAGAGTAGTTAGAATTACACGTGTGAGCCACCAGCACCTGGCATGATTTTCTTTTTTGTGTCATCTTCATTCTCTCCTCAGTTCTTGGGTTTTTCTAATTTGTAGCTCCTTGCAGTGTGCTAGTGGGCTTCTGAGTCAAGTTCATAGTATATCATCTGATGGCAGTGTGATTTGCAGCTGCTTCTAGACTTCCTCACTTGGGTGTCCCACTCCAGCCTAAACCTTAGTTCATCTTAAGTTCTTCTTTTCACATGCTGGAACTGGGAGTCATCTTTCATTTTTCTGTCATTTCCTACTTAGATGTTTTTGTTAGGTTTATCCTTTCCTTTGTTGCTCTATTCCCAGCCCTCAGCCTTTCCACCTGGTCCTGTACCTTCCCTCTGACCAAACTCTCCTTTAATTGCATATGTATTAATGAATAGATAAACCTTAGATTTTAGTAAAACTCAAATCTTTGCTGTTGCTTTTGTGTGTTATATGACTTTTTTATTTATCATATGTATTCTTCTGTGTAGCCTTGTTACCCTCTGTAGTAACTAATCCTCCTGCTGCCTCACATACAAGCTTATATTCCACTCTGCCCCCCACTAGCACTGACACCAGCCTCATGCCTGCCCTGATGTCTTTTGCATGCTGTTTGCTTTTTTTCTTTTCTTCCTTCTGTCGTTTGTGGGGCTTGAATTCCAGGGATTGAGCTCTTTTGCTTGAGGCTAGCACTCTAACACTTGGAGCCACAGCTCTACTTCCGGTTTTTCAGTGGTTAATTGGAGATAAGAGTGTTACAGGGACTTTTCTGCCCAGACTAGCTTTGAATTGGGATTCTCAGATCTCAGCTTCCCGAGTAGCTAGGATTATAGGTATGAGCCACAAGCACCTGGCATGCTTGCCCATGTATGAATGTTCTCTAGTCCTTTCTCTGTCTCTCCAAAATTCTGTCCTTCAAGCTGAAAAAAATTCATGCTTTTTTTTGAAACTGTACTTACTTTGATCTACAATTAACTTTCTCTTCTGTACACCTAATTTTTAAATTTTATGCATTTCAGAAATTCCCCTACTGAGCCTATCCTTAACTGTAAAATCATTTAGGGCAAGGCTGAGCTTTGTATTATGTTTCCCCATTCCTAGCTAAGATAGTGCCAGGAGCAAAGGAAGTTCCCAGTGGTGAATATAGGCAAGTTGCTGGAAGATGGTCCAGAAGCAGAGTAAACATGTTGAATTCTAATTGTGTTGGCTAATACTAGAACACAGGACCAGGTGTGGTAACACACACCTGAAATCTCAGGATTTGGATAGCTAAGACAAGAATATTATGAGTTTCAGGTCAATCTGTGCTTTATAGTGAGACCTTGTCTTAAATGTTTTTTTAGGGTTGAGGCATGATTCAAGTGACAGAGTGTTTGTCTAGCAAGTGCAGAGCCCTGACTGAGTTCAAACCCTGTTACTGCCCTCAAATAGTAAACTTGTAACTTTATTATTACTTATTAAGCTTGAGGCCCTGAGTTCAATTCTCAGTACTGTACCTCCCCCCCCACACACATGTGTGTGTGTGTGTGTGTGTGTGTGTGTGTGTGTGTAATTTTAAAAAAGAGATGGAGTAGATGAGTGATGTATTGATTGTCTGGCATGTGAAAGACCTAGGTTTGATCCCCAGAACTACCCGCCCCCCCCCAAAAAGAGAAAATCTGAAGACAGTCTTGAAGTTAAAGACATAAGAAGATAGATGTTTGTAAGGACAGTGATCTTTTCCTGGGATGGTTTTATCTTTCATCTAGTGTCTTTTCATTGGGGTGCTATAAAAGATTATAAAACTATGGTATATATAAAATCCAGCAGAAGAGCTTTGAGTAAATTACTCCTTTAAATATCTTGTTTTATGGTAAGTTCCAAATATAGAGGATACTCATTTGCCACTTCTTTAGTCAGCTACTATAAAAGAGATAAGATTATCAGAGAAGATGCTATAAATAAAACGCTGCAGACATACTAATTCTTGGAAAATGGTATTTTTGTACAAATTAAGTAAATGCCATTTTACTTTGGAACATGACCTCCTACACTTAATCCCTTGTGCCTTTTCCCTATCTACTTGTGTTAAGAAAATTTATTATATAGCTTTTTCCCTCTGTCATTCATTCTTCTTTCTCATAAACCATCTCTGGAAGAGAAAGGGCATACTAACCTCACAGAGAGAGTTAAATCAGGTGTCATGAACTGTTCCCCCTAGCTGGTAGCATGGTACAGTAGCAGTCCAGCTCTTCTTCTTCTCCTTGCCTCCCTTTGTCCTCCCCCAAGTTAGGCAATTTAGAGCTTCTAGTACCGCTTGTACTTCCTGCTGAAGCCACTGAGAGCCAGTATCTCTTTCTCACTGTTCTCCATTTACCCAAGGAGTTTGCTTGCCTGCTTGATGTTGAGAAAGTGAAAATCAATTTGAATTTCACGTGTCTGTCTAATAATTAAGACATTTTTTCTTTTTCTTATGGTTGCCTGCTCTTGTCTTCTTTCCATCTAGTTTGAGGCAAAGGAATAATGTTTTATCTTTGTAGCTGCTATAGGGTAGTATAGAACTAAGTAAATAGAAATCGAGTGAAGAAGTATAGAAGCCAAGTAAAATTTCTTGAATGAATAAGTGATTCACATGTTTAAAAGATAAATGTAGTGAAATTGTAAGGAATTCTGCTATCTAGCATCAAACCTTTTAATTTCTTGTATTACTTTAAATTTGTAGGTATTAACAGCTTTGTTGTTTAGAGCCCCTCCCCCCCAATACTGAGGATTGAACCCAGGTGGCCTTGTGCATTCTAGGCAAACAAGCTGTACATCCCAAACCCCAAAACAAGGTTCTTAGACTTTATTGTGTTGATGTACCCCTTACATAGCTCAGAAAGTCTTTTCCAAGTAATGGTTTTAAATATATAAAATTAAAACATATAAGATTAAAAAGGGGGAGGGGGGAATGAAGGACGAGGTAACAAACAGTACAAGAAATGTATCCAGTGCCTAACGTATGAAACTGTAACCTCTCTGTACATCAGTTTGATAATAAAAAATTTAAAAAGATATTAAAAAGGAAATCAGTTACATATATTCTGCAATGAGTGTAATATGTAAGTATGTGCTTGTTCTGTGCTACAATTACAGTTACTGATAATGTTACCTACACCTTACACTTGAAGGAAATCTTTAATATCAATTACAGATATAAACCCTTTGTTCATCAATATTCTGAGACTTCTACTAAATTCTCTTTGTGGACCCCTAGGACTCCAGGTTAAAACTTTCTTCTGTGTAATAGGAATAAATTAAATTAGTTAAGGCAGGAAGACATTTTATGAAATTTTCCTTTTTTCACTATTACTGGTTTTTAGTAAACAACTCTGAGATAAGAGTGTAGGTATAAGTATTATAAATTGTTGAGGATGCTGATGGACAAGACCTTGCAGTTAAACAATTTCTGTTTTACATTGATAACGTTTTGTGAAATCTGAAAGTAAGGAATTACTTGAGTGCACAGGGTATAGAAAAACTTTAAAAATGTGTATGTAGCATTTTTCTTAATCATAGTTAGAAATAAATAGCATTAATGGGAAATTCATGAATTTTTGAGTTGGACTTGAATTTTGAGTAGTTTTCTTAATCTTGCTTGAGCCTTGATTTTCTTAAAACTACTATGATAATCCTAAAATTTATTATAACACTTGATTTAGAGTTTTGAAGATGAAATGAGAACATGTCTAAGTGTTTGGAGCCAAAACCATTGCTGGCTTCTCTGTGATGGAATGCTTCCCCTTCCCCTGTGCAGTCCAGGTCTTTCAGCTGTTCCCTTATCTTGAAGAGATGATGTTATAGTGAAAGATCATTAATATCCCTTTTATCTGAGAAGTTGTTTGATATTAGGAGGCCTACTCCTTAGATATAAGCCTAAAATAGGCTGCTTAGAAGTGAAACAACTAGTTTTGAGCACTTATTTCACACAAGGCATTCTCAAATAGACATTGTTTCATCTTTATAGATGTTTTGTAAAAACAGCAGTTTTCTTATTTTTTGGGGTAGGGTGTTGAGAACCCAGAAGGGTAAAAAAATCTTCCCAAGTTGTTGAAGTTTGTATGTGATAAACTAGAGTTTTAGACAGTATTTTTGTGTGGAAAGCCTGTTTGCTTTTTTAAAAACTTGTTACACAACACTATTTCACAACCAGTTCTCCAGTGACCAAACGGAAGACTCATTAAGTACACTTTTTTTTAGAGAGTAGATTTGAGACAGGTCTCACTGTATAACCCCTGCTAGACTCAAATTAGTAATATACCTGCGTCAGACTTTTGAGTGCCAGGGTTATAGGTGTAAACCATCATGCCCAATTTAAATATACTTTTCTTTTATGGAGATTTAGTGGGTTTTGAATTCAATGCCTCATGGTCTACCACTGAGCCATGTTTCTAGCTCTTTTTGTTGTTGTTGTTGGTGGTGGTAGTGGTCGTGGGGCTTGGGGTCTGGGCCTGGGCGCTGTCCCTGAGCTCTGCAGCTCAAAGCTAGAGCTCTACTACTTGAGCCACAGCACCACTTCCTGTTTTGTGGTGGCTAATGGGAGATAACAGTCTCATGGACTTTCCTGCTCAGGCTGGCTTTGAACCTCCATCCTCAGATCTTAGTCTCCTGAATAGCTAGGATTACAGGTATGAGGCACCAGCGCTGGCTCTAGCTCTTTTTTGCATTGGTTATTTTTGAGATAGGATCTCACTTCTTGCTCAGGCATATGCCTAGATCATGATCTATTTTAGGCTTCCCATCATTGTTGACAAATGTGTACTACCATGCCAGATTGGTCTGGTACTGTGATCTGTAGGACTGACATCTATGCAGCTGGGATGACAAGCATGGGCCAGTGTGCCCAGCTCTTGGGCTGGCCTCAAACTGCTATCCTCTTGATCTCAGCCTCCCAAGAAGCTAGTTTTTTTTTATGACTAGAATATTCTTATTGGAAAGATGTATGTGTTAAGATTGCATCTATAACTTTTATTTTGGAGTTATTCTTATCATTAAAAAATTTTAAAAGCCCAGAGTTGGTGCCTGTGATCCTAGTTATTCAGGAATCTGAGATCTGAGGATTGTGATTTAAAGATGTGAGATAAGCCTTCTTGTCTATCAAAGTGAATTCCATTTCTTTCTGTCAATCTTGTGAGAATTGTTTTTCTGAAAAGTTCCTGTTTTGGCCAGGTGCCCTTGTTGATTAAATTTTAGTTACATCCTATTCCTGCTACCCTTTAATTAACACATCCTGTTACAAGCACATTGAATTTTAGTTAATATCCTGTTCCTGTAAATGAAGCCACATCTTGTTGCAGATTGTGAACCTAAGTTTGGCCAATCAGAGTGGAGGGACAGGTCCTTCTTACATTAGGAATAAAAGGGAAGCAACTTGTTTGCTTGCTGAATTTTGGCTGATGGCACACCCTTCTGCAGAAGTAAACTTTGCCTTACTAAATTCCTTTTGATTTGATGTCCTTGGGACGCTCAAACATCCCATGGCATATGTAACAGAGCCAGCCTGGGAAGAAAAGTCCAAAAGATCATTTCCAATTAACCAGCAAAAAAGCTAGACTGGAGGCCTGGCTTAAATAAATGGTAGATCATCAGCTGAGAGCAAAAGAAGCCAGGCAAGAGCATGAAGTTCTGAGTTCAAGCTTCAGTATTGGCACTAAATAAATAAAAAATTAAAAATTCAAATGATTGAGTGTGGTGACTCATTTCTAATTGTAGCTAGTAATCCTTGCTGAAATTGGGAAGATTGAGGTTTGTGGTCAGCTCAGGCTGAGACCACATCTAAATCAATAAAAACAACATGGCACGGTAGAGTTTATCTGTCACTCTGTGCGGGAAGCATATATAGGATTGAAGTTCAGGTAGGCTTGGGCTTGAGTAGAAGACTGAAAAGCAGTGATGATGCTAAGTGAAATGAACGCCAAGTTATGGAAATCAGTGGTTTATCGTTGTTGTTATATTCTACGTACCATGTGAAATTATGCCATTTTCTTTTGTCTTTCTTCCCCAGGGTTTTACCCCTGATGTCACTATAACTGATTTGGTACCTTGGGTATTGTACATACGTATATCAGAAGTAGGAAAGGGAAGGGAAACATCAAAATGGAGAGACAAAGGGTAAAAGGCAAACCAATGCAACAATACTTACAAAACTATATGCTGTAAACCAACTGTATACCTGGGGGCAGAGGGGTTTGGGAAGAGGGTAAGATAGGAGAAAAATGAGGGAGAAGGTAACAAGTTTGATAAATGTACTCACTGCCTCACATATGAAACTGTAACCCCTCTGTATATCACTTTGATAGTAAATAAATCAATTTTTAAAAAAGTTATAAAACACCTGCCTAACAAGTGAAGGACCCCTCGAAATTCAGTCACTTTAAATACAAAAGTTACAGGTGTGGTAGAGAAAACTTTTTTCCCCCTCCTCTAGAACTTTTGGTAATAAGTTGTCTACCTGATGCTCTATCAATCTGCAATACCCTAGAATGAATTTCCAATGGTAAGGGGATTCTTATCCATAAGTACAATATAACTATCAATGTCAGGACATTAATATTGTCACATTATTATCATCCAACACTCCTCAGACTCCATTGAAGTTGATCAGTAGTCTGTGTTATTAATACCCTATTAATACTCTAGTTAAGAGCAAAAGATGTCATTTCAGAATCATGTGATTTGTATTTAGTTTGTCAAAGTCTTTTTCTTTCTTTTGAATTTCATAGTCTTGGTGGATTGGAGATTAATGACCCCATTTGGGCTTGTCATTTCCACTTGATTAAATTCAGATTATGCATCTTTGTTAGGAATATCACAGAAATGTTGTGTCTCAGTCTGGTGATAGACAATTTTATTCTGTTCTATTTCTGGTGAGGTGCTACTTAAGGTGGTGTCTGCCAGGCTTCTTTGCTACTAAATTATTTTCCATTTGTAATTAGTATTTTATGGATAAGTACTTCCACACTGTAGATTTATACCATCCCTCATTGAACTTTTAATTTATTGACTTATTATTTTATATCAGTATAAAATCATGCTTTCCTATTTTATTTAATGAGCCTATGATCTGTTACTTTCATTATACTGATCATTTCAGATTTGGCTTGAGGGATCCTCTTGAAGTGCTCTTCTTTGTCCTTGACATGTCTTCATAATTCTTTGAGTATTTTCTTGCTTCTTTCTTTCTTAGCATAGATTACATTCTTCAAGAAACTAGAATATTGGGCTGGGGATATGGCCTAGTGGCAAGAGAGCTTGCCTCGTATACATGAGGCCCTGGGTTCAATTCCCCAGCACCACATATACAGAAAATGGCCAGAAGTGGGCGCTGTGGCTCAAGTGGCAGAGTGCTAGCCTTGAGCAAAAGGAAGCCAGGGACAATGCTCAGGCCCTGACTTCAAGGCCCAGGACTGGCCAAAAAAAAAAAAGAAACTAGAATATTAAATTTTTTTAATAGATTTATTTTTTTCCAGAGCTGAGGACCAAACTTGGGGCCTTGCGCTCTCCAGGCAGGCACTCTTCCACTGAGCTAAATCCCCAGCCCTTTTTTCTTTTTTTTTCCTAGTCCTGGGGCTTGGACTCAGGGCCTGAGCAGTGTCCCTGGCTTCTTTTTTTTTTTTTTTTGCTCAAGGCTAGCACTCTACCACTTGAGCCACAGCGCCACTTCTGACTTTTTCCATATATGTGATGCTGAGGAATCGAACCCAGGGCTTCATGTATGTGAGGCGAGCACTCTACCAGTAGGCCATATTCCCAGCCCAAGAAACTAGAATATTTTTTTTTTTTTTTTTTTGGCCAGTCCTGGGCCTTGGACTCAGGGCCTGAGCACTGTCCCTGGCTTCTTCCCGCTCAAGGCTAGCACTCTGCCACTTGAGCCACAGCGCCGCTTCTGGCCGTTTTCTGTATATGTGGTGCTGGGGAATCGAACCTAGGGCCTCGTGTATCCGAGGCAGGCACTCTTGCCACTAGGCTATATCCCCAGCCCCTGAAACTAGAATATTTTTGAAAATGTAATTACCAAATGTTAACCTTTTGGGGACTCCTTAATCTGATATATCCCTTAGACTTTCTGATTCAACTGCAAAGGTGACAAGCTTCCTGAAAGTGGGGTGTGGGGTGTGTGTGCACATGCTTATGATCATGTATGTGCATTTTGCCTTGCTTCTATTTAGGGAGAAAAGAGATCTTACCTAGAAAGTGCCAAGAACAGTTATTAAAATTGTCAAATCCTTTCTATTTTCAGAACAATTTAAAACAAAACATATGCAAAAACAAAAGCTCCTTTTGGTTGAATGAGCATTTCAGTGTCATTGAAATAGAAGTAGGGAAGGTTGTGCTTTTACCTAACTATTGTATATCCAGTGTGTGTCCAGTAACCAGCAAGGCTTTTTTGGTGAGGCAGTGAGTGTTCAAAGGCAAACAATAACCAACAAGGTCTCCGCATGCCTTCATGGCATTTACATTACAGTCTAGTGGTTATGACATACAGTAGGTAAAAAAGAAACATGGAATGCTAGTCATAAAAGGAAATGTCCTGAGCTGCAGTTCCCTACTTGTGGAATGTGACAAATGTTCTACTTTACAATTGTTCTGTGGGAAAAAACACATTGTTTAAGGTAAAATGTAAACTTTAGAGGTTTGTAAAACTATAACTGTATTACATAAATGAAGTATTTTCCTCCCATTATTCAGTAATTAGGTCTGTTTTCAGTGATAACATAATCATCCCCTAAACTAGCTTTGAGGGTTTTCCTGTCCCTTCTGTCCTGACCAATCAGTCTGTAATTTACTGCTTACTTTCATGTCACCCATCGCATTCAGAAGTCTCAGGCTGAAGACTAAACTGTGGATTGAGTTTCTAGGCTTACCTCAAGGAAGATTTCCAATCTTGTGCTCTTATTTGCCTTGAAGTCCTCAATCCATATCAAACTGTGCTTGTCACTGCCTGGAATATACATCACACTTTCCCACTTTCTCACTTTTGGCTTTTCTTTCTTCCTGGGAACTAACCCAATTAACAAATCTCTGCTCACCCCTTCCGTTTGTGTAATGTCTGTCCAAAAAGCATGTGGTCATCATCAGTTAGCCTTGTAAGTCACTGTTAGGTTTTCCCAGCTGACATCACTTGCTCTCAATGTATAGGAATCATACCTAACATGTTTATATTTTCCATATTTATGTAGTCTTTATTAAGTTTACTTGCAAGAATTTAAAAACAAACTCCTTTTTTTTTATAAACCAGCTTTTTTTTTCCACTGGAAGGAAAAAATGGACGACTTGATAACAATTTTGCTTTTTATAAAAAGTTATCCTTCCTGTCCAGGTTGACTTAATTGCCCCTCATGTTAACAAATGGTAAGATATCTTCTTTCATATAATTAAACTATTGTCAAGGAAGAAGTCTTAAGGGCTTGATATGGTGGTGTGCTCCTGTAATCCCAGCAATATGGAAGGTAGAGGTAAAAATGGCCAGAGTATCTGCATAGCATACACAAGGCCTGAATTCAAGCCCTAATACTGCCAATAAATAAATCAGTGTTAGACCTAAGGCAGGTGGTGACTTCTTTGGACTCATTTTGTACCAGGAATGGCTTCCTCAGCTTAGCAATTCATGTTATATTGGCTGGCATAAAGCTGGTTTCCCATGTTGCACTCACGAATGATGGTGCTGCCTAGGCTTACAGTAATTAGATTGAGGTCCAGTATTTCTCTTAAAGAAGTTGTGTTCCAAAATTTGAGCCTTATAACCTGATTACCTTAGTTAAAAATGAAAATCATGTTGAGAGTGTAGTATACAACTCTAATCCCTGTACTTGGGAGGCTGAGGGAGGGGAATTGTGAGTTCAAGGCCAGCCTGGGTATAAAAGTTGATGATACTGCATCTCAACCAATGGCTGGGCTTGATGGCATGTGCTTATCACCCCAGGCTACAGGAGACAGTGGCTGAGCACTTGTCAATCCAGTAACAAAGGGAAGCACAAACAGGAAGGATGCAGTCTAGTCTAGTCTAGCCCAGGCATCAAGTGAGACTCTATTCTTGAAAATAACCAATGTAAAAAAGAAGATGGCAGAGTAGTTAAAGTGGCAGAGTGTTTGCTTAGCAAGCATAAGGCCCCAAGTTAAAACCCCAGTACTATACACACACACACACACACACACACACACAGAATTATATTGCACAGTGTTATAATGTACTTGTGATGTCACAGAACTATACACTTAATAGATGACACATTTTTGTGAGTATTTTACCAGGATAACAAAAACATATTTTAAAAGTGTAGGATTCAGATACCCAGTGCATTTCATTGCTTGCTTGCTTTTTTTTTTTTTATTTCTTCCTTTCATTTCCTTTCCTTCCTTTTCCTTCCATCCATTCTTGTCTTTTTTTTTTTTTTTTTTTTTTGTTCCAATCCTGGGACTTGAATTTAGGGTCTGGGTGCTAGGGTTCTACCACTTAGAGCACAGTGCCATTTCTGGCTTTTTAGTAGTTTATTGGAGGTAAGACTCTCACAGACTTTCCTGCCCAGGCTGGCTTTAAACCTTGATCCTCAGATATCAGCCACCTAAATAGCTAGGATTATAGGTGGGAGCCATTGGCACCAGGCTGCATTGTTTTCTTTAGTCATTCTGTTTGCCTGCCTGCTTGCCTGCCTGTCTCCTTGACTCTGTCTCTGTCTCTGTCTTTGGTATAAGTACTGGGGTTTAAACTCAGGGCTGAGTGCTCTCCCTTGGCTTTTTCTTTCTTTCCTTTTTTTTTTTTTTTGGCCAGTCCTGGGCCTTGGACTCAGGGCCTGAGCACTGTCCCTGCCTTCCTTTTTGCTCAACCACTTGAGCCACAGCGCCACTTCTGGCCATTTTCTGTATATGTGGTGCTGGGGAATCGAACCCAGGGCCTCATGTATACGAGGCAAGCTCTCTCGCCACTAGGCCATATCCCCAGCCCCTCCCTTGGCTTTTTCATTCAGGACTAGCACTCTACCACTTGAACCACGGATTCATGTCCAGCTAGTTAATTGGAGATAAGGGTCTTTTGTGTTTTTCTGCCCTAGCTGGCTCAAATTGCAATATTCAGATCTCAGCCTCCTGAGTAGCAAGGATGACAAGCATGAGCCTTTGGCACCCAGCTTTTTTTCTTGTTCAGTAGTGGTACTTTCATTGAAGCATATTTTGTATTGTAGGCAAGCAGCCTTTGAATTTTAGTAAATTTACATGAATTTGCAACCATCACATACTTTAGTTTTAGAATATTTCCATCGCTCCTCAAAATGTGACCATTTACTAGTAGTCCCTATTTCTGTTCTACCCCAGACAATACTGATCTGCTTTTTTCTCTACAGTTTGTCTTTTCTACAAATTTTATATGAATACAGCTCATTCAATGTGCATTCTTTTGCATTTGCCATATTTCAATAAGTATGAAGTTTTTGAGATTCATCATTGTTGCATGTAAGTAGTTTATTCCTTTTTATTGCTGAGAAGGTTTCATTAAATAGATGTGCCCTATGTTGCTTATCCAGTTACTAGTGGATTGATATTTGGGTTTCCATTTCATAGCAGTGAACTCATATAAAAACCAGAAGAATTTCTGGGATGAATGGTAAATTTTAAGAAATTTGCAGTCTCTTTTCCAAAGTTGCTTTACCACTTTACTTTAGTTATTTTAATGTTATATCTTTATTTTTAAATTATATTTTTATTATCTTTAAGTGATTATATGAAGGAGTTGCCAATAAAATGCATCTTGATGTATGTGCGACATATATCAAATCATTATTCTCCCATCTTCCCCTCAATTTTCTAGGATATGCATTGATTTTTTTTTTGGCCAGTCCTGGGCCTTGGACTCAGGGCCTGAGCACTGTCCCTGGCTTCTTCCCGCTCAAGGCTAGCACTCTGCCGCCTGAGCCACAGCGCCGCTTCTGGCCGTTTTCTGTATATGTGGTGCTGGGGAATTGAACCTAGGGCCTCGTGTATCCGAGGCAGGCACTCTTGCCACTAGGCTATATCCCCAGCCCATGCATTGATTTTTATGACTATATTCTCCCCTGCCCTTTCTCCTTTCATTCGTCTACCCCCCTTTTCCTTGGCTCCATTTCTTACCTTTCAAACAACTATTTCCTGGTGTTTATTTTGTTGGACTGTGAGTTGGCCTTCCTAGGAAATTACAATGAATTCTCCTCTGAATTTACCATATTTCAGTTAATACATTTGTGTATACAAGCATACCACCCTGAAGCACTTACAAATAACTTCATAAATTAATTCTAGCTTCCACACATGAGAGAAAATATGTATCCTTTGTCTCTCTGGGCCAGGTTTACTTCACTTAACATGATTTTTTCCAGGTCTTTCTATTTCTTTGCAGTATCATTCTTTCTCATGGATGAGTAAAATTCTGTGTGTGTGTGTGTGTGTGTGTGTGTGTGTGTGTGTTTTATATATACCTTGGCTTTGGTTACTAGTGCTGCAATGAATATAATTGTGCAAGTAGCTTTACTGTATCTTTGTGATCTTTTGTATAAATATTCAAAAATGGAATTGCTGAACCATAGAGGTAGTCCTCTGTTTCATTTTTTGAACAACCTCCATGCTGCTTTCCATGATTGAACAAGTTTACATTCCTGCCAACAGTATACAAGGGTTCCTTTCCCCTACATCTTTGCCATCATCTTTATTGTTTGTATTGGTAACTGGGGTGATTTGGAATCTCAGTGCTGTTTTGACTTCCATCTCTTTTATGGTCAGAGATGTTGAGCATTTCTTCTTGTGTCTGTTGACTATTTTACTTCTTCTGAGATGTCTGTTTAGCTTGTTTGCCCATTTATTAATTGGATTATTTCTTTGAGGGTTTAGTTTTAAGTTCTTTGTATTAGGCCATTGTCTGATGTATAGCTGGCAAAAATCTGTAATTCTGTAGGCTGTTTTCTTTGCTGTGCAGAAACTTTAGTTGGGCATATGGGCTGAAATACAAAAACTACATGTCATGTGAGGTTTTAGTCAGGATTTATAAATGTTAAGGCCTTTTTGTTTATATCAAAAAGTTCCTTTAGCCTCTTTTATACCCCCTACTTATGTGATACTTACTGAATTCTTTCTTTTTCTAGTAAGTAATTTCAAATTGGGAAGCTCTAGTAATTAGTGTTCTTGGCACCCTTTTAAATGAAAGGATGATGAAAGATATTGGCAATTGAGAGCCAGACTGTCCAAGTAGATGGTCCAGCCATCCCAATCAGTTTTATTCAACTAATTCCCTTGGTAGTCCTACCATCTCCTAGAGAGATACTAAGACATGGTCTCTACAGGATCTATGAACCGATGCCAAGTCCCTTTGGGGAAATACTATTCCAGGGGCTCCCAAAATGCTGACCAGTTTTTGGAGAGAGATAATTGAATTCCAGCTGAGAATATTGGTTTATTTTCTTTCACATTGTGGAGTATGCTAATCTACCTGCAGTTGTCTTTTGTTTTTCCTTCTGACAAATGTGCTTTTATTGGATCGTTAGTTAAATTTAAGGTAACATTGAGGAAAGAACAGTTTTTTTCTTCATTTTTATTTCAGCAGTTTGCTTATTAATATATCAGTTTCAAAGTCTGATTAGCTAAACAAATTTACCCTTGACATAGTTTGCCTAATGACAGAAATAGGCTATATAAAACAGAAGTCAAAATTATCTCAAGGTTTTAGTTCTTCCATGTTCTATTTTGAATTACAATCTAGATTGTGTTTCAGAGGATGAGTCAGGAGGATAAGAAATCTCAGGATCTGTTTTAGGAAAATGGTTAGCTCTCCTTAGCTACGTGAATGACTTGTATGAATGAAGGCTTATTCTGAGTAGGGAGTGTTAGCATTTCCCTAGCCTCAGGTCCTCAGCTCCTCCCACTAGCCCCCAGATCCACCCATACCTAATGAGTCACTCCTACTCACTACCTACCTACTTCCCCTTTACCCCAGAGAGAGAAGCTGCCACCTGGATAAGGTGCGGACGCCATGTCGCTCCCTCTCCTATGGGAAGTATGGCCCCACTAATAAAACCTGCTTATGAACCTTCTTCTCCTGCCTGTGATTATCTCTACATGGTCCTCTGGGATGGCAGGGACCTATGCTTTCAGGGAGCACCAAAGGAAAGGAGTCATGGGCTTAGGGGCAGTGTAAAGATAATTTTACTTTGGTGGAGCTTCTCCAAAGTGGAATGGATTGCCCCACAAGGCTACAAGGTAGCCATGGGAGTTTACTGTCACTGTGGTATTAGAATGTAGAATGGAAAACCTCTTTCTCAGGGATGGGTTATATCTTGGTCTGTGCTGCTAAAGCAAAATGTGTGAAAATAGATAATTTACAAATAGTAGAAATCTATTTTCTCACTATTCTAGAGGCTGAGCGATCTAAAAGTAAGACACTAGCAGGTCTTACTAAATTTGATTTAGTAAGGCTCCATTCCTCATTGATGGTGCCTTGTTACCATGTCTTTCACAGCATAAGGTGGAAGGGAAAGAAGGCCTTTTTTTTTTTTTTTTAAATAGCTATAATCCATTATGGGGAGGTATCCTTTGTGATTTAATCACATCCTAAAACTTCCTACTTCTTAAGATGGTCATTGGGATTACTCTGTGTGTGTGTGTGTGTGTGTGTGTGTGTGTGTGTGTAAGCACGTGTGCACGCATATGCAGCCATGTATGCATGCTGGTATTGGGCTTGAACTCAGGGCACTGATCCTCAACTCTTTTGCTTTAAGGTTGGTGCTCTACCACTTGAGCCACAGCTGCAAAAAGAAAATTTGTTTTCATTTTGCCCAAGGCTTGGGAAGGGTTCAAGAGTGGATAGTTAAGAAGCTACCCCAGTGGCATAAGGGAGAGGCTGGGGCAGAAGCCCTGATATGAGGCAAGAAAGGAGCCTCTGAAAAGCTGCTCAGGTTTGTGGCCTGAGGGTTCTTGAGGGTGAGATGTTGGACAGGTACTTGCCCAGCCTAGTCTGGGGAGCCACTAGTTAGTTAGGAGGTCACCCTTTATCTTGATAAGCATTGCCTCTTCACCTAGAAAAGTAATTTTCTAAGAAGTCACAGAGATGGGTGACTGTGAAGCAGAACTTTAGGCTATGAAGGTCCAAAATGGCTTGGTTTAGGTTTTTTCTCCAGAGCTAGGGCAGCTTCCATGATGTCCAGGGTTTTACTTCATTCATGTTGAGAAGGATTCTCCACATTGTGGAACAGCACAGGTCGCCACTCAGTTCTGTATCTTCAGGGAACCCGGGCACCCTCACCTTCTTTGCCAACTCTAGGAAGAAGTGGCCTATACCCTCCAGATCCATGTTGTCAGGATTGAAATAGTCCAGGGAAAGAGAGGTGGTGCAGGAGGCTCACAAGTGCAGAATGACCACATGGTTGATGTAGCCCCTGACTCAATGGAGTAACTGACAACTCTGGGAGGTCATGGTTAGTTGTCCATACCCACCTAACTATAAAAACAAAAACAAATGAACGAACCCCAAAACTGTGTTGGCTGGTCCTGGAATCAGGAGCAGAGTGAGAAGATAATTCAGGTGTTGTGACTGAAGAGGAGATTTGAAGACAGTTGATGGACTGATGGAAAGAGAGGGCTGGGAATGTGGCTTAGCAGTAAAGTGCTTGCCTAGCATAACAGAAAAGGCTAGAAGTGGCCTTGAGCAAAAAGAAGCTAGGGACAGTTCTGAGTCCAAGCCCCAGGACTGGCAAAAAAAAAACAAAAACAAAAAAGAAAGAAAGAAAGAGAGAGTCCCTGGGTCTGTTCTGCCAAATACTGGAAGCAAGAGACAGATTTGTGGGACCTCTGGGCATACTGTTCCTAATTTATGCATTTTGAAATAACTAAACTTGCTCATTATTACTTGTTCAGCATGCTTCTTAGGGCATGACCTTGACCTAAAGGCTCTGGGGTTTTTGGATAGATGTTTACCATTACAGATTTTCCAGGGTGGCCAAGGATGCCAGCATTACCTTCCTGTTAGGATGTCTTCTTTTTTGTGTTCTGTTACTAGGGCATATGGCTGGCACTCTACCATCTGAGCCATATATCTCTTTTCATTAACCCCATTGTGGGAGATAAAGGTCTCGAGTTTGTCCACCCAGGCTAACAGCAACTGTTAGGATGCCTTCTTAATAACTTGTTTTTTATCTGGTCATCTTGTGTAGATACCTGTAATGATTTTGAGGATTAGAAACATTTCCAAAGGATCTCAGAATTTAAAATTAGAAATCTTTATTTAGAGCCTTAAACTCTTAAAAGATTGCAATGTATCAGTTGTACATCACACATATCCATAATTGAGGAATCTTTAAGGTCTGACACAAAGCTTTAAGAATGCCTAGATGCTTGATATAATGAAACAATATAAGTACCCCCCCCCCAAAAAAAAACACACATACCACTACAGCACAAATTATCTATAGTTCAGGAATCTGTAATCAGACAGAAGCTTTTGAAATATACTGTGTGCTTAATGTAACATCCCACCCCATTCTACTACCAGCTTCCTTGAGAGTTAGTTTGCTGAAAGATTTGCCCAAAGCACCACAGCTTGTCTTCAGCTCTTATTTCTTGAGGCCTCTGGGGGTAAAGGTGAGCCTCTTGTTCCCTTGGGACAAAGGCTTTGTGTATGTACTTTCCTACTGATTCCAAGTTTTGTGGATCATTGTTTATTACACTGATTCTTTTGGCTATTCTCTAAACTCAGTTTTAGAGAATTAATAAGAAAATACACTATCATTTAAAAAGTGTATACTTTACTAGAAGTTGGAAGGATACTTGGTAGGGACAAAAGTGGACATCTCAGATCCTTAAGTGCTGAGAATCATCTTTGAAAGATGAATGATTTATTCATCCATTCTAGTAAGAGTCTCTTTAAATCTAGAGGGCTTACTATGCTGTAAACTTTTAATTGCTTAACAGAATTAACTATAAGATGGACACTGTTGTAACATGTCCATTTTACAGATGAGGACACTGAGGCAGCTGAGGAAACATAGTAGCATGGAAACAAAGATTCTGACATATTTCTAGTATTCTAATAAACAGAATGTATTAGATAGGTGCAATTTGTATGGCGATGGATTTCACATAAATTATCATTTAGTCTTTGCTAGAGCTTATGGACACTTGTTTGATTTCTGGTGACACTAGTGTTTAAACTCAGTGCCTCCCATTTGCTAGGTGGTCATTATTATACAGCTGTACATTATTCCTTACCAGATAAGAAAACTTAGGTAGTAAGTGGTAGACTGCCAAATTAAGCTGAGTCTTACTTTTATGATTAGTCAAGTCTTTTATCTCACTTGTTGCCATTCCTTGGCATGTGAAAGTCTCTGTCTCTCTGTCTCTGTCTCTGTCTGTCTCTCTCTTCCAGCTTTCTGCTGGTTGATTGGAAACAACTCTCTTGGATTTGTCTGCCTGGCAGGCTTTGAACCTCAGTCCTCAAATCTCAGCCACCTAAGTATATAGGATTATAGGGGTGAGCCAGTGATCTCTGATGGTTTTTGCTTGTTTTGAGAAGTTTAGTTATAATTTATGACCTTCCTATCTCAATAGCTCTAGAACCCTAGAATTACAGATTTAAGCTACCACACTGCTTTGGTGTTTGAGTTTTGTCATTCACTATTTGGAGAAACATTTTTGCCCATCCGATAAAGGTAAAAAACCAAAACACTAAATCAAAGATCTGAGTTCTTGTCTAGGACCCCTGCTGACTTGCTGAGTTATTCTGATGTTCAATATATTTATTGTGAGAAACTCTTGGGGAAAACAAATTTACTTATATTAAATAATTAGCTTCAGTTGGTTTTTCATCCTCCTGAAGAGGCTAATCTGCTTTTAATGAATGTAATTGGTTATTATGTTGCTTTCAGTCGTTTCTTATCATTAGCAGTTCATATGCCTGAAAATTTGTAGACACAGTATCACATCCAAGGCATGAAGGGATTTCTCTTTAATTGTGGTTACCAGGGAGCTTCTAAACCTCCTTCCTTCTTATTCCCTATTCACAGCAAAGACTATTAGGTAACTTTCTAGGCCTGATCAAAGCCTTTTGAATCTTTTTAGTTTGTGATCTATTTCTTTATCTTCAGATCTTTCAACCTCCTGAGTAGTTAGGATTACAGGCACAGTATATTTTTTATTTTTGAGGTAACTAAAGAATGTCAGAAACATTTGGAGGGCTTGAGTTCAGGTTAGGACTTGAACTCAGATCCTTGAGCTCTGAATATTTTTAGCCAAGGTGGCTCTTTTCTACTTGAACTGTATTTCCAGTCCAGGTTTTTGCTGGCTAACTAGAAATAAAAGTCTTGTGGATTTTTTCTGCTCTGGCTAGCTTTGAACTGCAGCTGTCAGATCCTAGCTTCCTGAGTAGCTAGGCTTACAGTTTAATTTATAGTTAGACTAAATTAGTGATTCTGATTGGTTTCTGAATCCTTTCAAGTATTAAACTGTTCCATTCTTGTTGCCTGATGTAAATTTGATTATAGTTGTAGACCAGTCCACCAGATTTCAAAATTAGTCAAATTATATACCCACTTCTTGATCGTGATACTGAAATAAACAGTAGGAACCTATTTCTCCTTGGGAGGCTGGGAGAGAAGTTAAACATTGTTAGAGGACTGTTAAATATTGTTAAATTCTTACTTAGAGGAATGTGATTATGGATAATTTCTATTTCTTCTATTAAATTCTATATGACCTTTAAAAATTTGTTTTTCTATTATGTATAATCTTTCTATTTTGTTATTTGTAAGTGTTTGTTATTATGGCTATTGATATTTTGCTAAACATGCTGGGAATAGTCTAGCTTGTTTTTTAATTTAAAGCTTGTTTTATAAAGTTGCTTATGGTTCTTTTGGCCAACTCAAAGTTTTAAATGTTTATTAAATTACACATATACATGAAAGTAGAAATTTGTTCTTATAAGCATGTATATATAATTCACTAAATTATATAATTAACTAAAATAATAAAGCTATTGTGAAGATACACACCTATAATCCCAGCACATAGGAGCTGAGGCAGAAGGATCAAGAATTTGAGGCCATCTTGGGCAGTATAAAAAACTCAGTCTCGAAGAAGAAATTCATAAATTTATTTATTTATTTTTGCCAGTCCTGGGCCTTGGACTTAGGGCCTGAGCACTCTCCCTGGCTTCTTTTTGTTCAAGGCTAGCACTCTACCTCTAGAGCCACACAGCACCACTTCTGGCTTTTTCTGTTTATGTGGTACTGAGGACTCGAATCCAGGGCTTCATGCATGCTAGGCAAGCACTTTACCACTAAGCCACATTTCCAGCAAGTCCATTAATTTATGAAATACTAAATAAGATGAATAAGGACTGCTCAGTTGGTATGTGAGGAATTACTTAAATGAATATTTTTTCATTGTTAGTATAAAGGTGACATAAAAGAGGATACAGTTATATGAGTCAGTTAAAGAGTACATTTCTGCTGGGTGCTGGTGGCTCCTGCCTAGTTACCCAAGAAACTGAGATCTGATGATTGCAGTTCAAAGCTAGCCCAGGCAGGAAAGTCTGTGAGACTCTTATCTCCAATTAACCACTAGAAAAACTGGAACTGGAGATGTGGCTCAAAGTGATAGAGCTCCAGCCTTGAGCAAAACAGCTCAGGGACAGTGCCCAGGCCCTGAGTTCAAACCCCATGACTGACCAAAAAACAAACAGAAAAAGAATACATTTCTTTTTAGACAAGGTCATCCCTTCCCTTATGCTCTCTCAGTTTTTCCCTTTGATCCTCACCTACAAGGTGTATAGTTCATTTTCAGCATAGTGTCTAGTGAGTACCACTGCTGCATTCGTTCTCCCTTTGTCACTCCATTAATGAATAGCTCTTAATGTGTTCCAGTCAGAAAACATACTGTAATAACACAATCAACAATAAATAAATGATGACAGTTAAATAATTTGAGTAGGAAGTAAATGAATTACATTTCCATTCACTAAATCTGTGTATATTTTGCTATTCTTTCATCACTGCATAAAAGGGCAGCAGACTAGCGATAAAGGAATGTAACATGTTCCACAACAAAAGGCTTCATCAGTTTATTTCTCGTGATCCTATTAACATGATGAATCAGTTGCTCATTGGCTAAAATCTAAGAGATGATATAAGGCTGGAAAATCACAGCCTTAGTTTTCAGCTGTATCTTCCACCTCATGTTTTTTGGCGTTGAAGATTCATTTATATATTATATAGTTGTTGTTGTTAATTTATTTTTTTGCTGGTCCTGGGGCTTGAATTCTGGGCCTTGGCACTGTCCGTGAGCTTTTGTTCAAGGCTAGCGCTCTGCTACTTGAGCCACACACAGTGCCACTTCTGTTTTTTTCTAGTGGTTAATTGGAGACAAGACTATCACAGACTTTCCTGCCAGGACTAGCTTTGAACCATGGATCCTCAGATCTCAGCCTTCTGAGTAGCTAGGATTACAGATGTGAGTTACCAGTTTATAGTTGTTATTTTTACATGCAGTGGCTCTCTGTACAAAGTAGTGTAAGATATTCCAAGAATTTACAAACCTAAGCAGCAGATGATACCTTCATCTACTGCAGTGAACCAATAGATATGTATTAACATTGGCGTTTCTCCCCATCAAAACCATGTTGAATTAACAAGAGTGTATATGTAGAGATGATCTGAAAAATCAGTGCCAGACATTTGACCCTGTCTACCTTGCATAGCAGTTAACATTAACTCAATCATTTATTCAATAGCCAGCTTTATCCTAAGTATTCTTCATGGATTATTTAACTAATCCTTCTGGCAGTCCTGAGAGGTAAATGAGATAGATACAGAATGATTTTCTCCCTTTTACAAATGATGCAGTTGGCATATTGGTCACCTGTCATATACCCAAGGAAACAGTGGACATGGGCTTTAAAAAGTTCATATATACTCTTTACTTCTTCACTCATCAATATGGATAATGTTCTCAATGCTTTCATGGGTCTACTCTAAATCTTTCTAGGGCTATGGGCTCCCTTTTAGAGGATATAAAGGTCTCCAGTTTCTCACCGCTGTAGATAATTCTGTGGTTAAAAGAAAAACATTAGTTATGTAGCTTTCTACTTTTATCTTTTGTATGAAATATTTGGGATTAATCAGTATGTAAGCATTTTCCACCTTTCTTGCCCAAACTGGATACTTTCAGCTATAAAACTTTTAATAATTTGAGCCAGGTGCCATTGACACACACCTGTAATCTTACCTACTTGGTAGGCTGATTTGAGAGGGTTGTTGTATGAGGCTACCCTGGACCGAAAATGTCATGATATTCCATTATTTTGTCTTTTCTGGTGGCAGTGTAAAATTCCATTGTATATAGGTACTACAGTTTTTGAATCTGTTCATTTGTAGTGGGGCTTCTGGGTTGTTTCCATATCTTGGCTATTGTGACTAGTGCAGCAGTGAACATGGAGGTGCGGGTGTCTTTGTAATATTCTGGTTCCTGTTGTTGAGGATAGATGCCTAGGAGTGGTATGACTGGGTCGTAGGGTATTTCTATGTTTAGTTTTTTGAGGAACCTCCAGACTTTTTTCCAGAGTGGTTGTACTAGTTTACATTCCCACCAGCAGTGTAATAGGGTTCCTCTTTCTCCACATCTCCACCAGCATTTGTTGTTGTCTGAGTTCAGAATATAGGCCATTCTTACTGGGGAAAGGTGGTATCTCAGTGTTGTTTTTATTTGCATTTCCTTTACAGCCAGGGATGTTGAGCATTTCCTTATGTGTTTCTTTGTCATTTTTATTTCTTCTTCTGGGAAGTGTCTATTTAATTTCTTTGCCTATTTAGTGATTGATTTGTTAGGTTTGGGAGGAGTTAGTTTCTTGAGCTCTCTGTAGATGATGGGTATTAGGCCTTTGTCTGTTGCCTTGCTGATAAACATATTTTCTTAAATGGTCGGCTGTCTTTCTAGTTTAGTGGCTATGTCTTTATCTGTGCAGAAACTTTTATTTTAATATATTCCCATTTGTCTAGTATCTTTCCAATCTTTTGTGCCCCTAGGACTCTGTTCAGGAAGTTCCTGCCTGTGCCGATAAGTTCTAGCGTTTCTCCTATTCTGTACTGCAATATTTTAAGAGTTTCAGGTTTGACGTTGAGGTCTTTAATCCATTTTGAGTTGATCTTAGTGTTTGGTGACAAGCTGTGGTCCACTTTTAGTTTTCTGTATATGGCTGCCCACTTGGAGAGATTATTTTTATAATTGAAGAACAATATGATTGATAAGTTTGGTTTTGCATAATATTCTATAACAAAGAAATGGAAAACTACATAAAGTAAGATATGATACCTTGAGTTTTTTTTAATTTGGCAGGACAGAGATTTGAAAGGTAACCTTATCCCTGGAAACCATTAGGAATGGGAATCTTTATGGATAGGAATCAAGGTACTAAATATAGTAATCTTAATTTTAAAAGGTAGGATTCACATACGTATTGCTTTGTTGTGATCTTTAAATATCAAAGTTTTTGATAGCTTCCCTCTCTCCTGCCCTCTCCACGTCTTTCTACATACACCAGCACACACAGCACAAACAGAAGTTTCTGTTTTAAATGTGTTAGTTCCCCCCACCCCCAGTAGTTTCTGCCAGTGTCTCTTTTCCCCCTTAAAACTGTCAACCAACCCTGTCAAGTGCCATGTTGAATTCAGACTATGTTGTGATCTGTTTGCTTTTTCAGCACTTTGATTTGGTCCTTGAATGCCTACTGGACAGACGCTTGAAACTTGCAAGTTATCTGGATACCATAGCAGAACCACAAAGCCTTTCCTTTGTATGGGGAAGAAATAGCCTATGTGCTGTGGAGATGAACGGGGAGCAGCAGCCTGATGCAGGTATTGGGTCTGATGAGCACAATTTACTCTCCAGTGTGCGGAATTATATTACTTGTCTTTATTGTCACCTGACTTTATTATCTGACTCTATTATCATCTGACTTTTAACCACTGAATTTCTTTGAAGTCATGAGTTGTTTTTCACTGCCATCTCCTGACACTTGACAAATACTACCTGCACTAGGGAATACTACTGATATTGCTTGCTTAAAAAATAATTTTTATGGGGCTGGGAATATGGCCTAGTAGCAAGAGCACTTGCCTCCTACACTTGAAGCTCTCTGTTCGATTCCCCAGCACCACATATATGGAAAACGGCCAGAAGGGGCGCTGTGGCTCAGGTGGCAGAGGCAGAGTGCTAGCCTTGAGCGGGAAGAAGCCAGGGACAGTGCTCAGGCCCTGAGTCCAAAGCCCAGGACTCGCAAAAAAAAAAAAAAATGAGCAAACTTAAAAAATAAAAATTTAATGTTAGATTTTTTTTATGGTACTGGGATTTGAATTTAGGGCTTTGAGCTATACCTTCAGTCCTTTTGCGTGAGTTCTTTTCTTTTCTTCTCTTTTTTCGGTTGTGGGACTTGAACTCTAGGCCTAGGTGCTGTCCCTGAGCTCTTCAGCTCAAGGTCAGCGCTCTGCCACTTTGAACCACAGCGCCACTTCCCTGTTTTCTGGTAGTTAATTGGAGTCTCACGGACTTTCCTGTAGCTTTCAACCATGATCCTCAGATCTCAGCCTCCTGAGTAGCAAAGATTACAGGTATGAGCCACAGGCACCTGGCTTGAGTTGTTTTGTTTTTTTATATAGAATTTTGCATTCTTTTTTCTCCCAGACTGGCCTCAAACTATGCCCTTTTAACTCTCAAGAACAGACTGGTGTGTACCACCATACCCAGATTTTTTTTTTTTATTAAGATGTGATTTTACTTTTTGTCTGGAATACCCTCAAATTGAAATTCTCCCAATCTTCTCTTGAGTATCTCAGGTTGATGGTTAATTTTGAATTGTTTTGAAATAATTTGTAGATTTGAGGAAGTTACAAAGATAACATTAATTGTTTCCATGGTCCCTTTACTCAGTTTATCCCACTCCTCATTCAACTATATTACAATATAGAATCTAATTGATACTGGTATAAAACATACTTCTATGTAGACTCTTGTAACTACCTATCAAGATACAAAACTATCATGTTATCGTGAAAGTTTCCTATGCCTGTTCTTTCTTCCTACCATCTTTAACCTCAGCCAGCTAGTCACCTATTCTCCATCCCTATAATTTTAACATTTATGAAATCAGTGTATTACCATTGTGGATTTTTGCTTATTTGTTTCAGAATAATAGCCCTGCCATGTACTGGGAGACTCAATGTCTGTTATCCTAACTACTTAGGAGACTGAGATCTGGAGGTTTGAGGCCAGCCAGGATAGGATAGTTTGAGAGACTCCATCTCAAACTAGCTAGCAAAAAGCAATGATAGAGGCATGGCTGAAGTTATAGAGCACCAACTGAGCAAGCAAGCTGAGCAAGCCTGAGTTCAAACCCTAATACTACCAGAAAAATGATAAAATGAAATAATAGCCTTGAAATAGGTTGAAGTCTTTTTATTTGTTAATAGTTCATTACTTTCTATTGTTAATAGTATTTCACGCATGTATTCTAGTTTATTAACCACTCATCAATACATTTGCTATTTTCTCATTCTGGCTAAAATAAGTAGTTATGAATAATAACATCTATAACTTTTGAGAGTTTCTCTTTTAAAGTACATCTACATATTTTAGGTGGATAAATGCCACAAAGAATAATTTTTAGATTATCGGGTTAGTAAAGAAACTGTCAGAGTACTTTTCAGAGTGGTTGTGCCATTATTACCAGTGACAGACATATAATTTCTCTACATTATTACTGCTATTTGAATCTGTGTTGATCTTGGGGCTTGAACTCAGAATGTGAGTGCTGTCCCTGAGCTTTTGTGCTCGAGGCTAGCACTCTACCACTTGAGCCACAGCTCCACTTTCAGCTTTTTGATGCTTAATTGGAGATAGAAGTGTCATAGTCTTTCCTGTTCAGGCTTCCAACTGTGATCCTCAGATCTCAGTCTCCTGAGTAGGTAGGTTTGAAAGTATGAGACACCAGTGCTTAGGTTTGAGACTTTTGTTTTTATGTAAGTTATTCTGCTAGCAGGAGAGTAACAGCTCACCATGCTCTTAATTTGTATTTTCCTAATGTTGAATGTCTATGTGTGCGCTTGGTATCCCTACATTCTCTTCCCTGAAATAGCTCTTCATATGTTTGGTTCATTTTTAATTAATTGCTTCAGTTTTGTTTAACAAGGATTTTTTTTTTTTTTTTTTTTTTTGCCAGTCCTGGGCCTTGGACTCAGGGCCTGAGCACTGTCCCTGGCTTCTTCCCGCTCAAGGCTAGCACTCTGCCACTTGAGCC
Source organism: Perognathus longimembris pacificus (assembly GCF_023159225.1). Lineage (NCBI taxonomy): Eukaryota > Metazoa > Chordata > Mammalia > Rodentia > Heteromyidae > Perognathus > Perognathus longimembris. The sequence continues at coordinate 37,124,423 of NC_063170.1, forward strand.
ACAGCGCCACTTCTGGCCTTTTCTGTATATGTGGTGCTGGGGAATCGAACCTAGGGCCTCGTGTATCCGAGGCAGGCACTCTTGCCACTAGGCTATATCCCCAGCCCTAACAAGGATTTTTTTTAAACCACAAAGCTTTGTTTTTGAAAAGCAGTTTTATAGAAGTATATTTTTTGAACTACATAGTTCATATACCATAAAATTCACCCTTTTAAAAGTGCAAAATTCATTGTAGGCTTTGTAGTTTTTTGTTGTTATTTCCTTCCATCCATCCATCCTTCCTTTCCCTCCTCCCCCTGTCCTTTTTTTGTGTGTGGAGGAGGGGGCCAGTCATGGGGCTTGAACTCAGGGCTTGGGTGCTGTCCCTGAGCTTTTCTGCTCAAGGATAGTGCACTACCACCTTGAGCCACACAGCTCCACACACCTTGAGCCACTCAGTTTTCTGGTGGTTAATTGGAGATTCGAGTCTCATGGACTTTCCTGCCTAGGCAGGCTTTAAACAGTAATTCTCAGATCGCAGCCTCCTGAGTAGCTAGGATTACAGGCTTTCCTTCCTTCTTGCCTTCCTGTCTTCCCTTCCCACCTGACAGCCTGCCTGCCCTGTCCCTCCCCTCCCCTGTCCCTCCCCTCCCCTCCCCTCCTCTCCCCTCCCCTCCCCTCCCCTTCTCTTCCCTCTCTTCCCCTCCCCTCCCCTACTCCCTTCCTTTCTCTCTCTCCTTCCTTCCTTCCTTCCTTCCTTCCTTCCTTCCTTCCTTCCTTCCTTCCTTCCTTCCTTCCTTCCTTCCTTCCTCCCTCCCTCCCTCCCTCCCTCCCTCCCTCCCTCCCTCCCTCCTTCTATCTGTGAATAGAACCCTGAGACTCACATATGCCATGCAAGTGCTGTATCACTTAGCTATCACCCTAGATAAGTTCAGTGGTTTATCATATATTCTTAGTCATACATAGATCACTGCTATCTAATTATAGAACATTTTAATTTCCTCAAATAAACAATAAGCAATTATTTCATTGAGCCTCTGTCAATTAATTAACTTTGTCTGAAATTTTCAATTCCCTCTTCCTCACTTCCTTTCTTCTTTCCCTCCTCCCTCCTCCCTCCTTGTCCTTCCTTCCCATATTTTTTCCCTGTGTATTATTCTTAAACTACTAGTATCCATTATATTTGACGTATATTTCTTGTAGAAACATGTAATAATTTAAATATTTGGCCTTATAGTGACACACACACACACATAGCATTTGCATTCAATGTAGTAATTGCTAGATTTGGGCTTTTACTTGTTTCTCATGGTTTTTTTCCCTTGAAATTGCTTGAATACTTTTTATAGAATTTCATTTTTGTTTGATTATAGTATTTTTAGTGTCTTATCTGCATAGATAATTAGTTGTTGCTCTAGGTATTAGATGTACATTTCACAGCAACAATTTATTTGAGTCAAATATGGATACTTTACCTGCCTCTATATTTCTTTATCCTGTTAGTTATAATATAGTTGGGTTAAATATTTCATCTTAAGAACCATTCCAGAGATTGTTAACATTGTTACTTTAACTACTGAACATAATTTTTAAAAGAAAAAATATTTTTCAATATTTTTACTTTTTTTCCATTGTCATTTATTCTTGCCTGATATTCTAGGATTGTTTTCTTTTGTCCTTTACCTTTTGCTTTGGGTATTTCTGCAGGCAACAGATTTTCTTAGTTTCATATCACCTGAGAATTTGTTTATTCCCCTACACTTTTTTTTTAAGTGCTTGGGATTGAACGAGGGATTTTGAACATGTTAAACAAGAAGTCTACCATTGAGCAAAATCTCAAGACAAGGTCTTGCTATGTAGTCTGGGTTATCCTGGAGTTGGTGAACCTTCCACCATTACATCCTGAGTACTGGGATTACAGGCAAGTATCAGGATGGCCAGCCCTCATTCATTATTGGATATTTTTGCTGGATATAGAATTCTGGGTTGAATTTTTTTTTTTCTTTTAGCTCTTGGTACGTGTTGTGACACATTCTGGTCACCATTGAGACTTTTGCTGTCATGAGATGCTTCCTTTTCTCAGAATGAGAACTTTTTGTCTCTCATAGCATTGGACAATGATCTTCTGGTTCCTTGCCTCTGAGTAGCTAGGATTATAAGCATGAGCCACTAATACCTGGATGCTGCTGCTGTTGCTACTACTACTATTGCTATTTGAATTAGCATATTGATTAAGGGACTGAAGTACTTAACCAGGACTGTGAATACTCAGCCTAGTTATGCCTAGATGTGTTAAGTACTGTAAGTTGGCCTAAAGTTCCAAGGTTATTCTCAAAGCTGTCTTTGTTACTTGTCTTTCTAATGAAGAGTTTTAAATACATAAAAACATATGGAAAAAATAACAGATGTACTTGCTGTGAATATTTAATTAATAATGTTGTCTTGTATTTGGTTCTATTTCCTACTGTATCAAAATAGATGCAATGTAAATTTTCAGTATTACTTGTTTAATGTTAACACACAACTACTTGTGTGTCTGTGTATCTGTCTGTCTGTATATGCTGGTACTGGGGTTTGAACTCAGGGCCTGTGCTCTCACTTGTTGTTGTTTTTCTTTTTGCTCAAGACTGTTAGCCATCTCTTTTTACATCTTCCCAAATGAGTGCTGTGTATAAATTAAGCAACAGCTCTCATTCCTTTTTTCCCACCATTATATTTTTTGTCTTTATGAATTTGACTACTCTAATATAATGAAATCATATATAGTATATAAATGAGATCATATATAGTATTATGTGGCTGGCTTATTTATTTCAATTAGCATTACATTCTTAAGGTTCATGGTGTAGCATGGTTCAGGATTTCCTTTGTGTATATGTACAACATTTTGTATATCCATTCTTCTGTTGATAAGACCTTAGAATATTGTAAATATTGCTGTAAAGAACATTCAAGTATTAATATATTTTTGTTTCTCCTTTCATTTCTTTTGAGTTTCTACCCAGAAGTGGCATTATTAAAATTTTAGTTTTGTGGGGCTGGGGATATAGCCTAGTGGCAAGAGTGCCTGCCTCGGATACACGAGGCCCTAGGTTCGATTCCCCAGCACCACATATACAGAAAAAATGGCCAGAAGCGGCGCTGTGGCTCACGTGGCAGAGTACTAGCCTTGAGCGGGAAGAAGCCAGGGACAGTGCTCAGGCCCTGAGTCCAAGGCCCAGGACTGGCCAAAAAAAAAAAAAAAAAAATTAGTTTTGAAAAAAAATTTAAGTCAGTATAGTTTTCTTTAGTGACTTTTTAATTTTACATTTCTACTAGTGTTAAACAGGTATAATTTCCAAAGTACTTACCAGTACTTGTCATTTTCTGTTTCTTTGATAATAGTTATCCTAATGTGTGTGAGGTGGTATTTATTTATATTTTAGATACATATTTGTATGCTCAGTAGTGTTTACAAAACTTTGTTTTGAGACAGCATCTGCCATCTAGACTAGGCTAGCTCTATAATTCTCCTGCCTCCAGCTCCCAAATGCTGGGACTATTGGCCTGTGTCACCATGCTCCATGATGTATTTCCATTTTAAAAAGAAAAAAAAAACAACTAAGCCTCTTGTATTCCTTTCTAATCTATTTTCTTTTTGTTATCCCTAAGGTAACATTGTTGAAGTCCATGCATATTCTTTCTATTCCTGTTTCCTTGCTCTTATTAATATGCATATATTTCTAACCTTCTGTTGAGTTTTGTTTTGAAGAGTAAATTGTTTCTTGCTTCACTTCTTATTCTGCATTTGCATTTTCTACTTAGTATAGGTGTTTTTTGAGATGTATCTGTATCAATACTAGTGCATTCATTTCAGCTATTATATGGAAGTCTTCTGTGGAAGTATTGCCACAACTTCTCCTGACTGCTTTCAGTCCATTATTGTTACAGTCTGTTGTGAATATCCCCATATTTGCTTTCTTGTGTTTATGGGAAGCATTAGCTTGCCTAAGGTATACTTAATGCCTGTTTATTAAGAACTAGCTCTGTATCAAGCATTGTACTAGGAAGAGGGATGTATTAGTGAATAATGAAACATTCTCTTAAGGAGTTTATGTGAAGTTTAATTATTAGATAATAGAGTATTTGAATCTTTGTCTACTCAACGAGTATTTGTTGTTTATTGTACACCACATAACTTGAGTCCAGGTGACAAAAATGTTGGAATAGGGGCTGGGGATATGGCCTAGTGGCAAGAGTGCTTGCCTCATATACATGAGGCCCTAGGTTCGATTCCCCAGCACCACATATACAGAAAATGGCCAGAAGTGGCGCTGTGGCTCAAGTGGCAGAGTGCTAGCCTTGAGCAAGAAGAAGCCAGGGACAGTGCTCAGGCCCTGAGTCCAAGCCCGAGGACTGGCCAAAAAAAAAAAAAAAAAAAGTCGGAATAGCCAAAACAAAATTCCTGTTTTCTCAGAGTTTATGACCCATAAAGGGGAAAAAACACACACACACACACATGATGCCAGACACTAGTGGCTATCCACTATCCAGTTATCCAATAATCCAGTAATCTAACTACACAGGAGGCTGAGATCTGAGGATTACAATTCAAAGCAGCCTGGGCATAAAGCCCATAAGACTCTTATATCCAATTAAACACTAAAAAGGCAGAAGATGAGCTATGGCTCAACTGTTAGAGCACCAGCCTTAAGCAAAAGAGCTTAGGAACCTAAGCCTTGAATTGAAGCTTTGGAAGCAGTGCGCGTGCACACACACATACACACACACGCGTGCAAACAAAAACAAAAACAAAATATGGGATACTGGTCAAGTAAAAATGAATGCCATGAAGAAAATGGAAGCAGAGACCCATTTAGAATGGGTAGTTATGAGGCTTTTCTGAAAAGGCTTGAATGAAATAGAGGTATAATCCTCATTAGCTGATAAGCCTCTGAGCTGAAGGAAGAGCAAATGTGGAGGCCTTGGAGAAGGAACATGATTAGCTGGGCATGGTGGTACACACTTTTAATCCCCACTTCCATTAAGGCAGAAGTAGAAAAATTACAATTCAAGGCAGGCTTATGCAAAAGCTTGGGACCTTACCTGAAAAGCAAATGAAAAAACAAAAGGATTGAGGGCATGGTTCAAGATAGTGCTTGTCAGGCTTCTATGAGGTTCTTGGTTCAATCCCCAATACTACCAACAAAACAAAACAAAAGAATGCAAGAAACTGAATGTGATGTGGTACATATCTAAATAATCCCAGTTCCTTGTAATCCTGGCACTTTGGAGGTGGAGACAAGAAGATTGAGGCTAGCATGGGATATATAGTAAGGCCTTTTCTCAAAACAAAACAAAGCAAACACAGTGGCAGAAAATTCACTGTTATCTGAATACAGTGAGTAGGAAGTCTGGTTGGTAAAAGTAGGAGGTAGATGGCTAAGAGAGTTAGATCACATAGGGTTTTTACTAAAGTCTAAAGATTTTTTAGACCATATTTAACTAGATTGAAAATAAATGCTATTATGTTTAGGCTTTGACCTAGAGATAATGATAGATTGATGAGAAGTGATTAGATTTGGGATATATTTTAAGGATAGTAACTATAGAAGCTTTTTATATGAATTAGATATAACAAGTAAAAAGGGGAAGGAAACAAGGCTAGTTTCATATATATATATTTTGGTTGAGATAAAGTAATTGACTAGTACTTGTACTCAGAATACATGCAGGATCAGATTGAATTTATCTTTATTTATTTATTTATTTATTTATTTATTTAGCCAGTCCTGGGCTTGGATTCAGGGCCTGAGCCCTGTCCCTGGCTTCTTTTTGCTCAAGGCTAGCACTCTGCCACTTGAGCCACAGTGCCACTTCTGGCCATTTTCTATATATTTGGTGCTGGGGAATCGAACCCAGGGCTTCATGTATATAAGGCAAGCACTCTTGCCACTGGGCCTTATTCCTAGCCTGATTTTTTGTTTTGTTTTGTTTTTGCTTTTGCCAGTCCTGGGGCTTGAACTCAGGGCCTGAGCACTGTCCCTGGCTTCTTTTTGCTCAAGGCTGGTACTCTACCACTTGAGTCACAGCGTCACTTCTGGCTTTTTCTATATATGTGGTACTGAGGAATTGAACCCAGGGCTTCATGTATATGAGGTGAGCACTTTACCACTAGGCTATATTCCCAGCCTCAGATTGAATTTTTTTAAAGTTTGAAATATCTATTAGGAAAACTAAGTGCTTGAATTTTACACTTCCACTAGCTGCATGTGATCCATTTGGGTGAACTTCACAGTTACAGACTTGCCACTGAGACAAGTGAAGTGCTATTCTGCATTGACAACCAGTCCTTTTTTTTTGTGCCAGTTCTGGGGCAGTGCTCAGGGCCTGGGCACTGTCCCTGGCTTCTGTTTTGTGCTCAAGGTTAGCAATCCACCACTGGAGCCACAGTGCCACTTTCTGGCCTTTTTTTTGTTTGTTTGTTTATGTGGTGCTGAAGAATCGAACCCAGGGCTTCCTGTATACCAGGCAATCATTCTACCACTAGGCCATATTCCCAGCCCTACAACCAGTACTTTAAGGTCACCTACTTGTAAAACATGAAAAAAAAAAAGCACAAAAAAACAAGACCCACTAATTCTTAGGTTTAAAATCAGTTAGCTTGTCTTGAAGAGCATTCTGTAACTAATTTTTTTCTTATTTTGTTTAGTTGGTATTTATCTGTTTGATTTTGTATTGAATTCCAGATACTGGATCTGGCATGGAAGAAGTGGAATTAAGCTGGGAAGATTATCTAGAAGAGACAGGGTCCACAGCAGTTCCCTATGGGTCTTTCAAACATGTAAGTGATTTACTGGTTATATCTCTTTTCGTTATTATGTTATTAATAATTAAAATTATTTTAAGTTGGAACATTTGAAAAATTTGAATAGCTTTTCCTTTTTCTTCTTCTTGCTACCCATGTTGAGAAAAATGAGCTGTACTCCAAACTTTTTCTTTACTCAATTATCATTATCTATTTAAAAATTAATTTTTAAACTTCAAATGGTTGTACCAAGAAGGTTACAATGTAACATCTGTTTATATGTTCAGTGCTTCCTGCTCAGTCACTCCTCCCATCATTGTCCCTCATCCGACTCATTTCATGTTTCCCACTTCCTTCATCACATGCTCATATTGAATATTCTGACTGTACTTTTCCTCCCTTCACTTTTTTCATTCTTCCACCTGTTTCCCACTAGTGTGCCCCCATTCAAACCCTTTAAACAAGTGAATATCAAGGAGCTGAAACAAAAGTCTAAACAACTTTTTGTTCTTGTGCATTTTCTACTCCATAGTATAGTACTTCTCTTTTTGAGTGTTTATGAATATGCCTTTATTTTGATGAGAAAGCTTAATAGTTTATATATGGTCTTGCCTTCGTTGTACTTTTTGTTTTGTTTGTTTTTGTACTAGACTGAATCTTCAAGTCCAGGCTTTCAGATCTTGCTCATGGCTAGGCTCTATCACTTAAGCCACAAATACAGCCCAGCAGTTTGGTAGTTAATTGGAGATGGAGACTCACAGAGTTTTGCCCCCTGGCTAACTTTAAACCACAGTCATCCATGGCTCCTAAGTAGCTAGGATTATAGGCATGAGCAGGCTCTGCTCCTTTATTTATTTATTTAAGATTTATTTTATTGTAAGGATGAGATACAGAGTACATAAGTAAGGAAATGAGTACATTTCTTGTGGGACATTATTACACCCTCCCTTGTTTTTTCCCCACTTTTCCACCCCTACCCCCGATTCCCCCCCCACAAGTTGTAAAGTTTATTTCCAACCTAGTGTCTTGTTAGTATCACTGTTGCATTGGTTCACCCTTTGTCCTTTGTCTAAAACCATTTTGTTATTCCCCTACCCTTCCCCAAATCAGATAAATATTTATATACAAGATACAGGGTACCAGAATAAAAAGCAATGACAATAGGGAATAAACCAAAGAGGGAAAAACAATACTAAGGAAAAAAGAAAAAAAACACTTCACATAGTACATAAAATAAAACAAAAAACAACCAAAAAAACCTCTTGTTTCCATATCTTGGAGTTCATTTCGATTAGCATCATTTTGTAAGGTCATATGTACATGGCTATCCTCTGCTAGGACTATTCTACACATATACTAATTATTACAAATGTGGGACACCATGGGGCCTATGTTTGTTTGGGCCTGGCTTACTTCATTAATATGATTTTTTTCCAAGTCTTTCCATTTCCTTATGAATGGGGCAATGTTATTCTTTCTGATGGAAGGGATCAAAGATCTCAAGGCAAGAGCAGATACCCTGAAAATATTACAGAAGGGGGTAGGGGATACACTAGGGCTCCTTGATTCAGGTTGAAACTTCCTAAATAAAGATCCAGAAACACAACAAATCAAAGAAAGCTGGATAAATGGGATTGCATTAAACTGCAGAGCTCATGCATGGCAAAGGACATAGCCAGCAAGATAAATGGTTTTCCTATTGAGAGCAATTTAAGTAACATTAATTTCCCTCGTGTTGAATAGAGCATAAGTATGTCAGTCATATTAGTGACTGATGCATCCCAGTTTTATTCACTAACAGCCTAACTTAATGCTTTGACGACATACAACATATTTGCCCGATGCAGTAATTTAGAATGTAAGAAAATATACATCCAGACTTAGATTTTAACTGATTCTCTCCAAACTCCCTTTAATTTAAACACATGAAATAAATCTAGAATTACTGTAAGGCATGGTGGTTTGTGCCTATAATGCCAGCACTCAGAAGGCAGAGGGAGGAGTATTGTGAGATTCCGGCAAGCTTGGGTTACATAGTGAGTTTGAGGTCAGCTTTAGGTACATAGACTCTTTCAAAAGTAAAATAATTAAAAAAATTACTTCATGTTTATCTTAGTCTGATTGACAGTCATAACCAAAGATTTGTAAACTTGAGTGGCTTAACCAAAAAAGTTATTTTCTCATAGTCTTGACTGCTAAGATGAAACCAGTTGTCAATGGCTTTCCTACTGCAATCCTAGCTACATAGGACGTCAAAATGATCTTAGTTCTAGGCCAGCCCCAGCAGGAAAGTCCCTGAGACTCAGTCTTAGTGTAAGAAACTGCATATGGTGGTTACATGACTGTAATCCTAGCGGTGGTGAGAAGCCTAAAATAGGTGGATCACCATCAATGCATGTTCCGGAATGACAGGAAGCAAGACCTCAAAAATAACAGGTGGCCCAAAGGGTTTGAGGCATGGTTCAGCAGTAAAGCCAGTTGCCTAGTAAGCTTGATCTCCTGAGTTCAAACCCCAGTATCATAAAAGAAAGTCTTTTTTTTTTTTTTTTTGCCAGTCCAGGGGCTTGGACTCAAGGCCCGAGCACTGTCTTTGGCTTCTTTTTGCTCAAGACTAGCACTCTGACACTTGAGCAACAGTGCCACTTCTGGCCGTTTTCTGTATATGTGGTGCTGGGGAATTGAACCCAGGGCTTCATGTATACGAGGCAGGCACTCTTGCCACTAGGCCACATTCCCAGCCCTATAAAAGAAAGTCTTGAGATGAAAAACATGGTCAGTTTCTGGTGAGGTTCCTTTTTCTTGGTTTGTTTCTCTCTCTCTCTCTCTCTCTCTCTCTCTCTCTCTCTCTCTCTCTCTCTCTCTCTCTTTTGGTGTGTCTTCACATATGACTATGGTTGGGAGAGTGTGTGCACATAAATACACATGTGCATCTGTGCACAAGTGTTCTTTAGTATCTCTTCTTATAAAGGTCCTAATTATGACATAGTGAGTTCCCTCTATGTTCTTATCAATCTAATTAACTCTGCTGTGATCTGAATGTTGTGCTACCCTCCTCAGATTCAAAATTAAAACCTAATCCCCTGTGAAAAAGTGGGGATTTAGGAAATTATTAGATCCTGAGGTGTTTACTCATCTGAATTGGCTTAGTACCTTTATAAAAGGAACATGAGGGAGTTTGCTTTCTTCTTCTGCTATGAAGACATAGCAAGAATGTACCGCTTCTGAAGCAGATAGTCCTCACCAGATATTAAATTGCTGGGGCTTTTATGTTTGGATTCTTCAGCTACCAGAATTTTAAGTGATAATTTTCTGTTTATGAATTACTTTAGTATAAGGTATTTTGTTATAGTGGCCTGATTGGCCTGGGGCGTTCTCCATAAAGACTCTGTCTCCAAGTATATTAGGGGTTGGAATTGGCAGGTTTTATAGTTCCTTTGTTCTAGGATTTGTGATGACACTGACACTCAGTATTTACAATGATTTTGTGAAGTTAGACCTTTGTTTTTTTTAGCTGTTGTCTTTATAAGTTAAAGAGCCTTGCTATTTTCAATTTGTCCTTATATAAAAACTCAAATCATATTAGTCTGATTCTTAGGTCACTGTGTCTCTTTTAAGTTGAAAACTGAAGAGTTATACATCTTAGATGAGTATTTTATCTTCATTGGGTTTGTTAATCTTTTAAAATAGTCTTTTTTTGTAATTTATTTATTAATTAAACAAAATTTTTTGACAAGGTGTTGTGCAAAAAGGGTACAGTTACATAGTAGGGCAGTGTGTACATTTCTTGTGATATCTTACACCCTGTTTTTCTTTCCCTTCCCTAGGTCAGGTAGACATATATACAATACACAATGTACCAAGAACATATACAGTAGCCATGTGGCCTATGCCCAAGAAAATTCGCCTAGGGCTTTAAATGTAATGTCGACATTAGACAATATGTCGACAGTAGTCTTATATGAACGTACATACATAGCTTTTGAGCTATTGTATTCCACTGAGAGGTCAATTCTTGACCTTTATATGTTGAGTAGTTGTTTGGTTTTAGTTACATACTGTTGGGTCGCTGACCCAATCCTGTGGGAAATACCATTTGACAAGCAGTTTTTGGTTTCACAGACCTGGTCTCTACTGTCTCTCCGTCACCCCATCTTAACAGTCATATATCAGGGAGATCATGCCCCTTTGTTTTCTGTGTTCTAGACTTGTCTCGCTCAACATTATTTGTTCGAGTTCTGACCATTTCCCTGCGAATAACAATATTTCACCATTCCTAATCGCTATGTAGTATTCCATTGTGTATAGGTACCATATTTTTTGGATCCATTCATCTGTGGAGGGGCATCTGGGTTGTTTCCATATTTTGGCTATTGTAAATTGTGCAGCAATAAACATGGAAGTGCAAATGTCTTTTTGATATCTTGGGGCCTGCTGTTCTGGATATATGCCTAGGAGTGGTATGGCTGGGTCATAGGGTAGGTCTATATTGAGCTTTTTGAGAAACCTCCATACTGATCTACTGAAGGACAGAGTAGGAAAGACGCTAGAACTTATAGGCACAGGAAGGAACTTCCTGAATAGAGTCCCAGGGGCACAACAAATAGGGGAGAGACTCGACAAATGGGACTACTACAAATTAAAAAGTTTCTGCACAGCTAAGGACATAGCCACCAAAATAGAAAGACAGCCAACCATATGGGAAAGGATCTTTACCAGCACAGCAACAGACAAAGGCTTGATATCTGTCATCTACAGAGAACTAAAAAAACTAAGCCCCTCCAAGCCCAATAAACCTATTAGGAAATGGGCAAAAGAGCTAAAGAGAGACTTCACAAGAGAAGATATAAAAATGGCAATGAAACACATGAGGACATGCTCAACATCCCTGGTAGTAAAGGAAATGCAAATAAAAACAACCCTGAGATACCACCTCACCCCAGTTAGAATGGCCTATACTCTGAACTCAGGCAACAACAAATGCTGGAGAGGGTGCGGGGAAAGAGGAAACCTTCTCCATTGTTGTTGGGAGTGCAAATTAGTACAACCACTTTGGAGATCAGTATGGAGGTTTCTCAAAAAGCTCAATATAGACCTACCCTATGACCCAGCCATACCACTCCTAGGCATCTATCCTAAACAGCAGGCCCCAAGATATCAAAAAGACATTTGTACTTCCATGTTTATCACTGCACAATTCACAATAGCCAAAATATGGGAACAACCCAGATGCCCCTCCACAGACGAATGGATCCAAAAAATATGGTACTTATACACAATGGAATACTACATAGCGATTAGGAATGGTGAAATATTGTTATTCGCAGGGAAATGGTCAGAACTTGAACAAATAATGTTGAGCGAGACAAGCCTAGAACACAGAAAACAAAGGGGCATGATCTCCCTGATATATGACTGTTAACAAAGGGAGACGGGAGAGACAGTAGAGACCAAGTCTGTGAATACTGTATATGTTCTTGATACATTGTATATTGTATATATGTCTACCTGACCTAGAGAAGGGATAGAAAACAGGACGTAAGATATCACAAGAAATGTACACACTGCCCTACTATTTAACTGTACCCTTTTTGCACAACACCTTGTAAAAAAATTTGTGTTCAATTAATAAACAAATAAAAAAAAAGGAAATGAACAGTAACAGATGCTGGCTGGAATGTGATCAAAAGAATGCTACTACACTGTTGGTGGAAATGTAAACTTGTTCAACCACTCTGGGAAACAGTGTGGAGGTTCTTCAAAAGACTAAACATATGGGGCTGGAAATGTGGCTTAGTGGTAGAGTGCTTGCCTAGCATGCATGAAGCCCTGGGTTCGATTCCTCAGTACCACATAAACACAAAAAGCCAGAAGTGGTGGTATGGCGCAAGTGGTAGAATGTTAGCCTTGAGCAAAAGAAGCTCAGGGACAGTGCCCAGGCCCTGAGTGCGAAAGTTCCAAGACTGGCAAAAAAAAAAAAAAAAGACTAAACATAGATCTTTCCTATGACCCAGCAATTCTACTCCTGGTCACTTATCAACTAGGCCGCAGTAAAGCCACTAGCACAACCATGTTCATTACAGCATTCTTACCATAGTCAAGATATGGAATCAACCCAGACGCCCTTCAGTGGATGAATAGATCAAGAAAATGTGATACACACACACACACACACACACACAATTGAATTCTATGCTTCCATCAGAAAGAATGACATTGTCCCATTCATAAGGAAATGAAAAGACTTGGAAAAAATTATATTAAGTGAAGTAAGCCAGACCCAAAGAAACATAGGTTGCATGGTTTCCTTCACTTGTAGTAATTAGAATATGCCTCTAAATCTACAAGCAAACACAATGGATGGTAAAAGACAAAAAATTACACTTGGATATGATAAATTTGACAATATTCTAAATGTTCACACAGTAAGACCAAAGAAGGACATTCTTAGGAGAGGATCACAAAGGCTCAGTAGCTTTGTGCATCTGACTATATATAATGATGTTTATTGAAATGAACTCCAAGAAATGGGAACAAGAAGTTTTTTGTTATTTTTCATTTTTTTCTTTTTGTTTGCTCTTTTGGATTCCTGTACCTTTTGTATGTAAGTTTATCTGTTTGGGGGATGGTAAAGGGGCACACAGAAATGGTGGGACAAGGGGTAAACAAATGCAGTAGTGATACTCATTAGACCCTGTGTTGAAAATGAACTATACAATTTATAGGGGAAGGGATAGAGAGGGGAAAAGTTGGGGGAAGAGATGATGATGTTCAAAAAGAATGCACTAGACCATTTGCAATAGCCTTAAAAAAATATCGAGGAATAAACCTAACCAAAGACGTAAAGTATCTTTACAGTGAAAACTATAAAAAGAAAGAAATCAGAGGACTCTAGAAAATGGAAAGACCTTCCATGTTCACAGATAGGTGGAATCAGTATTGTGAACATGGTCACACTCCCTAAAGTGATATAGAAATTCAGTGTGATCCTTATCAAAATCCTAATGACATTTTTTACTGAGATAGAGAAGACAATCCAAAAATTTATATGGGACAACAAAAGACCTAGAATAACCAAAGCAATTTTAGGCAGAAAGTCTTGTGGATGGTATTATGATACCACTTCAAACTCTATTACAGACCTGTAACAAAAATAGCTTGATACTGGCACAAAAATAAATGCGAAGATCAATGGAACAGAATAGAAAACCCAGGGGGCTGGGGATATAGCCTAGTGGCAAGAGTGCCTGCCTCGGATACACGAGGCCCTAGGTTCGATTCCCCAGCACCACATATACAGAAAACGGCCAGAAGCGGCGCTGTGGCTCAAGTAGCGGAGTGCTAGCCTTGAGCGGGAAGAAGCCAGGGACAGTGCTCAGGCCCTGAGTCCAAGGCCCAGGACTGGCCAAAAAAAAAAAGAATAGAAAACCCAGAAATAAAACCATATGCTTACAATTATCTGATACTTGATAAGGGCCCAAAGACATACAGTGGGGGGAAATAGCCTCTTCAACAGTCAGTGTTGAGAAAATTGGACATCCATATGCAGAAAACTAAAAGTGAATCCCTGTTTGACACATGCACTAATGTTAATTCAAAGTGGGTCAGAGACCTCAATGTTAGACCTGAAACTTTGAAACTACTGCAAGAGACAGTAGGAGAAACATTACAACTTATAGATATAGCTAGAAACTTCTTGAATAGAGTCCCAGGAGCACAACAGATAGGAGAGAGACTTGACAAGTGGAACTACATCAAAATAAAGTTTCTGCACAGCTAAGGACATAGTTACTAAACTAGAAAGACAGCCAGTAGACTGGGAGAAGATCTTTAACTGGGAGAAGATCTTTAACAGTAATATATCAGACAAAGGCCTAATATCCAATATATACAAGGAGCCCAAGAAACTAATGCCTCGTAAACCAAATAAGCCAATCACAAAATGGGCAAAAGTAGCTAAGAAAAGACTTTTCAGAAGAAGAGGTAAGAATGGCAAAGAAACATGGAAGAACTGCCTATCATCCCTGGCTGTAAAGGCCAAGGAAATGCAAATCAAAACAACTCTGAGATTCCATCTCACCGCAGTTAGGTTGGCCAACATTGTGGTTTCAAACAACAGCAAATGTTGGTGGGGATATGGGGAAAGAGTAACCCTGCTTCCCTGTTGGTAGTAATGTAAGCTAGTACAATCACTCTGGACCACAGTCTGCTGGTTCACCAAAAAGCTAAACATAGACCTTCTCTACAGCCCAGCCATAACACTCCTAGGTTTCTACCCTGAACATTATGAACCAGGTTATGATAAGGACACCTATACATCCATGTTCATTGTCTCACTATTCACAATAGCCCATGGAAACAGCCCAAATGTCTGACAATAGATGAGTGGATCCAAAAAATGTGGTACCTATACACAATGGAATTTTACACAGCTACTAGAAGGAATAAAATATTATCATTTGCAGGGAAATGGATGGAAGTAGAGCAAATGTTAAGTGAGGTAAGCCAAGCTCAGAAATGCAAATGGCACATGTTTTCTCTGGTATGCAGAAATTAGATCGAAAATGAACTGAAATATGATAAATTATACAGGATTCTAGAGATTCACACACTGTGAGATCAAAAGAGGATACTCTTGGGAGAGAAACACAAAGATGCAATGCCTAAGTGCCTCTTCATATTTATATAAAATCATATACATAGTGAAATGAACTCCAAGATATGGAAACAATAGGCTTCTCTTTATCTTTTTTAAATTTTAGTTTTTTTCTTATAATTTATTAATTAAGCTTTTTTTTTGACAAGGTATTGTGCAAAAGGGGTACAGTTACATAGTAGGGCAGTGTGTACATTTCTTGTGATATGTTACACCCTGTTTTTCTTTCCCTTCCCTAGGTCAGGTAGACATATATACAATACACAGTGTACCAAAAACATATACAGTAGCCACGTGGCCTACGCCAAAGGAAATTCACCTAGGGCTTTAAATGTAATGTCGGCAATAGGGGTTGCTTATCCTTGTCTTATATGAACGTACATACATAGCTTTTGAGCTATTGTGATACACTGAGAGGTCTATTTTTGACCTTTATATTTGAGTAATTGTTTGGTTTTAGTTACATAATGTAGGGTCGCTGACCCAAACCTGTGGGAAATACCATTTGACAAGAAGCTTTTGGTTTCACAGACCTGGTCTCTACTGTCTCCCCCTCCCCCCACCTTAACAGTCATATATCAGGGAGATCATGCCCCTTTGTTTTCTGTGTTCTAGGCTTGTCTCACTCAACATTATTTATTCAAGTTCTGACCATTTCCCTGCGAATACCAATATTTCACTATTTCTAATTGCTATGTAGTATTCCATTGTGTATAGGTACCATATTTTTTGGATCCATTCATCTGTGGAGGGGCATCTGGGTTGTTTCCATATTTTGGCTATTGTGAATTGTGCAGTGATAAACATGGAAGTGCAAATGTCTTTTTGATATCTTGGGGCCTGTTGTTCAGGATAGATGCCTAGGAGTGGTATGGCTGGGTATGTCTATGTTGAGCTTTTTGAGGAACCTCCATACTGTTCTCCAAAGTGGTTGTACTAATTTGCACTCCCAACAACAATGGAGAAGGGTTCCTCTTTCCCCGCACCTCCTTCATCATTTCAGAGTATAGGCCATTCTAACTGGAGTGAGGTGGTATCTCAGGGTTGTTTTTATTTGCATTTCCTTTATTGCCAGGGATGTTAAACATTTCTTCATATGTTTCTAGATTTTAGTTTTTGATGATTCTGTCTTCCTTATGTATGGTGTATTCAAGTGTATATCTTTGAAAGGGCTTCAGGGAGGATAAAAAACTGGGGTGTGTGTGAAAAAGTACAGCAGTGGAGCTCACTGGACACTGATAAAAGTCTGACTATACAACTTATGGGTGGAGAGGGGAAGGAGGGACTGGGAAAGAGAGGGAATAGAAGACACTGTAGGAAAGGAAATGTACTCATTACCTGACTCATATAGTTGTAATCCCTCTGTACTTGACCTCTATAATGACAATAAATTAATTTAAAAAGAAATGTACCCATTACCTGACTTTGTAACTATAACCCTATGTACATCACCTTCGCAATAATTTTTTTTTTAAATAAAGAAAAAGGAATTTATTTTGTGTGGCTCACAACGATGAGTTAGAACTGGAATTTGTCAGGTTTCCCTTGAGAAGATTTTATTACTTTAGAGTTCCTAAGACTTAAAGAAGAATGTTGGTAGAGAAATACTCATTTAAGACACTTGTCTGGGGCCTAATATCATTTATCTGTTATCATTTATCAGGTGGACATACGTTTACAAAATGGATTTGCTCCTGGGATGAAACTGGAGGTAGCTGTGAAGACAGATCCTGAAACCTACTGGGTTGCCACAATCATCACCGCCTGTGAACAGTTGCTTCTCCTTCGTTATGATGGCTATGGAGAGGACCGGAGAGCAGACTTCTGGTGTGACATCAGGAAGGCGGGTCTCTACCCCCTTGGGTGGTGTGAGCAGAATAAAAAGACCCTTGAAGCCCCAGAAGGTAAAAACAAAACAAAACAAAACAAACTTCTCATTAAGGCATGATGGTCATTGTAAGAACATTTGGATTGCCCATGGCACATATGTTTACTCAACTTATTTAGGTTAACATTTTGAATGAAAGTACTTATAAAAAATAATGAACATTTCCCAGTGTGCAGAAATCATCTTTTTTTCCTTTTGAAATTATTTTTTTCTGCAAAGATTTTTAATCATCTCTTCACATCTTTTGAGACTATACATCAGGCCAAGTTAGTGTACTATTGAGTGTCTTTTTTTATTTTCTTCTTTCCACTTGTCCCTAAGCAATGGGAACTGGTAACTATGAACTCTTAAAATGAACCAAATGATGCTTCAGATCAATGGAGTGTTCTCCATAGGAATGAAGCAAGAGAGTAAAAGCAGAAGAAAGAGAAGGGTAAGGTAAGATGGGGAAGGAAAGAGAAACTTAGATTCAGGAAAATATCATACTTTTCAACTTTCATTTTCCTTTTAACTTTTTTATTTTTGGTGGACCTGGGCTTTGAACTCAGGTTCTTACACTTCTCAGGAGGTGCTCTGCCACATGAGCCATATCTTTAGTCTTTTTGCCTTATTTTTCAAATAGGGTCTTGGCTTTTATGAACTGTGATCCTCTTGTTTATGTTTACTGTGGTATGACATGTGTAAGCCACCATGCTCAGCTTTTATATGGGTTGAAATGGAAGTTGTGCAACTTTTTTGCCCAGGCTGGCCTCAAACCTCACTCTGCCAATCCCAGTCTCCCAGGTAGCTATGATTATAGATATGAGCCTCTACACCTGGATTCTTTTAGCTTGTTATTTTGCAATAAGTTGAGATTTACAGGAATATTTTAAAGAGTAGTGTAGAAAACTTTGGGGGCCATCTTATCAAGTTTTCCCAAATGTTGACATTTTACCACATTTACTTTATCCTTTTCTACCTGCCCACACATGCTTTTCTTAATGGTTTGAGAGTCAGTTTTAGACATGGTGCCTTTTTATTCATAAGTACCTTAATGGACCTCAGAAAACAAAAACTCATGAGCCCAATAAAATGTCAGAATCAGAAAAGTGACTTTGGGAATGTTATTTAACTTTCAGATCCTTTTCAGATTTTACCAATTGATTGTCCCAATCAATATTTTTACAATAAAAGAAAATCTAGGAGTGTTTCATACATTCAGTTGTCATGTTTCATATATACATTTCCTTTCATATGGAACAGTTCCTCACGTTTCCTGTGTATCTTTCATGACTTGGACATTTTAAAAGATGCAGGCTAGTTTCCCCTAGTCTCAGGAGTATTCCTTATGCCCACTTTCTGTTCCTTGTTAAGTACCCTGAGTGTGAGATCATGTAATGTTTAATTGTCATGCTTCTTTAGCTTTCTCGATCTTTTCTTGTTCCTTGGTCTTAACATTTTCTTTTTTTTTTAGAAAGTCCTGGGGCTTGAACTTAGGACCTGAGCACTGTCCCTGGCTTCTCTT
The DNA here is from genome assembly GCF_023159225.1 of Perognathus longimembris pacificus. Taxonomy (NCBI): domain Eukaryota; kingdom Metazoa; phylum Chordata; class Mammalia; order Rodentia; family Heteromyidae; genus Perognathus; species Perognathus longimembris. Next base: position 37,143,234 of record NC_063170.1, read on the forward strand.
TGCTCAAGGCTAGCACTCTACCACTTGAGCCACAGCGCCACTTCCTGCTTTTTCTGTATATGTGGTGCTGAGGAATCAAACCCAGTGCTTCATGTATGCTAGGCAAACCCTCTACCAACTAAGCCACATTTCCAGCCCCTGGTCTTAACATTTTTGAAGAGGATGAGCTAGTTACCTGGTAGAGTCTCCCTCAGTTTGTGTTTGTCTTATACTTCCTTAGATTCAAATTGTTTCTGGTTAAAAAAAAGAAGAAATTATACCTCTTTTTACATCCTTTGAGGAGATAACATGTTGATTTCTCTTATTAGTGTTAATATTAACTTTCATTACTCGATTAGGTTGTTATGTGTAAGGTTTTTCCACTGTAAAAGTATTCCTTACCATTTTAAGTTAAAATCTTATGGGAATGTAAGATTATGAAAATATCTCATTGCTATTTTGAATTGTACTCATTTAAAAAAAATCCATAGATAGGCTTTGTCAAAAATAGTTTGTTACTGTAATAGATATCAAATAGTGTTTTTCTCATTTCTTCTACATTTCTAATATACACATTTGTGTATGTATGTATGTATATGTGTATATATATATATATGTATGTCTGTGTGGACTTAGGATTCTTACTTTATTCCATGGCTTTAAACCTTTTATATTATCATTACTTTTTTTGCTGCTGGAATGTGCCTATATTGGCAAGTGGATTCCTTTTCAAGCTGGCTGCTTTCTCCTTTGATATATATATTGTTTTCATTCCTTGTTAGTTTCTTTTGGCTTAATTAGTTTTTCTATCTTAGGCTTGAAATCAGCCATTTCCTCAAGAAATCTGGATTTTTGGTAAAGAATAGTATTTAGAGATGACCATGTTTTTTACCTGGTAAAAAAAATAATCCAAGAGGGAAATATAGAGATAGGAAATTACTGGCTCACAATCTTATGAGAATGTGGGAAAATACATCTCATTTTATCAATAACAACAGGAGAGAATTTTCATTGAACTGCATACAAGATTATTATAATGAAAGAAGAGAGAAAAGAGTGGAATATAATCCTCTCAAGAGAAATATAATCACACAGAAATGAACACTGAGTTAGATAAGGGCATTGCAAAACAAGCTAAAAGAGCTGATGTGGTTATGCATACCTGTGTTCTTAGCATTCAGGAGGTGGAAACAAGGATCACAAGGATCCACACCAGCCTGGGGTACAATGAAATTCTGTCTCAGAAAGAAAAAGAGTAACAAAATAAGCTAAAATATTAATAATAATGATAAAGAGATAAATAAAATTTATAAAAATTCAAAAAAGAGGTGATTGGAGAAAAGGGAGATTTGAAAAAAGAAAAGGTAGAACTTAAACAGGAAAAAATGATTAGATGTGAGAAACAGTACATGTTAGTACAGGAAAGAAGTGACAGCACAGACAATATTTGAAGAGAAAAGAAGATAAAAATTTTAAAATAAAAAGCAAATGAAGGGGCTGGGAATATGGCCTAGTGGCAAGAGTGCTTGCCTCTTACATGAAGCTCTTGGTTCGATTCCCCAGCACCACATATATGGAAAACGGCCAGAAGGGGCGCTGTGGCTCAGGTGGCAGAGTGCTAGCCTTGAGCGGGAAGAGGCCAGGGACAGTGCTCAGGCCCTGAGTCCAAGGCCCAGGACTGGCCAAAAAAAAAAAAAAAGGCAAATGAAGAAAAAGGAAGAATGACAAAAGTAGGTTAAAATCTTAAAATTCTATATATAAGTTCTATTCCTACAAATTTTTATGAGTTTGACATTTGGGAGATTTGCATGCATAGTTGTCATTTCATTCTCTTAAATTCTATTAGCCATAATGAAGTTGTGTTATTTTTAACACATATGTGTTAACTCATATGTAGGCATCACATTTTTTTAAAAGTTTAAAATGATTTACATGCATAAAATAGTGATATCTGGAAAAAAAAACAAATGATACAAGAAAATGTTATTAACTGTAACTCAAGTAAACTGAACTAAAATATAAAATACAAGTCTATTTGAAATATGTCTTGAAAAATCTCATCATGAATTTAGGAAAGTCAAGTGAGAATGATTACATAAAAATGAATTCTAGTTGGATGTGGTGTGTGTGGATGTCCTAGTTACTTAGAAGACTGAGGAAGGATGATCATTTGCACTCAGTAGCACTCAGGACTTCAAGGTCAGCTGGGACTACCTAGCAAGACCCATTTAAATGAAAAACAAGTGTTCAAATTACTGAAATTTTAAAAAATCTTTTTTTTTTTTTTGGCCAGTCTTGGGCCTTGGACTCAGGGCCTGAGCACTGTCCCTGGCTTCTTCCAGCTCAAGGCTAGCACTCTGCCACTTGAGCCACAGCGCCGCTTCTGGCCGTTTTCTGTATATGTGGTGCTGGGGAATCGAACCTAGGGCCTCGTGTATCCGAGGCGGGCACTCTTGCCACTAGGCTATATCCCCAGCCCTAAAAAAATCTTTTTATTATTTAGGCAAAAACATAGCAATTTTCTTGCAAAGAAAAGAAAACATGGGTGTCAGGCAAGTTATTAACAATAGTGGTCTAGGGCTGGGAATATGGCTTAGTGGCAAGAGTGCTTGCCTCGTATATTGGATTCTCCAGCCCCACATATATAGAAAATGGCCAGAAGTGCGCTATGGCTCAAGTGGCAGAGTGCTAGCCTTGAGCAAAAGGAAGCCAGGGACAGTGCTCAGGCACTGAGGCCAAGCTCCAGGACTGGCCAAACAAAAACAAAAACAATAGTGGTCTATGCCAAAAGACAATGGGATAACAAATTTAAGAAATCCAAAGCAAGTGTTGGTGGCTCATACCTATAATCCTAGCTACTCAGGAGGTTGAGATCTAAGGATGGTGGTTCAGAGCCAGCCCCGGCAGGAAATTTCGTGAGACTCTTATCCAGATAACCAACAGAAAACTGGAAGTGACACTGTAGCTCAAGTGGTAGAGCACTAGCTTTGAGCTGAAGAGCTCAGGGACAGCACCCAGGCCCAGAGTTCAAGCCCCAAGACCCACCAAAAAGAAAGAAATTCAATGAAAGTATTTGATAGGATTTTATCTCATCAAGCTGAATTTTAGGAATAAAGATTATATACATACTATTAGGAACATGTGAAGGATTGGAAGAAAACTGTTTTCTGGAGCCCTTACTAAGGAGCTTCACAAAGCAAAATGAATTAATTATAGTACTAGCATAAGAACTGATGGTATAAGGGAGACAGTAAATATGAACCATATTTGCTTTGATTATTGTCACTTTAAAAACATGAAACACAATTAGGAAAATCATATAAATAGTGGTATAACCTCAGTTATTGCCTTAAAAAAATCTATAGCCATGTAATTTAACAGTTACCCTTTAAGTGTTAACTGGGATCAAAAGGAGATAATACCTGAAATGAGATGCTGAAAGAGAAGAGAGAGAGAGAGGAGAGGGAGAGGAAAGAGAGAGAGAGAGAGAGAGAGAGAGAGAGAGAGAGAGAGAGAGAGAGAGAGCACTCCTATCCAAGTTCAGTATTGTTTAGAGAGAGACAATTAAAAAAATAGTAACAAATAGGGAGGACTAGCCAAACCTGTAATCCCAGTTACTTGGGAGGTAAAAATTGGGAGGATCATTTTTCAAGGCTAGTCTGGGCAAGAAATGAAGCCCTAGCTTACCCAATAAACCAAGTGTAGTCCATGCCTATAATCTCAGCTCTATGGGAGGCACTGATAAAAAGATTGCAGTCCAAAGCCTGTCTAGGCAAAATGCACAAGACTTTGAAAATCTACTACAACAAAAAAGTTCTGGGACTATGGCTGAAATGGTAGACTACCTGAATTCTGAATTCTGGAGTTCAACCCTCAATACAATAAAAAAAAGAGAGAGAGAAAAAGAGAGTAAAATAAAATGATGGACAAGGTTATACAAACAAATAGAAACCAGAAGTGTCAGTTTCATTATGTGAGAGGCAGAATACAGAGGAGAAAACATTGCATAGAAACAGGAGTATTTTATACCAATAAAAGTTGTAATCAAGAAGAAACAAGAACTATCTACATACAGCCAGAATATTTTCTGGAAGTAAGAAGGAGAAAGGAAAGAAATATCCTTTATTTTGTAGATTTGACTTTCAAATCAAGTAGATATTTTATGTAACTATAAAACAAATTGAAATTTTCAAAAAAGCAATTCCAAAAATCACAAGAAAAAGAAAGGAAAACCACACAGAGAAAAACTGTTAAATTGACTTCAAAACAAAGTGATTTGAATCCTCAGTAGGGTGAACTATACTTTTGAGGGGATGATAGTTAATGATGTTAGTTTAAAGTAATTATTTGTTTATTGTGAAATACAGCAGAATAATGTCTAATTGAGAACTAGGTTCTTTGGCGCAATAGGAGGGAAATACAGATGTAGATGTACTGAAAACGTCCTCATGTGTTCACCTTTTCTAGAAAAAGATGCTGAAGAGGAAGTTGATACGTTTAGGCACTGAAACACCTAGAAATATTAACCAGTAGCAATGAGCACTTTCAGCACCTTGGTTATGATTTCTTTTTTTTTTTTTTTTTTCTCAAATTTTTATTATCAAACTGACGTACAGAGAGGTTACAGTATCATACGTTGGGCATTGGATACATTTCTTGTTCTGTTTGTTGCCTTGTCCCTCATGCCCCCCTCTCCCCCCCTTTCCCTCCCCCCTCCCAGTTGTTCAGTTCACTTACACCAAACAGTTTTGCAAGTATTGCTTTTGTAGTTATTTCTCTTTTTTTACCCTTTGTCTCTCGAATTTGGTATTCCCTTTGAATTTCCTGCTTCAAATACCAGTAAACACGGTTTCCAATATACTCAGATAAGATTACAGAGATAGTGTAGGTGCAAATATAGGAAGGTGATACAAAACATCATCAATAATAGAAACTACACATACTCATAAGACGTTTAAAGTAGTTATAACTGTGATATATCACTTGTTTCCATATCATGGAGTTCATTTCATTTAGCATCATCTTATGTGTTTCTAAGGGTATAGCTATTGGGCCTTGTGATGCTCTGCTATGGCTTCTTGGTTATGATTTCTTTCTTTTTTTTTTTTTTTGGCCAGTCCTGGGCCTTGGACTCAGCGCCTGAGCACTGTCCCTGGCTTCTTCCCGCTCAAGGCTAGCACTCTGCCACTTGAGCCACAGCGCCGCTTCTGACCGTTTTCTGTATATGTGGTGCTGGGGAATCGAACCTAGAGCCTGGTGTATCCGAGGCAGGCACTCTTGCCACTAGGCCCTGGTTATGATTTCTAAATATCAGTCTTACTGGAACAAATTGGTCGCTGATTCTTATCTGAGACAGGAAATGTACCCATGAACTGAGACAGGAAATGTACCCATGAAATGAAGCATCTGTCATATCCAAAAGAAAGAAAGATACTAGTGACTACATCATGTCAAAAGGCCTTTAAAGTCAAGCTGAAGAGACTCCCTCTAGATAAGATGAAATAATTTGAATATCAATAATGACAGTAGCTACAAGGGCTTCTAATATATATGTTTTAGTATACATATTTATATGTATATATTTACATGCATGTATTTAATATGTGCATTTATATATAATATGTATGCATCTATGTATGTATGCATGTGTTGGCCCTGGGGCTTAAACTCTGAGACTGAATACTGTCCTTAAACTGTTTTGCTCAAGGCTAGTACTCCACCACTTGAGCTACAACTCCATTCATTACCAGTTAATTGGGGATAAGATTTTCCTGCCTGGGCTGGCTTTGAACAGCTTTCTGAATAGCTAAGATTACAAGTGTGAGCCCCCAGTGCCCAGCATAGTGAGGTTTTTTCTGTTTTTGTTTTTGCCAGTCCTGGGTCTTGGACTCAGGGCCTGAGCACTGTCCCTGGCTTCTTTTTGCTCAAGGCTAGCTCTCTTCCACTTGAGCCACAGCACCACTTCTGGCCATTTTCTATATATGTGGTGCTGGGGAATCAAACCCAGGGCTTCATGTATATGAGGCGAGTACTCTTACCACTAGGCCATATTCCCAGCCCCCCATAGTGAGCTTTTTTCACAGCCCCTCACTTAGAGCCTTTGCTGGACTCAAGGGAACCAATTGATTATTTAAAGGGCTGGTAGATTTAGAGAAAGAATAAAGAGACTAATATGCCGTACTTTTATTGTTGTGCCAAGTTGCAAGACCACCACCAAGAAGACCACCGAGACTCAGACATCCGAAATGCAAAAGCAAGGCAAGGCTTTATTTAAGCGAGCTGCAACTCAGGCCTCGTCCTACCCACCGACACAGCGGAGGTTAGGAGGAAGCCCCGAGCTGTGATTACACAGGGCTTATAAAGGCAAAGAACAAGGTTACAACAATCAGCTGTTCAAGCAAGCAAGATTAGGACACAGGTACAAATCTGATTGGCTCAGGGTTCGATTCTAAAATGGGGTTCACGTGGTAAAATGGGGCCTGACTTCCAAGTCTGGCACTTCATTATGAACTTTTACGTAACAGTAATAAGTTGATGAAGAGAAATCTTCTTCCTCCCCCCCTCCTTCCTTCTCCTCCTTTTCTTCCCTCTCCTTTCTTTCCTCTCTTCCCTTCTTTCACTTCCTTCTCTTCCCTGCCCTCTCTCCCTCCTTTCTTTCCTCCCCCTCTTTTAGTGGTGCTGGTAATTGACCTCAGGGCTTCATGCTTAGTAGGCAAGTAGTTTACTGATTGAATCATGACCCCAGCCTTTTTACTTTTAGTTTGTATTTTAGATAAGGCCTGTGCTTTTGCCTGGGCTAAGCTGCAACCACTATCTACAAATCCTTTTTTGAGTAGATTGGATTACAGTCAGGTTTTTTTCTTCATAAGGATTTATGTTTGTCAGTGAAGAAGGAATATCATCATTTTTAGCTACCAGTAAATCTGTATATTTAAGAAGCTATATCAAGGATCAAGGAGTCAGGCACTAAGGTAGATACTGATTCTTCAATGACTATTTATCCAAATGTATTTGTAAATTGGTGGCTGGAGTGGAGAGTGAGGAAAGAGTTAAATTTTGAAAATAAACTTTGAGGTACCCATGGAACATCCAAATAGGGATATTTAATGGAATAAAAACTGGAGGGCTAGGGTAAAAAAAAAAGAAGCTATATATGTGTGTCTATGTATGTGTACACACACACACACACACACACACACACACACACACACATCTTACCTGACCATTAAAAGCTGTTGTCACAGAAGTACAGACAACCAAACCTGATGTACTTTGTGTATATATGTGCTAGTTAGACTGTGTCTTGAACTCAGGGACTGAATGCTCTCTGTAGCTTTTGAGCCAGGAGATGAGAGTCTCACAGTCTTTCCTGCCTGGACTGCCTTTGAACTGTGATCCTCAGATCTCAGTCTCCTGAGTAGATAGGATTTCAGGTGTGAACTACCACTGTTGAGCCTGATGTACTTCTGATGGAAGTATATAATTCCATTTGTGAAACTTTCTTGCTTTCCCTTCCAAAAAGATCCAACCTGATTTTGATCAAACTCTGATTCTGAATACAGATTTATAGAAAATAATAGGGATTATCATAGAGAAACAGCCAATGAAACAGACTTTGAAAAATTATAGGAAAAGACTGTGTCAAAAGTAAAAAGAGAGTAGGGGTATGGAGAAGAAAGTACCTACAAATGATTTTTTTTTTTTTTTTGGCCAATCCTAGTGCTTGAACTCAGAGCCTGGGCATTGTCCCTGAGCTTCTTTTTGCTCAAGGCGAACACTCTACCACTTGAACCACAGTCCCACTACTGAGGAATCAAACCCAGGACTTCATGCATGCTAGGCAAGTATTCTACCACTAAACCACGTTTCCTGGGCTGGGAATATGGCCTAGTGTCAAGAGTGCTTGCCTCATATACATGAAGCCCTGGGTTCGATTCCTACCACATATATAGAGAATGGCCAGAAGTGGCGCTTGTAGAGCCTTGAGCAAAAAGAAGCCAGGGACAGTGCTCAGGCCCTGAGTCTAAGGCCAGAACTGGCAAAACAAACAAACAAGCAAATAAAAAAACCCTAAACCACATTCCCAGCCAAATGAAAAAATTTTTAAGTCCAACTTCTTTCTTTCTTTTTTTTTGTTAGACTGTAAAGGCGAGGACATGGGTGGGAGTAGGACAAGAGACCTCTCCCAAAGGTCTGCTCTGCTTTGCAGGCTTCAGATCATCAGAGAGATTTTGGAGAGACCAGGCTCTGAGATTCTATGGGCTAAGTGATGGGTACTAGCCCAGGTGACCCCTGCACACATACCTCCTGTGTATTGAATTGGATTTCCATAATCCTCACTGATTTCTGGCTTGAGTGGGCTGAGTTCTGACATCCATGTGGTCTGGGGGCCCTTGACATACAAGTGTTCCACTCTGGTGAGAATGCAAGTGAAATTTAGATCATCAAGCATTTGCATGTACAATTTTGGTTTGGGATCCTAATATGAACATACATATTGAAGAAGCTATTTATAAGACAACTAAAGAAATGTGAACATGGACTAGATGTTTGATATTAAGGAATTACTAACTTTTTAAAGGTGTAATACTATGATAAGATAAAAAGTTATTTTCTTTTGTAAAACATAAGCTGAAGTATTTATGGACAAAATTATACACTATTTAGAATTGTCTTTTTTAGTAATACTTGATTGGATAAGATCGGAGTGAGGGCATAGGTCAGGTATTGGCAGATTGTTATAAAAGGCCAGTTGGCACATATTTTCGCTTTGTAAGTCGTGGTTGTTAGTAGTCTGAAGGTGGCAGAGACAGTACATAAACAACTAGCTTGTCTGTGTGTCCAGTAAAATTGTATTTTAAAAAATAGACTGCAGGCTAGATTTAGCCCCAGAAAGGTAGTTTGCTAATACCTTGTCTAGATGAAAATATCTATGAGGTAATGTTGAAGATAAGGTGTATGAGGATTCATTACAACTTCTTTCTTAAGCATGAACTTTTTTTTTTTTTTGCCAGTCCTGAGGCTTGAACTCAGGGCTTGAGCACTGTCTCTGGCTTCTTTTTGCTCAAGGCTAGCACCCTGCCACTTGAGCCACAGCGCCACCTCTGGGTTTTTCTATATATGTGGTGCTGAGGAATCGAACCCAGGGCTTCATGTATACGAGGCGAGCACTTTTACCACTAGGCCACATTCCCACCCCTACAACTTCTTTCTATGTACATGTGTGTGCATGTGCGTGCACTAAGCCTGGGGCTTGTGCGCTGTTCCTTGAGCTTTTTTTTTTTTTTTTTTTTTTGGTGGGGGTGTGGGGGAAGTGGGGAATCACAGCTAGTGCTCTACTGCTTCAGCCACAGCTCTATTTCTGGCTTTTTGATGAGTAATTGGAGATAAAAGTCTCTTGGACTTTCTTGCCCCTCAGATCTCAGCCTCCTGAGTAGGTAGGATTATAGGCATGAACCACCAGCACCTGCCATTTCTGTATTTTTTAATATGTTTGGAAATTTATTTAATAAAGTAGGTAACTTTTAGATAATTTTTTTTAGTAAGAATTTTTGGTATACAACTAATTCGATTTGTTTTGCATACAATTCTTACTAAACTACATGAAAAGTTTCCATTTAGAGCAAGATTTTTGATGCTGCTGTTTTATTTTGTCTTTTCAAGCTCTCAGAGAAATTTAGGCCTTAGAATGACAAACGCCATTCCCATGTGTTTGATTTCTTTGTGTTTTGTGACTAGGAGTAACAGTCTGAGTAACAGTCAGGAGTAGTAACACTGAGTAACAGTCTTTTCTTCCCTCTGTAGGCATCAGAGACAAAGTGTCTGATTGGGATGCCTTTCTGCAGCAGACCCTGCTGGGAGCATGCAGTCCTCCAGTTCCACTGCTAGAGGGCGTGAGTATTTCTGTGTGAAAAATCAGTGTGGAAAACCCTCACAAGAAATTAGCTGCTTGCCAAATCAGTGTGGAAAACCCTCCAAAGGAACGTGAGAGTGGTTGCTAATGTACTATTGTAATACAAATAAAAATTACTAAAGTCATGGATATAGGTATTGGAATGCTTCAGTTAGCCTCAGGTTGAAAAGTGGTGGCTTATTCCCATGTCTGAAAATCTTCTAAATTAGTTGCTGGTATGTTAAGATACATTTTCCCATACTTTTTTACACAGTTAGAAAGTGGGAGTTTTTTTTTTAAAGCTATGTGTAACTGAGCAGGTTTCCATTTTGTTTGAGGTGGATATTTGAAACATATCAAGTAACTTTCGAGCCCCTTTTCTTTTGCTCAGAAGACACTGGACTCTTCTTATTCCTACTATGTTTCAATAGTCCTTTTAACTTAGTGTAGCTTTCAAACTTGTTTGTAGGTGTAGATTTCTTTATTATGTGAAGTGGATTTATTGATTTTGGAATTTCTATATCTTGTTGATTTTTTATTCATAATCTTTGTGACATGTAAAATATATATGAAGGCTTTGATTTCTTTTTTGTATGGATGTATAATACATACACACATACAGAGATATAGGTAGATTTCCAGTTTCTCTTCAGACTTACAAATACTTTCATCTTTTTTATTGTAGCTATCTTATGTATCCTATCTCATTTTGATTTGCGGGTTATTTTGTACCAGTCCTAGGACTTGAACTCAAGGCTTGGGTACTGTCTCTGAGCTTTTTTGCTCAAGGCTAGTGCTCTACCATTTGAGCCATAGTTCCACTTTTGGCTTTTTGGTGGTTAATTGTGGATAAGAGTCCCACAGTCTGGGCACTGGTGGGCACTTGTAATCCTAGCTAGTCAGGAGGCTGAGATCTGAGGGTCACAGTTCAAAGCCAGCCTGGGCAGGAAAGTCTGTAAGACTCTTATCTCTAGTTAACTACCAGATAACTGGAAGTGGAACTGTGGTTCAAAGTGTTAGAGGGCTGGCCTTGAGCAAAATAGCTCAAAGACACTTTCTTGTCTGGGCCGGCTTTGAACCGTGATCCTCAAATCTCAGCCTCCTGACTAGCTAGGATTATAGATGTGAGCCCTCAGTATCTGGCTGATTTGCATTTCTTTTTATGTTATTGGACCTGTATGTATCTCTTTTTGAGAGCAAAATCTGCTCATTTTAATTGGGTTGTCTTTTTATTATAAGAGTTCTTTATATATTCTGGATATTCATACAGATCAGGTATTTGGTTTGCAAACATTTTCTTTCATTTTATGGGTCTTTTTTTATCATTTGCAACATGAAGGCTTTTTATTTTGATGTAGTCCAATTTTTCTCTAGCTGCTTATGCTTTTGGTGTCATATCTCAGAAGACTTTGTTTAACTCAAAGTCAAAAAGACTTATTCCTGTATTTTCTTTTAAGCTTTATAGGTTGGAGCTCTTACGTCTGATTCTGTGGTCAAGTCATATTACCTTTTAAATTCTGCATGGTGATCTCTTCCCTTCCCCCCTTTTTTCTTCATTGAGATGAGATCTTAATGTGAAGCTCAGTTAAGTCATAATTCTCCTTCATCAATTTCCTAAATTCTAGGATTACAGTCAAGCAGCTCCATGCCCAGCAATGAACATTACTGTTGAAACTGTTCTCTCTATTTTTTTTGTACTCTTACTCATTATGCTTATCCAGGGCCTGAAACATACTTAACATAACTCAGTAGAATTTGAGTGAATGAATGAAGTTTTGAACAAATGAACTGGCAAAAATTGTCTTGCTTTGCATTGACAGTAATTCTGTCATCTGGAGATTTTTAGCTATGAGTATATTCCTCCATTTATTCGTATATACTTTTGCATATCAGGATATGAAAGTATCACAGAGTAGTTTTTACTAGGAAAAATACAAGAGTGAGTGTTAAGATATGGTTACATGGGAATAGGTTGGTACTAGCAGTAAGGGGTGTTGGGCTAACAAAGATGATGTAAAAGGATGAATGTGATCAAAATAGATTTGTAATAATGAAACTAGAACAATAAAATTGTTGAAATTGTTCTGAGAAGGGAGAAAATGGGAGACATGAAAGATAGAGGAGATGATATTTATTGGAATACATTGTAAACATGGTAGAAATATGACAATGAAATGCCCCATCCTGTCTCCCCACCCCCACCCCCCACCCTGCCTCCAGTAAGAGAAAGGAACACTGGGGCTTGTATTCAGGTCCTGGGTGCTCTCTCTGAGCGTTTTTGCTCAAGGCTAGTGCTCTACCACTTTGAGCCACAATGCCACTTCCAGTTTTCTGGTGGTTAATTACCCAAGCTGGCTTTGAACCCTGATCCTCAGATGTCAGTTTCCTGAGTAGCTAGGATTATAGGCATGAGCCATCAGCACTTGTTTCATTTTTGCTTTTATAATCAGAGACAAAGTAATAGTGACAGCTTAAAAGTTCTAAGTGAAACTAAAGAAAACTCTAGAATTTTTTAGGATAAATTTATTGGACTAGGTAGATTTTCTTGAATATAAACATTTTTGTTACCTAGAAATAATACTGTAAGGGGACTTGAATAATAGTACTCAATGCCACTGGCTTATTTTTTTTTTGCCAGTCCTGGAGCTTGAACTCAGGGCCTGAGCACTGTCCTTGGCTTCTTTTTGCTCAAGGCTAACACCCTACCACTGGAACCATAGCACCACTTCCAGCTTTTTCTGTTTATGTAGTGCTGAGAAATCAAACCCAGGGCTTTATGCACACTAGGCAAGCACCCTACCACTAAGCCACACTCCCAGCCCACCACTGGCTTTTAAATGACTAAACATGTGAAGACAGGTTTAAGATTATGTAGAACTTGACTTTTAAAATGTATTATATTAGTTTACTTTGTCTCACTTTTTCACCCTATAGCTCCGTAATGGAAGAAATCCTTTAGATCTCATTGCTCCGGGATCCAGGCTAGAATGCCAAGCTTTTCAGGACTCTTTAAGCACTTGGATCGTTACCGTAGTAGAAAACATCGGTGGACGACTGAAGCTGCGCTATGAAGGACTTGAGGGTCATGACAATTTGGAGCAATGGTTGTATTACTTGGATCCTTTTCTTCATCATATTGGTTGGGCTGCTCAACAGGGATATGAGCTTCAGCCCCCATTAGGTGAATAGAAATAACAGCATTCTTCTATTAATTGTTACATTATTGTTATCTTGGTATTATTACTGACTGTGAGCCTGAAAAATGCATTTTTTGACATTTCGTGATAGCCTTTGTTAGTTCACATAATAGAAATATTACAACAAATTAATGGAGTTGTTCAAGTAAATACCTGTTATTCTTTTGATTTTTTTATTTCATCTATAATTTACTACACATACTGATATACTTCACAGACTTTTATCCTAACCCATATTGACTCTTATCAACACAAAGGATAAAATTCCTTAGGTAGCATTCAGATAGGTATATACAGCAAATTGAATTTACAGCAAATGTTGATTAAAAGAAATTCTGATAATATTAAATCAGGTTGTTGTTTAAATCAGTTTGCATTTATTGTATGTCTCATTTGGAATGATTTTGTGTGTGTGTGTGTGTGTGTGTGTGTGTGTGTGTAACCAGAGTTTTGAACTCAGGCCTTTGCCCTTGCCTAGGCAGGTCTTCAGCTATGGTTCACATCACCAGCCTTTTAAAATAATTTTGTTTTTGTTTTTGGGTGCAAGTATGGGGTCTTCAAATCAGAGCCTCATGCTTATTCAGTTTTATGAGCCATGCCTCCAATTCCGCTTTTTTGCTGGTTAATTGGAAATAAGAGTCTTGAGCATTTGTCTAGCCAACCTGGCTTTGAACCTCAATTCTCAGATTCATGCCTCCTGAGTAGCTAGGATTTTAGGCATGCTTGGTTACCCAAACCTTTTTGCTTACTAGTTTCAATTTGGATCTTGAATAATACTTAACTCAGCTAATGAGGACCAGTACCCTCCTATTTATTGCCTCCTCTGTAGCTAAGATGTTTAGGCCCGTATTACCATGGCCAGCTGAATGATGATTGTTTTAGGTACAATGCAATTCTTCCAGTCTTAGGTTTTTTCCTTTTGTTTTCTTTTGGTCATTTTTTGGGCTTGAACTCAGGGCCTGAGTGCTGTCTCTGAGCTCTTTTGTTCAAGGCTAGCATTCTACCACTTCATGCCACAGTTCCACTTCCAGTTTTCTGGTAGTTAATTGGAGCTAAGAGTCTCATAGGGACTTTTCTGCCTGTCTGGCTTCAAATTGTGATTCTCAGATCTCAGCTTCCTGAGTAGATAGGATTACAGATGTGAGCCACCAGCTCCCAGCAAGTCTTAGGCTTTTTCCACAAAATTTAACTGTCTAGGCTCTGAACTGAGATTAAGGTGCAAGTTATTTTGTGTAAAAATGGTGTATGTAGCTTAAGCCTCTTGTTCCCAATAGAAAGCACTGGTTTTTTTATTATATGAATGCTTGCAAAATAGATAAAAATTGAATAGGTTTTCTTATTTTCAACTAAAGTGCTGTCTTGTTCTACTAAAGCCATCAGACATCTGAAAAATGAAGCTGCGTGGCAAGAGATTTTGACCAAAGTGAAAGAAGAGGAAGAAGAGCCATTGCCATCATACTTATTTAAGGTAAAAACAGAAATATATGATTGATAAGCAGTTTTTTCCTTACAGTAGAGACAAGCAAGTTGAGGACATTAAAAATTAAAAAATAAATAAAATAATAATAAATAAAAAATGAATCCCTGGAGGTAAGAGAATGCCCTAGCCTCTGCAGGAGGGGTTCAGGCTGGAGGGACCAATACCCTTGTTTTCTTCTCTCAGTTACCTGGGTTTCTCTGCAACTTTCCTTAAAGCAATTTGAATGTTTTCTGCTCTTAAATACATAGACCCAACCTGTTATAAAATAAAAATTTCCCCCAGATAATCCTTATGTTCCAGAGAGGTAGAGTGGACTACTTTATGTGTTAGTTTTTGTCCTGAAATTTTTTGGGGGAGGAGGATAATTACAGGATTTTCCAGAAGCTGGGCAGTTCCATTATTTAATTAATTAGATTCAGCTTGACATGAGTATAAAATTAAAGTAAAAGCATGGTGTTTTTATTCCTTT
Organism: Perognathus longimembris pacificus; assembly: GCF_023159225.1. NCBI lineage: Eukaryota > Metazoa > Chordata > Mammalia > Rodentia > Heteromyidae > Perognathus > Perognathus longimembris. The sequence continues at coordinate 37,158,251 of NC_063170.1, forward strand.
TGATGTTTGCATTTTAGGACAAGCAAGTTATTGGCCTTCATACATTTTCTGTAAATATGAAATTGGAAGCTGTGGACCCCTGGTCTCCTTTTGGGATCTCTCCTGCTACAGTTGTTAAGGTAAGATGGGAACAATTATCTTATTAAGAATCCACCTCAGGGTGTATGGTTGAGGAGATTGCAGTGATTTCTTCTTCAGGCTCTACTGATTCAACTCATTTGTGAGAATTGTTTTTGTACATTTTTTATTATCTGTTTTCTGTGACCCATTCCTACTTCTGAGCGTAGTGCTAACAAACCAAAGCAATAGTAGAGCTTAGGCACAAGAGGAGTGAGGGTTACATTCTTTGGCACAAGTCTGACTATGCAACAAGAGGAGGTTTGACTGGCAATCAGGGCAGGATAACTGTAGAATACTGAAGACAGGCAGTGTCATCACAGTCCGAACAGATGCAGAGCTGGTTGAGATGAAGAGGGAACAGGCAATTAGTGTCACCAGATCTAGCCATTACAGATTCAGGCTTTAATCTTTCAGATTAAAATAAACTAACAAAAATAAGGTGTTTGTTAGAAGTAACTATAAAATCTGGACATCAGTAAGGCCTAATTACTGGATTACTATATAAGAGAAAGAATTCAGTTTTGAACTAGAGCTTAAGCCCATTTACTAAAAGTAGAACTTAGTGAAGCATGAGCCCAGGGATAGTTGTTTGGGTAATGATTCACCTGACCTGTTCAGATTTAATTTTTCCTTGTCTTGGTATAAGATTATTTCCAGAGCAAGTAGGAATTTTGAGCTTTTAAGTTGGATCCTCACACTGGAAACTGAAGAGATGTGGGATATTGAGCCAAGGAGTTCATTAACTTCTCTGTTTTGGCATTTGAAATTGATTAAGGATCTGAGTAGTGTAGTGAAGTTAATACTTCACTAAGTTGAAGCTAAATTTTGTCTGAAGCCTGAGTACTTAGTTTAGAGTCAGTTTTTGTTTCTTCCTGGCTGTGTAACCTAGGCTAAGTTATTTTACCTTTCTTTAAACTCATTTCCCATCTGGGTGTCAGTGACTTATATGTAATCCTAGCTACCCTGGAGGCTGAGATCTGAATATCATGGTTCAAAGCCAGCCTGGGCAATAAAATCCATGTGACTCCTCCAATTAACCAGCAAAAAGATGAAAGTGGAGTGAGCTATGGCTCAAGTGGCAGAGCTCCATCCTTGAGTGAAAAAGCTGAGACAGTACCCAGATCCTGAATTAAAACTCTATTACCAGCACACACACACACACACACACACTCACACTCACACACTCATTTTCTTTATCTGTAAAATGGAGAAAATGATACCTACCTCATTACATTATTAAGAAGAAGATTAAAAGTTAATCATCAGGGCTGGGGATATGGCCTAGTGGCAAAGAGTGCTTGCCTCGTATACATGAGGCCCTGGGTTCAATTCCCCAGCACCACATATACAGAAAACGGCCAGAAGCGGCGCTGTGGCTCAAGTGGCAGAGTGCTAGCCTTGAGCAAAAAGAAGCCAGGGACAGTGCTCAGGCCCTGAGTCCAAGCCCCAGGACTGGCCAAAAAAAAAAAAAAAAGTTACTTATCACATGAAAAATATTTAATTAAAATAGTGCCTAACAGACCTAACATTTATTGAACGTTTTAGCATTGGTACTTAGTATAATTATGAAGTTTTGTAACATGTTTGCCTATACCAAGGAACCCCCCCCCCCACATACACAAATATAAAGCTACTGTCTATTTTATCTGTTAATTGCATGTACAGGTTTTTGATGAGAAGTACTTTCTGGTGGAAATGGATGATTTACGGCCAGAGGATCATGAACGACGATCATTTGTGTGCCATGCCAATAGTCCTGGCATCTTCCCTGTGCAGTGGAGTCTGAAGAATGGTCTACATATCATCCCACCTCCAGGTGTGAATTCAGGCACTATTGTGTCCTTAAAATGATTTACTTATGAGGGGGGGGGTGTTATGGAGTTTGAACTTAGGGCTTCACACTTACTAGGTAGATGCTCTTCCACTTAAGCATCCTACCCTTTTTGCTTTAGGTATTTTTCATATAAGGTCTTGTTTTTGCCTGTGGCTGGCTTGGACTTTGACTTCTATCTCTGTACTTTGCATAGGTGAGATTACAAGCTTGTCCTTTGAGTAGGCTCTTGTTAACTTTTTGCCTGGACTGGCTTTGAATCTTTTTTTTTTTTTTGGCCAGTCCTGGGGCTTGGACTCAGGGCCTGAGCACTATCCCTGGCTTCTTTTTGCTCAAGGCTAGCACTCTGCCACTTGAGCCACAGTGCCACTTCTGGCCATTTTCTGTATATGTGGTGCTGGGGAATCGAACCCAGGGCCTCATGAATATGAGGCAGGCACTCTTGCCACTATGGCCTTGAATCTTGATCCTGCTGTCTCTATCTTCTAAATGTGTGGGATTACAGTTATAAGGCACCTCACCTAGCCAATTTTTTCTCCTTTTTTGAGACAGTATTTCACTATGTAGCCCCATCTGACCTGGAACTCTATATGTAGCCCAATATGTCTGCAAACTCATTGTTCTCCTGCCTTACACCTTAAAGTGAGATGTATTTAAATGATAATGCCAAGTAGTTTGTACCTCTGTTTCTAATATTTTGGGGACCTGAGGCAAGTACAAATGGTGCTCTAGATTTCAAATACTTAAATATTTGAAAACTTACATGTCAAGCTAGAAAGCTGTTTGTTAAACATTGTATTCTATTTTCCTGCTTTGACACATTTATCTGTATAACAAGCTAGAAAGCCAGGTTCCAGCCAGGTTCTGTGTTAGCTGTCCAGTCTGTTCTATCTTGAGTCTGCTGGGAGTTCACATAAAAAGGGACAAGGAAGAACACAGAGCATTTGCAGCTAGCTAACTGTTAGATGCCTTGGAGCCAGGGCTAGAAATAGGTGATGGATAATTTTTAATGTCTGGACCTTGCTGGCAAGGAGTAGGACTCAGGGACTTTAGGAAGCAAAGTAGTAGCTCATTTTCCTGCTGTCTGCAACTTTATAAAATATAATCTCTGACCTTTTAATCAGGCATTTAACTATGATTTAATTCATCATAATTGACTGAAAGTTGTAAAGTTTTTAACAGCATATCTTGAAAAGATCCAGTGTTTATCTGATGTTTTATATAAGCAAAAGAAATTGCCAGGTGGTCTTTGTATTCTCATGGGTAGGTCTTTGGTAAGTTAAGTATGACTCTCATTGCTGAAACACTGGCCTCAGTGTCTGGTTCACAATAAACGTTACATGAATGCTTATTGGATGAATGGAGGCTGGATGGAGAGCAAAAGATTCTGACATACCACTTTTGTTTTATTATCATAGTTTGGCCAGAGTTTCTCTGTTTTATAAAAATTAATCAGTCTTTGAGTTTGATCCCAAGCTTTGAAGAAAATAGCTATGATTTGGATTTACAGAATATTTTCCTCCCTTGCTAAAATGATTAATACACTCAAATCATTGGAAATTGTTCGTATATACTTGGTAGAGTGGTAGAACCAGTAATCATGTGTTGTGTGAGTCATTGCTCTTTTATCTCTGTATAGGCTATCCTAGCCAGGACTTTGACTGGGCTGACTACCTCAAACAGTGTGGTGCTGAAGCTGCTCCCCAGAGGTGCTTCCCTCCGGTGAGACCCCTCACGACATTGCTTCCGGGATTCAGGACTGCTGTCCTTCACCTGCTTATCATGAAGTTACTTTCAAGTTAATCAATCACTCAAACCAGATACTTTGATTATAATAAAATGTCCACAGAAAAACACACTTATTGCAGAAAGTAGTTGGTTTGGTAGTTATGTTAATTACAAATTTGTAGTTTCATATTTTATTACTCTTTGAAATCATGTGAACTTGAAGCTTTATTTCCTAACTTGATGGTTCAGTAGTATGAAAAATGTTGACATATAAAACAGAACAATTAAGCTTGCTTGAAAATAACTTCTATCCAGATAATACTTATACGTATTTTAAAAAGGAAAATAGCAGTAATAAGTTTAGAATGTAGACCAATCCCTTTCAATAGCCTCTCTTTCTAGAAGGCATCACATCCTATTCTCTCTGTAATTCTGGCATTCATACTTCTTTCTAAAATGCATCTTTCTAAAGATAATATGCTGTCATCTTTTTTAAAAATTTTTATAATTTATTAAACAATTTTTTGACAAGGTGTTGTGCAAAAGGGGTACAGTTACATAATGAGTCAGTGTGTACATTTCTTGTGATATCTTACACCCTGTTTTTCTTTCCCTTCCCTAGGTCAGGTAGACATATATACATTACACAGTATACCAAAAACATATACAGTAGCCACGTGGCATACGCCAAAGGAAATTCACCTAGGGCTTTAAATGTAATGTCGACAATAGAGTTTGCTTATCCTTGTCTTATATGAATGTACATACATAGCTTTTGAGGTGTTGTGATCTACTGAGAGGTCTATTTTTGGCCTTTATATGTTGAGTATTTGTTTGGTTTTAGTTATATAATGTAGGGTCGCTGACCCAAACCTGTGGGAAATACCATTTGATAGGAAGTTTTTGGTTTCGCAGACATGGTCTCTACTGTCTCCCCCTCCCTCCACCTTAACAGTCATATATCAAGGAGATCATGTCCCTTTGTTTTCTGTGTTCTAGGCTTATCTTGCTCAACATTATTTGTTCAAGTTCTGACCATTTCCCTGCAAATAACAATATTTCACCATTCCTAATCGTTATGTAGTATTCCATTGTGTTTAGGTACTATATTTTTTGGATCCATTCATCTGTGGAAGGGCATCTGGGTTGTTTCCATATTTTGGCTATTGTGAATTGTGCAGCGATAAACATGGAAGTGCTGATGTCTTTTTGATATCTTGGGGCCTGTTGTTCAGGATAGATGCCTAGGAGTGGTATGGCTGGGTCATAGGCTATGTCTACGTTGAGCTTTTTGAGAAACCTCCATACTGTTCTCCAAAGTGGTTGTACTAATTTGCACTCCCACCAACAGTGGAGAAGGATTCCTCTTTCCCCGTGTCCCCTCCGGCATTTGTTGTTGCCTGAGTTCAGAGTATAGGCCATTCTAACTGGAGTGAGGTGGTATCTCAGGGTTGTTTTTATTTGCATTTCCTTTACTGCCAGGGATGTTGAACATTTCCTCATATGTTTCTTTGCCATTTTTATTTCTTCTCTTGTGAGGTCTCTGTTTAGCTCCTTTGCCCATTTCATAATTGGTTTATTGGTAAGCAAGGCCTTTTTGCATAAGGAATATTGATGTTTACAGAATTCTGTCTACATCAAGGCAACATATTTTCTGTACTTTCTGTTTTAAAAGATTTGAGCAGGGCTCATGCCTGTAATCCTAGCTACTCAGGGAGGCTGAGATCTGAGATCAAAGTTCAAAGCCAGCCCAGGGCTGGAGATCCTCCTGCTGGAGGGCTAGCAAGCTGGCCCACGCTGGCCCTCCTGGGGCCACGTGCTGTGTGTGCATTCTAGTGCTTCCTTTGGGGACGTGCTGCCCTGAGTTGTTGGAGGGTGCTTGTGCCCTCTCGCTAGTCTGCTGTGGGGGGCGGTATGCGTGGACCCCTGCAGGTTCAAGTGTCTGGGCGCGGGTTGGTGCCCACAGACTCTCTGTGCCTCCGCTGTGACGGCGGCGTGTGTTTGGGCCCAGGTGTCCCTGCTGGGCTGGTATTGCACATCAGCAAGCCTGTGATTGTTATTCAAAAGGTCGGCGAGGACCAGGCGCCTCAGGTGGGGTTCCAAGGCCTACCAGTCCCCGGGCCCCAGCTGGGGAGGGGGCGAGGCTGGTGCGGCCAGGTTCTGGCTCCTTAGCTGGGGCTTTGGGCTTCGCTCCGCCTCTGCTAGCTCCCATGTCCTCCCAGAGACTGTAGTGTCCTAGAGCCGCCAGATATCGGGCTCCTTTGTTCCCTCGGGGTAGGGTGGGGGAGGGAGGGAGCTCTAGCTTCTTTGTAGGGTTTGGGTCTCTGCTAGAGCTGGTCTCCCATTTGTGAGGGGTAATGGGGAACTTACTGGTCCTGGAATGTGTGTGTGTCCCGCGCTGCAGTGTGCTTCTCGGGGCTGGGGTGCTGGGGTATGGTGATTGGTCGTTTGGTGGTGGCGGTCCTGGCTCTCCCCGTTGGGCTCTCCCCGCCTGCGCCGCCCGGGGTCCCCTGCTGTCATTGTCTGTTCCCGGCTGTTGGGTCCCACACCTCCGGTCCCACGCCGCCGTCTGTCTCAGTTGGTCTGCGCTCCATCTGGGGTCTGTGGAACTCCTGCTGTCTGGACTCTGCACTCTTGGCATGATTTTTTGGCTGTTGCTTCTCTGGTCACTGACGGTCTGCGGTCCTGTTTGTCGGCGCCGGGTCCCCTTTCCCAGCCTTGGCCCTGTTTGGGCCGGGGTCGGTGGAGGAGGGGGCTGGGGGGGGGTACCCCGGAGATTTTTCCGGCTCCATGCAAGTTATAGGCTCTTCTTTTTTTGTTCTTTTTTTGTTTCCTGTGTTTCTCTGTTGCTTCTGGTTGTTGGGTTTGCTGGATTCTTGATGCGGTGTTGGGTGCTGGAGTTCCCAGCTCACTATTCGCTTGGAGTGAGTTGGGGTGCCTCCCTATTGTGACAGTGCCATCTTCCTCTCCCCCTTCTGCTGTCATCTTTTGAAGAATTAGTTTTAGACACTTAAATTGAGTCTATAATAATGATCACTTAGCTATTTGGTATTACTTTTCTCCCATCCTACCCATCTTATCTTGAGTTTTTACATTATTATGTGCATCCAGAATTCACAGCTGAGCTGAGCATGGAAGTATTTTATGATTATTTCCTTTTCCACTGGCCTTCATATTAATAATTTCTGTTTTGTTCATTTCTTAACTTTTTTTTTATTCCATTGCTACACCTCCCACACCTTGAAGCAGACTTTTGTTACTGTGTTCACGAAGGCAGTAATCACATTAGGAAATCATCATTCCTATAATTTTGTTAGAGACATCTTTTTAATAACAGTATTAAATCAAAATCAATTTGCATTTATTATGTGCCTCAGTTGGGATCATTTTTTGTGTGTGGTACTGGAATTTTGAACTTAGGGCCTTGCCCTTGCCTAGGCAGGTGCTCTCCCATGAAGAACATCCCTAGCCTATTTGCGTGTGTGTGTCTGTGTATCAGCACTTGCACATACATGGACACACACACAGAGGTACTAGGGCTTGAAATCCAGACTGTAGACTTTTGATCAGTTTTTTTCCCCTCATGGCTGGCAGGCACTTTACCACTTGAGCTACACCTCCATTTCTGGCTTTTTGTTGGTTTACTGGAGATAAGAGCATGCAAGATTTTTCTGCTTAGGTTTGCTTCAAGCCATGATTCTTGGATCTCACCTTCCTGCGTAGCTAGGATTCTAGGTATAAGCCACTATTGCCCAGCTGTAGAGTTTTATTTTTAAGTCTTATTTTATTAATTTCCACCCTAATTTTTTTTTTTGTCAGTTGTGGAGCTTGAACTCAGGGTTTGGGTGCTGTCCCTGAGCTCTTTTGAAGACTAGCACTCATCACTTTGAACCACTGCTCCAGTTTTTTGAGTGGTTATTTGGAGATAAGAGTCTCACAGGGGACTTTCCTGCCCAGGCTGGCTTTGAACCATAATCCTCAGATCTCAGCCCCTAGTAGCTAGGATTTCAGACTTGAGCTTCTAGTGCCCAGGTCTTCCCTGATCTTTACTATTTCTTTCCATTTGCTAGTTTGGAAGTTGACTGTAATTTTTCTTGGGGCTTAAAGTACATCATTAGTCTACTTTAGATGTATGTGCATTTGTGTATGTGTACGTGTGTGTGTTATTAGTGTTGCTTATGCTGTATCCCAAAGGTTGTATTTCATTAAATGCATATTTCTTCAATGATCCACTGGTCATTCAACAATGTTGTTCGATATCTGTGTGTTTAAATAACTTCTGTAGTTTCTTTTGCTGTTTTTAGGAACTTTTGAATTTCCCAATGTATTTCTTCGGTGACCTATAGATCATTCAACAATGTGTTTTTCATTCTTTGTGGTTCTATTTTCTGTTCTTTTCTTTGCTATTGAGTTTCAGTTTTATTTCATTTTGATCTTGTAGACTATAGAAAGCTATTTTTTGTTTTCTTATATTTGTCAAGCTTGCTCTATGTCCTAAAATATGCTCTGTTTTGGAGAAAGTTCATAGGCTGCTGAGAAAAATATTCGGGCTAGATGAAATTGTCTGCAGCTGTCTATTAAGTTCATTTTGTATCTGGTGTAATATATTATGATATTTCTTTTTTATTTTTTTTGTTTGGATGGTCCATATATTGGATAGCCTCCCCTTATTACTGTATTTAGGTAGATTCACCTATTTTTGATAAACTAGCAGTTTCAAGAGCTCATCCTAGATTTTAGCTTATAAAGTATTTCTCTGCTGTTTCATCTATCCTGTTAGATTTATATCTTAAAAACAAAATAAAGAGAAGCTTTTTGTTTTTAGTTTTGGTCTGATGTTGGGGGTTGAATCCAGGGCTTTGCACATGTTAAGCATATAGAACCATTAAGTCAAATTCCAGTTCCTCATTATTGATGGTTTTAAAGAAGCCACAATGAGAGATTGAGTTGTACTAAAGTGGTATACTATGGCTTGCCCAGCATGTACAGGGGTCTGGATTGGATCCTCAGTACTGTACAAAAACAAAAACAAAAAAACCTTAAGTAAGTAAATAAACTCCCATCTATTATCTACAATTAAAAAGAAAAAAGAAAAAAAAACACAAAAATCCAGAATTGGAGGTGTGTCTCAGTAGTTAGGGTGTCTGCTGTGACCAAAAACACTGAGTGAGAGTTAGAGGCCCTAAGTTCAAGCCCAGTACTGGAAGATACTTTTTTAAAAAAAAATTTTTTTTTGAGAAATGGAGAAGAATGACAGAAGAGGTAACATTAATCAAGATGCATTGTATTCAGAAACTGGTATGTCAAGTGGCAACTCCTTTGTACAACTACTTAAAGATAATTAAAAATACTTTCAATGAGTTATCAAAAAGGAAATCAAACACAGATACTCAATTTTGACCCAGAAGTTGCAGTTTTTATAACGTCATTCTTTTCTTCATATGCATTTTAAAATAATCCTGGCTGCCTTGTATGCTAGAGATACAAAGCTGAACTGGCAAACTTATTGCATAGGTGGAGCCCTCTGAAGGAAGGGAATGAACTGACAGGGGTTGAGGGACACTTCAACAGACAGAGCCTTTCGGGTATTATTTCATTACTATCTTGTAATAATTCATCTAGACAGATGCTCTCAACTTCAAACTATAGATGAGGAACCATAGAGCAATATGCAGGAATGTCTGACTTAAACATTATAATAGCCTGGCACTGATTAGTCAAACATGTAATCCTAGCTACTCAGGAGAGAGTTAAGAAAGTCCAGTAAACTTTTTATCTCCAATTAATGACCAAAGTGCCAGAAGTGGAAGAGTACCAGCCTTGAGCAAAAAAGCTTAGGAATAGCATTCAGGCTCTGGGTTCAAGCCCCAGTACTAGCACCAAAAAAAAAAAAAAAAAAAAAGAAGAAGAAGAAGAAGAAAGACTATACTGCCTCTAACACCAAAAAAGACAACAGACATTTTCCCTTTCCTCGCTAAAAAGGAGAACAACATTTTTTTTTGGGGGGGGGGTCATTTGTGATACTTGAACTCAGAGCCCGGGCACTGTCCCTGAGCTCTTTTGCTCAAGGCTAGTACTCTACCACTTGAGCCACAGCTCCACTTCTGGTTTTCTGGTGGTTAATTGGAGATACGAGTTTCATGGACTTTCCTGCCTTAGCTGGCTTTGAACTGAGATCCTCAGATATCAGCCTCCTGAGTAGCTAGGATTACAGGTGTGAGCCACCAGTGCCTGGCAGAAGATCTTTAAAAAGAAAAAACAATACCAAAATGAATATTAACTAATTTTAGCTATATGTATATGCACAGCAATATAGTGTCAATGTATAATGAAAAATTAACAAAATCACATGGAAGTTGGTACAGTTTTCCTGGGAGAATCACAAGCATTTCTCCATATTTGGTGTTAGAGGATTCTCTGTACTTTTCAGAACAACATTTTAAGATCAAAGTTCCAGGCCACCCTAGGCAGAAAATTTAGACAGACATGGCAACAGAAGAAGCTGGGGGTGGTGGCTTGCGCTGTCATCCTGGCTACAGTGGGAAGCATAAAGCCCTGCAGGAAGTAGAACACTGTCTCAAAAATAGTGAGTGTGTAAAGGGCTAGAGGTATGTCTTAGCAGTAGAGCTCATGCCTAATAAGCATGAATCCTTGAGTTCAAACCCTAGTGGGGTAAAATAAATAATAAAGCCAATAGCTTTAAAGCAGACCTGCAGATTAAATAGTACTTGAAAAAAAGCATATTAATTAATACTGAGTGATTAATCCAATCAATAGATTTGATTCACTTATTTTCTAGTCAATTTCTGAGCATGACTTTAAGGAGAACATGAAGCTTGAGGCAGTCAATCCTCTTCTTCCTGAAGAAGTGTGCATTGCCACCATCACTGCAGTAAGAGGCTCCTACCTATGGCTCCAGTTGGAGGGTAAGTGCCAGTGCCCCCGAGCAATTTCCTGTGGCCACTTTCTTTTGCTACTCCTGTTTACTTTTGTGATTTGTTAACCCAATGGACTAGTTAAGTAATCTTGTTTAAAGACTGAAAATACAGTATCCTAAACTAAAATTTTATTTTCTTGTCCTCTCACCTGACTATTAGGAAATTAATGAGTCCCCTATTTTATAGAATAATTTAAAAAGCATAATTTTGTTAGGAACAAAATAAATGAGCATGAATATCAATACGTGGCTTAATGAAGAGATGATATCTTGGTTTTCCCAAATAAAAAGAACCAAAAAGAATATAAAATAGTAATGCTCTATTTTCTCAGGACAGTACTCAGTGGTGGATTTGTGGATGGAAGTCTGTGAGTGCTCAGTGCTTTAGCTACTCTGTGTGCCTATTTTCCTTTTTATCCTGCTGCCAGAAGTCATGCTCTGACAATTTCTGGTTAGTAGAATTGGTACTTAATGCATATGTGAAGGACAGTATTAAATATTGACTTTTGTGCAACCTCTCCTATGCAACTAGCCAGATTATTTCCTGATTTGATAACTGTTCTACTTTTAGGCTTATCTCAGAGTTCAAAGAAACTAATATTCTTTTCAAATAGAACTGACAATGCCTGTTAGTTTCTAGTAATTTCAAGGACCTACACTATTTCTTAGCCATCTGAGTGATACTAGTGGTGCTTCGTTGTTGTCGCCTCATTAAAGATTGCCCTGTCTACTCATTGCCTGTTTTGATCCTTATCCTTACACATATACTGGAGACTACTTATTTTTTATACTGCTTACCATATTTGAAAAAGTATGACTTCTGAGAAAGATATTTATCAAAACTCTTACATCTGAATGATTACAAAAGTAGAACATTGTTTAGAAAGACATCTATGAAAGAGGCTGTTTTAATGGTCTTAAAGTTTTGTTTTCTTTTTATTTGTTTTATTTTAAAATCTTAACAGGTTCTAAAAAGCCTATACCTGAATGTATTGTGAGTGTGGACTCCATGGATATATTTCCTCTGGGCTGGTGTGAAACCAATGGCCATCCCTTCAGTACTCCTCGAAGGGCACGAGGTATTTGTCTGTTTCTGGATTACAGGGTAGATTGTTAAATGATCTATTGTATCTCATACCAATTACTATGTGAGAAATAAAAAAAAAGCACATTCTCCTTATCTGTTTCTTCATAGGAAATTACTTATTGCAAAAAACAATAATTCTTAAGTTTCGGTGGGCAGTGTGTGTGGGCTCAACTTACTTGAATTCTATGGACCCAGCTTTCTCATATGCTGCAGTGAAAGTACCAGTCAGGATAGGCATCAACACAGGGCTCAGCTGGGGAAGATCTGCCAGGTTTAGTCAGATCTTAGTCCATTCTGGCTATTATAACAAAACACTATAGATTAATTTGTAAATAATAGAAATTATGTTTCTATTTCCATTGTGAACTACAAAGTCTTAAGAGCAATCAATGTGTTGGACAGTTTTACTTTCTGTTGAGGCCCCATTTTGTTGTTCATATATGAAGGCTTCTTTCTGTATCTTCATATGCCAAACTAGACTGTTAGCCAGGCATGGTAACTCAGCTTCTCATTCCAACTACTTGGAAGGCAAAGGTAGGAGGACTGTGTTTTAAGGCTGTCCTGACAAAAAACTTAGCAAGATCCTCTCTCAAATCAACAAGCCAGGCATGGTGAATCATGCCTATAATTCCAGCTACGTAGGAAATATAGATAGGAAAATTGTAGTCCACAGCTTGTCCAGATAAAAATCATAAGACCCTAGCTGAAAAATAACTGAAGCAAATAGGCTGGGCAAATGGGAGTGTGCCTCAAGCAGAAGAAGCCCTGAATTAAAATTCTAATTCTGTGTTTTCCTTCATATTACCTTCCTTTTTTACTAAAACCTAATCAGGTTTCAGAAGAATTTTGGGAAGCAAAGACATTCAGACAATAATAGCAGCAGAAATGTATTTTCATTGTTGTTGGAGTGAGGACCTCAGCTCCTTGCTGACTGTTACCTGAAGGCTTCCCTTAGTTATTTCCCAAGTGGATCGCTCCATAGGACAGCTCACAGCATGGCAGTTGGCTTCTATAAGAATGAGAAAGTGAAAGAGCAAAAGAAATGAAGAAGATGGAAGCAGTCTTTTAGCAACCTAATCTTGAAAGTCACTTCTTATCCTCCCACTTAAAAAAAAAATAAAAGCTATTGTTATTAAGCAGCTATACAAAGGGACTACAATTCTGTAAGTCTGATTATGAGCACAATGCTTCCTGGTCAATGTCACCCATCTATTATTCTCCCCATTTTCCCCCTCCCATCCCTATCTTCACCCCCCCCCCCACTTCTTTTAAAGCAGTTTTTAAAAAACACAATTAAACATACTATGAAATTTTCTCTTATAAAATATACAGTTCAATAGTTTTAGTAGACCTACAGTATTGTACAATTAAGAACATTTGTTGTAATTTAAGAACATTTTCTTCACCTACAAAAGAGACTACAAAGCCATTAACAGCCAATCCCTCCTTTCTAGGCAATCACGAATCTAGTTTTTGTGTCCTTGTGTTAGACCATTCATCTAAATGGAATCATACAAGGGGGAGATATTGACCAAGATACAGTGTATTCATAAACTGCTTTGATAAATGACACCTCCTTTGTATAACTACTAAAGGTAACCAATAAAACCCCAAAAATAAATAAATGGAATCACACAGTATGTGGTCTTTTATAACTGCCTTGGTATAACTTCAAGAATTCATCTGTGTTGTACCTATCAGTAATATTCCTTTATATAACTAATAATATTTCATTATATGGCTGCACAATTTGTGTACTTCCTAGTTGATGAACATTTGGGTTGCTTCCAGTTGATTACTGTTATGGCCAATGTTGCTGTGAACATTAGTGCACAAATTCTGATTAGGACATATGCTTTCATTTCTATATTGAGGAGTGGAATTGTAGGTCATTGGCAGTGCTGTGTTTATTCTTTTCCAGAGCAGTATGTTACATTGTACCCGTGGCTATGAAACTTGAGTTGCTATACACTCACCAGTTGTTGTCTACTTATGTCTGTTTGGATTTTGATAGCCATATGAAATGGTCTCATTTTACAGTTTTGATTTGCATTTCCTGAATGATTAGTGATGTGAAGCATGTTTTCATATGCTTTATTAGCCACAAGTATATCTTCTGTGGAAAAATGTGATCTTTTGCCTCTTTTTAAATTGGGTTATTTATCCTTTCATTACTGAGTTGTAGGGAATTATTTTTATATTCTAAATATCGGTCTATCAAATATATAGTTTATATTTTCTCCCATTTGTAGGTAGTCTTTAACTCTTTTTACATGCTTTTAATTTTTGTTTAGTCTACTTCATCTGTTTTTCTATTGCCTCTGTTCTTGATGTTATATTTAAGAAATTAGTGATAAACCAAATTGTGAATATTTTCTTATATGTAAAAGTTTATTGTTTTACCTCTTACATTTAGATCTTTGATCTGATTTGAGTTAATTTTTGTTTATGATGTTTTCCTAGCTCCCCATATTGAAGACTCTCCCTCCTCTATTCAATGGTCCTTAGCGTTCTGGTCAAGTCAATTTTTCTTTTGGATTCTTAACTTTGTTTAGGATGTACTCATAGGAATTTTTTGACCTAGAGAGCCCTGGGAACAATACATTTGTTTTTTGTATAAAGACCCCCCACCTATTGAGTTTAGATATTCAGACACATAAACCCTAATATATAGTACTTGCCAGTTATGCCTACATAGAACTAAATATTAAATATGCTGATAGAAGCTTAATATGTATATTACTTTTCCTTAGTTAAACTTTTTTTCTTTGGCATTTTCTCTCTTCTAACAGTACATAAACAAAGGAAAATTGCAGTGGTTCAACCAGAAAAACAGTAAGTAATGTAATAGAATATCTGAACCGTCGAAGTTTGAATGTGAGAATGTACAAGGAAAAAATTAACTATTTCAGAGAGTATAATTTCTCATATTTTATTTTCCCAAATGTAAGCATAGTCTTTTCATTCAAATTTCATAGTTTCGGGGGCTGGGGATATGGCCTAGTGGCAAGAGAGCCTGCCTTGTATACATGAGGCCCTGGGTTCGATTCCCCAGCACCACATATACAGAAAACGGCCAGAAGTGGCGCTGTGGCTCAAGTGGCAGAGTGCTAGCCTTGAGCAAAAAGAAGCCAGGGACAGTGCTCAGGCCCTGAGTCCAAGGCCTAGGACTGGCCAAAAAAAAGAAAAAAAAAGAAAATTTGATAGTTTCTATACTACTCCTTACAGTTTATGAATTTTCTAAAATTGCATTATATACAAAAGGGCAAAGTGCATTCTCAAAATGTTCCCCAAATTGAGTTTTCTTTGGTATTCACATCTTGAAGTCATTTGAATGAATGAAAGGAGATGAGTCCCCTAATACTTGTGAAAGAAGAGAAAAAAATATAAATTGGGAATTATTTAATTATGATATCTTAAGCTAAAAGACAACTCTTAAAAGAAAACACACTCTACTGGGCACAAGTGAAAGTGACTTAAGACTATAATCATAGATATTCAGGATATATTCTGATGATCACAGTTCAAAGCCAGCCGGAGCTGGAATTTATGAGACTCTTATCTCCAGGAAATTACCAGAAAATAGAGGTCAAGCCACAGCTCAAGTGGTAGAGCACCAGCCTTGAGTGAAAAAGCTAAGGACGGTGCCCTTACCCTGAGTTCTAGTCCCAGTACCAACACAAAAAAAGAAAACAGAGAATAAAAGACATGCTCTGAAGAGTGGCTTTGTTCTGAGCTGGAAACTCTTTGTACCATACTTTCACATGTAGCTTTTAAGAAGCAGTGAATTGGTTGTACCTGCAAATTTTAAGAATGCAAAGGTTCAGGGCTGGGAATATGGCCTAGTGGCAAGAGTGCTTGACATGAAGCCCTGGGTTCGATTCCCCAGCACCACATATATAGAAAACGGCCAGAAGTGGTGCTGTGGCTCAAGTGGCAGAGTGCTAGCCTGAGCAAAAGGAAGCTAGGGACAGTGCTCAGGCCTTGAGTTCAAGGCCCAGGACTGGCAAGAAAAAAAGAATGCAAAAGTTCACCTGGGCATCAGTGGCATATGCCTCTAATCCTAAACTGTTCAGGAGGCTGAGATCTGTGGATTGCAGTTCAAAGCCAGCCCAGGCAGAAAAGTCCATGGGATGTTTATCTCCAATTAACACTAGCCTTAAGCACAAAAGCTCAAGGACAGTGTCCAGGCCCTAAAGACTGGCACGGAGAAAAAGGTTTTGTATATATATGTGTGTTTTAAAACATTGGGTCTTTAAATCAATATTAGTCAGATTTAACTACCATAACATAATACTGTACTTGGTGGCTTAGACCACAGAAATTTATTTTCCTGTATTGTGGGGGCTAGAAAAATAGGTTTTATTTTATTTTATTTTTGTGGCATTATTGGAATCTGAACTCAGCCTCATGCTTGCAAGGCAAGCACTCATCATATCAGCCCTTTACCCCTTTCTGCTTTAGTTATTTTTCAGATAAGGTGTGTGTGTGTGTGTGTGTGTGTGTGCATGCGTGCGTCCTGGGGCTTGAACTCAGGGCCTGGGCACTGTCCCTGAGCTTTTCCACTGAAGGCTAGCACTCTACTACTTGAGCCACAGCTCCACTTCCAGATTTTTTGGTGATTAGAGATTTTTTTTTTTAATCTCATGAACTTTCCTTTGAATTTTGATTTTTATACCTCAGCCTCCTAAGTAGATAGGATTACTGAAACAAGCCACCATTGCTCACAGGTCTTGGGTTTTTTGTCAGGACCAATCTGGACAGTAATCCTTCCACAGATCTGGGCCAACAGTTTATTGGGTGATATGGGGTCTTGCTAACTTTTTGCTAGGACTGGTTTTAAATCATACTCCTCTCAATATTCCCCTGCCAAGTAGCTGGGATTACAGACATGAGCCACCATGCCCAGCCCTAAAAGGCTATGTACTCAAGATTGAAATGATGCCCGGTTTGGTTCTGGTGAGGACTCTCCTCTGGCTTACTGATCACTACCGTCTGGCAATATCCTCCTATGGCAATGATGGTCCTCGCCCCCTTTTCACCCTCTTCTTAGAAGATCAGCAATAGTATCAGATTCTGTCCTTATGACCTCACTTCATCTTATCCAAAGCTTTAGTCAGGAAGTATTCTCAAATAAATTAACCTTTTTGGATGAAGAATAAGATTTTTTGTTTGTTTTTGGCAGTACTAATATTTGAATTCAGGGCCCTTGGGCTTGCTAGATAGGGCGTTCTACCACTTGAGCCATTCCTCCAGTCCTTTTTGCTTTAGATATTTTTCAGATAGAGTCTCAGATTTATGCTTGGCCAGCTCAGTTCACAATTCTTCTATTTGTACTTCCCACATAGGTGGGATGTTAGGTACATGCCACCAACCCTCTAGCTCTTATTGATTGAAATAGTCTCTGTACTCTTTGACAAGACTATCCTAGTACTCTCAAAGTCTACATCCTGAGTAGCTAGAATTACAAGCATGAGCCACCATTCCTGGCTTCTTTTTTAACTAATTTATATAGGTGACATTGGGATTTGAACTCATGACCCCACTAGAGTGCATCCCTACTAGTGTGACACCCCTAACTAGCCCTTTTGCTTTAGTTAATTTTTAGATAGGGTCTCACACTTTTGTTTGGACAGACCTTATGATCTCATATTTGCCTCCTGAGAAACTGGGGTTACAGACAGTGGCTTATCACACACAGCTGATTTTTTTTAAATTTACTTTATTGTTGTAATAGGGGTGATATACAGAGGGGTTACATTTATATGAATTAGGTAATAAGTACATTTCCTTTTGTATAGTGTCATCTTTTCCCTCATTCTCTCCCATTCCCTCCCTCCCATCTCTACTCATGAGTTGTATACAGGTGTGTGTGTGTGTGTGTGTGTGTGTGTGTGTGTGGTGTGTGTGTGGTGTGTGTGTGTGTGTGTGTTTTAAGTTTTGGAGTTGATAAAAAAATTCTACATAAAAAGTGTTTCTATTGAAAAAATGAATCGTTTATTTGCTAAGAGTTCTGAATGTAAGAGTTGGGTACTAGTGTTCACACCTATAATCTTAGCTACTCAGAAGGTTGAAATCTGAGGGTTGCAGTTCAGATCTAATACCTATACATAAATAACCCAGTTAATCAGCAAAAAGCCAGAAATGGGGTTCAAGTGGTAGAGTGCCAGTTATGAACATAAAAGCCAAGTAAGAATGAGGAGCCCTAAGTCAAAAATGAATGAATGAATGAATGAATGAATGAATGAATAAATAAATAAATAAATAAATAAATAAATAAATAAGGAGGGTCTGGAAATAAGACTCAAATGTGGTAAAGTGCCTACCTGACAAGCTGAACTTCAAATTCCAGTACCATAAAAACAAAGCAAATAACAGAAAATAACCACACAAGAAATGTTATAATCTTACAGTCATAATTTTATAATCTTATACACATGAAAATGTGATATTTTAACACTGTTGATAAATTGTCTTTTGGCTCATTTATCTCTATATGTACTTTTTTTTTTTTTTTGGTCAGTCCTGGGGCTTGAACTCAGGGCTTGAGTACTGTCCCTGGCTTCTTTTTGCTCAAGGCTAGCACTCTACCACTTGAGCCACAACGCCACTTCTGGCTTTTTCTATATATGTGGTGCTGAGCCAGGACTTCATGTATACGAGGCAAGCACTCTACCCCTAGGCATATTCCCAGCCCCTGTATGTAATTTTAAAAGCAATTTCTATTTTAAAACTGTATGATGAAGGAAGAACTTTTTATTTTAGATTTCTTAGATTTGAAGGGAACTTAACTTTCATACTTTTTTTGTATTAGAGATGATCTCACTATTTTGCTTTGTTTACTTTACCCAGAGTCCTGTCCTCAAGGACTGTCCATGAGGGCCTGAAGAGTCAGGAGCTGAACTCCACAGATTCAGGTATAAGCATTTGTGATCTTACGGAAAAGAAGACCACCCCAGTTGCTTTTAGTGGACTGTTTTGAAAATAACTTACTGAATATATTGACTTATTGAATGTGACATCTTCCTTCGAGAATCTTGATTCTTGTGACATTAGAATTTTAATTGTGTTATTATAAATGTCAATGCTGATATTTCTACGCATTTCCAATTCATACTGTTCTTTACTGATCATTCGCTATGTGCCCAGGGCTGCAAAAGTCAATTATTACCACCATTGACTTTAGATAAAGAGGCTTTCTAGATAATACTTTTTTATTTTTTTGGCCCTGGAGCTTGAACTCTGTCCCTGGGCTTCTTCTGCTCAAGTGTAGCACTCTACCACTTGAGCCACAGTGTGACTTCCAGCTTTTTCTTAGTAATTTATTTGAGATAAGACATTTCTGCCCAGGCTAGCTTCGAACTGCAATCTTCAGAGTAGCTAAGACTAAGCATGAGCCACTGGTACCTGGCTGGTGCTCTTTCTTAACTAGGTGTGGTTTATTATTTTAACCCCTTTTTATAATGTACTTTATAAATGAATTTTACAATTAAATAGAGGACTAGATTTGTGATTATTGCTGATAAATGAGACACCGATTCTTGTTGTAGTAGGTTAAGTACTGTTTGTTGGCTATGTAACTAATTCATAGCATCTTGGTTGTGGATGTTGAAGCACAAGTTGGGCATTGAGGTGATGTTTAGTAAATGCCTCGAAGTGAAACAAAGGTTGAATGTGCTCACAGTAGCTTATGAGTGGAAGAGTCAGAAATGGAACTCAAATATATTCTCAAAATATGAACTTTTTTCTCTTATACTTGCTTATTTGTTTATTTTTTATTAGTTTGTTTATCCAGATTCTTGCTATGTACCCCAGGCTGGCATTGAACTTGGGATCCTCCTACTTCCACCTATCAAGTGGAACTACTACATTCTTGTTTGTTTGTGTTAAGTGGAACTACTACATTTTTGTTTGTTTATGTTCACTTATTTCTGGCATTGGGGTTGAACCCAGACTTTTGAGTTGTGTCCTTAGCCCAAATCTGAATTTTTAATTTAAGGGCAAATATAAGGAGTCTGTTAACAATGTGCACTATACACACATCTTCTTTCTGTTCAAATATCTTGAATTACATGCTAACTCTGGAGTTAATAAAACAATGTTCCAGAG
Organism: Perognathus longimembris pacificus; assembly: GCF_023159225.1. Taxonomy (NCBI): domain Eukaryota; kingdom Metazoa; phylum Chordata; class Mammalia; order Rodentia; family Heteromyidae; genus Perognathus; species Perognathus longimembris. The sequence goes on from NC_063170.1 coordinate 37,178,063, forward strand.
CCCTAAACTTCTACTGATAAAGTGGAAGATCTACTTCATGAACTCATTATTCCCAATGAAGAACTTTTCTAGTTCTTTAAAAAACAACTGTTGAGTCATCTATTCCAGAATGTTTCTGGGGATAACTGTTGAATATTTTCCAGAACTTCAATTTGGCTCCTAAACCCTACCCAAAAAGGTGGCAATTCTGATTTTTTAAGAACTCTCTCGCTGTAAATTGTTAATGGGCTAAAAAGTATGCTCTGGCTATGTATCTAGGGCCTTTTGTGCTCTGTGGGTGTAAATAGACCTTGCGACTCTTCTCTCAGTTACTTTTTTGAATGGATACATCTTTAATGTAATGTTTTTTAAAAATATCCTCATAGTAACTGACATTTCAGCTATTAAATATAAAAAGTCAGACAATAAAACATCTTTATTTATCTACAAAGCAGAGAAGAACTTCTTTTTTTTTTTTTTTTTTTTTGCCAGTCCTGGGCCTTGGACTCAGGGCCTGAGCACTGTCCCTGGCTTCCCTTTTTGCTCAAGGCTAGCATTCTGCCACTTGAGCCACAGCGCCACTTCTGGCTGTTTTCTGTATATGTGGTGCTGGGGAATCGAACCCAGGGCCTCATGTATACGAGGCAAGCTCTCTTGCCACTAGGCCATATCCCCAGCCCAGAGAAGAACTTCTAATTGCCCTTTAGTCTGGAACATTGTTCTGTTAACCCCAGAGTTAGCGTGTAATTCAGGGTATTTGTTTGATTTTAGCAGAATGATAAGCTCTGTAATCTAGTGTATGGTTATTTCAAGAGCATGTTAAGCTTTAAAATGTGTAATTTCAGGGCTCAGTACTTGCTTAATATGCACGAACTCCTGGATTTGATTCCAAGCAGCACAAAAACATATACTAGTGTATATGCTTCATCCCTCTCCTCCAGTAATTCAGCTTTGGAAACATGGGGTAGAGAATGACTGTTCTGAATATTTGTTTTTCTTAATTCCTAGTTATGATCAATGGAAAATATTGCTGTCCAAAGATATACTTCAATCACCGTTGCTTCTCAGGGCCATATCTTAACAAAGGAAGAATTGCTGAACTGCCTCAATGTGTAGGACCTGGAAACTGTGTTCTGGTTCTTAGAGAGGTAAGGTTCTGACCCAAAGCATAAGAACTTGGAATTTCACAGTAGTCTTCTACAGATGGGCCAGTTATAGGTTTTTATCAAACATGACTAACTTTTGTCATGTTGAGTGCTCTCTTATCCCTGGAAAATGCTTTCCAAAACCTCAGTGGGTGCCTGAAAATATGGATAGTACCAAATCCTATATGTACTATCTTGCCTATACAGACATATGTATTGTATTAATCTGGTTTTTGATGGTATAGTGAAATATCTAAGACAAGCTGGTATGAAGAAAAAAGGTTTATTTAGCTCATAGTTTCTGGAATCTGAAAGTTCAAGATCAGGTGAGGTGGTCTGCCTCATTGGTAGACCTACCAATTGGTTTCTGTTGAGGGTCTTCTTGTGGCCGTGTCATATTATTGTTCAAAAGTATCTATGAGAAAGAGATGGTATTACCAAAAAGAAGGCCAGAATGACAGGAGTTCCACAGACACTTCTGAGAGCATGTTCTTAGTTGGCCTAAGGACATCTCAGTGGACACCTCTCTTGAAGTTCCCATAACCCCCTATGTGTACCACTCTGGGGACCAATTTTCTGACACATGGAGTTTTGAGGGACATACTCAAACTACAACCAAATTATAGAACTTCTGTCTAATTTAAAAATAACTCCTAATAACAACACAAAAGAATGAGAATAACACACCAGTATGGTCTCAATATGTGCTAAATTCATCCTTCCAGTTTTGATAGTGAGAGATTTAGGAATTATATCTGTCTGGTGAGATGAAGTGAGGTAAATGACTTGGGCATTCTCGTGTGGCATTTGGCTACTGTTAAGGGTTACATGAACCACTAGTGTTACTATACTATAATAGTAAATTTTATATCCAACACAGCTACTTAGTGAGTAAAAGGTGGGTAATATAAACTGCATCAGTATGCTGGACAAAATGATAAGTCATATTTCAGGCAAGAAAATGGAAGATTTCATCATGCTACTCAATGTGCAATTTAACACTTAGGAATTATTTATTTCTGATGAATTAATTTATTATTTCTAGGATTTTTCCATTTAGTGTTTTTGGACCACTGTGGAACGTAGATAACTGAAATTCTGAATGTAGTCACAGATAAGGGGAAGGGGTTTACTTTACTGGCAACTGAATTGGGCATTTTTTTTTCTACGTTCTAGGGAACATTCATCTAAATAATTCTTCACTTAGCAGGTTCACCTTTATCAGTTTGAAAAGTGTTCTGTCAGAGACCTCACAAGAATTGCAAGTGTGAATCATGAGAATTTGAACATAGTGGTACATGCCAGTAATCTCGGCTACTTAGGAGACAGACAGGGTTGTGAGTTTGAGGGTAAAGGTAGTGAGATCCTATCTCAGAAACAAAAGGGCTGGGAGCATAGTTCAAGTAGGCACCAGTCTGTGGGTTCAATACCCAGTACCACACATAAAAAAAGAAAATGTGAACTGTGAATGGTATGGCATTAATTTGGGATTCATAGTTTTATGTCCCTCCCAAACAGTATGTTGTGCTGTGAGTAATGGATGTGGTCAACAGTTTTCTGTGTACACCATGGCTGGGAAAGCATTTGGAAATATGTGCTATTTTGAAATTCATGGTGCCTCAATTTTCCTGGGCTCATATTTTGAATATTTAAGAGGATTACAGTTACTGGGTTTTTTTTTTCAACTTTGAAGAACTTCCATATTGTTTGGTATTACTTTGTTAACATTTCTTTACTCATATAACTATAGTTAGTCCCCAAAATCAACTTAACAAAAGGGTGCCATGATTCTAATGGTCTCCTTTTCTCCTCCCAACCCATGTTTCTATTTTAAAATTGAGCTCAGGTCCTCACGTTACTTATCAATGCGGCCTATAAACCCAGTCGTGTTCTCCGGGAGCTTCAGCTAGACAAAGATTCTGTGTGGCATGGATGTGGGGAAGTCTTAAAAGCCAAGTGAGTATATTGCTTTGCTCTTTACTCTTGTTGATCTTTTGCAGGTAATAGAATCAATTATGCAGATAATATCAGAAAATTTATGCTGTGATGAAAGATTAGGCTAATCTTTTTCAGTTTACATTCTGTTGTGCATCCATCCATTTGTGAAATATGGTATACATGAAATATAAGAAATACGGGGCCAGGCACGATGGCTCCTACCTCTAATCTCAGCTACTTGGGAAGCAAAGATCAGGAGAATTATGGTTTGAGGCCAGCCTGGACAAAAGCAGGGACCCTATCTGACAAAAATAAATGAAGAAAGAAGGGATCGAGGTATGGCTCAAGTGGTTGCCTAGGAATCAGGAAACCCTGAGTTCAAATTGCAGTACCATCAATAAACAAATAAAAGAAATATTACTTCAAAAGACATAAAAATTCTAGCACATTTTTTTTGGCTTGTTCTGGATCTTGAACTCGGGGCCTGGGCCCTATCCCTGGGCTTTTATGATCAAAGCTAGTGCTCTACCACTTGAGCCACAGTTCTACTTCCGACTTTTTGGTGGTTAACTGTAGATAAGTTTCAGCTTGGAGATAAGCCAGCTTGGGCTGGCTTTGAACTGTGATCCTCAGATCTTAACCTCCTAAATAGTAGGATTATAAGTGTGAGCTACTGGCACCTGTCATAGATTTTTTTTTTTTTTTTTTTGCCAGTCCTAGGCCGTGAACTCAGGGCCTGAGCACTGTCCCTGGCTTCTTTTTGCTCAAGGCTAGCACTCTGCCACTTGAGCCACAGTGCCACTTCTGGCCGTTTTCTGTATATGTGGTGCTGGGGAATCGAACCCAGGGCCTCATGTATATGAGGCAAGCACTCTTGCCACTAGGCCATATTCCCAGCCCCATAGATTTTTTTTTTCTTTGCCAGTTCTTTGACTTATACTTAGCGCCTGAGCACTGTCCCTGGCTTCTTTTTGCTCAAGGCTAGCACTCTACCTCTTGAGCCACAGCACCACTTCCAGCCTTTTCTGTTTATGTGGTGCTGAGGAATCGAACCCAGGACTTCATGCATGCTAGGGAAGCACTCTACTGCTAAGCCACATTCCCAACCCCAGAAAAAAATTTTAAATGGATGTAAGAGACATAGAAATTACTCTTCAAAGTGCTTTTTTGACTTGATCCTTTTTATGGATAGATGGCAGGTTATACTATCCTAGAATAACAGATACTCCAAAGACCACTACCAGAATAAAGGATAAAAAGCCACTTTTTTTTCTGGCACATAAATGAACAAGCTTTTAATACAGCTCAGTTATGTAAAATACTGTACACTGTAAAAGGTCTAGAAAACTAGAGCTTCAAGTCATGTTTTAAAAAAGACATTAAGCTTAATGAAAAACCAAGTAGAGTACAAAACTGCAACAAGAGACTGCTTGATGCCATGACTTCCAGCTCCCCAAGTCCTTCCTGCAGATCCTCAGTGTTGTCTGGAGGCATCCCATTGATCTGTGGTTTGCACGCATGTCCAGCCTGGGGGTGGGTGGGAACTGCACTGGGTTCTGATGTCACGTAGGTGTTCTTGAATTGAACCAGGTAGCAGATATCAAGAACCAGCTGGCATGATGGAGAAGATGAAACACCCCTCCACATCCTACCCCCAAACTTCAGCCTCTGGGTCTTGGACGTTTGCAGGTTAAACACTGTCCACAGGAGGGCCTTACAGCACGGTTTAATGGTGATGCCTAGCAGCTCATGTACTACAGCCTCTGATTTCACTGTGTGCTGCAGACGAACCGTTTAGCTGGCCTTCCCTCACCATCCCTGCTGATCTACCCCTTGTGGAGATCTCGCTTGTCAGCCACTTGAAATATTCTGGAAGGTCAGCATAGTCATTTCCATAGGAGATGACCTTAATCCCCTTGTCTAGCATGTTTTCTTGAAGCTTCTTGAACTCATCAACATCTCCTCTCCAAACCAGCATGAAATGTTCTAAGTCAGATTTATGCTTGACACCCTCCAGGAAGAGGGCCTGGAAAGTGGTGTCATCCACAGTCCAGCCACAACCCAGGAAACGAAAGGATTTGTTTTCATAAAGTTTCTGAATCTCTCTCATAACTTCAGTGTTCCTGAGCACCTTCTGATATCCAGCGGGATGGAGGACAGTGCCACTAGGGTTGGTGTAGATGCCATGGATGTGTAACACACTCAGCTTCCGCTTCTCCTGAGCCCACTCCAAGACCTTTTTTTCATCAGTAAGGTCAAGGGACTCAAGCTGTTTTCCCTGGTCTGCTGCATACAGTTCCAGGAGATTATCAAAATTTGTAGTTAGTACTAGGGCCCCATTTTCTATCAAGTGGAGAACTGACTGCAGTAGCTGTTTTCCAGAATCTTCCATCTTTGACTCTAGGTCATCAAATACTTCATATAAACAGTCTTTGAAAAATGTAGATCGAACATTATGGGACGAGGAGAGAGTTTCTGAATAAGGTCATGGGCAACATGGACAAGATTCTTATCTTCATGGAGACATTTCTGAAACTTTTTGCTTTCCTCATCTTCTAAAAGATCAAAATCAATGGCAGCATCCAACAAAGCCTGAATTAACCCCTTCCAGGATTTCAGGGCTGGAACCTGAGGCGTGACTGCAGCACTGATGCCTGTTCCAATCACCAGCACAAGTTCCCGGGGCTTCTTAGTTTTCAAGCTCGGAAGCAGCTTCCTGGGCTTTTTGGTGGGGGGGGTTCGCCATCACTGAAGAATCCAAAAATCTCGTCTATATCAGAGGCCTGGCTCCCTGTAGAAGCCATCCAGTTTCGCATCCCTTCCAAATGCCACCACTCCAGCTACTTTTCTTTTTATGGTAGTTAGTGAAATTACTATTTGAAAGCTTTCAGTGATCTGATTGGGGCTCAAGGTATCCTTCCCAGGCATGTACAGGCCCTAGGTTCAGTCCTCAGTACTGCAAAATAAGATAGAAAGAAGACTGTGTAACTCCTCTGAACAACTAACAATTTAACAAAATGATGCAAAAGGGTAAAGGGGAAGAGGGCAAATGAATGGAGAGAAAGGACCTGTGAATACAGCCATTATATCAAATGTACATAGGTGAAAATGCAATCAAATAACTTGAAGATATGGATGGGATTGGGAAGATGGGAGAGAATGATGGAAGGGTGATGCTGTTCATGATGCATTATACTGTATTTAATCTGACTTGTTGAGTTAAAACCCTTTTGTACAACTACTTAAAGAACAATATTTTTTTAAACTCACCGAGGAACAGAAAGCAGGGTTTTAAGTTTGCTAATTTAAATAATTCAGTTTTTAATTGTCATAGTTTAAGCTTGTTGTCAGAGTTATCAAATTATAGACACAAAATTTGTGTGTGTGTATGTGTGTGTGTGTGTGTGTGTGTGTGTGTGTGTGCATGCCTGCCTGCACACACATGCAGGTACTGGGACTTGAACTCAGGGGCTGGCCATCTAATTTGTTTTTTTCTCACAAGGCTAGGATTATAGATGTGCTCCACTGGTGCCCAGTTTAGGGCCCAGAATATTCTTAAAAGCAAAAACTATTTTTAAGTGCCAAAGGTATGGCTCAAATGATAGAATACTTACCTAATAAGCACTAAGTTCAAGGCTCTCAGTTCAAACTACAGTGTGTGTGTGTGTGTGTGTGTGTGTGTGTGTGTGTGTGTGTGTATGTGAGAGAGAGAGAGAAAGAGGTCTGGCTGCAACATTTGTCACCCATTGAACACAGGGTTGTATGTATATATGAACGAATAAAATAAAATACTTTGCATATGCATTAATATATTTGTGTTTTGTCTGGGTAATCCCTGGCTCAATGAATTTGACAGCTGATCTTTTCCAATGGCAGATATAAAGGGAAGAGTTATCGAGCTACTGTTGAGATAGTCAAAACAGCAGACCGGGTGTCTGAATTCTGCCGGCAAACCTGTATCAAACTGGAATGCTGTCCTAATCTCTTTGGTCCACGGATGGTTCTGGATACATGTTCTGAGAATTGCTCTGTACTTACAAAGACCAAATATAGTAAGTCATGTTTTTCAAATGTGTTAACTGTATCACCTGACTGTTCTTCATATCCTGGAGATTTGCCAGTCCTGGGGCTTGAACTCAGGTCCTGAGCACTGTCCCTGGGGCCTGCTTCTCAGCGCCACTTCTGGCTTTATCTATATATGTAGTGCTGAGGAATCAAATCCAGGGCTTCATATATACAAGGCAAGTACTCTACCACTAGGCCATATTCCCACCCCTATCCTGGAGATTTTTTTGTCTTTATACAAACATTCTGTAAAGGCATAAGGGCCAGATAATATACTATGGGTCATGTGGTCTCTGTCACATTCTTTCTTGTTTTGTTGTATTTTACTTTTAAATAAATTTTTTTTGCCTGTATTAGGGTTTAAATTCAGGACTTTGCATGGGCTTTATGCCTCCAGCCTGTTTTTGTGTATGTGTGTGTGCCTGTCCTAGGGCTTGGGCACTGCTTTTGAGCTTTTTGCTCAAGGCTAGTGCTCCACCACTTGAGACACAGCTCCATTTCTGGCTTTAGACAACAATCCTCAAGTCTCAGCCTCTTGAGTAGCTAGGATTACAGGCGTTGAGCCACTGTACCTGGACAGGTTGGCCTTCCCCCCTCCACCCCCCAGCCCCCCCCCACCCCGGATCCTGGGGCTTGCAGTCTGGGCCTGGGCACTGTCCCCAAGTTTTTGGGCTCACGGCTAGCACTACCACTTGAGTCACAGCTCCACTTCCGGCTTTTTGTGGTTAATTGGAGATAAGAGGCTCATGGACTTTCCTGCTCCAGATGGCTTCAAACTGCGGTCCTCAGATCTCAGCCTTCTGAGTAGTTAGGATTACAGGTGTAAGCCAGCAGCACCTGGCCAGCTTGGCTTTTTGCTGTTTATTTTGGAGATGGAGTCTAATGAACTTTTTTGTCTGGACTAGCTCCAAACCACAGTCTTCCACATCTCAACTTTGTGAGGATTACAGGTGTGAGTCCAGCTGAGAATTTTTTTTTTTAATGTAAGGACTGGCTGGGTATGGTACCAGCTGAGCTGATAAAGTGGCCTACTAGAGATACATACCAGATAAATCAAGTTGAGCCTGAGCAAAAGGACCAGTAAGAAAAAGTGCTGTTTGTATAGGTACCGGAGGATCCTTCTGAACAGCCAGAGAAAACAAAAGGCAGCAACACAGACAGACAAGTTGGGGGAGGGGAAGAAGGGCATGGTAGCTCAGCTCCAGGCAGAAGTTTGCTGGGTGTCTATGAAGAGCAGTGAAACAGCCCTGATGATAGGGAGATAGAGAAAGCAGGAGAGGGGGAAGTGGCAGTTTCACTGTTCTAACACACTATTTCCTCCTGTTACTCATCATCTTTGTAGGAAAAAATAAACAAGCATGATAAAGTCTACAAATCTTCCAAAGGCCCAAAGTGATAGAAGTGATAGATAGATAGATAGATAGATAGATAGATAGATAGATAGATAGATAGAGATAGATAGATATGTACTTTTATGAACAGTATTTTCCACTTTAGCTCCTCATGATTGCCATTTTCTAAACTAAGAACAGAGTCTAATAAAAGCTAAGAAAATCTCTTCCCATACAAGTTTATAGTTCAGAGAATACAAACAGAAGGTTAGAGAACTGATGGTTCATGCCTATATTCCTATCTACTCAGGAGGTTAAGGATCATAGTTTAAAGCCAGCCCTGCAGAAAAATCTACTATGTCTCCATCTCCAAATAACCAGCAAATATGCTGGGCTTGAGGCACTCTGTCAAATGATAGAATGCCAGGTGTTAGCAAGCCAGCAAGTCAAGTGAGAGCACAAGGCCCTGAGTGCAGGAAAAACTTAAACTTATACATGAGTGAATTCAAATACCAATTAGAAAGTTTGCCTACCAAACATGAGCGTTGGATCATCAACAACTAAATTAAGGGAGCTTGCTAAAAATGTAGATATTTAAACCAGAGACCAATAGATTTGATTACTTATAGCCTCCAGTTTAATAAGCTCTTCGGGTGATTTGCAAGCATCATAGTAGGAGGCAAATATCCCTAAAAGCTTTCGAAGTTAGCATGGTAAATCCTCTTCCAAGTGACATTAGGGCATGTGGGATTGGAGGACAAGTAGGATCAGAATTTTGCTTTTAGCCTTGAGGCTCCAAGTTGGAAATTTCATCCTATACCACAAAACTTGCACACAAAAAAAGACAAACTCAGACTAAAACAAACACTAAAACTTCAAATCTTCCAAAGGCCCAAATAGTATGTGTCTACTCTAATGGACAGTATTTCCCATTTAGCTCCTAACAATTGCCCCATTTTCTAAAGACTGAGTATAAATTTGTCTTTCACAATGATATTGTTGAAATTAGCTTAGATGAATGATAGCTAATAAAATGACATCTTTAATCTTTTTTTTTCAGTACTGAGGTTTTGAACTTTGGTCATTACTCTCTCTCTTTTTACTTTTTATTTTTTGGTGTTCTTACATTTTATTCATAGGCTAGCTTTGGACCACAGTCCTCTTGCCTGTGCTTCCAGTTACCTGGAAGTACAGGTACATACTACCATGCCTGGGTTGCTGGTTGAGACGGTGTCTTGATTTTTGTCTAGGCTTTTCTCAGACATGATCATCCTGACCTCTGTCTTCTCAACAGCTGGGATTATAGACATATGCCACTAACAATGCCCAGTCTAACTATTTTTGCAAAAACAAAAAAAAAAACAAAACAAAAAAAAACCCACCAAACTTGTCAGAACAGGACACAGGTGGCTTAGGAGACTAAGGTCTGGGAATCTCAGTTTGGAACCAGTACAAGCAGATGAATCCAAGAAACTCTTATCTCCAAATAACCAGCAAGAAGCTGGAAGTGAAAGTGTGGCTCAAGTGCTAGAGTGCAAAAAGCCAAAGGAGACTGTGAGGCCCTGATTTCAAGCTCCAGTACTGGCACACACATAAAAAGAAAATTATGAAGCTGGGTGTCAGTGGCTCTCGTTTGTAATGCTAGCTATACAGGAGGCTGAGATCTGAGGATTTCTAGCCCAGGCAGGAAAGTCCATGAGATTCTTATTTCCAATAAACCACTCAGAAAAAGCCGGAAGTGACGCCGTGGCTCAAGATCACTAGCCTTGGACACAAAGAAGCCAAGGGACAGCACCCAGGCTCTGAGTTCAAGCCCCAGGTCTGGCAAAAAAATAAAATAAATGAAAAAGAAAGGAAGGAAATTATATTTAATTTTTATATTACTTTAGTATATAACCCAGTGCTTCCTTTCCTTTCCCTTTCCCTATTTCTTTTTCTTCCCTCTCTCCCTTCATCTTTCCCTCTTCTCTCTCCCCCTCCTTCCCTCTGCCTTCCCTTCCCTTCCCCCTTCCTTTCTCTTTTCTTCCTTCTTTTCTTCCTTCCCTGCCTCCCACCCTCCCTTCCATAGAGGCAAAACTAATCTGTGATGGAATTTAGAATAGTGGATGCTCTGGGAGAGGAATGACTGGGAAGGGAAGGAATTGATGGAGATACTCTTAGCTTGATGGGGGTGGGGGAGAGGGGCTACTCAGGTTTTTGCATTTGTTAGTACTAAGTAAATTTTACACCTCTGCTTATTTCACTGTATGGAATTGAAACCTCAATCAAATACAGTATTACTTATTTTCTGCTATGCTAATAGAATCGTGCAGATTTGAGGTGTACAATAGTGAAACAACTTTGTTTTTCTTTGTCATCCACATTTAGCACACTATTATGGAAGGAAGAAAAATAAAAGAATTGGGAGGCCACCTGGTGGGCATAGTAACTTAGCTTGTGCCCTGAAAAAAGCCAGTAAGAAGAGAAAGAGGCGGAAAAATGTTTTTGTTCATAAGAAGAAACGCTGCTCTGCATCTGTTGATAATACCCCAGTGGGCTCACCCCAGGTATGGGATCCCTAATGCACCTGTTATGTGTGCAAGCCAAGCAACCACTGCTTTACAGTGTGAACACATAATACTTGCAGGTGTTTCTGATTCAGATCTCTAGCTAGTAGAAGATGGTTTTGTGGCCTAGGAACTTGTTTGAATTTCAATAACCCCTTTCTCCTTTTCCTGTAGGGAAGTGGGGGTGAAGATGAAGATGATGCAGATGAGGGGGATGAAGATTCTTTAAGTGAGGGAAGTACATCTGAGCAGCAGGATGAACTACAGGAAGAGTCAGAAATGTCAGAAAAAAAGTCGTGCTCCTCTTCTCCCACCCAAAGTGAGATGTCTGCTTCACTGCCCTCGGACAGACAAATGAGAAAAAGAGAGCTTCCCGCTTTTTCATTTTCTGATGATGAAAATAGACCTCCTTCACCAAAGGTACCATATTAAAAACAGCTTATCTGCCCTCCTCCTTTGTAATTTTTCTATAGAATCCAGTTGCCACTTCTTTCAGGACAAGTTTATAAAAAATTTCTAGGGACTCTTAAAATGATTACAAAAGTAATGACTTACATGTCCTTCAAGGATTATTTAAAAGACAACTATTTATGTGGAAAAAGTTTGTCGGAAAAATTACTGGGTTTAAGTTTAATAAAAAGTTTCAGCTAGGCACTAGTGTCTCACTCCTGTAATCTTAGCTACTCAGGAAGCTGAGATCTGAAGTACAAAGCTAGCCTAAGCAGGAAAGTTTGTGAGACTTTTATCTTCAATTAAATTGCAAAAAGCTGTAAGTGCAGCTATGATTCAAGTAAGTAGAGTTCTAGCCTTGAACATAAAAACTCAGGGACAGCACCCACCCAGGCCCTGAGTTCAAGTCCTAGGATAAATAAATTTAATTGCTTATTTACAGCCTCTCAGTTTAGAGAAAACTGCTTTGAATATTTTCCATGATATGTATGCTTTTTTAGAAATAAATTATCCCTTTGATTCTGTTTAATGCATTTTGTTTTGTTTGGGTTGTGTGTGTGTGTGTGTGTGTGTGTGTGTGTGTTGTTTTGTTTTTTGCTTTTTAAAAAATTTTTGTCAGTCGTAGGACCTGAACTCTGGGCCTGGCACTGTCCCTGAGCTCTTTAGCTCAAGGCTAGCACTCTACCACTTGAGACACAGTGCCACTTCTGATTTTCTAGTGGTTAATTGGAGATAAAAGTTTCACGGACTTTTCTGCCTGGGCTGGCTTTGAAGCGCAGTCCTCAGATCTCAGCCTCCTGAGAAGCTAGCACTACAGGTGTGAATCACCGTTGCCCAGCTGTTCAATGTATTTAATACATACATTCATATATATGCATATTATATACTAAATACTCTGTTACTATTTTTAAAGTGGATTACTTTTGACAATGTTCCATGAGCAGGAGCAGCTCAAGGTTTCTTCTGACAATTTGCCCAGGCCTTCTCTTATTGGAAATTCCATCCCATTCACTTTAGTACCTTGCCAGAGGCCCAGCTGAAATAAATCAAGAATAAATGGGAGACTTAAAACTATTTTTCTCTGTTAATTTTTCCAAAATTATTTATGCTGTAACTTTGAGACAAATTCTTACTGTTTTATTGTTATAAGAAACAGTAAGTAAATAAGATAAAATGTGTACTGAATTTTTTCTGAATACTTAATGCATGTGGGACTTTGCCATCTTTACTGGAAAAAATTATGCCTTGAGATCATTTAAAATCAGGTCTGTGGGATTATGAATTTATATGTAGAAACTTCTTTTTTTTTTACACTATTTGGTTTGATTTTATTGTGCAAAATGAAGGAAATAAGGATTGAAGTTGCTGAAAAGCTTCACCTGGACAGTAACCCCTTGAAGTGGAGTGTGGCAGACGTTGTGCGGTTCATCAGATCCACTGACTGTGCTCCACTGGCAAGAATATTCCTAGACCAGGTAATTGCCAAGACTCCTGATCTATCATAGCAAACTGTATGAACCATGCATGTACAGGTTTTAGGAAAAATCTTGTAGAAAAGGAAAGTGTTTTCATTTCTTTTTCAGGAGAAGAAAGATAACAAAAAGCTACTTATCTGATTTGCTTGGTGTTCTTTTTTTAATTTTTTGGTACTAAGTTTAAACTTGAAGTCTTGTGCACACACATGCGTGCGCACGCGCTCTCTCGTGCTCTCTCTCTCTCTCTCCCCAGCCACTCTCTCTCCATAGCTGAAGCAAGTACCATAGCAGTCCTATTTACCCTAAGAATTTTGTCCCATTCCCCAAATATCTAAATGATGTGTAATCAAGTGTGCTTTGCTTAACCTTCCTTATCTTTTTTTTAAAATAGTGAGTTGCTTGTACAAAAAAATCTGGCCGGGAATGTGGCTTAGATGTATAATGCATGCCTAGCATGCACGAAGCTCTGGTTTCAATTCCTCAGCACCACATAAACAAAAAAAGCTGGAAGTGGGGCTGTGGCTCAAGAGGTAGAGTGCTAGCCTTGAGCAAAAGAAGGCTCTGAGTTCAAACCCCAGAACTAGCAAAAAAATAAAAAAAGTATCTGTCCTATGTCAGGCTGTAGAGTAGTGAACAACTTTAAAACAGGTTTGCTGAAACACAATCAGTAGGCTGTTGTGGACTAGCAATGTAGTGTGGTGAGAGAGCACTTGCCTAGTATGTTTCAGGGCTTGAGCTTGATTGTTAGCACAAAAACAAACTAGGCCAATTTTGCCAGAGTTAAGGTGAATGAGGACTGACAAAAGTGAATGTGCATTCCATAATTTGCAACTGTACAATTAGCAATTGTACATATAATAATTTGCAAGAAATACATAATTTCATGTATATATCATAATTTGCATTTTCTGCCTTAACAGGAAATTGATGGGCAGGCCTTGTTGCTCCTCACTCTTCCCACTGTTCAAGAATGCATGGACTTAAAATTGGGTCCTGCTATTAAGCTTTGCCATCACATAGAGAGGATCAAGTTTGCATTTTATGAACAGTTTGCCAACTGAATGGGACAACCAAAACAAGTTGGATCTTTGAAGCACAAATGCGGCCAATCCTTCACCCTGCTCTAGAAGTGAAGCTGAAATAGTTCTGAGGCTCTGGGCTCTGCAGCTGTCAGCTTGCTCTCTTTGCACTTTCAGGGAAGGAAGACCCACACTGAGAAAGCAAAAATGGCACAAGTGACTCTTCTGCCAGTGAAAATGTGGATAATGCATGTTCAGCAGGTTGCAGCTTTAAAAAAAAAAAACAGACAAAACAACAACAACAACAACGTTTTGAGAAAATTCCTAACAAGAATAAGCATTTCTAGTGGCGTGGCCTGAAAACAAGATGATGTTGGCACTGGACAGCACCATTTTGGTTGTTTTCTTTCTGTTCTTCCCAACTATAGATTGAACTTTGTTCTCTACTTTCTCTTTCTTGAAAAGAGAGGACATAGCTTTAAGTCAGCACTGATTTGGGACTCTACCTAAAGCACCTCAGTGCTTTACCATCATTGTGTTTTTAAGCTTTTCTAAATTAAAACAGTTAATTTTGGGGATAATTATGTGGCTCTAGGGTTTTGAATGTAAAGTCACACTTGGATCCATTTTCACATCTGTTCTTAGGAGTTCTTTTGTTTACTACCTCTGTTGGTAATTGAGCTTACACCTATGAAAGAGGACTTTTTGTATGATATGATTTTTAAGCTTTTAGAACACTAAAACTATGATAGAAATCAGAGAGGGGTGGGGAAAAACTGTTTGGTTTCTTAAAAAACACATGGGCACTGAGACCAATCCTGAGCTGGCTTGACCCAGAACTCTACAGTCATCATTCTCCACCTTGACCCAGCTCTGGCTTCCTGTGCTCAGTAGCCTCACAATGATTTTTGATATTTCACTTTAATTACTCATTCCCTATTAGTTCTCAGAAGGGCTTAAAGTGGCTTTTGTTTCATGTTTCCTTTTTTCTAGAGTTGTTTGTCTATCTCTGTTTCATTTCTGGAGTTCTTACTTTGGGTGGAAATCATTAGTTATTCCCATGGACTTAAAAGTCCATTTCCCATTTTTTAAAATGTCACTGGGTAGATAATGTAGAAGTACAGCAGATAAAATAGGTCTTTGTGGATGGCACAGAGCATGGATTTTGTGTAGCAGCATCCTTAATATCAGGATGAGAACAGAGAGATGGTTAAGGAGTCTGAAAACCTGCCATGCCATGTTTATACTTCAGGCAGACCTTTAAAGCAACCATAATCTACCATCTAAGGAGACCTACTTAACCCAGTATGTTGATTTTTTTTTAACTCAGCTCAAGTGGACATGAAACTACAGATGAATTTTCATTTATGATTGCATTTCTAGCTATTATAAACTAATAGCACTTGTTTATATTGTTCCAGCCTTGGGGAAGGAGAAAAGACATATATACATATTGCTGCCTTTAAATGGTTTGCTTTGTTGTTTATTTATTTGTTTATTTATTTTTTGATTATCCTAGTCACCTGCAAATTTATAAATGATTCTTACTCAAGAGTCGAAAATGTTTTAAGACTGCAAATTTGATAAATTCTGAACAACTATACAAATATAAGGTAATATTACTACAAATTTAAACTGTGATTTTTTTTCCTTTTCTCTCCCCAACTCTTCTTTTTTTCCTATATTATTATTTTTAATATAATTTTATTGTTATGACATCCTGAAGAGTTATCATTTCGTAAGTCAGGTAATGAGTGCAATCCTTTTTGGACATTGTCACCCTTTCCTTCTCTTTTCCCCAGTTTTCCCCTGACCATCTTTGCCCACAAGTTGCATAATTCATTTTCCACAGTGTCTGTTGAGTACCATGCTTGCATTTGTTCACTGCACTTGTTTTTATAGACATTGGTAAATAACCTGTATTCTGGATTATTTCTTTAGTGGATAATTTATGAGCCACCCCATCTCAAGCCCTTTAATCAGATCATAAAGCATTAACTCTGCTCTACCAGGTGTATCTGGAAAGAAGTTTTATTTAGGTAATAGTCAACATATTTGAGCTTACTCAGAGATATGAGTTTCAAAACTTTTATTCTATATCTGTAGGACAGAAGCATATATACGATGCTAGGGAATAGTTAGTATTAAGCTGGTAGACCTTGGTGGTGGTTATCTTGTTTAATAGAATTTTGTAAGAGCTCAATCATAAAGTCACCGAGGCAAAAGAGGGTCCCTTGAAGAAGAATCATAGAACACAAAATTTCTGGAATTAATGTTTAGAGCCTCACATAAAGATAATTTCCCAAGGACAGCAATATGTTACTTTTTCTATCTTCTAGACTACTCCAAAGACCCCAGGTTTTAGAAAACTAGCTGATTTCCCAGTTAAGGGGGATGAAGCCTTGGAACATGGAATGCATGACTCTGAGTAGCCTCTGATCTGAGGAGGGTTGGAACACAGCAGACTTGTCTAACTGCACTGTGATTGTTTAGGTATCATTTTCTACAAGAGAAAGGCCAACTATAAATGGGCAAGGAAAGGGGCTTCTCTATAAAGATTTCTTTGCACTTTCATATGGGATGTAGTTTATCAGACAATCACATTTAAGAAGAATTATATTCACTTAACCACTACTACTAGATTTTTACATATATAAGAATAATTGGAATTTGGAACAGTTTTTTGTATGCCAATCCCGAGGCTTGAACTCAGGGCCTGGGCACAGTCCCTTAGTTTTTTTGCTCATGGCTGGTGCTCTACCACTTGAACATCTCTACTTACAGCTTTTTACAGAGTCTCACATACTTTTTCTGCCCAGGCTGGCTTTAGAACTCAATTCAGCTCTCAGTCTCCTGAGTAGCTAGGATTACAGGTATGAGCTACCAGCAGCTGGCCTCTTTTATTACTATTGTTATTAGTAATTATTATATTATGATGTAGTTGTACAAAGAAGTTACAGTTCCTTAAGTCAGGTTATAAGTACAATACTTCTTGGTCAGTCACCCCTCTGTCATTCTCACTCATTCTCTCCTTCCTGTCCCTTCAAATTCCTTTTCATTTATTTTTATTTATTTATTTATTTATTTATATTTTTGCTAGTTCTGGGCCTTGAGCTCAGGGTCTGAGCACTGTCCCTGGCTTCTTTTCGCTTTTGTGGCTGTTTTTATATATGTGATGCTGAGGAATTGAACCCAGGGCTTCATGTATAAGAGGCAAGCACTCTTGCCACTAGGCCATATGCCCAGCCCTCTTTTTATTTTTTTTAAGTATAAAACTTGAATTCTACTTACCTCCTAGCCTGTATAGCAGTGGTGGCCCAATTATGGTGAAGCAAACATTTTAAGCTTACTATGTTGGGGTAAAATGGTTGTATGTTAGATGTGTGTATGAACTTTTGTTTTGTTTGAACTATAGGATTGAATTTAGGGCCTTGCACTTGCCAGACTGTTCTTCTGCCACTTGAGCCATTCCACCAATCCCCTTTGTGTTGGTTATTTTTTGAGATTAGGTTCTCACTTGATTAGCCTAGACTCCAGTCCTCATATTTGTGTTTCCCCTTGTCGCTGTGATGACAGGCATGTGCTACTACACATGCCTTGAGAGATTGGTCAAGATGAATCTTGTGAACTTTTGGGGCCCAAGCAGGCCTTGAACCTAGATTGCCCATTCTCTACCTTCCAAGTAGATAGGATTATAGGCTTGAGCTTTCAAGCTTGGTTTTGTTCTTGAGAAAGACCACTCTCTTAAGTTTATGAGATACATAATGTAAATTTACAGCATTTATCTAGATTTCACCTATATTTTCCTGGACAGCATGCCCGAGCACAAGTTTTTCACAATCCACTTTCACCTTGGGTTGGCAAGCTTAGAGAACCTGAAAAGTTGGCCGCCCAACATTACTCTGTAAGCAGCTGTGTCAGTGCACTGGGGAAACCTTTTGCTGTCCAGCCAGTTTGTTCTGACATTTTGAGGTTTTTTTGTTTTTTTTTGTGGGGTTTTGGTGACTACCTTTCTTTATGAACCAGCCTCATCCTTCTCATGTGAAGTGGAGTCTTAAGTGGTTAACACAGGAAATGTATTAATGTGGGCTTTTCCTCTACCTTTAACAGTGCAGGTGGCTTTTAATATCTACAATGTAGATCTATGAGGTCAAGAAAGAGTACTTACCAACCTCTGGGAATGAGGATCTTCTTAACAAGTATTGAATTGTGATAGGGGCAGTCATAGAAAACCAGTTCAGAACTTGGTTTTTATATATCTTCTAAAAGTAAAATTATTCTGTGAGAGAGATATTGGACTACAGCTTCCTAAGAGCATACCTGCTCTCTTTTACTAGTTCAGTCACTAATGTGATACCTGAATACAGTAAAATCTCTAGGCGAGCCAGGTGCCAGTGGCTCACGCCTGTAATTCTAGCTACTCAGGAGGCTGAGATCTGAGGACCGTGATTCAAAGCCAGCCCAGGCAGAAAAGTCCATGAGATTCTTATCTCCAATTAATTACCAGAAAACTGGAAGTGGTGCTGTGACTCAAGTGGTAGAGCACTAGCCTACAGCTGAAGAGCTCAGGGGCAGCACCCAAGCCCAGAGTTAAAGCCTCATGACTGAGCCCCCCCCCCCCCCCAAAAAAAAACCCTCTAGGTCACCTTAGGTCTCTGAACCATTCCTCTCTCAAACCAATGCTGTCTCCAAGGGATAAAACATCAGAGACTGGATGGGAACATTGTGAAAACTGACTGGCACTTAGGATTTACTTAGGCACCTATCACCAAAGATAAATTTAGCACATCCTTTGCTGGTTTAATTGGTTTCCACAGAAGATCTTAGAGTTATTAGGAGCATAGCCTCAAGATTGGAAACACACCCTGGGTTGGTTTTTTGTTTTGTTTTGTTTTTGTTTTTTGCCATCCGTGGGGCTTAGACTCGGGGACTGAGTA
Source organism: Perognathus longimembris pacificus (assembly GCF_023159225.1). Lineage (NCBI taxonomy): Eukaryota > Metazoa > Chordata > Mammalia > Rodentia > Heteromyidae > Perognathus > Perognathus longimembris. Next base: position 37,196,948 of record NC_063170.1, read on the forward strand.
CTGTCCCTGGCTTCTTTTTGCTCAAGGCTAGCACTCTTGAGCCACAGCGCCACTTCTGGCTTTTTCTGTATATATGGTGCTGAGGAATTGAACCCAGGGCTTCATGTGTATGAGGCAAGCACTCTTGCCACTAGGCCATATTCCCAGCCCCACACCCTGGGTTTTTAATTTGTCCTATATATACTAAGGATGATTTGTAAGTGTCCAAATTCAAAATGTTCTCTTTTATCAGTAGAAATGTCTTGGCCTTATGAAGAAGGCATCTCTAAAAGAAATGAAGCATAAACTTTGGCAGGGAGTCAGGTACTCCCTTTTAAAATTTGAATGTCTTTGGTCCTTGATCCACTGTAAGTAACCATGTGCCATGGCCACAATGCTGTGAGACAGAGAGCTTCCTGCAAAACCAAAAAGAAATAACTCACTGTTTAATATTTTTTCCTTGCCTTCATTCACTTTAAATGATTTGCAGGTGTGTTTTGATGGCTTTGTATGAGAATATGTATAATTGGATATTTTGATTTACCCATAATTACTAATTGACTCACAAGTGTGGCTTAAGGGTTTTAAATTGAAAGCCCAGTCTAAATGTAGTTCCAAGCCCACTCACTTGCAGTGTTTTCCTCACTGCTCTTCCCCAAACACATAGGTAGCCTTGTTTTTAGGGCACTCTACACCTTAGATGAAGGGAGAAATTAATAGGCAATGAGGTTGATTTTCTTACTGGGTGCTGGTGGCTCACACCTGTAATCCTAGCTACTCAGGAGGCTAAGATATGAGGATCACAGTTTGAAGCCAGCCCAGGTAAGGAAAGCCCATGAGATTCTTATCTCCAGTTAACTATCAAAAACAAAACAAACAAACAAAAAAACCCTGAAAGTGGAGCTGTGGCTCAAATAGTAGAACACTAGCCTTGAGCAAAGATGCTCAGGGACAGCATTCAGAACCTGAGTTCAAACCCCAAGACTGGCACAAAAAGAAAGAAAGGATTTTCTTGGTTACAACGTTTACAGATTTTCACAAGAACCAGCAATACTAGGATTGGAGGATTGGTGGATGGAGAGATAAGCCTAAAACTCTTCCATTTTTTTCTGTCTGGTCTGTCCTAGCATGGATGACCTATCATGAAGGACTGTTGTGAAAAAAATAAGCAAGTTATAAATTTACTAGACAAGTTTTCAATAACAGCAGTAAAGCACTGACTAGAGCCATGGAAGGCAGGACTCTGGTAATAGCTGACTTGTGACATGGTGCCACCACTGCTGATGGGATGGTGCCTATTCTCAGGATGTGTGGGAGATCGAGCCTAATTAGGGTTTCTATGTAGTTCATTTAGTCTAATAACTGATACCTAGCATGGCAGAATGGAAGTAGTCATAGAGTTTTGAATGGATATGGGTCATCTTTGGAAGCAAATCAAGTCAAAAAGCAGGCTGACTGAAGGGGATTACAGAGTTTATGCAGAGTCAAAGCTGAGTGGTCTCAGCTCTCTTTGCAAGAATCTCTGGAAAAAGTAGTTTGAATGTTTCTCTTGAGATTTTAAATACTGGTTTCTTTTTCTCTCCCCTCCCTCCTTTTTTGGTTGTGTATTCTCTGAAGACAATCAGAGGCCTGCCAGGGAGGAACTGCTGACCGTTTCCAGCACTATCTTTAAACTTTTTACAATACTAACCCACTGCAGCTGATGCACTTTATTTAATCTATTTTGTATTTTTCTTAAAGCTGTTTGTTTTTCCTCCTAATTTAAAAAGAAAATGATGCACTGAGGATAAAGTATACTTAAGGAGAAATATCCACAAGAATGCCTACTAAAATACTTCTATCAAGCTTGATGGCATACCTTCAAAAGATTTAAAACAAGACTAAGGAAACTCTGATCAATATTTGCATGTTTTCCTTTCCTTTTGGTAAATAAGTTTGTATTAAACTTGTGTATGACAGGTTTTAATTGGTTATGAGAAAATCAAAACCGGTATTAAGCTATGTTTAACTTCATTTATGCTGATTTGACACAAAGGAAGGCATTTTGGCCAGAGTACATTCCTCAAAATTCCATTTGAGCTTCAAGAGGATCATCTTTGAAGAGATGAGAAAGTTCCTACTTGAATAAAATTCCAGAATTGTTCCCCTCATCTTGGGTGTCTCTTCCTTTCCCTCTGAAGATAGGTACTTTTAAATTTTCAGCTCAAGAGACATTGTAAGAGCAGAATCCTTTTTTTTTTTTTTTTTTTGCTGGTCCTGGGGCTTGAACCTAGGGCCTGGGCACTGTCCTTGAGCTTCTTTTGCTCAAGGGCAGCGCTCCACCACTTGAGCCACAGTGCCACTTCAAGCTTTTTCTGTATTGAGTAATCAAACCCCGGGCTTCATGCATGCTCTACCACTAGGCGATGTTCCCAGCCCATAAGCAGAATCTTTTAACAGTGACCTTGCTCCTTGAATTGTATCTCTGCCTTGAACTCTGCAAGCTGCTTGCTGTCTGCAGGCCTTATGGACTCATCCACACCTAGATGTACAGAGAAATGCTGTGTCCTAAGCTTCCATTTTGTATCCCTTTGTTCATTTTCCTTGGTTTGTCTGTGCCTTCAGGCAGCTAAGTCTCATTTCTAATCATAATATCTTGTACTTTAGGACACATCCTCTTATCTGGTTCTCTCTGAACATCAACTGCTAGTTATTGAGAATTCTTGTACAGTCCCAATTGGATTTGAGGGCAGTAATGCTACTTTGAATTTCCCCTAGCCATTTATTTTCTTAACCTGATTTTCTGTATTGCCCCTGACCAATATTTGTGGAGAGTTAAAATTTTACAAATTAAAATCCAGTTTAATTTAAAAACTACTTTGTTGCATGGTCTCTGTGTCAGTCACTATGTTAGACTCAGGAGTGCATTAAAAAAATTCCTTCAAGGGGTTGGGGATATGGCCTAGTGGCAAGAGTGCTTGCCTCGTATACATGAGGCCCTGGGTTCGATTCCCCAGCACCACATATACAGAAAATGGCCAGAAGTGGCGCTGTGGCTCAAGTGGCAGAGTGCTAGCCTTAAGCAAGAAGAAGCCAGGGACAGTGCTCAGGCCCTGAGTCCAAGCCCCAGGACTGGCCAAAAAAAAAAAAAATCCTTTAAGCGTCACTCATCTGTAGAAGAGAGATGTGTTATAGTTGTGTAGTTTAGCAGTCCAATAATTTCTAGCGCACAAGAAAAGGGGGACAGTAGGAACAACAGGAAAAAGGGAACAGCATCCATGCAGCTAAAAATGCTGCAGAAAGGCACACAGGCTGGAGAATTGAATTTTTTTGTACCCACGGTAGAGCTTGAACTCAAAGGCTGTTCCTTAACTCCTTTTGCTCAAGGCTGGCACTTGAGCCACAGTTCCACTTCCTGGTTTTGGGTGGTTAAGTTAGAGATAAGAGTCTCACAGACTTTCTTGCCCAAGGTAGCTTCAAATTATGATCCTCAGATCTCAACCTCTTGCATAACTAGGACTATAGTGAGCCACTGGTGTCTAGCTGAGAACTGTATTTTTGTTTTGGGGATAATCAGGTTAATATTCTAGTTAACCAAGAAACATTTAGGGCATATAACCTTCATATAATTAGAATATCTTAGGGGCTACTTAATAAGGGAAGAAATTCCCCACAGGTGATATTTACTGTTACAACATATGTAGTTCTGTCAACTGGACTTGTACCACAGTGTGCTCTGAATTCATGCAGGAGGAAGGTCAGTGACTGAAGCCCCAACAAGAGACTGAAGTCCAGAAAAAGGCAGAGGGTTCTCGGAACCCTGGTAAAGGCAGGATCCAAGGAGTAAAAAGATAAATAGGACTGTGTGTATTTATGTGTGTGTGAACATGGGGATGATGGAAGCTAGAGATTGGCAAATACAAGTCGTTCAACTTAAAATGGGAATCACATTCATTATGTATTAAGTGAAGAAGGCAGGGATACGTGCCCATTGACTTTTCAGTCTAAACCCAGTATTATTTCTCATTAAAAGCGATTGCATTGAAGTGTCTGTTTAAATTATGGTTTTGGAAGCCAAAACATTGGGAGTATGGTATGCTGGCACGGTACGAAGGGGAAGCTGGGGCTTGAGGCTGCTCTAGTTAGCAAGAGCCTGTCAAATTTTTTATAGTTTTTAAGTTTATAGGGAAAAGAAATAAATTTGGCGCCTTGATTAATAAATTGAATTCTCTGGTTTTGACCGGGAAACTAGAGGGACGGCCAGTGTTTGGCTTGGAAGAAGATGCCTGTATGTGTCTCAGGTTGTTTCCCTTAACTACTTGCTTCACAATAATCCAGCAGCAGATTATTGGACTCCTGAAGTAGTGACTCGGAATCTTTGGGGGAGGTATCCAACAGTATTTTAAATTCCCCAGGGAATAAGGGATTTACCTTGGAAGGAAAAATGATTTGAACAAGGATTTGCTGCTGCCCGGGCTCTGGCTCTCAATCCGGTGGAAACAGCCGGGATCACCTGGTCTACCTGCAGGTCCCGACCCACAGCCCCGCCCCCTCGCCAGGACCGGAGCCCCGCCCCCAGAAGAGCACAGGCGCGGAGGCCCGCCCCCACGTCAGGCCACACCAATCAGGAGCTGCGATCTCGGACGTCGGGTTACGCGCGGCACCGAGTGGGCCGCCAGCTGAGGTACCGGCTCCGGGCTCAGGCTCCCGAGTCGAGTTCCCGGCGCTGGCTTACGGCTCGGGCTCTTGCCTCGGGCTCCCGGCCCCTGGGCTCGGCGGCCCGGCCCCGGCAGCGGTGAGACGAGGCGGGGCGTCGCCGCGCCCTCCCGCTAGGCCGCTATGCAGGGCCCCGCCGGGAACGGGAGCCGCGGTCTGCCAGGCGGGCCGCCTTCCACGGTCGCGTCCGGGGCGGGCCGCTGCGAGAGCGGTGCGCTCATGCACAGTTTCGGCATCTTCCTGCAGGGGCTGCTCGGCGTCGTGGCCTTCAGCACGTTGATGCGTGAGTCCCGGACCCCGGCCCTTCCCCAGGCCCCGCTCCTACGGCCCAGCCCCGCCCCGCCCCGCCCCGCCCTGGGACCCTCCAGCCGGAAGAGTTCCGACTGGGACGGGGCGCCTCCCCCCGCGAGACCAGGCTGGGCATTCCCAGATAGAGGGAGCCCCGGGCCCGACCCAGAGCCCCTCGCCCTGCCTCCATAGACTCTAGTCCAGAGTGGCCCTGCCTCTAGCCGCCTTCCATGTCCCTCTTCTGAGATACTCGTTCAAAATTCTCTTCCCTCTTTGCCATTCCAAATTAAGGTTACCCCCACTTTCTAGTCTGAAGTCGTGACCCTCAGGTTCTAGACCCACAGCCTTAAACTCCTAGTCTGATGCGGGTGCACTTCACCTCAAGAATTTGCCATCTCACTAGCATTTGAATCTTGTTACCTTTTATGTAAAACCCTTCTAGTGTCTGGAGTGTGTATTTCTCTTCCCAAGACCTCTATACCCCTATCCCCCCAGTGGCCCTTCCCAGCTTCATTTCCCCTGGTTTATTTAGCAGGGCAAGGCCTGAACAGACTGCCTTCCCCATATCTCCTTCCTCAGTAGACCCACCTGTTCTGTCTTGTGACTGTCCCAAGCTTTCCTGAATATGTGGCATCTCAAGCTTCACCTAATGGTTCCCTTCCCTAACTCACTTTTTATTTAGTCATACTTCCAATTACCTTTTTTGTTTTTTTTTAACAAAACTCCAGAAACCTAGGGACTTAATGAAGGAAGTTCTCGAGATCCGGAGATGTCTCAGAATCCTTGTACTAAGTCACCTGGGGCACTTCCTTGAGAGTTTTGCAGTGAAAGAAGTCCCAGGTGGCCCATATTATTGTCCTGTGTTGTGTGGGTGGGAGGGTCAGGTGGACATGGTTGTGGAGCTTGTGTTATTTTCTTTTTGCCAGTTCTGGGGTTTGAACTCCGGGCCTGAGCACTGTCCATGGCTTCATTTTGCTTAAGGCTAGCACTCTACCACTTGAGCCATAGTGGCACTTCCGGCTTTTTTTTTCCCTGTTTATGTGATGCTGAGGAATCGAACCCAGGGCTTCGTGTCTGCTAGGCAAGCACTCTACCACTAGGCCACATTCCCAGACCCTTGTGTTGTTTTCTTAAAGTGCACATCCTTCCCCTTCTGAAAGTAAGGAGAAGCTTTGTGTGGCACATAGACCTAGATTCGCTCCTCTGGTTGTGTTTTGGGAAAGGAAAGGTTGTAACTATCAATCAGTAAAGAGGTATTCCAAAAATGACTTGTTCTCACTGTGTCCCCACTGTGTTCTGTGAGCAGAACAGGCAGTTGTGGTAGATAGTCTCTGAGAGGACTCCTGCAGCTGTGTGCAGATGTCTTGTAGGGTCCTGTCCCTGGAGTGGCTCCCATGCTTGTTTGTGGTATGTTTAGGTGCTTCCTCTCTGGCTTCCAGTGGCACTTAAGGGGTTTGATCGTGGACACTGCTTACTTCTGGTTGCCTGGCCTTGATAAATCCTGCAACAAGTGTCCAAATGTCAGTAAACACTGCTTTCTGCAGTCCCTTTTAGTCCCAACTTGCTTTGCTATTTTCTCACTTGTTCCTATAATAATTGTGATAATTGTGCCAAAATTGGGTCCATGGGCCTAATGTGTATGTTTTCAAGACATTGTGAATTTGGCCTCCATCCTCTCCTGCTTCTCTGCCTTCCAACCACTTTTCTTTTTCTCTTGACAAAATGTAGGTTTCATTTTTATTTTGTTCCCTACTCTGAGATTTTAGAGCCTGGCTCTTGGTGTTTTCATGAGTATGATTGGTGGTGATGGCCCACAAATCCCCTAGGGGTTGGCACTTAACATTCAGAGAGCTAAATGTGAGTATAACAGAACAGAGTTGCTCCTAGCTGGGAAGTGTTGGATTGAATGTGTTCAGAATGGTTATGCTGGGACACTCTCACCTCTTCAGTATGATAACGTGCAAATCTCACTGCAATGGATACTTTTCTGTGTGCAGAGAAAGTCTGGATGGGAAAGTAGCTTACTATGTGAAAGGCTTGATGGAGATGGGGTTTGTGACAGTAGCTGCTAGGATGGAGAGAAGCTCTTGGAAGGCTAGCGCTGAGAATAACCTAGATACAGAAAAGGGATGAGAGCAAGAGCTTCATCCCTCTACTTAGAAGTAGACAGCAAGGTCTAGGTGATGGAACTGTGGAAATGCATGGGAAGATCGCAGTAGCTGGGACCAAAGAAGTGCCTTTCTTAGGGCTCAGATGCTTTGGTCTTGTTGACAAAACCACGGGTCTTTTCCTTTTTGAACTAGTGGGAAGAGGAGAAAATCTGTAAAGGAGCTCTGGAATTGACTTTGCAAAGAAAAAGGAAACCAGAGCATCAGCTTCTGCCTGCTGTTGGACTTTTCCTTTCACAGAGCTTACTTGTCAGTAGTGACAGCTGCTAGAAGCAAGGACCTGACTCCCAGACCACGGTGTAGTACCTGGCAGTTCTTGGAAGGAAGACTTGGTTTGTTCAAATGAGGATTCTTTTACTATCATTCCCATTGTAACTTTCTTCTGGTCCATTTTAAATACCAGACTGTTCTGAGCAGTTATGTCCTCTTTGAGGTCACAGTCTTTCCCCTTTCCATTACTTTTGTCCTCTGAGGCAGTGGGCTCAGTGTCTCTCTTGGGTGCTTCCCCAGTTCTGATGACCAGAACTGTTTGGCTTTCCTGCTGGATCAGCTCTCCTGCACAGTAGACCCACTTCTCTGCCAAACAAACTGTGAGATCATTTTTTTTTCTCATTTCACATCCCTGATTTCAGTGACTACTCATACCACTCTTGTGCTCCACTCTTCACGCAGAAAACCACTCTTGTATGCTTTTTTTAATGTGGGGGGAAGGATTTGTTCTAGAGGAAATTTTCTTGCTTATTTTAATTCCTTAGCAGGGATTCAGGTTCTCACAAGGATTTCTTACTCTGTTGCTCTGATAGAATTCTTGCCTCATGTGGAATATTTGCAGACTGACTCATTCCATATAGTTGAGAGTACATATCCTGGTCCTGGTAGCCTGTTCTTCATGCTATATGAACATTCAGACTGCCCCATGCTACCACATGTGCCAGTGTCAGCATGTTACTGGAACTGGTGAGGCTCCAAGGAGGAGAATTCCAAAATGGCCCTTGGGTATTGAATTAGTGATGTACCTAAAAAGAATTTTAGGACACAGAGACTGATAATGTTTATTAGCAAAGAAAAGTAACTGTAATAAAATAGTACACAAGCCATACATAATTATGAACATTTCTAATAATGTGTGTAAGTTAAATTTTGGGTCTTTATGTTGTAGAAGTTTGAGCATCCTTTAAAAGGTAAATTTGCTAGATGTTTAAGTGGCCATTCTTAAGATAAGTATTTTTCTTTGCAAATACTTTTTGTGCCCAGGAGAGTCATTTTTCCAAGGGTTTATTCTCATAATAAATATCTTTGAGATAATCCTTGCTCAGTTCTGATAAGACACTAATTATGGGCAAGTGAGCAAGGTCAAAGAGAGACAGCTGCTCTTTCTCCTTTCCCCTTCCCAATCTTCACTGATATTTTAGGCTGTAAACTGTAAAGCTTAAAGCAAAGAAAATAGTGCCTGTATGTTTTTAATCAAGCTATTTATTAATGCAATGTTTATTCCTAAATTTCTGGCTCCTGTTTCCATGCATTTTCTCTGATCTATTCTGCTTCAAAGTCACTCAGACTGAAGTCACAACAGAACAGAGCTGAGCAGTCTTGGAGCTCAACAAGCTGTTCCAGTTCAGAAAAGTCACCCAGCTGTCAGCCAAAGGTCAGCACTGACCCACATGTGTATCTTGGCATTTGAGGGTGTTTACTCTCAGTACTTACTGAGTGCAAAGAAGAAGCAGGCCTCACTATGTAGAGTCAGGGTTCTAGGCTGAAATGTGGACAGAATTTAACAAAACGGTAGCCTCTCACATAGCTGGGTTTATAGGTCTGTACTATCATGCCTAGCCTCATCTTTGATAGCTTACAAATCTGGTGTTTTTCTCTCATGCTAGCTTGTATAGCCTCTTCTCTGGTTACCTTTTCACTCTCATCCCAGTTTTTATACCTTAAAATATCACACACACATAGAAAAGATGAGAATAATACAGCCAGAACCTGTCTGCCTTCCACCTGAATTAAGCAGTTGTTCAAATTTTGTTACATCTTTTATCTCTTCCTGCTTAAAAAAATTTTTTTTTCAGTGCTGGGGATTGAATTTGGGGCCTCACTCATATTAGGCAAGCACTCTACTACTGAGCTACATCTCTAATGATTTTTTAAAATGTTTTTCAGTCATTCTAGAAGAATCATAAACACACACTTTTTTAGCTTTTAATGACTTCATAACTCTTGGAAGAGTCACAGCCAATGGTTATGTAAATGTCAAAATTTTAGAGATATCTGAGTGTTTCTTTGTGGTATTTGAATTGTTTCACTGTGTTTCCTCAGTTTGGTCTAGAGGAACTAGATTCAGGCAACTTTTTCTGCACAAGAACACTGCCCAAGGGCTGGAGGTACAGCTCAACTGATGAGGCTCAGAGTTCAAACCCAGTATGAGAGAGAGGGAGGGAAGAAGGAGGAGGAGGAGGGAAGAGAAGAGGAGCATGAGGAGAAAGAGGAAGAGGAGCATGAGGAGGAGGAGGAGGAGGAACATTCCTAATAAGTGGTGCTATATATTTCTGGTTCCATTTCTCCCCTTCCCCCAGGAAGTTGTCCCACTATTAGAAAGAATAAGGTGGGTTACTTGTTGGTGAAGGTGAGAAGACCTCCTCAGATCTCCCTGGTAAAGGTACATTTCCCATTGCTAATACATGCCCCCTACATTGGTCGTGTTTTGAGATCCTTTGGTTATTCTGTTCTATCACCCAGTGATCACCTACCTCCTCCTCATAAAGGAGGAAACCCAGTGAAGTCTCAGTTAGGGTTGGAACTCAGAACTAAAGTTACCTGTCTTTGCATCCTATACCTGGCACACACTGTGTCATGTCCTTTGCTTCTATGGAGTAACTGCCCAGACAAAGGAAGAGCCTTCCGTTTTCTGTCCCAGGCCAGTGTATTGCCTGTGGAGGAGAGAAGTGTAGGTAGTATCAACATACTGGCTGGTTTGAGGTCTCTGCTTTTATAAAGTTTTTATATTTTCTACACCCTGATTTATTTGGTGGCATTAATCCATAATGATAGTATACTGCTGTATTAACTTCACTAGTTTGGAGTTGTTTGAAATAGGGTAAAATCAATCATAAGATACTTTTATGAAATGTAATTTTTACATAGTTAAATACCTCTGTTAGCCAAGTGTTTCTCTAGGAGGCGCCTATCAGACTTCTGTACCTTTATGTTCTTTTAAAATGTTTTGCAATTAGTATAATATTTGCATGAAGAAGTCCTGTTGAAGGAGTTTCACTAGAGGTTATAAGCAGCAGGAAACCTGGCTATGGATCAAGTCCAGGCTTCCATTTCTGCTTCTGACACATAATGTCAGTGAGCAGCTTATATTTTTCTCAAAGCTTTTTCTTTCCCAGTAACATGGGAGAACCATTTCTCTCTTAGGATTGAGGGAGCTGGAAAGAATGCTTGTAAGGATGTTAGAACAGTGGCACCTGTTAGGCCGTGTGTGTGTGATACCATAATACTCATTATTGCAATATGTGCATTCAGGTGTCCTGTGGAAACACATTTTCCAATATGTACTAACTTGTCTTCTGGTTTTTTGTTTTTGTTTTTGTTTTTATCAGTCCTGGGGCTTGATGAACTCAGGGCCTGGGCACTGTCCCTGCTTTTTGCTCAAGGCTAGCACTCTACCACTTGAGCCACAACGCCACTTCTGGCCTTTTCTGTTTATGCGGTAATAGGAATCAAACCCAGGGCTTCATGCATGCTAGACACATTCCCAACCCCTAACTTGTCTTCTGAATTAGGTTAAACATTTCCCTTTTTCTCTTGTTTGCATAATGGCTTTACTTTTAAACCCCTTTACAGAATGTATAATGTAGGAAGCTTTAAGCCAACCAGCCAGGAACTCAGCCAATGAGTGAAAGCATCTGATATGGAGCTAGGGTCTCAATCACAGGCCAAAAAAAAAAAAAAAAAGACATAACCAAGCCAAATGGCTTTAGGGGACATCATTACCCCCTTCCTTTACCTAACCCTTTCTTAGGTTTTTCACCATCAGCACCTCATGTGAACCTTACAGGGCAGTAGGTGAACTGAGGCTTTGCAACTTTGAGGCACTGAATCTGCTTCCAATGAATCTGCTTTTATTTTGCCTGCTCCCATAATAGTGGGTGGTGCTGCTGGTCACTAGAGCTGGCCTTTTTCTTGTAGCTTGCTGTTCTTGAGTCCCCAGGATGTCCATTTCTGTGTGCAGCACTTGTATTCATGGGAACTCTGGAAGGAAGGGTTTTCATTGTATAAGCAAGGAGAGTGAGCCTGTGAAGAGAGCTGAAATGTAAGCCAGATCCTTCAGACTCCAAGCACTCCGAGGCCCCTCTGATCCTGCCTTTTCCCCCCCTCTTTGCTATAGTTGTATATGTGGCTTCTTTACCTCATTTTTGGCTATGTAAACGAAGCTGGTTTTCTTTCTTAATTACTTTTTGATTCTAAAATATTGTCTGGAGCTTCATATCATCTTTTTTTAAGTGTAGAATTTGATCATTCTTGTGATAAAAAAACATCAGTACAAAAGGACATTCCACTGCCACCATTTCATATCATCTTATGATTATTGATAGTATTAAGAATATAGCATTTAGATAGACAGTAGAATACTTGCCTATCATGCACACAGCCCTGTGTTTGATCCTTAGCACCACAAGAACAAAACAAAAGCTGTGTGTGTATACCCATATACACACTCACATATGTAGTGTGTATACATATATATGTATGTGGTGTGTTATTTCAGCACATATGTGTATGTTTGAAATGACTTTGTGCAAATATGAGTTACAGTTGGGTTTGTAAGTTTTCTTAGCTGTGTAAAGGATGGTCCTGCCCTAGGGCTGAGGGTCTTGTATATGAACATCAGAGGAAGGGAATACAGTAGTCTGCTTACTAACTAGGTGATTTTTTCACAGAATCTCTTTACCTAGTGCTATGTAACATAAGGAGAATCATTAATAACCCTGTAAAGATTGTTCCTTTACTATTAATCTATGCATAGAAGTAGTCAATGAATCTCTTTTAGATTACTGCTAGGAGATTGATTACCCATCTAACTTACAGTTTTTCAGCTTGGCACTATTAGCCTTTTGGGCCAGATTAATCTTTGTTTTGGGGGAGCTCCTGGCTTCTACCCACTAGACACCAGTTGCAGCCACCAATGGTAACAACCAAAAATGTCTACAGAAATTGCCAAATGCCCTTGGAGGATGAAGTCGATCCTGTTTAGAACCACTGCATCTGCTCAGTATATGCCTCACTCAGGAAACTCATTAGCTTAGAGCAGACTAAAGGGCCCAGAATATGAGAATGGACTGGTAGGGTTTGCTAAATACTTGGATATTGAGTGGAATTACTAGATACTGCCTTGACAGAGAAGAGCTGAGACCCAGTCTCTTTCCTTGAGGGGATCCCAGCTGACAGGTCATTGAGAGGAGAGGACAGATCCTAAACACTTGAGCCCAGCATTGAAGATAGACAAGAAGGCTTTCTACATGGAGAGTCCTTGGAAAAGGAATGGGCATGTCACTTTATTGTGGGCTGTGCAGGGGTCTCTGCACCCCGGGTGCTCTCCCAGCCAGCGGGAGAGGCAAGGAAGCTCACCCTGCTGAGTGTGAACCCAGAATAGGTAACAAGCCGCGAGTCGCCCGCACCCAGCCCAACCCAACCTTTCGTCGGCAGTTGGACAATCAGACGACTCGGGAGAGGTTCAAGACTGCTCTCAGTTTTAGTGGGGCGGACCCAATCTTAAGTATGGGCAATGGTAGCAGGAAGAGGAGGGTGTAACATACCTAGCCAGGGGCGATGATTGGCGGTCCAAGCTGTCAGTCAAGGGCAGAAGGCCATAGGACCTCCCTAAGGGGCGGCCTAAGTACTAGCAGGACCACCCCCAGGTTACTGCCGGCAGCCATCTTGCTACACATGGTCTTAAGGCTGGGAGGCGTGGCCAGCTAGAGCCGCCTTTCCAGTTCCGGACCCAGAAGGCAAGCAGGGCTAACCAGGATCCCTCTTCCGAGGTGGTGCAAGCAAGCACGCCCCCAGGGACTGAGGCAGGCAGGGCTTTTCAGGGCCTCACTCCCGAGGCGCAACAACCACACACCTCTGGGGCGTGGACAGGCGGGGTCAGTCAGTGTGCCCCACAGGCTGGAGCATGTGGTGAGCAGACAATCCCAGAAAAGCAGGCAGTGTGTTTGAGGAGCTCCAGAGAGCCTTTCCTAGTCCCTTTTAGGCCTCTTCTACAGCATGCACTTCAGAAGATGGTGAATAAAATTATTGGCTGTTAACTCAGATCTGTACTTAACCTTGTGTTCCAATTGGAGTGTTTGAGAACTTTTCTTGTAAAACAGTTTTATCAGGATATCCCTTTTAGATCCCTCTCAGGTACATAAACTGTATTTTTATTTTTTGGTGCCTCTTCTGGGGCTTGAACTCAGGGCTGGGTACTGTTCCTGAACTTTTGTGCTCAAGGCTAACACTTTACCACTTGAGCCACAGCTTCACTTCCAGCTTTCTGGTGGTTAATTGGAGATAGGTCTCATGGCATTTTCTGTCTCATCAGGCCTCAAACCATGATCTTCAGATCTTAGCCTCCTAAATATCTAGTATTGTACCTGGCTTGTTTATATCTTATTACTGTGTGTGTGTATGTGTACACATGTGCTGGTACTGGTACTTAACTCAGATCCTTGCATTCCCTCCTAGTTGATACTTTACCACTTGAGCCACTCTGCTAGTTCGCCATTTTTACTGGTCAACTGGTCTCTTGAATTTGTCTGTCTGGGCTGGCTTTGAACTGTGTTCCTCAGATCTCAGTCTCTTGAATAGCTAAGGTTATAAGCGTGAGCCACTGGTGCCTAGCTTGTTTTTATCTTTTGGGCCCTCGAAGAAAGGGACCTAGTGCCTTCTAGCACCTCGACCTGTTGGCAGTGCCTTCTGAACTAGATGGTGGTGACATGTTGACAAACATGCTGTACTTGCTCAGTGCTAGGCCTGTAATCCTTCACTGCCACGTTGAGACATAGATACTCTTAATATCCCTCCTTGTCTTATAGATGAGCAAATTGAGTAATAGGTTATATAACCTGTCCAAAGTCATATAGCAAATAAATGGTAGAACCAGAAAGTCTGGTTCTGAAAACTGCTTTTAGGTAAGAAATGAGCTCCCTTCTTCTTGTTAAGTAGCTCTTATTGATTCTCCACCACATTCAACAGATATGTTGGGAAAATAGAGATGCTTCCATCTTTATTCCATCCCAAATTCTATATTGCTCCCAGGGAGTGAGCTCACAAGAGTCATGCCAGGCTGTATAAGTCCTGGGAAGAGCTGCCGCTTACCCTATGACTGTGCATGACCCCAGTCTTCCTAGAGTTGGGCTTTGCTATGAAATGTCTCTGAAAGCCAGTGTCAGCATGTCTTAGAAATTATGAACCATTCAAATTACCCATGCCTGTGAACAAAAGCTTTTCACTTGAGTTACTGCAGTCCCATGTTACCAACACATGTTTTCCCTGCTATTTCAAATGTCTTTGTTCTAAAGAGTGTTTTGTGCCATTGGCAGGTTCTACTCAGGTCATTTTGGAGAGGAAGAGGCAAGGCTCAGGACTCAGGTCAGTTTCACGTGGAGGCTTTGAGATTGAAGCTATGAGATAAAGTGATACACAGAAAGGAGGCCAGAGAGAAGAGACTAGAACACTCAGAGTTTTTCTCAGTTTTGACACTTCCTTTTAAAATCTTGGTATAGACTCTTACACCTTTACTATCACTAATCATTGGTAGATGTAAGGTACTTTGTCTTTTTCTTTCTTCCTTTCTTTTTTGTCGGTTGGGGGGCTTGAACTCTGGGCCTGGTCACTATCTCTGAGCTCTTCAGCACAAGGCTAGCCCTCTACCACTTGAGCAACAGCGCCACTTCTGCTTTTCTGTTGGTTAATTGGAGATGAGAGTCTCACAGACTTTCCAGCTAGCTTTGAACCAAAATCCTCAGATCTCAGCTTCCAGGGTAGCTAGGATTACAGGGGTGGTGTGAGCCACCAGCACCCAGCTTTCTTTTCTTTTTCTTTTTACAAAGCTATAGACAGTAGAGCAGGACTCTTATGAAGCTGAACATGTTTGTTTTTTGCAGCACTGGAACTTGAGCCCAAGGTCTTCTGCATGCTAGGTAAGCACTTTACTATTTGAGCCCTCTCCTCACACAATCCTTTTTGTTTTTTATTTTGTTTTTGAAGATAAAAGCCCATAAAAATGCTTGGGCTGGTCTTGAACTCAGGACACTCCTGTCGGGACCTGAAGGATCCCTTTTCCCCTATCTCCCGGGGAAATGCCTGAACCCCAGAAACTATTGAAAGAGCACTCGGCCTTGTCTTCCACCAGCAGAAGGCAAAGGCATACCCTCATGGGTTACACTAAGTTGAGGAAAGGTTGCCAATGCCTCCCCTCCCCCCGGTCCCCTCACATTTCAGGAGTGGCGGCAGAAGAAGACATCAGGGAGACGCCTTGATGGTGGAATGGGTCTCACAGGATTTAATTGGGAGGGGGTTTATATAGCAGTAATGGCGGGAAAGGAGGGGGACTGGCCAAAGGGCCAGTCATAGGCTAAAGACCGTGTCCATCAGGTGATGTCATAAAACTTCCTTTGTGGGTTGGACAACCCCTATCATGGTGGCACGCACGTGTTTGCCTCCCCCAGGGGCGGGGTCTTCTCTTCCGGTTGAGGCCGGAAGGTGGGAGGGGCTAGCTTTTTACACTGTCCCAGGCTGGGGGAAGGGAAGCTTCTAGGGAGCTCTTGTCACTCTTCCCCCATTAAGGCCAAAACTGAGTCCCCAACAACTCCTGCTTCTGCCTCCCTAATAGCTGGAATTACAGGCATAAGCTACCACACCTAACTTGAAACCTACATTTTTTTTCTTTTCTTTTTTGCTAGTCCTGGTGCTTGAGCTCAGGGCCTGAGCACTGTCCCTGGCTTCTTTTTGCTCAAGGCTAGCACTCTACCACTTGAGCCACAGTGCCACTTCTGGCTTTTTCTTTATATATGGCGCTGAGTAATCAAACCCAGGCCTTCATGTATATGAGGCAAGCATTCTACCTACCACTAGGTCATATTCCCATCCCCAAACCTACATTTCCTTTATGTTTATTTTTCTCGAATGATTTTCCCCTTAGCTTTTGTTCTAGTCTTCAGGTGATTTTTTTTTTTAAATCAGTTGTAGAGCTTGAACTCAGGTTCTGGGTACTGTCCCTGAGCTTTTTCACTCAGAGCCACAGCTGCACTTCTTGTTTTCTGGTAGTTAATTGGAGATAAGAGTCTCACAGACTTTTTCCTGCCTGGACTGGCTTTGAACTGCAGTCCTCAGAGCTCAGCCTTCTGAGTAGCTAGGATTACAGGTATGAGCCACTGGTGTCTGGCTTCTTTGGGTATTTTAGCCCTCTTAAGTAAATATGCTTCATGGGCTTTTCTATCTCCAGAGAAAACATATGATTTTAAAAAATGAAACGATATATAGAGATAAAGTAGTTAACGATGCATTAAAAAAACTAGAGATTAAGGGTAAATAAGAAGAACAGTTAAAACTGAGTCACAACACATGCCATGTCCTTCTGCGCAGGCTGTACAGTTCCAGTGTCATGACTAAATTGGCCTGGTGACTTTGAGTATGCTTTTTGCTTGATCTGAAATAGCTAAAGGTCATTACAATGAGCAGGACCCTAACTCTGTGTGTGTGTGTGTCTGTGTGTGTGTGTGTGTGTGTCTGTGTCTTTGTCTGTGTAGCATTTGTGGAGAGAGCGTGTAGTGTGCAGGAGGTTCAGGAGCACAGTTGAAAAGGTATGTGCCACACATGTGGGTCTCTTCACTTATTGGCTTTGCCTGAAGCATCAGACCATAGATTCCAAGTTGCTGTTTCTATAGCTGATCTAAACTTTGGAACAAACCAGGATCTATGTTGGGATCCAGCCTTTAGACTTGATGGGGGGGCTTAACGCCCCTCCCCCAAGCCCTGGGGGAATGCGGAAGCAGGCTCTGCTCTCTGGGTCCGGAACCAGAAGAACTGGCCTTGCTCCCAGCCCCCAACTCTCTAGCCAGCCCAGTCGTCCCCCAGTCTAGCCAGCCAGGCGCCTACCTGTCCCGCCCTGGCTTGGCGCTTTCGAGTGACGTTAGCTCAAGGGGATCAGGTGACAGCTTTCAGCCTATCGGCGTCCTGGCCGACTGCCTTCTCTCGGAATCATCTCCTTTTACCTTTGCCTTAATAAAGCAGTTGGCTCCTGAGGCTTGCTCCAAGACTTGCGTACGCCTGGCTTTATTTATCGGTAAGGGGGTGGGCACGCTTTCTCGTTTTGGCCACGCGCGCGTTAGGACGGTGCTGGCTCCCCCGCCCCACTCTAGCCTTTTCTGCGGGCCGGGTGACTAGGGGAGAGGGTGAGAAAGGGAGTTGTAAAAAGAGTAGCTGAGTCTCGATCCCCACGCCGGGAGAGGCTACCGAGCCCAACAGATCTAGACGTTCAGGAGAGGCTAGAGACAGGAATGAGGGTTGGGATCCTACAGACAATGTAGGAGGAGGGTTTTTTTCTGTGAAGAGCCCTGGGTTTCTAATTCCATCCTTACATTTCTCTGTTAAGATATCTCATCAGATATATTCATATACTTACATAATTTATATACAAATTCCATATTATTTTAGTATGTAATAGTATGTATTTGATATGTTATATACTTATATTACACAACATATTTGACATATTTATATTAGTGTTATATATTTATATAATCTGTTTAATATTTATAGTCAGTATTTATAATGTTTTATATATATTTATATATAATTCTGTTGAATTTGAGTAAACAGGGTACTTTAGCCTACTACTCCACTTAGCAGAATATATTGGTTCTTTTTGCAGTGTGTATTAAATAAATGATTAATAATATCCTAAGCAGAAAAAAAGTCTTTGGGGCAATGTCCAGCAAGTGTGACAAAGGTCTTTCTGTGGAGTTAAGTTCCAGTGTATCTGCTAAGTGTGCGACAGGCCATCATGGTGTGGGATCACATTCTCTCAGTAGTAGAAGTCCTGGGTCAGGCCCCATGGGGACAGTGTCTATGGCTGAAATTTGGTTGAGGGTAGTGTAAGGTATAAAGGTTTGGAGAGTGGGTAGAGACATGATCTAAGGTGTTTATTGGCCCTTACTCTGTGTCACAGAACTGATGGACTGTGCCAAGGACCTCCCACCAGCTGAAGCTGCTGAGATGTTGTCTACTAGCTTGCAGGACAGCTAGGTTACTGGCAGGCCACTGCTCTGTCTTTGCAAGCTTTTCCTGTGCTGTGGGTGTTGTATCCATCATATGGTCTTTCCTACAATCTGGACCAAACAGAACTATAACTAAATACTAGCATGCAGCAAGATGCCCCAGGCTATCCCTTTCCCAGCCCCTATCCCTGTCAAATCTATTCTTCTTTCTTCCCCTTTCCCATGTTTTTCTTTTACCTTCCTTCCTTGAAGTTTGTAGGACTTACCCAGTCTATTAGACGGATCTAGGACCCTACTTAGCCTTCCTCTGCATTCCTGGGGCTGGTATGTCTGCCAGGCCTCTGCTGGCACATGGTGGAGCCTGTGATGCTTGGGAAAGTGGTTTAGAACAAGTCTGCTTGAAACTGGATTTTTTTCCTAGGCCCAAGTCCAGGAGTCCTATCTTAGGTCCAGCAGTTCACCCCTACGTGCCTAATAAAAAGACCTAAAAAGCAGAGAAATATTTGTTACATGGCAGCACTTACTTTTTCAGTCATGGGTATAGAAATTGGCTCTAGTTTAAATAGAATTGAGGATGGGGTGAGAAAGGTATGCATAGTTAAAATATTCCCAAATCACAGATGCGGCCTCACTGACCATTAGCTCAGTCTTTGTCCTTGGACCAGTCAGGATAAGTAGTTAGTACTTTGCCACTGGAACACAATAGAGCCAAGTTGCTGGTCTTCTGAGTTTTTAGCATTTTTTTTTTTAAGATGATAGGATAGCATTTCTTGTTTGAGGAGCCCAAAGTGATATTCAGTGACTGTAGTAGGGAATATCTCAGATAAATGAGCACATATGAGGGCAGTGGGGCTGAGTGTCCAACTTTTAGCTAATTCACAAGGCTCAGCAAAAGCATCTTTTAGATTACCTCTTATATATTCCTGAGAAATAGGAGACCAAGATCTTTGTCTACTAACTGCAAACTAAATAGCAAGCATTTTTTGAGGACATGGGTATTTCTCTTACATAGCACAGTGCAATGAACAAAACTCAGAAAATTTAGCTAGGTGTAGGAGTCACCCCTGTAATTACAGCTACTTGACAGGCAGCAATTGGGAGGACCAAGGTTGAGGCCAGTATTGGCAAAAGTTCATGAGACCTATCTCAACCAATAGATGGACATGGTGGCTCAGGTCCATGATCTCAGCTACACAGGAAGTATAAATAAAAAGATTGCCATCCAGGCTCACCTAGGTGAAAATTCATGACTCTATGTCAAAAATAACTGAAAGCAAAATGGTGCTGCCTAGCAAAGCATGAGGCTCTAAATTCAAATACCAGTATTCCCCCTCCCCCAAACAAAAGCAAAAACAAACAGAAAATTTAAGCTTAATATGTTATTAGTGCATATCTATGTTCAAATCTCACCAGCCAACCATAGACTAGCACAGCTAATTTTTCTGGCCCTCAGTCATAGTTCACATGTTTTGCCACATCTGTTCAGTCTTTCTTAGTATTGAATAGTTAGTTCTTCAGCCTTTTTTTTTTGTCTTTTTTTATTTTTAAGCCAGTTCTGGGGCTTGAACTCAGGGCCTGAGCACTGTTCCCGAGTTTCTTTTTTTTTGCTCAAGGCTAGCACTCTACCACTTGAGCCACAGTGCCACTTCCAGTTTTTTCTGTTTATTTGGTAGTGAGGAATCAAACCCATAGCTCCATGCATGCTAGGTAAGCACTCTACCACTAAGCCACATTCCCAGCGCCTCCTTGTCTTTTTTTTAGCCAGAGATTTTAAAGAATTCCTAGATTGGGTTGTTGTTTGCTTGTTGTCTGTCTTCTTGTGACTATGTCCAGTTTACACGTTTTTGGTAGAGATGTTAATATTTGTCCTAACCTTAAGCCCCACAGTGAAGTTGTGGGTTTTTTCTTCTGTAACTAACAAGTAACTTCCAGGGAGGAGATGCTTTGTTTTTCTTTCAGTTCTGTGACTTGAACCCTGGTCCTCACCCATACTAGACAAGTACTGTGCTACTGAGCTACAGCCTCTGGGTATTATTTTGAAGCTGAAAACGTAAGATATTCTCAGTGCTGTTTGTAAAGCCTCCCTGGTTGGAATACTGTGGTGTAAACAGAGAAGTCAGTTGGATCTAGGAACTTACTTAATGACACTGAGTCTCATCTGTAAAGGGTCTATTGTGTGCCAAGTTCCAAAAGTGTTTTACATATAACTCCTTTACTCTCCATATTAGCCATCTAAGATGAGTACTTATATTGACCTACTTTAAACTTTAAGAATCTACGGCACTAAGCAGTTCAGTGATTTGTCCAAGGTTATGATAACCTCTTAAATGGCAAAACAAGATTCATACCCGGTGGACCTTACTGCTGCACTGGCTTTCCTCTGCTGTCTGTGCCTGTTGTATGCAGTGTACCCTTGCACTACATGATACAGGTTACTACTTCCTAATGCTTGCAGGCCTCCTGTTCCCCCCTTCAACACCGTTTGCTTCTCACTGACCCTGACCTGCTTGGATTTTCATTGAGAACACCAGTGCAGTCTTTTCTGGATATGATAGGTGGACTAGGAAAAGCCAAAGGCTTGTCATTTTGAAGTTGGAATCTAGTAGGGATTCCATTGAAGCCAGAAGAATGTTCTTATAGAGCTAAATTTGACACTTGAGTTTGTACAAGAGTGGATGAAGAGGCTTTTATCCATGAAGTCATAAATGGTGTGGAATTTGCCCTTCTTCAGAATAACCAGGACAGAGACCAGAATATATGAAACATTTGTGGATAACCATTTGTGGGAAATATATGAAATGTTTGTGGACATTGGACAAGCTGCTCACCACAGTGATTCCTGAGAGAAAGGAAATATGAAGGTGAGCCCTATGGTCTTCCCCTAACATTCTACCTGGAGGCAACATCCACATCTCATAGTAGTGAGGAGGAGCCCAAGCAAAGCTTGTGTCTTGCATCTTAATTCATTGAGAAGGCAAAGTGGAGAACAAAGCAACTGTGGTTTATTTGGAAGAGACAATAAGGAAGAAAAAGAACTACACAGACATTACTCTGGGGCTCCTTGAGAGTTGTGGTGAATACTCATCTGTGTGAAACTAGTGAAGCAAAGCAGAGAACAGCTGCTGGTAGCCATAAGCAGAGCCATTTCTAGGACCAGGAGACATCAGAGTTCTTTGTAGTGATAGTGCCATGCCAAAGACAGTGATAGGCAGGCCAAAGAAATTAATTTCCCTTCCTCAAATAAGTCAGTTCTAGCAAGCAGTTTCCTCAGCAACAGACACCTATCCTCCAATTCAGTTCCATTATGACATTATTTTCTTGGAGTCAGTGTCAGTTTCCATGGGTTGTGACTGAGACTGCCTGTCCCATTGCTTTCAAGTTCCTGGTTGTTTTATTTGAGGTTCTGATCCTTTGGCCAGACATCAAGGCTCCCGGAGCCCCCAACCTTGGTTCCGTTAACTTGCCCAAGTGGCTTACAGAACTTGGGAAAACATATACTTAGATCTGGTGATTTATTGCAAAGGGTACCAATGAGAGATGCATAGGATAGAGAATCGGAAAAAGTATATGGAGTACCCATGATCTTTGCAGATGCACCTATCCTTCAGGAACCTCCAGGTATTCAGTTACCTGGAAACTCCAAATCTTCTACTTTTAGAGTTTTATGTAGATTTTGCATAGGCATTATTGAAACAAGGATGACCATGTTGAAATGTGATTGAGCAAAAACATTATGACCTAATACACAGGTGGGAAAAAGCCAAGGCCTTTCCAGATTCTTTCTAGGATTCCTTCTGAAACGAGAGTCTTAAAATCTACAAGCAGACAAGTCAAAGAATTTATAACCAAGTAGAGACAGAAAGGCAGAGGAAAGTTAGACTGTCTTGACTCATCTGGAAAAAAGAAATTCCCGTTGGCCAGTCTTAAAGAAGAAAGCCATGAGCTAAGGACTATGAACAAGATGTGTGTGTGTGTGTGTGTGTGTGTGTGTGTGTGTGTGTGTGTGTGTGTATGTATGTATGTATGTGTGTGTGTGTGTGTGTGTGTGTGTATACTATAGTAACAAAAACAGACTAGAAAGCTGGTGCCAGTGGTTCATGCCTGTAATCCTAGCCACTCAGGAGGACTGTGGTTCAAAGCCAGCCGGGGCAGGAAAGTCCATGAAACTCTTATCTCTAATCAACCAACACAGCACCAGTGGTGCTGTGGCTCAAGTGGTAGAGTACTAGCCTTGAGCTAAAGAGCTCAGGGACAGCACCCAGGCCCAGAGTTCATGTCCCACGACTGACCAAAAAAAAAGACTAGAAATGATCACTGATCTAAATGTAAAAATGAAAACTAAAAAGAAAACAATCTGTCTCACTTTGGGTTTTAGGACATAATAGCCTGAGCTATTAAAATAATCATAAATTAGATTTCATAATAACTTATATTTCTCAAAATATAGTATTAAGAAATAAGTAGTAAAAGGAAGAGGGGGAAATTAAGAATTATTAGTCACAGGGCACAAAGTTTCAGACAGGAGGATAAGCTTTGAGACCCCTTGCATTGCAGATTTGACTATAGTCAGGAATAATTTATCATATGCAGAGTGAACATCCAAAATCCAACATGAAACTGAAAATGTTTCAGATTTTGTATTAGGGGTCCTCAACCGGTGAAGTCTATGCAGGTATTCCAAAATCTGGAAAAGGAAAATCTGAAACACTTCTGATCCCAAGCATTTCAATAAGGGATTCACAACCTGTACTTGAGAATAGCAGAGAGAGTAAATTTCAGATGTCTCACTACAAAAAAATCGTGAGGTGATAGATATACTAATTAGCTTAATTTAGTCATTTCTCATTGTATACGTATATACAGCATTATGCTGTACCCTATAAGTACAGTTATGACTTGTCACTTAAAAATAATGTTTCTTTAAAAAATCATGCCACAAACTAGGTGGAAATATTTACAATATGACCATCTGCTTTAAGCAAGCTATGAAAAGACATTTATAACTCAAAAGACGAAATGCATTTTAAAAATAGGCATGGGATATGGATAGAAATTTCTCCAGAGAAATAGTAAATAAGCACATGAAAAGATGTTCAGTCTTCATTAGTCATCAGGGAAATGGAATTTAAAATAATGATGAGATACCAGTGTAATCCCACAAGAATGGCTAAAAATTTAAAAGACTGATGAACAATACCAAGTTTAGAAGAAAATACAAATTTTGGAATGCTCATACATTGCTCTTAGGAGTGCAAAATGACACAACCACCTTGTTAAACTATTTGACAGTGTCATAAAAAGAAAATTTCAGGTCCCATACAACCCAGCAATTTCATCTATAGGTTACCCAGGAGAAAAGAACACATATGGCCACAAGGAACTCATGTATGAGTCACGGAAACTTCATTCATAATTACCTCAAACTATAAACAGTCCAAATGTTCATCAGCACATGATTCAATATGCAAATTATAGTGTTTTTTTTTTTTTTTTTTGGCCAGTCCTGGGCCTTGGACTCAGGGCCTGAGCACTGTCCCTGGCTTCTTCCTGCTCAAGGCTAGCACTCTGCCACTTGAGCCACAGCGCCGCTTCTGGCCGTTTTCTGTATATGTGGTGCTGGGGAATCGAACCTAGGGCCTCGTGTATCCGAGGCAGGCACTCTTGCCACTAGGCTATATCCCCAGCCCAATTATAGTGTTTATATAATAAAATAAATGTCAGCTATGGGAAGAGTTAAAGCACTGCTACATGTAACAACATGGTTGAATCCCATGACTAAATGTGCTGAGCAAATGACTCCATTTATATGAAACTCTAGAACAGGGAATTCTTATCCATAGTAAAACAAATTAGTGGTTATCTTGGAGTAGTAGAGATAGACTGACTGCAAAAGGATTTGAAAGAACTTTCTGAGGTGACAGAAATTCTTATTTATCTTAATTATTCTTTATCTTTATTATAAAGTCACTACAACTCATTCAACTAAATGTATAATGCAGGTACATTTTGGATATGTAAATTGTACTTCAAGATTTAAAAGAAAAGCAGAATAAAATCCTCAAACTGATCAGGCTGCTCTACAAACTTCTTGCTCCAGTTTCAATACTCATTAAAGGAAGATGACAAAATCCAAACAATAGTGTCACTAAAAACCATAATACATAGCGCCAATGTAAATTTTCTGCATGAGAAGAAGTAGGAAATTCTGACCTGTATTCAGAAGAGTCAATCACAATAAGTAGGTTAAGAAATTAGAGATGTAAGATTATTTATTTTTGTGCCAGTCCTGGGGCTTGAACTTAGGGCCTGGCACTGTCCCTGAGCTTTTTTTTGCTTTAGACAGCACTCTACCACTTGAGCCACAGCTTCTCACTTTTTTATTTTTCTTTCTGTCAGTCATTGGGGCTTGAACTAGGGACCTGGGTACTGTCCCTGAACTTTTTCAGTCAAGGCTAGTGCTCTACTACTTTGAGCCACAGGGCCACTTCTACTTCTCACCTTTTTTGGTAATTAATTAGAGATGAGAGTCCCATGGACTTTCCTGCCAGGCTAGCTTCTAACCACAATCCTCAGATCTTAGTCTCCTGAGTAGTTAGGATTACAGACATGAGCCACTGGTGTCCAACTTATCTAAGAGACTTCTCTAAAAGTAAGTATTCTGAAGGTTTTTAAGAAAAAACATCATAATGAGTAGCACAGAGGAAGACTAAAGTGATCCAAATGGAACTTTTAGAAGGAGACATGGAATTTTTGAAAAATTCACTGGGTAGATTTAAAAGAAAATTAAACTCTGTGGAAGAAAAGATTATTGAACTTTGCAATTTAACAAACAGAACTTTACAGACTGACGAACAGAAGGATGAAAAACTGAAAGAATAATGACTCATGGGAAAAAAATCCTAGAACCCTGGTGCATAATTAGATTTCCAGGAAAGAGAAGAGAGTGTAAAAAAGTATTTGGAAGTATTTGAAATTCTGCACATTTTCCAAAGTCAATGAAAACTATAAATAGAGATCCAAGAAGCTTAATGAACTCCAGGTGGGATGTGCACAAAGCTAATCACACTGAGCCACAGTGAAATTAAACTATAGAAAAATAATGACAAAACTGGGTGCTGGTGGCTCATACCTGTGATCCTGGCTACTCAGGAGGCTGAGATCAAGGATCAGGTTCAGAGGCAGCTGGGGTAGCAAAGTCCATAAGACTCTTATTGCAGTTAACCACCAGAAAACCAGAAGTGGAGCTGTGGCTCAAAGTAGTAGAGCACTAGCCTTGAGCAGAAAGAGCTTAGGGACAGTGCTCAGGCTGTGGTCAAGCCCCATGACTGACAAAAAAAATCTGTCTCTAATCCCTTTCACCATGTGCCGAGTCAGGTCCAAAGCCCTTCTAGATAGCCCTTTATAATGGCATCATTTGGATCATTTGGGTCAAGCTGTCCTGCCGGGCTTCGCTCTACCTCCCATCCATGTGGGGGTCCTGGGCTTCTCTGCCTCTTCTGTGTGTGGTCCTCTGCTGCTCTCTCACATCCCCCTGGCCAGTAGGGATTAACTGCGGAGCAGAGGCCAAAGGCAGCCTCGGTAGCATGTGGTTGCAGGATGCCCTGCTCCCTTCCCATCCCAAGGAAGACACGGGATGCTTGGGTGTCCCGGAGAACCCTCAAGGGGTGTTCTGGTTTAATAAAGGGAGGGGCTAACAGTTATATGGCAACGATGATGAAAAAAGGGGTGATAGACCAGGAACTGGCGATAGGCCAGGGAGCTTGTCCTAGGACCCCCTCATGGTCACTTCCCATAGACCCGCCCTCTGGGCAAAGCCTGCTAAAGGGGGGCACACATGCTCGATGGCGAGAAGTTGGGGGGGCTGGTCTCAAAGCTACTCCTTCTGGTTCCGGACCCAGAAGAAAATAGGTGTGGCTAACTTCCACACTGCCCCAGGGCTGGGGGTAGGACGGCATCTGGGGATAGCTCTAATCGCCCATCCCCCTTCAAGGCCAAGCTGAATCCCCAACACTGTCCCTGTTAGCAGATGTTTGCAGGGGAGGGGGTTGTGAGTTTGTTAGTGATGATTTTTTTTGAAGTGTTGAGGATCAAACCCAGGGCCTTGGGCAGTACTACTACTGAGCTATACCCTCTAGCCTTGTTAGCGGACTCTTTAGTGCTATGATAGGATGCTCCCTGGTTTGGGAGAATAAGAGAAAGAATTTGACTTAAAGCACAGGTTTAGTTTTGGAAGAACAAGGCAAAGGAAGTAAGTCTTCCTTAAGGATGGAAAGAAACATTGTAATGGGTACTTGTAATGCTTCCTTCTTTTATTCTGCCTTTGAAGTCTGTTAGACAGATAGATCAGCTCACTCTTGAATTGAAAGCAGTTCAGAACATGAACATCTGCTTCAAGTTCACCCTGAAAAAGTGCATTTATGCCATGATCAGTAAACATTTCTGGAGGACTTAGAGTAGCAAATATGGCAGGAAGCCTCCATGCTGGGCCTCAGTCTCCTCTCATATTCTATTAAGGTTAGTCTTTGTGATCAATAGAATGTCAGAAGCAGTGCTTAGCATTTGAGATTAACTTATTAATAGGATTCCCATCTTCGGGTATGCCCTCTTGTTTGTTCCCTGTAGGCTCACTTGTTTGAGGAAAGCCAACTGCCATGATTGAGGACACTAAAGCAGTACAATGGAGAGGCGAGTGTGGGTGAAGCTAAGGACTCAGGCCACTGCTTTCTCTGGAGTGGATCCTCAGGCAAGGATTCTGATGATGCAGCCCTGGCTGATAAGCTGCAGCTTTACAAAAAAGCATAAGTCCAACTGTGCAGCTAAGAAAATAATGAGTGTTTCTTGTTTTAGGCCACTGAATTTTGGAGTCATTTGTTACACAGTAATACATAATCAACACAATAAAGCTGAATACTGGAAAAGTTAGGAAAATTAATCACTATTCTCCAAGAGTCTGCAGTCTGTTTAGGAGGACAAGATTACTTGAACAACTATCCCAGGCTAGCATGCTGAATGGGCAAAAGTTTATTTCCCCTTTTTTATCTACTTAAAAATGGAAATGTAAGAGCTTAGCAAATGGATGTCATTTTGGTGAGCCAGGGCTGTTAAAAACCCACTAATAGGCAGTGAGACTGGGAAATCCTGAAAGATTGAAATGCGCGCATACACACACACACACACACACACACACACACACACACACACACACACACACACACACACACTCTCAATTTTGGGGCCTAGGGACTAAGCACTTTCCACTTACTATAAGGAACATGCATGCCCTGTCATTTGAGCCACACACAAGTGTTTGCCTTTTTAGTTTGTTTTTCACATAGGATCTGTAGTTAATTTTGCCTAAACTGGTGTCATACTATAGTCCTCCTACCTTTATATCCCAAGAACCCCACCCTCATGAACATTTTATTGTAACTTGGGAGGTAACATGGGAGGTAGCCATGGCCTTTCTGATGGGTCTGAGGAGCTTATACACACAGGGATAACAGTGCAACACTGATCTTAAACTTACCTTAGTAGAGAATCTCAATGTGGGCTCAAGAGACCTGTTTTACTTCTCTACTGTATTCTGCCCTCTGGACACTTTACTTTCAGAAACCAATTTTCTAGATGAGTAGGGGTTAGAAGAAGGCTATTAATTACCTAATGTGCACAATTATAACTTAGTCATTTTAAAATTATTGTTCTTAGCAACAGAGCCCTGTATCTTTTGCTTACTACAGAAGTAATATGAAAAATTTCTGCTATGAAAATTCATAGCATAAAAATTAAAAGTTCATTATAACTACATACTTGAGCGATAAACCAGGCATAATAATTTATTACGTGTACCTCCAAATTCTGTATGCATATATCTTTAAAAAAATAAAAGTAAATCTGGATACTGGTGGCTCATGCTTGTAATCCTAGCTACTCAGGAGGCTGAGAGCTGAAGTTCATGGTTCAAAGCCAGCCCTGGCAGGGACGTTCATAAAATTCTTATCCCCACAACCAAAAAGCTGGTTTTCTCCAAGGTATATAGGATAGTAGTGTAGTAGCAAGGAGCAAGCGCAGCATATCTCCATGAATTCTCCATACCTATACTGAGCACATTGGTTCACAAGGTAGAGAGTGGGAGTCCTTCCTGGATATATACTTGAGGTTTTCATCAGAAAGGACTTATTTCAACAAGCATGCCCTCATTAGGACGTATCTATAGGTCCTTGGCCCCTCTTGGTTCTTTAGGTCATACTGGACATCCTGGAAATATATTCTGTCTACAGTAGTAAGTGACTTCAAGTAGGCCTGTACTGAGAAATAAGCACCTTTTTTGTCATCATTTGTCTCTCATTCTTTGGCTGAACCCTCTGTGTAGAAGGATCAAAACTGGTTAACGTAGGGGCTGGAAATATGGCCTAGTGGTAAATTGCTCGCCTTGTATACATGAAGCCCTGGGTTTGATTCCTCAGCACTACATATGTAGGAAAAGCCAGAAGTGGCGCTGTGGCTCAAGTGGTAGAGTGCTATCCTTGAGCAAAAAGAAGCCAGGTACAGTGCTCAGGCCCTGAGTTCAAGCCCCTGGACTGGCAAACAAAACAACACTGGTTGACTTAGAATCTGGGGTTCATCTGGTCCAGAAAAAGTCAGGTCATAGTGTTTAAGAACACTCATACTTGTTATTAACCCAAATCATCTGGTTCTGGCTTCTAAGACCACATGTAGTAAGGGAAACCTTGACTGGCTGGTTCATCCTGCTTTGTGTTAGGAGGGGAAAAAGGGTGGGGGTAGTTGTCCTCTGGCAGTCTTTCAAAGCAGTTTGAGTCCCGTTGCAGGGCTAGTGGCTTGTAAGCTATAAGCTTGTAGGAGAACTAACTCATCATGAAAATTCATAGAACTTATTGAAGTAAAAATAAATATCCTGGACAGTCCTCAGGAAATAGGGTTTGAGTGACAGACTGAATGAATTCCTTTGTTCAGCAAACATTATTCACTGCCTATTATAAACCAGGATCCAATTAGGTGACAAGAATAAATAGGGGCAAATGGGACCAAACCTCTTGGCCCTACAAAACTGACTTCCTAGTAGAGAGAAGACAGTGGTCAAGAAAACAGGTATTTTTTAGATAAGTGCTATGAAAGGAATAAAACAAGGATATGAGATTGAGGAATGGACAAGATACATACCCATTAAGGTGCACATATTGTCCTGAGAGCCAGGACAAGATGGAAAAAGGGAGCCAGTACTTTAGTGACAGGAGCAGTATGTTGTAGACAAGGATTTGGTGGGGAATGATGGAGAGAAGAGAGGCCTGCGTAGCTGCAGTGAGTCAGGGTGAGGTCAGAAGAGTGAACAGCACCTGTCATATAGAACATTGGCCAGAGAAGACTGCCTTTTCATTTTAAGTTATAGAGGAAATAATGGGAAGTTTTGTGTTTTTGTGTTTATAAATTTTATAGTTTTCATGCACATAAACTATGCACATCTTATTTATGTGTGGTTTGATGCATTGTTCCTAAACTATTTTCCCCCTCAAGGCTAGTGCTCTACCACTTGAGCCACAGCTCCACTTCCGCCTTTTTAGTGGTTAATTAAAGAAAGACAAACATCTTAGGGACTTTCCTGACTGGACTGGCTTCAAACCACAGTCCCTCAGATCTCAGCCTCCTGAATAGCTAGGATTATAGACCTGAGTCACCGACACCCAGCATGGAGACAGACCCATTTTAGGAGGATGGGTAGGTAGACAAACAATATTTCTATCTTGTTAGATAAAGTATAGTAGCTCTGAGTGTGCCATTTTGTGAAAAAGTAAAAGGAAATGGCTTTGGACATAGTTCCTGCCCTGGGAAACTGCCAGGTGATAGGGCTGTGGGAGTGAGTTTGACTCAGATCTGTTCCAGTTGACTTTGGCTCAGCACTGTCAGGGCTTGTTCAGGTGTTTTCTCATAGACAAGTCAACTTGTTAATTGTGGTAAGCAGATATAGCCAGGATTCTGCCCTCTTACTGAACCCAGCCAGTTGGCCTCTTTACTGAAGGTATCATATGTTGTCTACATGGTTTGATTCTTGAGGGTTGTTCCTGACTGATAGCTTCTCCATCACCTTTATACCTTAATTCATGAATCACTGCCCTGTGTGACAGGAGGTAGTAGTAGATAATTGATTCCCAAGACTGAGCAGGATAAACAGCAGCCAACTTGGGCGAGTTCTGGGGTCCTGAGCTGCCGGGAAGGAGCTTTACAATATGGAGAGGCTAGTCTGCAGCTGGGAGCTCAGATCGTGATGTTTCTGAGGCCAGGACAGCCCAGGATAGAGGGAGTAGACATGGACAGGAGAGGGAATATAGAGCACAGGGCCAGATAGCAGAGTGAGGTTTGATTTTCTGAGCATATGTTCTTTTCCAGGTCTCTTGTCTTCTGTCACTTAATCCTGATGACAACTTGCCACATGATAAAAGTACTGCTTCCTTTTTTTGGTAGCAGGGGTAGTAAAGCAAGTTAATAGCAGAACCAGGATTCAGAACCACCTCTGCCTTTCTCTGAAAACCAGGCTTGACCACTGCTCTTTTTAGGGGTATTAGGGCTCCCCTCCTGTCTTTAGGATCCATATACATAAAGGCTGAGAGCCTGTTTAGGAGCCTCCAGTGGCCTAGAGCAACTGGCATACAGCATCATTAAAGCCAGGAAGAGAGGCCAGTGTGTAGGAGGCGAACTCCTGAGTGCTGCAGGGCCCCGCCAGTCTCTAGCTCCCTAGCTTCTCTTCCTACCTTTGCTCTTGAAGGGCTCTTTCAGATTCTGTCAGCCTTTGATTCCAACTCTAGTGTGGGCCTCTTGGCTTCATTCTGGAGGAGCCCCACAAATTAGGAAAGATCAATTATCCTGGATTTCTTCCTAAGTCACTCTATGTGAGCCTTTTTGACTGCTTCTGGAGGAGCAGTGGCCAGCACTCCTCCTCCCCACCCTCAGGGAGCACACTGGTTCAGTGGGTCTGGGTTCCTGGCTAGTCCTCTGTGAGTTACTTGGAGTAGCTTCTAAGTTCTTACCTGCAGAGTCTTATGCCTCTTCACTATACCACGTATAACAAAACTCCCAGTACTATGACAGGACCATGGATGTCCACCAAAAATCCCCTATCATTCTCTTTCTCTCATGTCCTCAGCTCTTCTGATGCTACAGATCAAACTGCCATCCTTTGACTAAGGGTCTCTGTTCTGGTCTCTTAACAAGTCTCTCTGCTCTCATGTCACCCCTAAAGGCCACTCTGAGCACAGCAGCAGAATGAGCCTGTAGGCAGCAACCTCAGGAAAAAGTGATGCTCTTGCCCCTGTTCGAAGGCAGAGATGCCTTTGACACCCCTGCACTTCCCTGGGTCTTGCTTGACTAACCTCTTGGAGCCCCTCATGCACAGTTCATATCCCATGTTCCAATCCTCTCCTCTCCTGGTCTTGCTGCAGAATTCACCTCTGCACCAGCTGAGATACTTCATTTTACCCTCGACTACTACCTACCCTCTGAAAGAAAAGGAAGCAGTGTTTTTGTCTATTTTATCTCCTGCTAAACTTTTGATACCTAGGATACCTCGAAGGAGGAGTTGAGCTCCCAAGAGGTGGGCATCCCCACCCTATGGCCTTGCTGCCGCAAACCACATGCCTCTTTATTGGGCTGGCTCTGCCTCCTACCCGTGGTTTTCTTGGGTCTTTCTTGCATCTTCATCTTCACTCTCAGTTTCACACATTGCCCTCTCAGGCTGTATGCAAAGATTGTGACTCAACCCTGCCATATATTGCCTGACTTCCAAGGCCTTCCTTTGAAATCTGAGTGGAAGTCTCTATTTGCGTTTCTGCAAAACCAGTACTATATGGATAGCAGCAAGGCCTGTTGGCAGCTTGAGCAGTAGCTGGCCTCCCCTGAACCACAGCTGTACTGTGTGAGTGCTGGGTGGCCAAAGATTCATAGTGAAATGAGTTTTGGAGGAACAACTTTCTAGGTAGCCCTCTATGGAATTAAGCTGACCTCAGTGTTCTGTTCTCAAGTTGATACTTTTATACCCTGGAACCTGAGATGAGTGGAATCTGACCAATTCTTGACATTCTTTCAAGGCTTCTTTCCTATTAACAGAGTGAAAAATAGTGGCTTCTTAATGACAGTAATTATTCAGAAACCATGCCTTCCAGCTGGGTATAGTGGCATATATCTGTAATCCTAGCATTCCACAGACAGAAGGATCAAAAGCTTGAGGCCAGCTTGAGCTGCAGAGTGAAATCCTGTCTCAAGTAAGTAAACAATACCAAAAAAGATGGGCATGGTTGCTCATGCCTGTAATCTTAGCTGCTCAAAAGAGTGAAATTGTGGTTTGAGGCCAGCCTGAGGAAAATGTTTATGAGGTCCCTCTCACAGAAGAGGATGGATTTGGTGGCTCTTGCTGGTCATCCCAACTATGATATGAAGTATAACTATGAGGATCATGGTCCAGACTGGCCCAGGCAAAAGCAAAATCCTATCAAAGTAATGAGCAAAAATGACTGGAGGCATGTCTCAAGTGGTAGAGTACCTGCCTACCAAGGACAAGACTCTGAGTTCAAACCTTAGTACTGCCAAAACAAATTTGCTTAGCCTCAATTTTAAACGTTTTTGTTACAATGGTATTGCAATCATATCTTTTTTTTTTTTTTTTTTTTTGGCCAGTCCTGGGCCTTGGACTCAGGGCCCGAGCACTGTCCCTGGCTTCTTCCCGCTCAAGGCTAGCAACTCTGCCACTTGAGCCACAGCGGCGCTTCTGGCCGTTTTCTGTATACGTGGTGCTGGGGAATCGAACCTAGGGCCTCGTGTATCCGAGGCAGGCACTCTTGCCACTAGGCTATATCCCCAGCCCCTGCAATCATATCTTGATATATCTCCAATGCTTGTAGAATACATCCCTTGCAGTTCATTGCAGGCTAAGGGGCATTTAAAATTTTGATAGACCTTACCAGATTGATCTTTTAATAATTGTACTAGCTTACTCTTCTAAAGTATGTTCTCTCTGTAACTTTTTATTTGAAAAATATTAAACCTATAGAAAGGGCTGGGAATATGGCCTGGTGGCAAGAGTGCTTGCCTCGTATACATGAAGCCCTGGGTTCAATTCCTCAGCACCACATATATAGAAAAGGCCAGAAGTGGCGCTGTGGCTCAAGTGGTAGAGTGCTAGCCTTGAGCAAACGGAAGCCAGGGACAGTGCTCAAGCCCTGAGTCCAAGCCCCAGGACTGGCAAAAAAAAAAAAGAAAGAAAAGAAACCTATAGAAAAGTCCTAAGTAATGGTTATAATGAATCCCTAATATCCTTCATTTCGTTTACAAATTATTGTTTCCATATGAATTGGTTTGCTTTGGGCTGCCACACAGAATATCACAGATGGGGTGTCTTAAATGATAGACATTTTCTCTATAGGCTGTAAGTCTGAGATGAAATATTAGTTGGCAGGTTTAATTTCTTCTGAGGCCTTGCCTTGTAATCCATGCATGGTCTTTTCTTGATAGACTCATATATTTGTATCCTAATCACTTCTTTAAAGCATACCAATGATATTGGATGAGGCCCTCATTTAACCTTGATTGCCTCATATACAAATATACTTTGGGACACCAGCAGTTAAGGTATTAGTATATGAATAGGGGATGCAGCCCGTAGTTTACTCATGGCATAGTATAGTTGTAAACATGAATTTATTATGTAATTACTTCCATTTATTTGTGGTTATAATTTTATCATTTGGCCTGCAGTCAACCTTCCACATTACCCTCTATATATCAAGGCATGAAAGAATGC
Source organism: Perognathus longimembris pacificus (assembly GCF_023159225.1). Lineage (NCBI taxonomy): Eukaryota > Metazoa > Chordata > Mammalia > Rodentia > Heteromyidae > Perognathus > Perognathus longimembris. Next base: position 37,231,141 of record NC_063170.1, read on the forward strand.
CATCCAGCTGCCTGTTTCTCTGGATGATGGCTTCCAAGTCTTTAGCTAGTCTTTATTGCAAACTCATCATTTGCATCACTCTATAGAAGAAAGGGATGGAGCCCTTGCTGCCCAAGCCCAAGAGCTCTTGGTGGGGCCGGATATCAGGCATCAGCAGCACGACATGCTCTGTGGGGGTGTCCTCTAGGGGGCAAGGCACCCCAGCCTCTCTTGGGGCAGGTCCCACATTGTCTTTAAGTTGCACTTCTTCAGATCCTTTCTGTTCCTCGTCATGTTGGATATCGGGCATCAGTACCACCACATGCTCTGTGGGGGAGTCCTCTAGGGGGCAAGGCACCCCAGCCTCTACTTGGACATGTTCCACATTGTCCTTAACTTGCACTTCTTCAAAACCCTTCTGCTCCTCCCTAAACTTGATCTTCGTGGGGCCTGACAAGTCTGAAGTGACGTCAGCAGCAGGGGTCTCGGTGTCTGCCAGCAACTTATCCTGATACTCCAGGCCTTTACCTGCCAGGAGCAACAGCAGCTCCTGAAACTCCTCCTTCTTCTCCCTCTTCTCCTGGCATAGCTGGTGGATGCGCTCATCTTTCTCCTGATACAGCTCATTCAGGACTTCCATCTCTTCTTTACAGGAAACGATGGCCTCTTGCATGGCACCGATGCTTCTGACAGCGGGTTGTAGCGATGTTGCAGGTCATCCATTTGATTCTGGGAGACCACCTTGTCAGGCAGGTCGGGGATGAAGCAGACCTTCAGCTGCTTGTTGGGCTACTGTGTGTCATGCTTCCCATCTCCATATACACCATGGTTCCACCTCTTGGGGAAGAGCACCGGCTGCTCCAGCTTGGTCTGGCACTGGGCTGCCAGGTTGGCCAGGCACCTGCAGCGGGCCTGCTGCTCCTGCAGCTGCTTGCTGAGTTTTACCTTTTTATATTCAGCAGCTGATAGTGCTTTGTGGTAAAAATCCCTCATGGTGTGTGGGTTCTCCACATCCTCTGGGACAATCATGTCAGGGAGAGTTGCCTCCTCACCCTTTTCCTCTTCATTACTCACCCCTTCACCTTCCTTAGGGAAAGCCAGGAAGCTCAGCTGGGCCTGAAGTTGTTCCTTCTGTTGTCTCATTGCTTCCAGGCATTCCAGTGTGTCTTGTAAATTTTCAGGCACCTTCTGGTCCCCCAGCTTGGTCTGGGATCTGCTCCTGCTTCCGCTGCTGCAGCTGGGTCTGCCTCTGCAGGTGCTGCTGCAGGGCCTCCTCCTCTGAGGTCAGCTGCTGATTGGCAGCCATGTGCTGATCACAGGTGGCCCTGAGCTCCTGAAGCTGGGCCAGGTACTGGTCACGAAGCTCCTGCAGATTCTCAGCTGTTTGGCTCTTTATCTCAGCCACCTCTTGCCAGTTTGTAATTCCTCCTTTTGCTGCTCCAGCTTCTGCAGATGTTTCTTCATCTACTGCTCTGAGCTCCAAACGCTGGCGAGCTCCTCCTTCTCAATGCTTAGCCTGTGGAAAGCATCCTGCAGCTGGGGCACCTGTCCACTCAGCTCTCCATTTTGCACACGTGTGCATCTCATTGTCTCAAGGATCCTGTGCCATTCCTCGGCATGCCGATCCCACTCCTCGGCCTTCTCCACCATCCCCAGCTGCTCCTGCTGCTCCAGGTTCTGGAGACAGAGGTTCTGGTTTTCCTGTACCTGGATATGAAGTTGCTCCTCCAGGTTCTTAACTCCTTCTGCATCTGGTCAGCCTGGGCCTGCAGCTGCTGCTCAGCCTGCAATGGTCCTGCAGGGAGCTGCCGCTCTGCCAGCTGCTTTCTCAGGTCTGCCAGGGTGGTGTCTAGGTCTAGCACCTGCCTCACCCCTTGCTTGCTCTCCTCTCTAAAGTTGGTTCAACTGGTCTGAGAGCTGCTGGACTTTCTCCTCCCACACGGACCTCTCCCTCCTCAGGTCTTCCGTGAAGGTGTCTCTCTCCAACTTGAATGTGGATACCAGCCTTTTCAGGTTGTTGTTTTAGTTGTTGTTTCAGCACTGCCTGCTCCTCTAGTGCTTGTTGGAGCTTGCAAATTCTGTTCTTCATATTGATCTTCTGTGTCCATAGCACTTCCAGCTTCTCCTGCAATTCTGTGTCTACCTCCTCCACATCATCATAGCTTCTGGTTTTTTCCTGGAGCAGAAGTTTTACATTATTCAGGCCTTCTATGAGCTGTTGGTTCTTCTTCTCAGTCTCATTCTGTGAGGTGGTGACTGCAGACAATGCCATCTCCAGCTCCACCACGCATTGCTGTGAAGTGTGCAGGCAGATGGTGAGACTCTTCTGCTCCACTTCTTTTTCACTGGCCACCCGCTGCACATGGGCCAGGGCAGATCATAAATCACTCTCCTCTGAAACCAACATTTCTGTTGACAGCTTCTGGATTTCCAGCTCTGTTTCCAGTGCCTCTTGCACATGAGTTGTCTTCTCATTCTCTTTTTCCTGTTGATACTGCAGGTCTTTCTTTTCCTGCTTCAGTTGTTTGATCTCACTGTAGAGCTGTTCATTTCTTATTTTGCTGGACTCAAGGGCAAGCAGCAGGTGTTGGTTGCACCTTTCCAGATCCTCGGTGCTATTGGGATCTGTGACACTCTTGACCCTGGCAGCTCTGACTGTGCCCAAAGGCACGAGAGGCTCAGGATTAGCGTGATCTTTGGCTGAATTTGGTTGAATTATGGTCCCCAGTGGTGTTTGTCTTGGGGTTACCTCCCTTCTTAGTTTTCTTTTTTTTCTTGAATTTTACAGGTCCAGCAGGACAATTCTTCTGCTGGCATTCTTGCAGAAGTTTCTTCCCTGCAGTTATTTTTTCTTGTCTTGTTTGTTCAGATATCCCAGCACTGGGATGGCGAAGATGGGGGGGGGGCCACATTCCCAGGCTTTCAATAATCAACTCTGTTCTCACAATCACCAGTAACTTAGTCTACCTCCAACTATATGTCCAAAGTCACCTCAGTTCTCTTGCTCACCACTCAGCCACCTCTACCTTCCTCAACTGCTGGTAGTGGTATAAGCCAACAGAAGGAATACCAGTGCTATTAGGCAGCATGGAATGTGGGCATGGCCCCAACACTTGTATCCCATTGGCCAGAGAGAAACATGAAATAACAGGGGGCATGGCCAGAATCTTAGGTTCGTGGCTGAATGGGTGGAGTCGTGATGATGACAGCTGCTCCTGTAACCCCATCCCCATTTAACTCTGGCCAGTATTGTTGGGGCCAGAGTGTAACCCGCTTTAGCTGGATATGTGCACAGTTTTACACATATCTTTTCTGGCTTCCCTCACACAACTGTGGCCACCAGAGTTTCCCCCAGGCTTTCAATTGTCCTCCAGTAAGTGGCACCAAGAAGTATAGCTATGTACCCATGTCCAGTGTCTTCCTGTTGTCACTGCATGAAGAAGTAGCTCTCCTGTTCTAACCATATTTAATGACACTTGTATTCGAATCAGGGAGCCACTGAGATCCATAATATTCTTGATATAACCTGCTCTTCCAGTCCCAGAGGGACTGGAGGGTTCAGGGACATCACAGGTCCAGGGCTCCTCTCCATGAGTAATAGCCATGCTGCTCACCTTGGCCATGCCTAGCCCTAGTATGTAACATATAACTGCAGCTATTATTATGATAACATGATTTATTTTATACAAGATTCACTCTAGATTCTTTGGCCCAGCAATCAAGCCCCTTTCTCAACTGGCCCTGCTCCCTTTGTCATCTCTTATCTGTTCTTTCTCCAGCAGGTTTTCTTGTTGTCTGCTGTATTGATGCCAAATTGGTTGTGACAAACATGCTTCCATGCTCTCCATGTACTTTTAAGTTCCTGCTTTTGGCTGTGCCAGAATACTATCTCTTCACTTGCTGGGTACCAAGCCAAGAATTTGCCAAATTCTTACCCAGACTTCAAGATCCAGCTTGATTATTTCCATCAGAGAAGCCTGTCCAAACTGTGCTCTTTTGCAGGCAGGCAGAGCTGGTCATTTGACCTTAGACTTGCCCCTTCTTGTATTTCTATATGTTGGGCCTCTAGTTGCTAGGCAGCTGACTTTACTTTTGTATCATCAGTGTCTGGCTTGGAGTGGGCACTCGGTAAAACTGTTGGTTGGATTTTCCTCCGAGAGCATATCTCATAAGTTAGAAGCAACTGCATTCTACTTTGTCACTTCTAGTAGTATCTCAGTAAGCCTTGTCACAAGAAGAAAATAAGTTTTGCCTACCTGTGAGGAGTCATTGTTTGTCATAGGTTTCCAGTTCTGAATAACTCATGCTGGTCCTCAGCCACACAGGGCCTCTGTGAGCTGCACTGGGGTTATTGTATGTTGTCACACGTTAAAAGAGAATGTGCCAGGGGATAGTAGAGGCTCAGGTCTATAAATCCTAGCTGCTCAGGAGGCTGAGACCTGGAGAAAGCCAGCCCAGGGAGAAAAATAAGACTCCACCTACAGTTAGCCAGCAAAAATGACTGGAGGCATCCTCAATTTCCTCCAGCACCAGCCATGAGTAATCAAGCTAAATTAGATCATGAAACCCTGAGCTCAAGCCCCAGTAGTAGCATTGAGAGAGAAGGAGGGAGAGAGAAAAAGAAGGGAGGGAGGGAGGAAGAAAGGAAGGAGAGAAAAAATAATAATTTCAACAGCTAGCCAATTAGTAACTTGATAACTTGTATGTGCACTATGCTTTGTCATTGCTTTGGAAAACTACTAATGCCTGTCTCTCCTTACAGTTAAACGCTTCAGAGAACCAAAGCATGAAAGACGACCATGGAGGATATGGTATGTACTAAAGTGTTAACACATCCCTAGGATGCTTTCAACTGTGTTGGAGCAGTGGGCGGCGGGGGGGTTGGGGGGGTTGTTTGCTTTAGGGGGAAGACTGTTGGGGTACTTAGAGGATTAGAGGATAGAATATGAAAATTATAGATAATGAAAAGTTATGTGTTTCATTCTGTTGAGTCAGGATCAAAATATATTTCAAAGCACTATGCTTTATTTTATTTTTTTATTTTTTGGTATTAATTAGGACTTGAACCTAGGGCTTCCCAATTGCTAGGGAGGTACTTTAACACTTTTTGTTTTAGTTATTTTGAGATGGTATCTCACTTTTTCCCTAAGCCAGCCTAGACCTCAATCCTTTATTTATGTGTCCCACAATATCTGCAATGGCACATGTGTTACCATGCCCTATGCCCAGCATTTTCTGTTGAGATGGACATCTCATGAATGTCTTTGCCCAAACTGACTTGGAATTGGAATCCTTCTGTTCTCAGTTAGGATGACAGCTATATACTATGCATACATAGCTCATTCATTGGTTGAGGGATTTTTTTGCAGTCTTTTTGCCCAGGCTTGCCTCAAACCTTAAATATTCTAATCTTAGTTTCCTGAACAGATGGGATTACAGAGGTTAGCCACTAGCACCACAACTAATCACTCTGTTAACAATTTTGGAAGATGGAAAATAGTACGTTAGTCTCTGTTTCAGGCTTCTGTTTACCATTGTTATATTATGCTTCAGTTCTTAGATTCAGTAGTTTAAATGTGTAATCTGAAGTTTGGAGATTAGTGAAACATACCATATAAATACCTCTGTTTTTAGAATTACTCTTTTTTTTTTCTGGTCCTGGGATAAAAGAAAACTAAAAAACAAATCTGTGGAGACTTTTTTCCTTATACCAACTGATTTTTCCAACAATCCAGATACCGAGATAGCCTAAGTGTCCCATAATTTAACTTAATTCTGACACTATCTGGAGTTAGCATGGACCCCACAGGCTAAGAACTTAGTACTGTGGGTGGGATCCTCAAGAAACCCACATTAGTAACTTAAAAAACCAGGAGTTCCCACAATCCCCTCAGAGTGGCTCTCAAAATTCAGGGAAACACTATTTACATTTACTGGCTCATTATGAAGGATAAAGATTGTGATTCTCATAGCTGGAACAGAATGCTTGACATTCACAACTTTTAAAAAGGGATTATTAATTTTGGCTTACCATTTCAGAGGCACCAGTCCATTATAGTAGAGAGAACATTGCAAAACACAGCAGCTCACATAATGCTGGCCAGGAAGCAGAGGAAAGGGAGAATAGAATGCAGGAAGGAACCAAGACAAGATATAACCACCACAGACACACCCCAAATGGCCTACTTCCTTCTATCTTTCACCACCTTCAATAATGCCATCTGTTATGAATCCATCACAGGATTAATCCATCATCAGGTCAGAGCCCTTACCTTATCTCTGGGAATTCCTCCACAGATACCCAGACAGTACACCTTCCTATTCTAAGATTTTTTTTCAATCCAAACAAGTTGATGTGTTTAACTTTCACAAGATGAACAACTAGTAAAAAGGTGTATATAGAATAAACAAGACCTGACAAATGCTGAGCATAGGTGCTTCTATGCCTATGGGTTTGGGATGTACCATACTCTGCTTGTAGATTTCTTCACCAACTATAAAGCACTCCAAACCCCTAGTTTAAGGATTTTTATAGAAACTATCACATAGGTATGATTATTTTTTAACTCAAACTGTAGCCCTTCTCCTTTTCCTGGAGGATGAGGGCATTGAAAGTTCTAAGCTTCTAATCATAGCTTGTTTTTTCTGGTAACTTTCTGAAGTCCTCCAGGTGCCACAGTCACCTCATTCGAACAAAGATACTCCTATCACCCAGAACATTTCAAAGGAGTAGGAGCCCTGTCATAGGAACTAGGATCGAGAAACAAGCCAAGTACAGTGACTCACATCTGTAATCCTAGCTACTTAGGGAAAAGAGATAGGAGGATAGATGTTTGAGGTCAGCCTGGGCAAAAAGTTAGTTAGATCCTATCTCAAAGAACAAGCTGGGCCTAATGGTCTATGCCTGTAATCCTAGCCAGATGAGAAGTAGAAGTTAGGAAGTAGCTGTTTGAGTCCAGCCCTGGGCTGGAGCAAATCTGGAAAAAATAACTAAAGCCTAGAAGAGTTGGGGACCAGTTCTCAGAAGATGATCCTAACATACCTGGCACATGGGAAATTGTGAGAGGTTTGGAACCTCTGGGTCTGAAACCAGAGAAGAATCCAAGTGTGTTCTCCACAGATACTTGACATATATTTGTCAGACATTGCTTCACATAGAATGACCCTATGGTAGCAGTTTTTTATTCATAATATGAACAAAATTGAGCTTCTGAAATAGATTCCAGGGGCTGGGAATATGGCCTAGTGGCAAGAGTGCTCGCCTCGTATACATGAAGCCCTAGGTTCCATTCCCCAGCACCACATATATAGAAAATGGCCAGAAGTGGCACTGTGGCTCAAGTGGCAGAGTACTAGCCTTGAGCAAAAAGAAGCAAGGGACAGGGCCTGGGGATATGGCCTAGTGGCAAGAGAGCTTGCCTTGTATACATGAGGCCCTGGGTTCGATTCCCCAGCACCACATATACAGAAAACGGTCTGAAGTGGCACTGTGGCTCAAGTGGCAGAGTGCTAGCCTTGAGCAAAAGGAAGCCAGGGACAGTGCTCAGGCCCTGAGTCCAAGGCCCAGGACTGGCAAAAAAAAAAACAAAACACAAAACAAAACAAAAAAAAAGAAGCAAGGGACAGTGCTCAGGCCCTGAGTTTAAGGTCCAGGACTGGAAGGAAGGAAGGAAGGAAGGAAGGAAGGAAGGAAGGAAGGAAGGAAGGAAGGAAGGAATTCCAGGGACAAAAGTCTAAAATAAATAAGTCACTTGGCAGGACAGAGCCCTTCAGCTGGTGCCCATATGAAGCCACCTTTGTAAACTGCCTTAAGCTTACTTCTGTGCTGACAAATAGTTATTTCCTTTGGGATGAAACCTCAAATTCTTATGGAAAAAAATCCCTTTATAAAATTTTAAGCATTTATTTACATGTTCTTATAGACATTACTGTTGAATGTAGATAATTCTTACTCTTATTTTCCCCTTCACTGGTTCTCTTTTTTCTGGGCTGGAAAGGGACCTGGTGAAGACCAGATCTGGGCTCCCCTGTGTCTTTTTTTTTTTCTCTCCTGTGTCTTATACATTGTCCTCTGGTCAGTCCCCTCTGCCACTGAATTTGAGTCGGTCTGGATAGCTCTAGCTCTGTTCATTTTTCACCAATTACTACCCTCCTGTCCAGTTGATGACTATGCTGGTTCTTCTGTGCAGGTTTTTAGATACTTCTAAACAAGCCATAGGAATGCTGTTCATCCACTTTGCAAATGTGTACCTAGCAGACCTCACTGAAGAGGACCCTTGTTCACTGTAAGTGCCATATATTCGCCTGTGGTCAGGATCTATCCTCAGCATGCTTTCTCCCTCTAGTCCTCTCCTTCTAGCTTGGGGAGAGCACCCCCCTTTCTCCATTGTGTTCCTTTGCATGCTGCCATGAACTCATACTAAATGATCAGTTGAGTCTCAGGGTTTTGACAATTACCCCATTCATTGACTTTCTAACATTCAGTCCAAGTTCTGTCCTTTGTGCCCAGATTAGTCTATGTCTCCAAAGTTCCCAAACAGCTCCTGGAAAAACAGGATAACATTGTAGGAATGTTTCTGTGGCTGGAACAGAGCTTCCCTGTGGACTCAGCCATTCAGGGGTAAGCTATTATTGACAATTTACCCTAAAGAATATAGGTTGTTCAGCCTTGTGAAGAGTGCCACACAGAACCCAAAGCAATCTGCCCCAAACCTTAGCTGGCCCGGCAGTGTTGTCCTCCTTGCCAGTCCTTCTATTAGAAGGCAGAGGAGGTGTGTTTCCCTCATCCAGGCTGTCTCTCCTGCCTCCTTCCACCTGCAGAGCCAGTCCTACCCTGTAGATACCTTTGTTTTCCTCACACTCTAGTTGGTACAGAGTAGTTATAGCTTAAGGGGTGAAGTGGACTTGAACTACTCTGATGGGCTCAAAGCCCACATGGTGCCCTGCTATCTACCAATCTCCTATTGGTTGAATACACAGTATAGAGCTTGGTCTTCATTTCCCAAGGCATCAGCATATCAGTCTCAACAAGTATTTGGCAAGTGAATGAGTGAATATAATGTACATCTGTTGTCCTCGTTTGCAGACTGGGTCTTAGAGGTAAGACCTCAGGTATGAGTAGCACTTGAATTAGATATGCATATCTGAGAGCCATAGCTTTGGGGCAGATAAGAAATTGCTGTGGAAGACTGTGCTGTTTTATCTGTGGTCTGAGAGTGACCCCTTGTGACGTTAAAGAGGAAGGCCTGCAGGAGAAATCTGTCACCCTCCCCCTATGCTGGTTTTCTGTCCTGCTGGTAACTAAGTATAGCATGTTCTCTCTGATGTTGGAGAAATGTGCTTATCAAGGCTAGGACAGTCTTTGTAAATTGTCTCAGGTCTCAACCACTTGGAATCTCCCTGCAGTCCATCTCAATATCCTGGAGCTTGTTTTTAAGGTCATGACCTTGTTTCCCATTTTATCTCCTCCAGATTGCTGGGACTTAGGGCCAGCAATGCTCATCCATATCTGGGTACAGGGCCCTCAAGGGAGGGCCAGTGGGCAAGGGGCCTTTCCTTGGTGATGGAAAGTGGTCACTGTGGAACTACTGGCCTCCCTAATCCCACCAATCCTTGGGCCTTTCCCAGATCAGTAAAGTTCTCTTTGAAGTAACAGCTTGTAAGGAAGCTTTGTGGTAACACACTTCCCTAAGTGCACAAGGCCCTGGGTTCTATACCTAGCACTACAAAAAGAAGTATGAAAGTATTCTTAGTGCATGATTGCTGATGGAAATGAGCAAGGGCCACATGGCCTGCCCTTTTTGTATAAGAGACTTCAGGGGCTAGTTTTCTGACTGTCTTGGGACAGCAGCACTGTGATGGGGCCTCATGTATGTTGGACCATTTGGGAGAGTATAATCACTGGGCAGATTTTTGTTGTTGTTAATTAAGTTTCATTTCTTATTGGTTTCCTTGGCTGTTCCCAGTACATTCTTCTTTTGAATCTTGGCTTGTCAGGAGCACTCAAAGTTCTTTAAGCTTTAGTCCTCTCATTATTCCCTCAAATTGTTGAATATTAGCATCTTGTTGTTAGGCACCTGGAAGTGACAGCCATTACCTCTACAGCTTCTTAAATGGATACATTTAAGGCTTCTAGTCCCCAGTCTAATTCAGGGCTGACCTTTGTGAGCACTGTACTGAGGCCCCAGCCCAATGGTTCTTGCCCACTGACCATGCCAGTACCCTCTCCTCCTAGGTACCTCATCAACTTTCTTCTGGACGCCACTGTGGGCATGCTGCTTATCTATGTGGGAGTGCGTGCTGTCAGCGTCTTGGTGGAGTGGCAGCAGTGGGAATCCCTGCGTTTTGGCGAATATGGTAACATACCATATACATCCAATGGGGAGTGGTAGGGGCAGCATGCTTTGTGCAACCCACCAAGTAAATGGATCTAGGGTTTGGGAGCCAGTGGCTGTTTCTGGCATGTGGAGGAGGTGGTTGGTTCTAAGAACTGAGCATTCGCTTCCTCAGGCTAAGACTTTCACCTTTGTGGCAGAGAAGGTAGCAGGAGTCAAGAGACACACCCTAAACTCAGGGAGAGGCTGGACACTTGCTCCTTCTGCCAAAGGGCACTGGCAGACCCACCTTCAGAACTGCAAGCCACCTACCTCATTGGGTCAGGTTTCCCATAGAGCTCACCCACCTGCCTACCTGTTATGAGGGATTCTCATTTTACTGAAACCTTTATCCCCCTAAATGCTATACACTTGTACTTGTCCCATGCTAGACTACTCTGCTGGCAGAGCAGAGCTCACACAGCCAGGCCTGGGAGTACATCCCCAAGGCAATTTATAGCCAAGTTGCCTTGCTTTCTTTCAACTATGTGCCTCTACAGTTTTCCTCCAGCTGCTATCTGGATGTACCAGTCACATCACCAGAGATGTAATGCCAATCAAGGCTTAACACAGGTGACTTGTGGGTGATAGCCTGTCTTATCAGACTCGGTGAGACACAGCTTGAGTAGGAAGCTATCTTTATGCTGACTCTGAGCATGAGAAACATCTGGTTTGGCCTCCATGGGGCTGCTGGCCAGCTGCCCTCTTTGGGTCCTCACTTGTGTTTCAGAACAAGTTTAAGGAGTCAAAGCTCTGTCATGCCTTCCCTGTGAGCCCTGTTGTCTGCAGGCAAGAACTCCTTTTCTCAGCTGGAGCTTTATAATCACAGCCACCCAGGACAAGAGGCGGGGAGAGGGAATGGAAGTCTGAATCTCACTCCTCTTTCCTGGGTAGGCCTCTGAACTCAGCTCTGAGAGCAGTGGCACCTCACTCCTAGATGGCTGAAGATCCTCAAGGGACTGAGGTATAAAAGGACAGCTGACTCACAGAGCTAGCTGTGAGTGTTTGGGGAATTTGTAAAACCAAGTAATTATTTCTTTCCACTGGGGGGGTTGGAGATGAGCTCAGGGGAGGGCTTTTCTTAGCCAGTTACTTGATGCTAATGAGTCATTTACTTAAGATAGTGTCCACCCTCAACATGTGCCTCGTTGGGCTCCCGGGAAGACTTCTGAGGTACTCTGAGCCATTAGTTCCTCAGCTTGCAGGATGAAAATGGACCACAGCATATGTGGACCAATGTGACATCATCCTTGTTTATAGAATAGCCATCCAGAGGAGTTAGGTGGCACTTAGCCAATGTGTACCCTCTGCAGCAGGATTCTTAAGCCCTCCTACCTCCACAAACAGGGTTCACCTTACTCCTTTGCTGTCAAGATCCCTTCTAGAAGGCTGTAACTGAGCAGAGCTAACAAGGTTCCCCACAGTCAGCTATGTGACCTGGGAACGAAGGTCAGGTCTGATCCTTATATACCATGAATTAAAGTACCAACTGTTCGCAAACATGTTGTCTGTCTCCACAAAAGGAAGAAGGCAGTGGCTGTGTTCATGCCTCCTTTTCTCCCCAGATTGCCTACCTTGGCCCCTGTCTTACCTATGTTACTGCTATTGGGAACCAGTCTTCAAGACATGGCATCTACAGGGAAAGTTTCCTATTGTCAAGGACCATCCCAAGCACTCTCTCCCCAGACTGACTCCTCAGTCATCTGTTTTCTACTTGTTAATGTCTACGTTTTCTATTGCTGCTGAAACAAATGAGCACAGACTTCATGACTTGAGATAATCTAGATTATCTTACTGTTCTTTAGAAGTCCAGTGTGTGGTACTCTTTACAAAAATCAAGGTGTCAGTAGGGGTAGATCCTCTGGAGGTGTTACGAAAAAGTAATTCTGTTGCCCTTTGCAGCCTCCAAAGGCTGTCTGCATTCCTTGGCTCTTGGCTCCCTTCTTCCATCTTCAAAGCCAGCAATAGATCAGGTTCTTCTCACATCACACTGCTCTGTCCTTGCTCTAACCTTCCACTGCTGTTTTCTACATTAAGGTGCCATGTGATAATTTAGATGAATCTAGACACTTCATCTACTCTCCCTGTCTTAATCTCAGTCCCATTGGTAGTTGTGATTCCTTTCTTTGCTAGGAAATATCACATATCCACAAGTTCCAGGACATAGGATATGGTGGACATTTTGGCCATACCATTACTTGTCCCACCATATCTGTGAGCCTACCTATAAATTTGAGGCAGGAACACCTATGTAATCCCTGCAACCTTCTCAGGTAAATGATGAAGAGGAGCTTAGTTCCACAGGACTTGGGACATTTATGCCATACTTATCTGATCTAAGGAGTGAGTAGTTCTGGGTGTTATGTAGTATCTGCAGGCTGATGCCCAGACCACTCTTTCTCTGAAAATGAAGTCATGTCCATGGAACTGTTTCATGGACTTTGCTGCTCATCCCATCCAAATATTCCTTTCCAGAAGCTTCTCAACACAGAGGTGTTTCTTGGACCCTTTTTCCGTACAGCTTATTTTCTGAGGGAATAATTCACCAAAACCAAACACCCATGCCCTCGAGGTTGTCCAGAACAGAAAAGAGCAGGACACAGCGACCATGCCTGGCACATTTGTCACTTAGAAATGAGATTTATGAGGCATGTTTGAAAGACTCAAAGAAACAGAAATGAAAAAAGCTATACATGGGTTTAGTCCAGCTGTGATGACATGTAGCCTAGATTCACAGGAGAGGATGTGTCAAAGCTAGACATAGGCTATTTTTTTCTTTTCTTCCCTCTATGGTTTTGAATTTGTGTGTTGGGGGAGTAGGTACTGAACTTAAGGCATGTGTTTACTGAGTAGGCACTCTACCATTTGAGCCATCCCCTCAGGCCCTTCTGATTTAGCTATTTTTCAAATAGTATCTCCTGTTTATGCTCAAACTGGCCTAGAACACAATCCTCCTATTTACACTTTCCACATAGCTGGGATTACTCTATGATTACAGGTATGCTTTATGATGCCTAGCTTTTCACTGACTGAGATAGAGTCTTGTAAACTTTTTTGCTTGGCATGGCTTTGAGCCACTATCCTCACAGTTTCTACCCACAAAGTAGGTGTGAGGCACCAAACTCAACTGAACTTTGTTCTCTGCATCAAAATGAAAACCAAAGGCAGTGATGGCTCATTTGTGCAGCCAAATCTCAGAAACAAGATGAAAGAAAAAGCCATGTCCTGTTTTACTAATCAATCACAGTTTAAGAGCAAATGGGATGAGTATGCTCATTTGCTCTGCTGACTTCTAGGCACACTAGACCCACCAGGTATTTCCCAGTGGTGTTTCCTGCCGGTATATCCTAAGTCTTACTTAATAATTTTAGCAAATAGTTTCATGTACTGGTTTGGGGAACTTTTCTCAATAAGGTCAGGTGGTTTACTGAAAGCATTACAAAATTCCTTTAGCAACTTTGCAGTGGTGAATTGTGCTTCCAAAGTGGTTTGTTTCTGGCTCACATTCCCTACCCTAGAGGTGGAAGGAGATAGGAAGACCTCCAAAATGGTGTGACTCTGCATGTTTTCTATTACCTGTCTTCCAATGGTTTCCAGAAAAGGGAACAGCATAGGCCCGGTGTGTTGCCCATTACATCTGGGTAAAAGCATTCACTTGTATTTCCACTGTGTAGAGTTGAAAGGCCTCGGCAGGACTGTAGCATGGATGACTAGTCAGAGATTACTATGAATGGTCAGCAAAGTTCAAGCAGCTTCAGTATAAGCCCCTGGAGCATGCGCGCATGTACACACACACACACACACACACACACACACACACACACACACACCCCACCACCCCTCCCGCCCCCCACACACACCCCACCACCACCACCCCTCCCGCCCCCCACACACACATATACCACCACCACCACCCCCTCCCGGGCCACACACACACACACACACCACCACCACCACCACCACCACTACCACCACCACCACCACCCCTCCCGGGCCCAAGGAAGGTTCCCCAGCATGGACTCTTGGTCTCTTCCATTTCTCAGTGGTGACTAATGGCATCACAGATGGGTTTCTGTCACAGTGGCACACCTTAGCTTATCACTCCTACCTCCTTGACTAGAGGGCTTCTCTCTCCTCTTCCTGTCCCTAGCAGGGGTGTTTGGGGATCACCCATACTAGACAGTAGGGATCTGAATTTCTCCAGGTCAGATTTCTGCTCTCTGGGGAGTGGGGTAAAAGTAAGAGGTTGGCAAATGGGAGATGACCAAAGAGGTTGACTTCTACCTTCATAAATCACAACATGAATCTATTCATTGACAGAGAAAAGGAAGGCTATCACTCACTAATCACTGAAAAAATCAGCAGTGGATAATAATAGCAGTCTTACTTCACATGGCTTTTGCTGTCAAATGACACAGAGAGCCAGCCTTCTTGAGCCCTGGCCATGAGCACTTACTAACATTAGTGCCTCTTAATTCTGTCTTAGAATCTCTTAAAAGGAAGGCCATTCTGGTATGTCCAAATTAGGAATTCTCTGATTTTATTCAAGATCTGTTAGGAATGAAATAGCTTTTAGGGCTCATGAAGTAGTAATAGAGACAGGATCCTGAAGAGTGGCTCGAGATGTGAGGGCTCATGGGAAGCTGTAGGGAGTTGGGTGAGGGCATGTTCCACTTAAATGCCTGGACCCATGTGACTAAGCATCATCTTCTCCCTACAGGAGAGCCTCTACAGTGTGGGGCCTGGGTTGGGCAGTGTGCCCTTTACATTGTGATCATGATCTTTGAAAAGTCAGTCGTCTTCATCGTTCTCCTCATACTCCAGTGGAAAAAGGTTTGCCTCTCATCCCTGCTTCTGTAGCCCCCTACTCAGCTAAACAACTAGCACCCTCCCGCCAATCACCCTCACAGTCCAGGCTGTTTGGAAAACCAAATTTGGTTTTATTTTAACTTCATGAATGTACCCTGGATTTGGTCTCATATGCAGCTATTTATAAGAGCATTAACTTGTTCTTTTACTTGGCATCCATTAGTTTTTGTTTTAATACATGTCTACTCTACATTAAACCTGTGATGCATAGACCTAATGGAAATACAGTCCCTGTCCATGGGCTGCCTGTGTCCTAATTAATCCTCAGACTTTGCAACTGCCAATGTCTCTGGGTTTGCAGATTTCCTCACTTACCTATCTTGACCAGTGATTTAACTAAGCCATTTGGTATCACAGGCAGCTTCCAGTCTGTGACCACCTACATGCTGATACCTGGCTGAGCCCACAAATTTCCCTGGCCTAGCCTCTGCCCTCTGCTCCCAGTGCTATGTATTTAAACCTTCAATTCTTGTTCCCACAATGAAATCACCAAAGAGCTTTCTGGAACATCTCAAATCTTGGCTTCTCTTTGGTTTTATGTCTGTGACTGGGTTATTTATTTATTTTTAAGCAAATAAGCCAATTTCAGAGCTACTGGCCCTTGGGGCTTCATGCCCCTCCCCACTTGGTGTAAGCAGTGCTTGGCTCTGGGCCAATGGTTGTAAGTCCACTGTGCTGTGCAAGTCCACACCAAATAACAGCTTCAGGATGGGTCCCTTGTTAGCAGTTAGATATAGGGCACTCTATAGCCACGGACCCTTAGGACTGTTCCCACTGCGCTCTGGGGGAGTATCTAAACGAAGCTCCTCTCAGGTACTCTTGCACCTTAACTATGGTCTCCCTCTCACTGATTCTACTTCTCTTTACAGGTGGCACTACTGAATCCTATTGAAAACCCAGACCTGAAACTCGCCATCGTCATGCTGATTGTGCCCTTCTTTGTCAATGTCAGTGCCATATTGCCTGTTTTACCCTAGCTTATGCTTTGCCCTGCCAGGTTCCTGTTCATAGTTCTGAATCTGGCAAACCACTTGCCACCTCCTCAGTCTCACCCCCATACTACTACAGATGTTGGGATTACTTCCTAAAAAAGCAGGTTCCCACTCTTACTTCCCTATCAAGTTGAAAAGTTCTGGAAACTTTGTCTTATTCTCCCTGCTGGGAGACCTCCTACCAAGGCATCACATCCAATGTGCAATACCACATTTAGGTCATCTATTTCTGACCTCAGACCTTAGGGAAACTGAAGAGCACAATGGCTTAAAAAAAAAAACAAACCAATCAGCGCGGAACCAGTGAAAATAGTGGTAAAGGAACCAGGACATGCAGATGTGGCAAATGTATAGACACATACATGCCCTGGACCTATGGGAACCCAGGCTGGTGTCCAGAGACTTTGGTTCTGGGCCCAAGACAGTCTGCCTGTTACTTAAAAACTCATTAGTGAATAGGGCAGACATGTTCTTGCCTCTTCTGAGATAATAACACTTCAACGAAGGTAATAAAGATTAGAAATCTCTCTCAAAGCTTCTGGGAGGTTGTAGGGGACTGGATGAGATTTCTCTTTCCTTTGTTTTACATTTTATAACCTGGAATAGATCTGGGTAAAGGTGCATACAAGGGTCACTCTGCTTTGCTTTGCAAGTGGACTATACCAGAATAACCTGCACTTTCTCTTCCTACAGGCACTGATGTTTTGGGTAGTAGACAATTTCCTCATGAGAAAGGGGAAGACGAAAGCTAAACTAGAAGAAAGGGGAGCCAACCAGGACTCAAGGAATGGGAGCAAGGTCCGCTACCGAAGGGCAGCATCCCATGAAGAGTCTGAATCTGAGGTAGGGGCTTCCCAAATTCTCCAGGGCCTGTCTATCATATCACCAGCCCCTATACATCTTGTGCTTCATTTGTTCACCTAAGTAATGCATCACAACACCAGCCAGAGGGAAGGAAAAGAAATGAGCCAAAGAGGAACGTGGAACACATAGTGTAGGCAGCTTGCCTCCAGATCCTCAGCCAGTAGAGAATGGCAAGAGGGGAGCTGTCTTGTTTCTTGGAAGCTACAAGGACCTTCTTGGGCTTCATGGTTGATCTTTAAGCACTAAGGTGCTGGAAGCCCTATCCACCATCAGCAGGCAAGGTATCTGTTGGCTCCACCAGCAGGAAACTTCTAAAATGTAGGAATAGCCATACCTTGGAGGTTCATTCCAGAGTCTGGGATGGATGACAAGAAATGAAATTTAAGTGGAGTCTGAGCTAGATGACAAGGTGCTCTGTGGTCCAGGCTAAGAAATTGGGATGTACTTGTCTAGGCAGTATGGAGCCCACAGTTGGAAAAAGCCCTTAAGAGATCAGTCCAGGAGAGTTGTGGTGAGTTACTTGCCCATGTTCTGAAGTCGGAGTTTGTGTCCCCTGCACAGGTGGGCTTTGGGCCACTCTACCTAGTGTAAACTGTTCCAGTCTTTCTGTAGTACTCGAAGACTGAAGCCATCAGGTAGGCATGGAATGAGCATGTTTGTCCTGAATGTCCCAGCTTCATAACTGAGTTGTTCCAAGGCCTCAGAAAAGAAAATGTCAATCTTCACCTTCAGATGTTGCAGAATTGGAGACAGACATTCTGAAATCCTATTGTGCTATGTGTGCCCTCCTGATTTCTTTCCCTTTTGAAAGGGGCTTTTCAATTTGTTTCTGCTGCATTTAAAGCCCTGGGACCCCATGCCTCAAGATGAAGGGTATTTACCCTGCTAAGTTAGCTCTGATTTGTTTGGGTCCAGCCAAAGGTTGAATGGAAAACTGAGGAGCACTAGCAGAGCCTGCAGGTGTTGACAGTGCTGGTTTCAGCAGATCAGCATGTCTCATTGCATAAGGTGAGGGGCCTCCCTGTTACCTTCTTCTAAAGGACTGTGAGACTTGAAGCCTCTCAGGGGGCCCAGGGTCTAAGGAGGATAAGTCACTGCTGACAGTGATTCAAGTGTGATTCTCTCTATTGCTCAGATCCTGATCTCGGCAGATGATGAAATGGAAGAGTCAGATGCAGAAGAGGACCTCCGCAGACTAACCCCACTTAAGCCTGTGAAGAAAAAGAAGCATCGCTTTGGGCTGCCTGTATGACACATTCCCTTGCTGGGGGTGACAGGTTTGGGGCCCGCCTGGCTGCTGGATCAGCAGATGGTCACCAGTCACCCCACAGCTTATCCCTTCCTTCCTTTCTCTGCCTCTCCTCTTCTACCTCCACTCCTTTTGCTGTCTCCTGCTCTCTGCCTACCCCAGACTACTGTGACTTAAAAAGAGGGAAGAGGAACCAGCAGCTGGGAGTGCTATGGGCAGCTGGAGGGTCCCTGCTCAGTTGCACTACAAACACTGACCAAATATGCAAGCTAAGAGCTTTGTTTGTTTGTTGTTGTCCTGAACAGTATTGTGAGGGACCCTGTGTCTGACTGGGTGGCATGTTGGAAGAACCACAGCACACACAGACCTTGGTGGGTCTTCACACCGTGCTGCTGGCTGTGTGGACACATGATGTGCTTGGGGTTGACAGTTACTCATTGACCAAGTTGGAAGTAGAATGCTTTCTTACTCAAAATGGCTTTTGTAACTCTTGATTTCTAAAGCCTGTTTTATGAGCTATGACAGTGTTACGGATTTTTGAGTATGTGTTTATTTCCTACAAAGTACCTACACACTAATGGGCAAAACAGATTTTTAAGTCTTCCGTATGCTATTTGACTTTTATACTTTTAAGTTATATTTTTATACTATTGTATTTAAAAACTTTTTAAACCCCAAAGAAATGGATTTGTTTGCCTTTCACGGGGTATGAGCTGGAGGGAGGAAAAAGTCAGAAGTTTTTTGTTGGCACTGTTATTGGGTAATGTCTGCTAATAAGATGAGATAAATTATCCTAGTCCTAGAGAGCCTTTATCTGGAAATAGAAAGCTGGTGATGTGTGAAGGTGAAGCCCAAGCATGAGGCAGCTTTTCTGAAGGTGATCTGGGTGCCCCGGTGTGTGTGGATCAGGAAGGTTTCTTCTAGGAACCATGAGTTCTGGCATTTCTGCTGGCAGATTATAGACCTTGGTTACATGTGACTGAGAAAGGAGTTCAAGAGTTAGATCTTTGTGTAGAGAGGAATCATGTCCACTAGGCTGCCCGTGCTTGTTTCCTATCTCTCTTCATAGTTTGAACCTCTTTGCATCCACGGTGGCAGCTACAGAGCCAGTCTCTGTTGTACCTGCCACCTGTTTCCATCTACCTGCTCATACAACAATCTGAAGAGCATCCATTTGGCTAGATGAGATTGTTTTCACACACTCCAAAGCTGTGAGGTAGCTGGGGCAGGCCCTGTAGAGGCAAGAGAGCTAGCTGTCTAAATTCACAGCATTAAGTGCTGTGCTCCCCCTCTGCCCCTTGAGTGGTGACATCCACTCCTCAGCATGGCCACTGGTACTCTTAGTTTGCTTCAGGGTGGAACAGGCCAACCCTGCAACTGTCCCTGCTGTAGAAGCAGCATGGTGGAGCTGCCCAATGATTGGTCAATCCAAGAAGCAGCCATGGACATTTAGGAACAGAAAACCACCATGCTACAATGCTAGCTGGAAGTGAGATGAACCAGGCTTTAGGTAAGACAAGTATACAGAGAGATGACTCCACTAAGACCCCTCTTTTTAACCCTATGTAGAAATGTGTGGACTTAAGCATGGGTCTGAATATGCTTCTTTGTGAGCCAAGTGGTTAGACGAGGCACTTGGCAGCTAGTGAGATGGCATCTGTCTGGGGCCTGCATTACTCCAGTTCTCATTTCTTCTCTTTACCTACTGTTATCCTATAGTTGTGGTCTTTCCCCACCCTATCTCTAGTGGGACCTTACTAAGTTGTAGTTGGGAAGAGGACTGGACTGGCATTCCTGGAGAGACAGTTCCTGGTGGCTTTGCTGATGCACTGCTTGTTCTCCCTTCCTGCTCCATTATAGATTGGACAACCTGTGACACAGCTGTGTCTGCCACCTTTGTTGCCACCTTCCTGAAGCTCAGAGTCAGAGCTTTCTTTGTGGTCTTGAGCTCTTCATGTCTCTAAACCAAGCATAGAGATAGGGGATCTACACAGTGAAGCATGGCAACTCCAGATTGGATAGGCCTCAGATGACCTCATCTTCAGGCTCATCCCAACTCCTGCTGAACAGTGGCTTGGAGGACAGTGAACACAGGTATTCTCCTGTGGGTTTTCCGGATCTTCAATAAAAAGGCTTTAGTCTCTGACCTGCAGCAGTGTATTTGGCTCAACAGAATGGAGTTCTAACCTATGTCTGATCATAGGGAACTCCCGGTTTGCAGGTTTGGGCAGCGTGGCATCCATCACGTGTTTTGCCTTACCCTTCTTCTGTATGGATGGATGTACATGCACATCCCTAGGAGAGCCTCTGGTGGTTGCTGGCCCATGAGAGTAGAAGCAGAGAGCTGTGGTCAGGGCTTTCTCCTGAATTGTCTTCCCTCCTTGGGATATGAGTTTCCTCACCACCTGCTCCACAGTGCCTTATGAGGTACAGCCTTCACTGGCCAATGACAAGCATCACTATGCTTGAGAAATGACAGAATGAGTACTATTATGTGCAGTCAACTTGATTTTTCTAAATCTGGACCTTGGCTAAGGCACTCATAGTAGAAACTTGAAAATTAAGGTTATTCTTATTACCAATAGAAATAAGCTAATGACTCAAATAAGCTTTCATTTGATTGGAAGAGATGGTAGTTTTCATTTCCTTCAACTCTCAGTAGGACATTGATGATGTCAAGGGGGCAGTGACTTCTCAATCTGTGTAGCCTGAAGATGTGTGAGGTGAGGGCCCATGGGCCCCCATCCCCCAAGCACACTGGTGGCCTCCTGCCTCAACCTTTTAACTCATGCCCTCCATGGCAACAAGTGTTAAGAGTTAATGTCACCTCTTATACCTCTTTCTTCAGGGAAAATGTTCAGTGTCTCAAATGCAAGTTGTAATTTTCCTTCAGTAGTATACTGTAGGCTGAGCCTCAGGTCTCCATCTGAAGATTCCTTCAGGACATTCCTCCAGACTGCAGTTCATTGGCTTTCTTTTTTCCAGCTAAGACAAGATAAGTGGCCTGATGGGTCCCTGTTAGATGTTGGTGGTCCTTGATGGGCTTTGCTTTCAGTGAGGAACTTGTGGTCTGACTTGATTTGAGCACCTTGAGTTCTGGGTGGGCGGGAAGGTTGGCCGGTTGGTTAACTAGCTGATTTGGTCATTTTACATTTGATTTCTCTTTTCATGGAGTTTATTAGAAATCAGTTGAATGAACAAAACCATGCCCACTTTAGCTGCGATCCAACGGGAGATGTTTTTCAGTGGGAGTGTTATGCATCACAGCAACACATTTTTTTAAATGAAAGGGAAGATGATGTACCTACATTGTAAAATGGTTTACAATAAAGTTTCACATCTTACTACAGTTTTTTTTTTTAAAGAAAGCATCACTTTTGTGGTCATTGGTTTTGTGTTCTCTGGAGTCGAAAAGGTTAGTAGGGAGTAGGGAAAATATTGCCCAGTGAGTTAGAAAACAGGAAGCAGAATGAGAATGAACCTTGCATTGCCTCATGTTGGCAGTGAAGCCAAACTGCCAAGGAAAGAAGCCAAATGTACTCTGGCCATTTCTATTTCCTTACTAAGAAAAAACTAAGCCATTTTCCTCCTGAGGAATGAGTTGGGTTGGGAAGTAGGGTAAGAAGTGAACATCCACAATCTTGTCCCCAAGATTGCTCACACAGGTGAGCAGAGCCAGCAGTAGGTAGTGCTGACGTTGCAGGGGCCACTTGCAATAACCCCCTTGGCACAGGGGAAGAGCCCACTCAAGCCAAGGCCTGCCCTCCACCTCTTCCTGGACCCTTTGAGTCCTAGGCATTCCTAGATCAGCACTTATCTCCACCCAGTCCTGGCAGAGCTCACTGGGAGCAGGACCAGAGGAGGACTGGGATGAGCTTTGAGCTATGCCAGCCACAGAGTGGCAGTTAGGATAACCAGATATCAGTGCTTGACTGAGTTCCATCTGCCTAGAACTGACAAGAATTAAAATAATTTCCATCACAAATTGGGAAGGAGTTGAGGTATATCTGATCTGACTGGGATAACTCTGACTTCCTATTCACATCCAGTTACCCCCCCCCCCAATATATTAGGATCTTGTCATGTGGCACATGGTAATTTCCCCTGCAAAGAAAAGGATGTTGGGAGCTCTCAGCAGAGGGCAGGTAAGCAACCCTCCAGGAGTTCCCTTGGGCCTCTTCTCTCCACAGACCAGTATTCGAGTGGCTTCACTTGGCCTGCAGCAGCATTTAAATTGCCCTTGTGCTCCAGAACCTTCATTCCCCATGACCCATCTCAGGCAGAGGTTTTCCTTAGGGCCCTTACAAGCAAGCATGGTCTCCCAGTCCTTCCTGGGCCCCTTACCCTGACCTTGCTTCATAAAGGCATCAACAAAAATATGGCGAACAGGGCCTGGGCTGTGGCTGGAATGTGGCTTAGTGGTAGTGTGCTTGCCTAGCATGCATGAAGCCCTGGGTTTGACTCTTCAGTACCACATAAACAGAAAGAGCTGGAAGTGGGCTATGCTCAAGAACTTTGAGCAAAAGAAGCTCAGGGGTGCTGGGAATATAGCCTAGTAGTAAAGTGCTTGCCTCGTATACATGAAGCCCTGGGTTCGATTCCTCAGCACCCCATGTATAGAAAAAGCAAGAAGTGGTGCTGTGGCTCAAGTGGTAGAATGCTAGCCTTGAGCAAAAAGAAGCCAGAGACAGTGCTCAGACCCTTAGTTCAAGCCCCAGGACTGGCAAAAATTTAAAAAAAAAAAAAAAAAAAAAGCTCAGGGACAGTGCCCAGGCCCTGAGCTCAAGCCCCAGGACTGACAAAGAAAAAAAAAAAAAAAAAAAAAAAACAAGGATAAACAGCTCCCCCCTCAGCCCTCAATCTCAGTTTCTTCACTTGTGACCCAGTAGTGACCTGACTCTGAGTCTACTGTGACAGTCCAGGGAGCTTGCCATGAGGAAATGCTTCCATTTAACAGACACAGGAAGTTCTTCCCTGTTACTGAACCTAGGTGGAAAGTTCTCCCACTGGAATCCAGAAGAATGGGTAGAAAAGAAAGAAAAACAAGAGCATTCAACTGCCTCAAAACTGCCTTTCTCTCGGGTACAGCGCCTCCCCCCCCCTCATTCAGATGGGCCTATGAAGATTGTCAGCTCAGACTGTCACATTCCAGGACCCACATTCATAAACAACCAGTTACCAGGAGTGCCAGAGCCTCCCACCTCCAAATAGAACAGCTGTTTCCAAGGGTGCAGGGTCTCCTCAGCTGTCTGCTTTCACCAGGGCTGCTGCCCCATCATCTCCAAGAATAAACTGTGTGGACAACAGACTGCGGGGACATGAATCATCAAGGAGCCTGTTGGAGGAGGGGGAGTGACTTCCTAGGACTGGCAAGCAGACTATATAAACTCCAGAGGGCTGAGCTCCACACAGATCTCTTCCCTCGGCTACTGCCTTCCAGAGAGGTGCCTGTGGAAAGCCAGCTCTTGCTCAGCACTCGCCATGTCCCAGGTAGGAGAGCCCAACATAGGCCAGATTGGAGCCAAGAGATTTGGGGTGGGAGCCTGGATTCTGTCATCTCTGGCATCTTGGGCTAAGATCCAAACATAAACAGGAGGCAGCTCCTGGAAGACTTAGCTCCTGGACACCCAGTCACCCTGATGAATCCCTGTTCCACTTAGCCTTGTTATTTCCTGGTTTCTTAAGAGGGGTCAAGTTTAATGTGTGTGGTACTCATACCACGCTTCATGTGCCTTTGTGTATGATGGGACTATCTGTATAACTTATTGTGTGGTTGTTTATATATGTTGCTGTGACCTCTGAGGCTGTGCAGTGCAAATGTATATTTGTATACAAATGTGCCTCTAGGTACACAGTTCTGTACCCTGAATCTCAGCAGGATGTGTCTGGGGATGGGGAAGTGTTGCCTAAGGAGCCCAGCCCAGGCTGAGGTAGGGAATCCCTGCACCTGCTCCCAGGGCTTAGAAAGGGATAAGACCTCAGACACACAGGCGGTGCCTGGGGTTAAGGATAGGCTAAGCTCTGGTACTATCCCAGCACTGGAGGGACCAACAGACCAGCCTGCCAAGGAGTTATCTTCACTGCCTGCTCTATGGGTGAGTGCCAAGTTGGGACTAACTTCATGGGCATCTAAGCTGTCCATTCCACTCCCAGACACTAAAAATACTAGTACTTTTTCAGAAGAGGAACAATTCCTAAGGGACCTCTAGGTACCCAGTGAGTACATTTTGAAACTCGCCAGATCCCTAGGGCAGCTCAGCCTCAAAACCAGTCCCTTTCCCCATTGTAACTACTCTAAACTTATCCGAGGCTAAAGAGTTTTCACTGCCCTGCCATGCCCCAGTCTTTAGGAGAAGGGCAAATGTATAGCAGGGCTGGGGCTCAGAGTTGTAATCAGGAGGGCCTGGAAGAGGAGTAAGCCTAGAATTGGCTTCCAGTTCAGCGAGCCAAGAAGAGGAATGTCAGCTAAGGCATGAAGGTAGAAAAGGCTACCTTGAGGCCTTGTGTTGTAAGATAAGGCTCTGGATTTCCCCAAGGCTGGTGTTTCAGACACCCCCATTAAGAAGAAACGTCCACCTGTGAAAGAGGAGGACCTGAAGGGGGCCCGAGGGAACCTGGCCAAGAACCAGCAGATCAAGTCCAAGACCTACCAAGTCATACAGGAATGTGGTAAGTGTCCTCCACACCACATGGGGCTTGGGACACAGATAATCTGCCAGTGGTGGTTGATGGAGAGATGTCAAGGGTTATTTTCTGAGAGTCCTGGACTCTACAGTATAGGTGGGACTGCCCAAGCACTTGGCCTTACCTCCAAAGAAGACAGGACAGGACAGGCCTGACAGCATCTTCTGTACCTCTTACTCACACAGAGCAAGCTGGCTCAGCTGCCCCATCGGTGTTCAGCCGCAACCGCACAGGCACTGAGACAGTTTTCGAGAAGCCCAAAGCTGGACCTGCCAAGAGCGTCTTTGGCTGAGAAGTGCATACCATGCCCTGCACCACCCTTCATACCCCGACACAGGAGCCTTTCCCACGGACACTTTTTTTTAATGCCAGATTACCCCTTCATCCCTACTATCTCTGGGACTGCCACCTCTCCCTAAAGCCCTAGCCCTTCTGCACCAATGCCTAAGAAACACCAATAAAGAGGATGCCTAAGTGGCCCCAGCATTGGAAAGGTGTCAATTAGTCATTGGTCGTGAACACTAACTGAAGGGGAAAGGAAGAACAGGGTGGGCTGAGAGGATATTCTGTGCCCTATCTGGACTTTTGAAAAGTCACAAAGGATAATGTAGGTGCTTTTAGGGTGCCCTGGCACCCAAACTTCAATTCCATGGTCTGGTCTCCATTACTGCCTTGCTCCCAGTGCGTACTAGAAAGAGCCTTAGACATGGAGACCTGGTACTGACCTCTGTGACTGTAGACTACTCTTTTCCAAGCTTCATTGTCTTCTTAGAGTTGAACTATGTTGTAGCATATTGCATAAAAGCAGGCCACAGTGGTGTTGCTCAGAATGAAGCCAGTGGAGGCCTGGACTTACCTCTCCCCTGCTATATTAGATGCTTCCAAGTATCTAAGACCCTGTGGGGCCTTGGCCCACAAAGCCCATACCTCCTGTACACTTGTCTCCACTGACTTCTGGGTAGTTTATGGTCCCTGTAAAGATAAGGCCAGGTCCAGGATCCTCTCTGGCTGGTGGTAGTTTCCTGAGATACCATCTCTTCCAGACAGCTGGGAGGGCCCCATTTTCTACCATGCTTAGAATCTGCCTGCCTAATATTTGATCACTTTTTTGTGTTATAGAAGTAACACTACACCTGCTTCTCAGCTGTGTGTCATTCTGTTCTTCCCTCTTCAGACCCATCAACATGGAACCGTCAGGTTCAGGAGACTTTTGAGGCCTAGCCTGCTGGGATGGAAAGACCACAGACAGGCTGATGAGTGATTCCTGGGGCTATACTGGTAGGGCCTGGCTCAAGGACGATGCCTGCTGACAAACCTCTCCTATTCCCTTGGCAAAGGGAGCTTGCTACTCAAGTCTTTCCCACATTTCCAGCCAGGCTGGCCTCCTTAAGTAGCTTAGGCTTGGCAAATACTCTAACCCAAGGGAGCAAACCTACTGTGGGGATAGAACTTGGGTTTGTTTACTGGGCCCCTTTGGGAGGCTTTCCCCAGAAAAATTAGAAGATATGTTCCCCTGTGTAACCCCAGTCCTTCCCAGAGCCAAGAGTGAGCTGTAAACACATGCTTACAGGCTTTTGGCTATAGTGATGCTAAGGAAGATGAAAGATTTTACATGAAGCGATAGAAATTGCTTCTGTGTGGGGCTGGGAATATGGTCTAGTGGCAAGAGTGCTTGCCTTGTATACATGAAGCCCTGGGTTCGATTCCCCAGCACCACATATATAGAAAATGGCCAGAAGTGGCACTGTGGCTCAAGTGGCAGAGTGCTAGCCTTGAGCAAAAAAAGCCAGGGACAGTGCTCAGGCCCTGAGTCCAAGGCCCAGGACTGGCAAAAAAAAAAAAAAGAAATTGCTTCTGTGTCTATGATGCTCTTCCCCATAGCCAGATGCTGCCTGCTTTGAGAATGGTAAAGGGGATACTGCCCCAGCCCTCTGGAAGTAACTTACTGGTCTAGGATCCTATGTAGGCCCTCACAGCTCCTCACACTGCTATCATTGAGCCTTTCTCCTTCCCTGACCCAGGACTTGGCTCCTGACCACACTCAGTGACTTACCTTTAGTCTTGTATGTCCACATACTTAGGAGCTTGTTTGCAGCCTACCACGTGCCCCTAAACCCACCACAACTGGGAGCAAAGCAGTAATGGAGACGGGACCATGGAATTGAGGTTTGGGTACCAGGGGAACTGTAACCTGCCCGCTTCAGATCCCACGGTTCCATTCATCAAGGTTTTTATTGGTCTTGTATAGGGGAAGCATGTGCAGAAAGTAAGGTATAAACTTCAACAGATGAAAATGTTTTGTATAAAGTGGTAGATGACTTCCTTATCCTGGGGAAGAGAGCTAAATAGGAAACAGCTTACAATTTGCATAAATCTTAGTCTACGCACACAGTATAGGGTAGAGTTGGCCCACATCCAGGATAGAAATATGACTTCCCTTTAAGCCAGAACTGATTGATCTTTCCAGGAACTCTCATCAGTGTTCTGAGAGCATGTGGGAAAAAGGTATTCCAAACTCAATCTTTTTGGGGTCTTACAGCTTGGATTTTCAGGCTCTAACGGGAGCTGGCTTCCCTGAAATCACCAGGAGCACAGCTGCATTGAGTTCCTGCCTAATATTTGTTCACTTTATTGTGTTATAAAAGTAGCACTACACCAAGTATTGATGGCTCACCCCTGTAGCCCTGGCTGCTAAGAAGGCTGGGCCTGAGGATCATCATGGTTCAAAGCCAGCCTAGGTAGGAAAGTCTACAAGACTTGTATCTCCAGTTAATTACTAAAAAGCCAGAAGTAGAGTTGTGGTTCAAGTGGTAGCAAGAAAGATTTAGGGCAGCCTGCCAAGCCAGCCGGCAGTGAACGGGAATCCTGACTGAGGGCGGCGAGGATTAAGGAAAAGGAAAAATACAAGACAAGAGAAAAAAGACAAGAGACAAAGATGAGGTACGGGAGGTCTGCATCTCGAGATTGAAACTCAAGACTGCAGCAACAGTTTATTTTCAACTCCCAGCTAATATGCAGTTTTGGAACCAGGGAATAGCATAGGGTTGTTAAAATTCCAGAACACAAAGAGGCTTAGAAGTTTGCAACTTTTGATTACAGTAAACACAAGGTGACAAAGCAATTCCGGACAGAGGCTGTGGACAAATATCTTTGCATTTAGCATATCCTGGCGGTAACAGCACAGCCAGAGGTGATAATGAACCTAGCTGCAGGTTTGGCTCCCGACATCTTGGCGACATCGGCACAGCCAGAGGTCAGGATGAGCTTAGCTGATAGCTGGGCTCCCGACAGGGCAGTGCCCAGGCCCTGAGTTAAAACCCCATGATTGGCGCGCGTGCACGCGCGCGCGCGCGCGCGCACACACACACACACACACACACACACACACACACACAGCACTTCAACTGTATTAAGGGCAAATTGAGAAAAGTTAATGTTAACCTCACCAAGGCCTTTGAACAGCACCCCCACAAGCCTACCCATACACAAGCCTACCCCCTACAAGGCCACCCACAATTCCATCTCAGCCAGCTGACTGAACCCATTACTCTATCCTGTGCTCTCTTTAGTTGCTCTGAATAGTTGGGTCACTCCTTTGTGCCTTGTTTTCTTATTAATAGACTCCCAGCATCACACTTCTGGTCATAGCTTATTTATGTTCATAACTTGGTGTGCATTATCAAATTACATACCTTTTTTGGCCCTGCTGGGATTGAACCTAGATCCCAGGTAGATTAATGGGGCTCAAACAGCACCCTTGAAACCTAGGAGACCAAAGAGGGGTTCTTAGGCCCAACACTTCTCAGAAATAAATCATATCTATTCTTCCTGGCTTCTCTCACATACTTTAAAAGGGTACTTGATGCCTTCAAACCATTACTTCCCTGCTGCCCAAATCCACTTAGGCTGCCAAAATCCCCCTTCCCCAAGAAGTCTCCCTGGAGTGTCCTCTAGTTCTTGTCTTCCTGACCAACCTTCCTTTTCCCCAAGCTGGGCTTCAAGACCCTCTTCACTGGTATGTACACCTAGCCCAGTGGAGGTTTTGAGGATAACTGGTATGGGGGAACATGATACTCGGAAATGTGGATCTTTCAGAAGGGATGCCAATGCCCAACTCTAGCCAGAACCTGCCTTTCTTCAGGGAATGTACCTGGCCCCCTGGCCAGAGTTCACTGAACATTGGTCATTTGCCTGAGGCACCTGGAGTTTTTGGCTTAGATATCTCAACTTCCCAGAATCTGCCCCCACAGGGGCGGGCAGCAAGCAAGTTATTAATTCATTCCCCACTTGCTCTCAGGTTCAGAAGCAGCCTGGCAGGCATCAGAGCCAAGATGAAGATCCCAGCTGCTGTCCACTGCTGCAGCATTGTATGGGTCTTTCCTTTACTGCTGTCTGTACTCCATACTGCTACTGTTCAAAAGGTATCAGGTACCTCTAGATGCCTGTGTGAGCCCCTGTGTGTATGTGTGATGTGAACTTGCAAAACAGAGCAGGTGTCTGGGAAATTGGAGGGAGCCTCTAGGTATGAAAGTGTTTAAGAGTGTGTGCAGGTCAGTGTATATAAACAAATGGTGCTGACTATCCACCAGACACCACTCTGAGGGCCTTATAGGTAAGTTCTCTCCCACTTATAGAATGGGTCATGTGTGTAGCCACTTACCCTTTGAGGCTAGCAATGTAATGGAATAGGTAAGAATCTGGATTTATGAATCTAGCTCTCCCACTCCCTGGCTAAGTAACTTCCAGGAAGTTGTCTGCTTTCTACAATTCCATTTCCTCATCTTAAAAGATGGTAATTGCCAGATGCTAGCAGCTCACCTTGTAAACCCAGGAAGCTGAGTTCTGAGGATCTGGGTTTAAAACAGTCAAGGCAGAAAAGCCTACAGTAATCTTATCTCTAGCTAACCACCGAAGAATCAGAAATGGAGCTGTGGCTCAAGTGGAGTGCCAGCCTTGAATGTAAAAGCTAAAGTTCAAGCTCTAGTATCAGTACCCCTCTCCCCAAAAGGGGTAATAATGGAGATTTATGAAATTCAAGCACAGGGTACTAAATAAGAACGTAAGGCTTTACGAAGTATGTGGCACAAAGCTAAAGCTCAAAGCCACTGGGCTGCTCTTTGTTGAACTCTGTGTGCTGGAAGCCATTGGCATATGAACAGAGTTCTGGCGCATTGTAAGCAAAGAAGAGTGTATGCGCAAGTCATCTGTGACCTTTCCCAGCAGACTGTGCACCTCTGGGGCAAAGAACATCTGTGTGGAGAAGTACCTTGTGGAGAGGGTAGGAAAAATGGGCAAAGAAGATTCTCAACCTTTAGAGAATGGTTCCTGCTCTACTGCCAAATTCTCCCAGCTCCTGTGGGTCCCTCCTCAGAGAAGACGAGTGGGAGTTATTTTCCCCCATTTTCATGGAGATCAGTCACCAAAAATCAAAGAACTAGTTTACTGCCCTTTCACTGGACAGAGCTCAGCCTAGACACAATGCCCCTGACACCACCAGGGCCCTCACGTATTCTGAAAGGAGAAGCAGGATTCTCCTTCCAACTTGGGCTTGGGCTCCCCCTATACCTATGTACTAGCTGTTCCCCGTGGGATGCTGGAGGCCCCCATAGAAGAAGATGGATGCTGCCCCCTTCCTTATTTGCTGTAGGATGGGGAAATGAAGCACAACACTGCTTCTAATTTCAGATGAATGTTCACATGGGAAATGCTTCTCCAGATGCAGCCTGAGGCTTAGTCAGAGACTAGATCAAGTCTGGGACAGAGACTGGTCTGGGGTGCGAATCATGGCCCACTCCTGAAGAGCTGGGATAGCACTGAAACTATCTAACCCTCTTCCCCTTTGCTGGTCCAGAATGACATTGACATCTACAGCCTTACAGTGGACTCCAAAGTCTCTTCCCGATTTGCCCATACTGTTATCACCAGCCGAGTGGTCAACAAAGCCGATGCTGTGCGGGAGGCCACCTTCCAGGTGGAACTGCCCAAGAAAGCCTTCATCACCAATTTCTCCATGTAAGTGCCTTCCTCATGCCACACCCGCCCTGCAACTCCATGTCCCCTGGGCCCCTTGAAACTGTCTTCCAGAAGACAGGCACAGAATGCTGTGTTCCACCTGTTGGCCTCACAGGGGCAGGAGTGTTACCAAGGAGCGCAGAGATGTCTCCATCCCTCCTGCCATCTAGGCTGTCACTAAATGCTACCAGATGGCAGGCGGAGGTTTATAGCACTTGGGTGTCTTTGCCTTTGAGGAGCACAAAGTTGGGGTTTACCAGTACCAAAGCCAGGTAGGAAGCAGTCACCGAAAGCAAATCATCTCAGATTGGAAAACAGGACTTGATTGAACCCCTTGATTCCCACAGTGGAGAGCTGCCTTGGGGAAGGAGGACACATCTGCTCTGTCACTTCAGACCTGGATACTTCTGAGAGCTGGGTCTCCTCTGATGTGCCCTCATCTCTTCCCTCTCCTCCCCCACTCCATACAGTTTTGCAATGTTTGCTTAACTCCACAACCTGTCCCTGCCCTCTGCCTCTTGGCAGAGAGGGAGTGACTCTGGAAAACTGCATTGGAGGTTGGGGGCCCTATAGTTGACTCCTTCCTCTCTCCCCATCATTCCCCCATACAAGACATAGCTGGTACCTGCTAGCCTCCACTAGGAGCCAAGGCCTCTGCCTCTGCTGATCATCCAGGCCTGGCGCCACCCTTTCTGCCCCCACACTTTGCTTCTCTGTGAGATAGAGACACAAGGACAAGCTTCCCTGCTCCCTGACCTGGCCAGTACCCCAGCAGCACATCTGAAGAGACAGAATTGTGTCTGAGAGGAAGAGTCAAACTTTTTGTGTCACAAGCTCTTCATGGCCCAGAGTTAATTAGACCAGGGAGGTGGAAGAGGAGCTAGTCCTTACCCCATGTGCTTCTATCCTTTCACACCACAGCCAGATTGAGCAGGCATCCATTCACCTGGCATGTCCCCATCCACCCAAGACCTCTTGGAATATTTTCCTTCCAGAGTGATGGCCTGAACTCTTCCTTCTCAACCCCAATTATGCCTGCTAGGAACAGTTCCAAACCTTGAAGTCTTGTCTGGTTGCTCCATCCCTGTGGCCAGAGATGCCAAGCTCCAGGCAGAGTACCTGCCCAGGGCAGGAGGGAAAAGAAAGAGCTTCAGGGAACAGGATCATGTGGCAGCTTTCAGTCCTGGGTCTCTCTTCTGCTCAGAGTCCCAACTTTGAGGCTGGATACGGGGCTGGACAAGATGTGCTTCAGAAAGCTCCTGCTGGTGATTTCTCACTGCCTCTGGGAACAGCCCATGGGTGGAGAGGCACATTGGAATATGGACCCAGGTTGCGAGGGTGAAGAGAGGGCTAGCTAAAGACAGCTACCTCCCTGCTGTCCCCTCAATGAAACCCATGTGGACTAACTATACCTGCCTCCTAGCAGTGGATGCCCCCACAAACACTCTACACAGGCCTCCTGCACAGTATGTACATGATAAATGAGAAATAGGCTCAGGTAAAGATAAGAGTCACTGTATTGAAAAGCATACCAAAAAGCCACACATGCCTTTGGGAGGCTATGGTTTGAGGCCAACCCTGGCAAGTTAGTTAATACCCTATCTTAATCAACAACCTGATCATGATGTTTCATGCCTGTAATACCAGCTATGTAGAAGGTAGAAGGATTATGGCTCAAGGCTAGTCCAGGCAAAAACACAGACCCTGTCTGAAAAAGAACTAAGGCCAGTGGTAGAGTTCTAACAAGTGTGAGGCCCTAAGTTCAAAACCCAGGACTGCCAATAAAAAATTTTTTAAGCACATCAAGCCCTAGAGAATCCTTTTCCATCAAGCTCAAAGCTGTCACTACATTTCTTCAGGATCATCGATGGTGTGACCTACCCAGGAAATGTCAAGGAGAAGGCCGCAGCCCAGGAAGAATACAGCGCTGCAGTGCAGCGGGGAGAGAGCGCAGGCCTTGTCAAGTGAGCTGATTGGGAGGGGGCTGTAGATAGAGACCTCTTAGTTGCTTCCCTTGCTCCACTCCAGCAAACACAGCCCAGCTGGCCTGGAGGGGCAGGCTGATGTCTTCCTCCCACAGGGCCACCGGGAGAAAGACAGAGCAGTTCCAGGTGTCGGTCAACGTGGCTCCTTCTGCCAAGGTCACGTTTGAGCTGGTGTATGAAGAGCTGCTCATGCGGCAACTGGGAGTGTATGAGCTACTGCTAAAAGTGCAGCCCAAGCAGCTGGTCAAGCACCTGCAGGTACTTGGTCCTCCTTGCCACTTGGCCTCCATGAACTCAGCTCAGGCTCTCGGCTGCCCTGGTGACCCGTATCTTGCCTTCAGATGGACATTCACATCTTTGAGCCTCAGGGAATCCGCTTCCTGGAGACAGAGAGCACGTTCATTACTAATGAGCTGGAAGATGCCCTCATCACCTCACAGAATGAAACCAAGGTATGGAGGGTTCAGGGGGCAAGGGCACTATGGGACTGGTCCACAATCCATGACAATTGGGACTCTTAGCTGGAGGAGTTTGAGATCTTCATCCATGCCACCACTGGGCAGTTAGGGAGAGCAATGCCTAGAGACCAACAGTGGGCTCTTGTGCAAACTCTGAGATCTATGCTGCATGGACTTGAAAAGTAGACTGATGGCCAAGTCCTGCAGCCAGGCAAAGATGAGGTTTAGCTAGAATTCAGTCATCCAAAGCCTGGCCTCTTCCACAAACAGGACACACACACACCACCACCACCACCACCACCACCACCACCACCACCACCACCACCCCCATATGAAAGCAGCACAGCTTGAAAGTCCCTGGAACACTGACCCACAGCTGTAGCTAGCATCCTGATGCCTAGTGTACCTACAGAGGTGGCAGATGTTGTTGGCATGGCCTGCTCCCTACTTCAGCCCAGGCTGTTGTTCTAGGCTCATATCCGGTTTAAGCCAACACTGTCCCAGCAGCAAAAGTTTCCAGGTAAAGAAGACACAATCCTGGATGGCAGCTTGATCATCCGCTATGATGTGAACCGGACTCTTTCTGGAGGCTCCATTCAGGTAGGTACACTTCAGACAAGAACAAGCAACCTAGAAATCTGTCTGCCATAACAAATTTCCTAAGCTTGAATGTTTAGAAGAAAAATATGATGGGCTCTCCTTAGTGTGCACCTGGGGTTAGCACAGAGAGAAGAAAGACAAGTCATCTGTGTTGTCTTTCAGAGCAGAAAAGGGTTTTCTCTGTGAAGAGCCGCTGTGGGGTTTCCCTATTTTCCTTTGATGCCAGGAGGCACATAGCTCATTTTTGTACTCAACTACTGGAGCTTCTGTCACACAAGCTTCTGACATTATTATGCTTCCTTTTGCTCCTTGTTTGTTTTTAAGTCTTTCTTCTGTTTGATCGCTGGTAAGCTTATTATTATGCCTGAACCTTTTAGTATAGCTGAGTCCAGTGCTGAATCAAATAGGAGGCAAAGTTGGGGTGAGAGTTCTAGTATCCACATGTGAGAAGAAAAGGCTTCTGCTAGAAAAGGCTGATCCATGAAAGATGGCAAAGGAGAGGAGAAGTTTGGGAGATGAGCAGTGGGGTTGTTAGCAGTGGTATGGAAAAGAGGGCATGGAACACAGGAATGCATAAGATTTGAGATGAAGAGTGCATCAGGGTATATAGCAAGTCGGCATCTCTGATCACCTGAGTGTGGTCTTACTCTGATCACAGATCGAGAATGGCTACTTTGTACACTACTTTGCTCCTGAGGACTTGCCCACCATGCCCAAGAATGTGATCTTTGTCATTGACAATAGCGGCTCCATGACTGGCAGGAAAATCCAGCAGGTGGGTCCCAAGGGCTGGAGCTTGCCCTTGAAAAAACTAGTTCCCTTATGCCACCATCTGTTATCTGCCTGGCCCATCACCTTGGAGGTGGGGATGAGGCTTCTGACATTGGTCTAACATGGGGTAGCTTCTGTTCACAAAATATAAACATGTCCCCACCCCAGACATCTGTCCAGGATGCCAGCTTAAGTGTTATGAATCCTCAGGAAGCCCCTAAGCCACCTTTTCTCCTCTCCCCTTGACCAGACCCGGGAATCCCTAATCCAGATCCTGAATGACCTCAGCCCCAGAGATCAGTTCAACCTCATTGTCTTCAGTGGGGAAGCAACCCAGTGGAAGTCATCGCTGGTGCCAGCCTCAGCTGAGAATGTGCAGGAGGCCACAAGCTATGCAGCCAGCATACGGGCCCAGGGAGGTGGGTGCCTCTGCAGCCCCAAAGGCTGGGGAGCTTCTGGGACACTCATCTTTGAGCTACTTCAAATGTATGCCCTTCAGGAACCAACATCAATGCTGCCATGCTGATGGCCGTGCAGCTTCTGGAGAGCAGCAACAGGGCTGAGCTGCTGCCTTCACAGAGCATCTCCATCATCATTCTGCTCACTGATGGTGACCCCACTGTGGGTGAGGACACTGTAACTACTGCAGGTCACCCTGTTAAGGGACACAGTTGGGGCTACGTCTGGGCTTGCTGTGGGGCCTGGAGCTAGAAGGGGAGTTGCTGAGACCTCTGCAGACTTTGGGGATACAGAAATACCCATTGAACAAATTTCTTTTTTTTTTTTCCATTCAAACTTGTGAGTTCAGGGGAGACAGATCCCACAAGGATCCAGAAGAATGTACAGGAAGCCATAGGAGGCCAGTACAGCCTCTTCTGCCTGGGCTTCGGATTTGATGTCAGCTACACCTTCCTGGAGAAGATGGCACTGGAAAACAATGGTCTGGCACGACGCATCTACGAGGATTCAGACTCTGCCCTACAGCTTCAGGTGCCTGTGCACCCCAGATGGATGGTGGAGCTAGACAGGTCCAAACTGGCCTTCGTGACCCACACCCCTGCCATCCTGTAGGACTTCTACCAGGAAGTGTCCAGCCCACTGCTGTCAGCTGTGGCCTTCGAGTACTCAAGCAATGCTGTGGAAGCTGTCACAAAGGACAACTTCCGAATCTTCTTCAAAGGCTCAGAGATGGTGGTAGCTGGGAAGCTCCAGGACAAGGATCTTGATGTGCTCTCAGCCAAAGTCAGTGGGCAGATGGTGAGTGTGGCTAAATCATAATGAAATGGAGAAAAGATAGGTAACTCCTCCTCCTTCGCAGCTAGAGAGCCTGGGTTCAAGTCCTAGCCTTGCAAAATACCAGCTGTTTGACTTAGAGTGAGACTCAAAGTGCCCTGGGTCTTAGGTTTACCCTCTGCCACTTATGGATGACATTAGACTCTGCCACAATGAAACAGTGCTGCTTCTAGAAGCACCTATGTGTGCCTGGCACGGGTAGACACTGGGAAGTCAGTATACCCTTCCATGTCCTGACCATTGAGGTCACAACAGGGGCTGCTTCCTAATTCTCTGACATTGCTATAGGTCAGGCAGGGCTATTCCCATTTCATGTATGACCAGACTGAGCTCCAGGCAAGAGGGGCAACATGCACTGGGCTCCACTGCATCTGCATCAAGAGCCCAACTCACCTTGTGCTACCCTATTCTTGCTCAGCCATCTCTGTTTCTGTGCCCCAAGGGGCTCAGCCTGTGCTGCCTCCTCCCAGGACATCCCTGATAGGTCAGAGAAACAGAACACCTACTCTGAATCAGGTCCTACTTTAGGTCCTGGGATGTTTCTATGAAGGAGAATTTCTGAGAGAGACAGCTTGTGTAGAAACATGGAGTTACAGGCTGGGATGGTTCTGACAAACCCAGAACCTCTGGGAAGTAGCATGGGGAATTCCATGCTGGCTGAGGATCAGAATAGGCTTCTTGTAAAGGGAGGCTTGCTAAGAGTGATGGATAAGTAGGGAGCAGGCAACCCCCAGATGGGAAGGAGAGGCATTCTAGACTTGCGTAGCAGGAGGGAAGCATGTCTGTGGAGAATGGCAGTGGGTGGGGCTCTAGGCCTGGTCTGAGGATACACAGACAAGTGTGGTGACTATTCATGCAGACCCTGAGGCCAGCTTACTTGGCATCAAAGCTATCTCTGCCACCTCTAAGAAGTAACAAATGGGGAAGTCACTTTAACTTTCTTGTGCCTCGGGTTTCTTCTTCTTACTGCTTCTGCCCTGGCTGGGCCTCTTTTTCTAGCACATGCAGAACATCACCTTCCAAACTGAGTCCAGCGTGGCCCAGCAGGAGGAGGAGTTCCAGAGCCCCAAGTACATCTTCCACAACTTCATGGAGCGACTTTGGGCGTATCTGACCATCCAGCAGCAGCTAGAGCAGATGTGCGTGGCCCTGACTGCTGACCACTGGGGTAGAGTACACCCAGTATCAGTGCTCCCCAAACCCTTTTCTGGTGCAGCATGCATAGCTGGCATGGGATTCTCCTGGGTGTGGAGAGAGGTACCATGTCAGCTCTACATCCTCCCAGTAGAATTCCCCAGAAGGGATCACTGGAAGGGAGACTGTCCAGGCACCCAAGGACCTCTTGAGCTTGATGTCCTCCACCCACAGTGTTTCAGCACCAGCTAACAAATCACAGGCCCTTAAGACCCAAGCTCTGAACTTGTCACTCAAGTACAACTTTGTCACTCCGCTCACATCTATGGTGGTCACTAAGCCCGAAGGCCAAGAAGAGTCTGTTGCTGAGAAGCCTGTGGAAAACAGTGAGTGCGAGGCTAAGACTCCAGCCTCTTTCTCTGCATTCTGACCCAGACCACAGTCCTGCCCACCCCAACCCCCCTAGATTCCTATGAGCCTCAGAAGCAGCCCCAACCTGTTCTATTGACAGGGAAACTGAAGCTAGGTTTCCTGGCTCCCCAGATTCACTGCATGTACCTATGTTGTTTCAGTGTTGGGAAGCAAAGTTAAGCATAAGCGCTTCAAAAATTGATTAAAACCACTCTGACAGTATGCCGCCTTTTTCCTCTCCCCTCCCCTTTTCCGTCCCCCTCCTTCTCACCTGTTTTCTCCCTCCCCTCCCCCTCTCATCCAGAGAACACAGAGAAGAGAATCTTTTTAGGAGGTAAGATCTAATATGCTCAAAGGCTGGCCTGGGTTGGGTCCCCAGTGGGCCAGAGGGCCCACTAGTGTGCCACTGCCTAGAAGCAGTGTGTCTAACTGAACATTTTGGTGCATTTAGTCACCTGCTCATTCAAATAGTGGCTGTCCCTCAGGCCCTGTCCTGGAGACTAGGGGCATAGTACCCATCAAACTGGGACCCCAGAAAAGTAGGTCCAAGGAACAAACCAAAGTCTCACTTACTTCCAGGTCATAAACCTTTCAAATCTCACGCCAAAGGAGCCCGACTGTCCAAACTAAAAGGTAGCAGAGGAGGATTGTTGTGGGGAGGGCTGGTGGGTATAACGGTGACAATAGCTATAGACTAGGTTCTGCCCTTGTGAAGGGGAAATGCCTTGCCTGGCTAACCTGGCTGGTAACAGGCCTGAAGTTAAGCTTGGATGTGTTTGATTAGGCAGAAGCTATGCAGATGCTTCTTCTCTCCCAAGAATTGGAATCAGACCAGGTAATTTGAGCAGTACCGTCTGGGAAGGAGTTCTAGCAGTGAATGACTCCCAGCTGGGGGAAGCTTTACAAAGTGGTGGGGTGATCCACCTGCCTTCACTTCTCACTGGTGGCACAGGATCTCTGATTCCAATAAAGGACCTATGACCTCAGAGAAAACTATTATGTGTCAACCTTTCCAAACTTCTCTTCTGTTTCCAAATATGCAGCTCGTTTTCCCTCTATGTACCATGGACCTCCTCCTCCTCTTCCTAATCGTCATTACACCCCACAAAGGACCCGGGAAGACTCACTAGAATTGCCACTCCGTAAGCTACTTCCTGACTCTTGGAGGGCTTCAATTTTTCTAAGAAGGTCACTGAGTCTGCCCCATAGAATTAGGTGAAAGAAAACACCAAGGACGCTAGGTGCTGGTGGCTCACACCTGTAATCCTAGTTACTTAGGAGGCTGAGATCTGAGGATCATAGTTCGAAGCCAGCCAAGGCAAGAAAGTCTGTGAGACTCTTATCTCCAATAAATTTCTTGGAAAAGCTGGAAGTGGGACTGTTTCTCAAGTGAGCACTAGTCTTGAGCAAAAGAAGCTCATGGATAGAGCCCAGGCCCAGAGTTCAAGCCCCACAACTGGCACGGGCCAAAAAAAGGAAAATTACCCATCCTGTGTGGTCCAGCCTGTCCAGGATCCTCTCTTCTAGCTTTCTGCCCCAGAGTAGATGGACCTTACCAGCTGTCCATCAGCTTCCCCTTTGGCTTGTCCTCTGCATGGTATTTCTTTGGGTGTGAGCTCTCCTGGGTTTTTTTGTTTTTGTTTTTACTGTCCTTAGGTTGCTTTATACCTATTGTTTCCACTGGCTGGGATTCAGTCCTCATGATAGAGCTTTCTAGGAAGGGAAGGCTTTCTCCATTCCTAAAGCTAAAATGCTCCCTTGTAGTCTAGACTCAGATGTGACTTCTGAGGGCCAGAGTGTACTAGAATTGGCTGGGTGGCAGAGGGGAGGGGTGCCTAAAAGACGTGCTGGTAACCCTGAGAACTGACTGCCTTATCCCTTTTTGTTTCCAATTGTTTCTGCAGTCAGCCCCATTGTTGAACAGATGGCTCCCTCAGGTCCCCATCAGGCTGTGGTACATGGTGCAGAAGTACAAATTGAAGGTACTCTCAGGCCAGAGCCCCTGGAGTAACTTCTTATCCTAACTGGAAGATCCAGGGAAGGGAGAACTCTGAAGCTTTCAATGAAAGGGAGTCCTTTCCACACTTGTCTACTATTCCATCTTACTTGCAATATCCCTGTTCCTCAGGAAAGGGCTGTCTGAATCTTGATCTTTCTTTCTTCTTTTAGAAACTACCCAAACACACCCACCCCAAGGTAAGTTGCTAACCCTCCCAGTATCCCTCCCTATCCTTTCCCTCTAAAACTTTCCCTGCCCTAGGAACTGTACCCTTGCTCTCCCAGCCCCCTTCCAGGCTCCTGCTATCATCTTGCCGCTGCCTGCGCCCACAGTGGACCGGCTCTGTGTGGAAATCAAGCGCTCTCAAGGGCCCTTGAACCTGTTCTCAGACCATGACCAAGGTTAGAGGTACCCCAGTCATTGACAGAGAGACCCAGACACCACTCACATCCATTTACCACCTACTCATGGAGATACACACACTGCATGTGCAGATGCCATGTGTTCAAACACGAGACTCACACAGCCACTCAGGTCTCTCTCTCTCTCTGGGCATCCCATACAGGTTGGCATGACCTGTGTATGTTAGCATCAGGTCCCATAGGAGGGGGCCAGAGCTATCAAGGGAGCTTCCTGGAGCCATTATGGAGAGCTGGCCCTTGACAGACAAGCAGAGCAAAGAGTGAAGGTGTTCTAGATGGAGGAAACAGGGCTGCAGAACAGAGAACCCTCTCTCTCCATGGGCCCCAAGTGGTGTAGAGGAGTGGTATAGTGAAGGAGTGGGTGTGCCAGCCAGATTCTACTTCCTAGTCCTGGAAGAGCCTCACTGGTCCAGCTGAAGTGGCAGGGCAGAATCTGGGGATGCACACTTCTCAGGGACATTCAAGTAGAAGTACCAAGAGCTAAGGGACAGCCACAGCAACCTCATTCCTCTCAGTACTGCATGGTCCTCTGCTTTATTACTCAGACCTAGTTGGCTGTCTGCTCCCCAAAGCAGAGATTTCCATCTTACCCTGAGCCATCCAGCTAGTTCAGGGTCAGGGACTGGACAAAGGTTTATGAACTTGAGACAAGACCTCCTTCTCAGAAATCTTATCAAGGGTGGCCATCACCAAGGATTCAAGAACCCTTTCAAAATTATATATGACAAGAGATGAATAAAGAGATCATAAGAGGGCTGGGAATGTGGCTTAGCAGTAGAGTGCTTGCCTACCATGCATGAAGCCCTGGGTTCAATTCCTCAGCACCACATAAACAGAAAAACCTAGAAGTAGCTCAAGTGGTAGAGTGTTAGCCTTGAGCAAAAGAAGCTCAGGGACAGTGCCCAGGCCCCAAGTTCAAGCCCCAGGACGAGAGAGAGAGAGAGAGAGAGAGAGAGAGAGAGAGAGAGAGAGAGAGAGAGAGATCATAAGAGCTAGGTCTGCTATGTAAAGAGATGCTGTGACTCTCCTTAGGAAACTCGTTAGTGAACAACATTATTCTAAGGTCATGGAAACAGGGAAGACTCCCTGTTCAGGTCAGCCTTGGTTTTGACCTCTTCAGTCTGACCTTCTCAGGGCTTGAGGTCACTGGCCAGTATGAAATGGAGAAGGCTGGATTCTCATGGATCAGGTTGATCATCAAGAACCCCCAGCTGCAGGTTCATGCAACCCCTGAACGCGTGGTGGTGACTCGGAACCGAAAAAGTTCTGCGTACAAGTGGAAGGAGCCACTATACTCAGTGCTGCCTGGGTAAGCCTGAGATGGGGTCCCAGACAGATAGCCTTCAGGTTGCCCTGACTGACAGTGGCCACAGACCTGGGAATGAAATGGGCAGCTGTTCGTCTTCTGCAGTGCGCTGTACTCCCAGAGGGACAGAGAGAGATTCAGAGCCCAGCCCTGAGCCCCTATAGCTCTGGAAGCGCCCAGAAGTCATCCTGGGACCTGCTTCCTCTCACACCTAACTCAGGTCACTTTCCCATGTGGAGACCGTGCAGTGTGGTTTTACACTAGCTGGGTAGCTAATCCTGTGTGAGTTCTGCACAGGACATTTAGTCAGTCCCCTAGGGCCTCAGTTTCCTCTCTAATAACTACAGATAATTATTCCAGCCCTGAACCAGAGGGCTAGGAGACTCAGTGAGAGGAAGGCTTGGGGGAACATGTGCTATCAGATGGTGCTGCACCTCCCAAGCACACCAGAGGCCAACACTGTCTGCCTGTGAGGTTCTGATGATGATCATGCAAATCCAACATCACTGTCTTCTGGGATGGGGGATGGAAATGGTATCCTTAGTGTGCCTGTTAGTCACAGTTTTGTCCCTATGACAAATAATTGAGAGAAACAACTAAAAGAAAGCAAGGCTTATTTTGGCTCATTCCCACATGACAAATGAAGGCATAACCAACAAATTGGGGAGTTCCATCTGAAAACCTTCCAATTTTATAAAAATCTCAAAGTTTTTTGTTATCTGATAGATACACAAAGATAAATAGCATTTCTATGTCTTGGAAACATACAGTAGAAAATGAAATAAAAAATTCCTATTCAGTTGTAACGATAGAAAGCCCAAGTACACATAAAGAAGTCAAACTACATCTTTTAGATACAATTAAATCACTGGACAGTATAAATTTGGAGCAGTTCTACTTGCAGTAACCTCAAAGTGCTGGGTACCAGTGGCTCATACCTGTAATCCTAGCTACTTAAGAAGCTGAGATCTAAGGATCATAGTTCAAAGCCAGCTCAGACAGGAAAGCCCATGGGAGTCTTATCTCTAATTAACCACCCAAAATCTATAAGTAGAGCTATGGCTCTACCAGCCTTAAGTGAAAAAGCTAAGGGACAACACCAAAGCCCTGAGTTCAATCCACAATACTGGCACAAAGTAATAATAATAATAATTTAACCACCTCAGAGTAACAGGGTTTTACCCTACATGCTTAAAGGAACCTAACATTCATAAAGAAATGGACGAGAATTTCAAGATTATTTTAAGTAAAAAAAGGAAGATACAGAATGAGAAAAGACTTACTCCTAGCTATTAAAACATAATATCAAACACTAATCATCAAAAGAAAGTGGCATAAGACATAAAAACAGAAGGTACAAAGTGAGTATATCAGAGAAACTGTTCATAAGACTTTTTCATTTCTGTGGCCAAATACTGAGAGGCACAACTTAGGGAAAAGAGGATTTATTTTGACTCAGTTTCAGAGGTCTTAGTCCATCATAACAGGGAGATATGGTAGAGCAGAGCAGCTCAATCATGATAGCCAGGAATCAAGGAAAGAGAATGCCTCAACTAGCTGGCTTTCTCTTTACCCTCCCTACTTTTATTGTTATTGTTAAGATGTTGTGCCATTTCACAAGTCAGGTAATGAGTACATTTATTGTTTTGGACAAGGTCAACCCTTCCTCTGCTTTCCCCCAGTTTTCCCCTGCCATCCCTGCCCACAACTTGTTTTGGTGGTATTTGTGTTTGAACTCAGAGCTTTGTACTTGATATGCAAGTACTCTACCAGTACAACCATACCCTCTAGCCCTTTTGCTGAAGGCTTTTGCTGTTGTTCTTGTTAAGATCAATCACATTTTTCCAGGACTCCTCAGATCTCAATCCTCTTTTCTATGCCTCTTAAGTAGTTGGGATTACAAATGTGAGTCACCACTACACATGCATGGGCTAGTCTCAAACCCTGATCCACCTGAATTACTGGGATTACAAGCTCGAGTCACTATACCCAACCTTTCTTCTCCCCTATTATTCCATCCAGCTCCCTGCCTATGGGATGATAACACTTTTATTCCCTTTTAACTGATACCTTCTGGAAATATCCTCCCAGATTTATCCAGAGATATGCTTTAGTAATAAGGTCCTGAGTGCTTCCCAGTCTAATCAAGTTAATAATCAGCA
Organism: Perognathus longimembris pacificus; assembly: GCF_023159225.1. NCBI lineage: Eukaryota > Metazoa > Chordata > Mammalia > Rodentia > Heteromyidae > Perognathus > Perognathus longimembris. The sequence goes on from NC_063170.1 coordinate 37,274,704, forward strand.
TTAGCTATTGTAGCTCCTAAAGCATATAATCTCATAATTCATTTTTAAATTTTATTTATTTATTATTTTTATTTTATTTATTTATTTGCCAGTCTTGGGGCTTCGACTTAGGGCCTGAGTGCTGCCTCTGGCTTCTTTTTACTCAAGGCTAGCACTCTACTGCTTGAGCCATAGCGCAACTTCAGTTTGTTTGTTTGTTTGTTTTTTCTCTTTATGTGGTGCTGAGGAATCGAACCCAGGGCTTCATACATGCTAGGCAAGCACTCTACTGCTAAGCCACATTCCCAGACCCATAATCTCATAATTCATGAGAAACTAAATTTAAAACCAGAGGAAAGGGACCATTGTTTTATTTTATAAGTAATGCTGTCACCAGATGCAGGTGAAGGTTTGTGAAGTTTCCCTCTAAAAAAAAAGGGACTCTTCATTTAGGGTCTTTGACTTTGATCACAGAACAAGAATTTCTAGACAAGTCATGATGGTAAGAAAACTTTGCAGAGCTTTACTGAGTAAGCAAGTGAGCGAGCAAGTAGGCATCCAGATAAATAGACCAACAGAAAGGCAGAGACACACTAACAGTATGAGTGTTCTAAAGGAGAGACACATAGCTCTTTGGCGGTTAGGGGTTTTTATATGATAAAGGCAGGGAGTCTCACTTTAAAGTTGTGTGAAGATAGGTGTTGTATCTTTATATAATGACTCCTGATGTTATGCTTTCTGAGTTCTTGGGTGTTTGGGGCATTTCTTCCAGGTAAGAATGCATCCTGCCATAAAACAGATGCTTATTCTTGAGATAAAGAAGGTGTCCTGTTGTCTACATTTTGGGTAGGAGGTTGCTTAGTTTGAGAAGAGCATTTCTCTCAGAAAGGCATACATCCTTGCAAAAAAAAAAACACAAAAATCTCGGAGTGAGAATTGCATCTCTCAGGAAGGAATGCACCCTGTTGTGTCTCTGAAGCAAAGACCACTTCCATGTTTCTGAATTGCCTTAACCAGGCCTTATTTTCCTCAATTTATCCTGCCTCTGTTCCAGGGAAACTGGATGTCATTAAGCTAACTTTGGTCCTTTTCTCCCAATGGGAAAGCTGAGCTCAGATTTAAGGAACTTCCTGCCCAAAGCCATATTATGACTTCCCAGACACAAGGGGAGTCCTAGTCAGTCCCATGTCACCATCTGAGGCTCCATGTAGATTTCTCTGCCTTTCTGCTCAAGGGGCTGGGTTTTTCCACAGCCTGAAGATGACCATGGACAAGAGAGGCCTCCTGCTGCTCAATGGCACAGACAAAGCAACCATTGGTGTGTTGCCCTTGGATGGCCCTGGGAAGGGGCTCCTGCTCCTTCTTCGTGACACTGACCACTTCTCCAGCCACATCAATGGGACCCTGGGTACTGTACCTGCCCTAAAACACTATACTGCCTGCAAACAGGGAGTGCCCTCACCTCTGCTAGTCTCTCACACAGTGTCTATCCCTTGATGATTTGCCCTTTATCTCTCAGGCCAGTTTTATAAAGACCCACTTTGGATACCACCAGAAACAGGAGGTGACAGCAGAAGGATACTGAGGGTCCAAGGAATGGACTATTCTGCCACCAGGTGACTCAGTACAAGCAAGCCCCTCAGTCCAGTCAGGGATGGGGAGGTAACTGGGAGGCTGGCAGCTGGGTCCTTGAAGAACCCCATTCTTTCTATCCTGGCTCAGGATGTCTGATAGCTTAGATATATCTGAGCCAGCTCTCCATGACCCCACAAAGGACAATCAGCTCAGGCCTGCCAAAAATATGCAAGCCCCAAGATTACTAGGATTGGTTGTCTCTGTCCCCAATTCTCAGAGTCCTGGAGGCCACAGACACTGGGTCACTTTGGTAACCCTGTGGTGACTGGGCCTCCTTTGCTTGTGCTAGAATTCTGGAGGGACTATGATACTCCCCAAACTCCTGTCCCTAGCTATCCCACCTCTTCCCACTGCACCGGAGGATTTGCTGACCCTCTCTCTGTTTCTGTCTCTCTATCTCTGTCTGTGTCTCTGTGTCTGTCTGTCTGTCTGTCTGTCTGTCTGTCTGTCTGTCTCTCTCTCTCTCTCTTTCTGTTCTCTCTCCATCCCAGAGAACTCAAGTTGGATTATCAAGAGGGGCCCCCGGGGACAGAGATTTCCTGCTGGTTGGTGGAGCTGTAGTGCAGATGGAAGTATCTGTGCCCTCTCTGACACCTTGTGATGGGCAGATAGCTTCCATCCTATGGCTTAAGGGGCACTGGGGAGACCTGGATCCTGACAGGGAGAGGGCGTTCCATGCATTAAATAAAGAAAGGTGGTGTGAGCCCAGGGAATGTGTGTTTGTGGTTCTATATGAGTAAACTCAGGGTCCCATCCTGAACACTTAGCCTTGTGGAACTTTAGAAATTTTTACTGTCAGTTTCCCAAGGCCTTTGGCCAGGAAGGCCCACAAAGAACTTTGAGCCTTTTCCCTTTATTTTATAAATAGGAAAACTAAGACTAAATCCCTCACTTGAAATAGGAGTGTAAAATCCTTGTAGCCTCCAGTCAGAGGTCTGGAGCTAGAACAGAGACTGTGGTTGCTTTACTGTCACCTAGATGGTAGAAACCAGTTTTGACTCAAAAAGTGAATTGGATTAACCTTATCTTTCTTTCCTTCCTTCTTCTCTCTCTCTCTCTCTCTCTCTCTCTCTCTCTCTCTCTCTCTCTCTCTCTCTCTCTCTCTCTCTCACTCTTTCCCTTCCTTCCTTCCTTGTTTGCTTGCTTGCTGGCTGGCTTACTTGCTTTCCTTCTTTCATGCTCTCCCTCAACTTATTTGTCCATGGCTTTTGTTCACCACTTGACCCACTACCCTGGCCTGGTATTTAGCTGATTAACTGGAGATGGAGTTTCACAAACTCTTCTGCTGTAGCTAGCTTCAAACTTTTATCCTCCAGGTCTCAGCCTTTTGAGTAGCCATTGTTACAGCAAGAAACACTAGTGCCCCTGTTTTGCCTGTTCTTTTATTTTTCTTAATTTTTTTGTTATTTAAGTAGCTGTTCAAAGAAGTTGCCATTTAACAAAGGAGTTTATAAATACAATATATCTTGATCAATGTCACCCCTTTCAACATTCTTTCCATCCTTTTCCTACGCATCCCTTCCCTCACTCTTCTTAATCTCATAGGGTATACCCTGGGTTCTTGACTGCATTTTCCCCCTTTCCTATTCATTCATCTACCCTTTCTCCTTTCCTCCACCCCACCCCTTTCTGGCTTATTCTTTATAGGTCAACTCTCAAAACTTTTTTGTTGTTGGTACTTGTGTTTGAACTTAGGACCACATAGGCACTGCTGTACAGGTACTCTACCATCTGAGCCATGCTCTCATCCCTTTTGCTTTTATTATTTTTAAGTGGGTCTTATTTTTTGCCCAGGCTAGCCATACAATCTAGAGACAGTTTGAAGTACATAGGAGGATAGGAAGAGGTTATATGTGATACTATGCCATTTTATATGAGGGACTTGAGCATTTGTAGATGTTGATAGCCTCAAAGTTCCTGGAACTAATCATAAAGAGTTACCAAGGGCCCATTGGCCTTTACCTGTTTCTGAAAAGAACAAAATCTATGGCTTGCAAATAAATAGTGTAGAAACCCCTGCCAGGACCCTCAAAACAAGTGTATACACCAGGGAATCCACAAAACAAGTGTGCGTGCTGGCCACAAAATTCCATGTGTATGCCAGGTGCTGGGGGAGCCCGCCCCTTCAGAAACCTGGAGGCCTATATTGCCCAAAATGTTATACAAATTCAATGCAATCCCCATCGAAATCCCAGCTACATTCTTCACTGAAATAGAGAAAACAACACATAAATTCATATGGAACAACAAAAGACCTAGAATAGCCAAAGCAATTCTAGGCAAAAGAAGCAGCACAGGAGGTATCACAATACCAGACTTCAAGATCTATTATAGAGCCATCATAACAAAAACAGCCTGGTACTGGCATAAAACAGATCTGAAGATCAATGGAATAGGATAGAAGACCCAGAAATCTGCATACTTACAGTCAATTGATATTTGACAAGGGAGCTAAAGACCTACAATGGAAAAAGCATAGCCTCTTCAGGGGCTGGGAAGACTGGACAGCCACATGTAGAAAACTCAAAGTAGACCCTAGCCTATCACCATGCACCAAGATCAACTCAAAATGGATTAAGGACCTCAACATCAGACCTGAAACTACTGAAAGATAGAATAGGAAAGACACTAGAACTTATAGGCATAGGTAGGAACTTCCTGAACAGAGTCCCAGGGGCACAATAGATAGGGGAGAGACTCCACAAATGGGACTACTACAAAATAAAATTTCTACACAGCTAAAGACATAGCCACTAAGCTAGAAAGACAACCATATGGGAAAAGATTATCACCAGCACAGCAACAGACAAAGGACTAATATCCATCATCTACAGAGAACTCAAGAAACTAAACCCCTCCAAACCCAGTAAACCAATTATTAAATGGGCAAAGGAGCTAAAGAAAGACTTCATAGGAGAAGAAATAAAAATGATAAATAAACATATGAAGAAGTGTTTAACATCCCTGCAAGTAAAGGAAATGCAAATAAAAACAACCTTGAGATACCATCTCACTCCAGTTAGAATGGTCTATACTCTGAACTCAGGCAGCAACAAATGCTGGAGGGGATTTGGGGAAAGAGGAACCCTGCTCCACTGTTGGTGAGAGTGCAAATTAGTACAACCATTTTGGAGAACAGTAATGGAGGACCCTCAAAAAAACCCAGCATAGACATACCCTATGACCCAGCTACCACTGCTAGGCATCTATCCTGAACAACAAGTCCTGGGATACCATAAAGATATCTGTACATTCATGTTTATCGCTGCACAATTCACAATAGCCAAAATATGGAAACAACCCAGATGCCCCACTACAGATGAATGGATTCAAAAAATGTGGTACCTGTACACAATGGAATACTACATAGCGATTAGAAATGATAAAAAATAATGGTATTTGCAGGCTTTACTCTGCCCCCCATCCACGTGGGGGGGTCCTGGGCTTCTCTGCCTCTTCCGTGTGTGGTCCTCTCTCGCTCTATCACGTCCCCTGGCCAGTAAGGATTAATCGCGGGAGCGGAGACCACAGGTAGCCTCAGGTGACGCATAGTCATGAGACCCCATGCCCGCCAAGGAAAGACATGGGTGCGTGGGTGTCCTGGAGAAAGCCTCAGGGGCGTTCTGGTTTATTCAAGGGAGGGGCCAACAATTTATACCCCCAGAGGCACGCACAGGAGAGGGGCTACTGGATATTAACGATTGGCTTGATGGTCTGTCCATCTGGTGATGTCACGGGACTTCCTCTATGGGCAGAGACCACAGCCCCCCAAGGACCGGGTCTCCACCATTACACATGTGGCCAAGCCGAGAGGCGGGGAGCTGCTTTGCTTCTCTTGCGGTTGAAGCCGGAAGGTGGGGGGACAGGCTAAGTGGGCCATCCCCTCTTAAAGGCACAGCTGTCCCCAACAGGTATTCACAGGGAAATGGTCAGCTCTTGAACAAATAATGTTGAGTGAGACAAGCCTAGAGCACAGAGAACAAAGGCGCATGGTCTCCTTGATATATTATTGTTTGGGTTGGGGGAGAACGTAGTGACCAGGTCTGCAAAATAACAAACTTCTTTTCAAATGGTATTTACACTTGTTTGGGTCAGTGACTTTACATTATGTATCTGAAACCAAACAACTACTAAACAAACATAAAAAGTTCTAAGATAGACCTATCAGAGGATCACAATAGCTCAATAGCTATGTACATATGATTATAAGAGGATAAGCAAAAACAACTCCAAGAGAAGGACACAGGAGGATTCTATTGTTGACGTTACGTTTAATGTATTAAGTGAGCTTCCTTTGGCGTACCCCATGTAATTACTGTATATGATTTTGATACACTGCATATTGTATATGTACCTGAACTAGGGAAGGGAAAGAAAAATGAGGGTGTAACAAATATAACAAAAAATGTACTCATTACCTTATTATGTAACTGTACCCCCTCTGTATGAATACCGCGCACTAACTGATTGCGCCACTGGAGCTCATTGTACCCCCTCTGTACATCACCTTGTCAATAAAATTTAATTAAACCTAGAGAACTGAAGCTGCCCCCCCCCATCCCAGCACTGTGTAGCAGACATTTCCAATTGAGCATTTGTTGGTAGATCACATCCCAGGAGCCATAAACCATGGTGGGCCAAGTGCCAGTCACTTGTGGGAAGAGGAACATCCCAGGGCTAAGGTGCAAACAAAATCCTGTGCACCCCTTCTGAAGCCCACATCTATCCTGGATGCCTAAATATAACCTTCCCAGCCCCTGCTGCAGACTGTACCAAGCTCCTTCAGCTATCCAGCCTGAGTGCATGCACAGGCACTTACTAGCCCTGGGACCCAGTATGAGCTAGCCTACCCAGTGTGAACTAGATCAGGCCAAACAAGGGCCTCCACCAGTCAGGTGTGAACAGGCCAAGCTACCACCATGATCACGACAATCCTAGAACCCATATGGGTAACTCACAGTGAAAGATTACCAGATTCATGGACAATCAAGACTATAAACAAAAGCCAACAACAGTCTAGGGAAGGACCCCAGTGAAAGTAAGGACGATACAGAGGACAAAAGAACCCCTAAAGAAATGATAACAGAATTGGCCAAAGAAATAAAAGGGGAAATGCAAAAGCGATTTCAAGAATACAAAGAAGAAATGACAAAGAAAATCCAAGGCTCCAAAAGAGAGATGTAGATAAAAAAACAAACAGACATGGCATACAGCTCATTAAAAGACAAAATTAATCTGATATCAGAAGCATAAAAGGCTCAATTTCCACAGTGCAAGCCACAACGGAAGCCATAGGTTACAGAATAAGTAAAATGGAAAATAGAATAGCAGGAGGAACACCAAACTTGAAGAGAAAAAGGAGTTGAGGAGGCCGGGAATATGGCCTAGTGGTAGTGCACTTGCCTCATATACATGAAGCTCAGTTCGATTCCTCAGTACCACATATATAGAAAAAGTCAGAAGTGGTGCTGTGGCTCAAGTGGGACAGTGCTAGCCTTGAGCAAAAAGAAGCCAGAGAGAGTGTGCAGGCCCTGAGTTCAAGCCTCAGGTCTGGCAAAAGGAAGGAAGGAAGGATAGGGGTTGAGGATAAAACAGAGGAGCTGGAACAAAGTCAGAGGTATGGGGAAAAATAAAGAACTTACCAAAGGGAAATCCAGGAATTGGCAGACTCAACCAAGAAATCAAATCTATGCATAATTAGAATTGATGGGATAATTTCATAGTAGAGAGACATGAAAAACCTATTCAGTAAAATAATAACAGTAAACTTTCCCCATCTTAAGAGAGAAAATCTAACCTGTCTAACAAGCACATAGAACTCCTGGTAGACAGGATCAAAGAAGAAACACTTCTAGACACATCATAGTAAAAAAAAAAAAAAAAAAAAAAAAACACTAGACATAAGGGTCTGGGAATGTGGCTTAGCAGTGGAGTGCTTACCTAGCATGCACAAAGCCCTGGGTTTGATTCCTCAGCACCACATAAACAGAAAAAGCCAGAAGTGGCATTGTGAATCAAGTGGTAGAGTGCTAGCCTTGAGCAAAAAGAAGCCAGGGAGAGTGCTCAGGCCCTGAGTCCAAGGCCCAAGACTGGCTAAACAACAAAAAAAAAAACCCCCCACAAACATTAGACTTAAATAGCAAGGAATTGATTTTAAACCTTACAAAATGAAAGAAGTAGCTATAATACAATGGAAAGAAAATAAAAATAACTGTGGACTTCTGCACCCTTAACATAAGGAGAGCCTGGAATGGTATTGTCCAAGCCCTGAAGATAAACAACTGCCACTCAAACTGGTGTACCCAGTGAAGCTATCATTTACATTGACATTGAAACTAAAACCTTCTGTCAACACTAAACAAGCATTACAAAGAATACTAAAAGGAGGAATACAATCCAAAGAAAACAATCAAAACCAAGGAAACACATCAGACAAAAATCACCAAAAGAGGGCTTGGAATGTGGCTTAGTGGTAGAGTGCTTGCTCAGCATGCATGAAGCCCTGAGATCTATTCCTCAACACCGCATACATAGAAAAATGCCGGAAGTGGCGCTGTGGCTCGAGAGGTAGAGTGCTAGCATTGAGCAAAATAAGCCAAGGACAGTGCTCAGGCCTTGAGTTCAAGCCCTAGGACTGGCAAAAAAAAAAATCACTAAAAGACCAATTTAGTAAGCACTGGAAGAAGAAAGCAGCAAAATACAGGAAAGCAAGAAACCAATCAAAAGAAAAAGAGCAACAGGTTGGATCAAGAAACAAGATCCAGCTGGATGCTGATGGCTCACACCTGTAATCCTAGCTACTCAGGAGGTTGAGATCTGAGGATCAAGGTTCAAAGTCAGCTTGGGCAGGAAAGTCCGTGAGACTCTTATCTCCAGTTAACCACCAGAGAACCATATTGATTATTAATAAAATAGACTTCTCATTAAAATCAGTACAAAGAAAAACAGGTCATTACATATTAATAAAGTGAGTGATATAGAAAGAGAAAAATCACAGTGGTCAATATCTATGCACCAAACTATGGAGTACCTAAATACGTTAAACAAATACTCTCAGACTTCCAGGACATTATAGACCCAAACACAATAATAGAGATTGTAATACCCCACTCTCATCAAAGGACATGTCAACCAAACAAAAGGTAAGCAAAGAGGCCTCTGAACTAAATGATACCATAACCCCTCCCAAACCTAATAAACTAATCACTGAATGGGCAGGGAGCTAAGGAGAGACTTGTCAGAAGAAGTAAGAATGGCAAAGAAACGCATGAGGAAATGTTCACCATCTCTGGCCATAAAGGAAATGCAATCAAACAACTCTGAGATTTCATCTCACCCCAGTTAGACTTGCCAATATTTTGAGCTCTGACAACAAATGCTGGTGGGGATGTGGGGATGTGGGGAAAAGGGAACTCCACTACACTGCTGGTGGGAGTGTAAACTACTACAACCACTCTGGAAAGCTGTCTGGAGGTTCCTTAAAAAACTAAGCATGGACATATCCTACAACCCAGCCATACCACTCCTAGGTGTCTACCCTGAGCATCATGAACCAGAATATGACAAGGACACCTGCACATCCATGTTCATTGCTACACTATTCACAATAGCCAAGATATGGAAACAGCCCAGATGCTCCACAATAGATGAATGGATCAAAAAATGTGGTACCTATATTCATTGGGATTTTATAAATAGCCATTATAAATAGAATAAGATAATGTCATTCGCAAGGAAGTGGATAGAACTAGAACAAATCATGTTTAAGTGTGGTAAGCCAAGGTCAGAGAGATATGTTCTCCCTGATATGCAGCAGTTAGATTTAAAATGCAATGGGACATAATAACTTATATAGTGCAGGGCCCTCTGCCCTTGTGTGATTCCTCCTGACCCGTGGGTGGAATGCTGTGGCATGCCCTAGTGTGTAGAGCGGGGACGCATGTTAGATGCCAATAACGCCCACCCAGCCCCTCTTACGTTTAAGTAATGGACTCAGAATACCAGGCACATCTAGGAAAACTTCACGGAAATCTGGTTTATTCAGGGAAAAACAGCCACATTTATAGCAGTAATGGTGGCAGGAAGGGGAGAGATTTGGAGTGGTTAGCTAGACACTAGCGATAAGCTGATATGACGTCATGGGACTTCCTCTATTGGCGGTCATCACATCCCACAGGACCACCCCCTGGGTTCCTCCTGCCTCCATCGTGGCGCATGCGGTCTCAAGCGGGAGGCGGGGCTGGTTAGAGCCACCCTTTCCGGTTCCGGACCCGGAAGATGGTAGGAGTGGCTAACAGCCACACCGCCCCAGGGCGGGAGAAGAGGCAGGTCTCTCGGGACTGCCCCTTAAAGGTATAGCCGGAGCCCAACATCTCTCCCTTCTGTTTTTCTAAATAGCAGGAGGCGATGTAAACATAAGGCATATGTAGACATAAAGCAAATATGGACATAAGGCATATGTGGGGCCTCTCCCACAAGGGGAAGCAGGTGGAGGGGCCACCCGTTTGGCTGAGTCTGGGGAAAACTGGAGTTCTTAGTCCATTTCTGTGCCACTCAAGATGACGCAGGCAGCGCTCTCCTTCTCTGACGGTGAAGTAAAAGCAGGTTTGGGCTCTGGAGCTCCATGGCAGTCAGGGTGCTGGTAAGTTAACACATGTGGTTAGTAAACATTTTATCATAAACATTGAAGCAAGGTGTCAAAACCCTCAACTCCTATTCCCCTCCCACGGGAACCCCTAAGTTTAGCAGCGGGGGAGAGGCAAAAGGGAAACGACAATGTAATGCTCCAATTCTTTTGCAAAGCTGCAGGCAATATCGCCACAGCAAAACATTGCGCCAGAAAGATGCCAAGGCAGAGTCCAGGAAGCAAGCAGGTGCCTGGTCCACCACTGATGTACGCAGGCAGGCTTCCCGTATTTCCATGGAAGAGCAGGAAGAAATCCACCACGGTCTTTGTTTTCCTAGAGAGAACAAGGAGAAGACATTTCTCCAGAGCGAATGCTCGTATCCAAATTGGCTTGGTTCCCCAGTCGGGGAAGGCGCATGCAAAGCTCCTTCCTGTACTGATTTGGGGAGAAAAATTTTTAGTGTAAATTTAAGATATTTAATGTAAGCATAGCTGTCCTTAACTGGTCATGGGGGCTGTTTTCCCCCTTTTTGTTTTAATTAATAACAGAGGAGGGCACCAAGCTGGGAGTATGGGCGGAGGTCATCTCTTCTGGAACTACTTCCTGCTGAAAGGGGGCGAAGTAATCAGGGGCCCCTGATTTGTCATTTGGCCTGGTACCGTCCAGTTTAGTTAGTAAAGGTCCTCCTCATTTCCACAAGAATGGCTATCAGGGCCAGAGGGCGTCATGGTCTCCTCTGGCTACTCCCTGCAGCTTGGGCACATCAGGGAGTCCCTAGGACTGGGGCCTCCAGATCTGCGCTGGGCACAGCAGTGTGTAGGTGTGGCTATTCCTTTAAGACCTGGGGCGGCTGGCCGCTGGCCCATCCCACCTCCTTCCGGTTCCAAAACTGGAAGAGAAGCCAAACCATGATGGACATGCTTATTAATCTATCGTTAGCACCTGGCCAGTCCCTCTCCTTCGTGTGTCATCACTGCTATAAGACTGTTAGCCCCTCCTTGAATAAAAAGACAGCTCTTTGAAGCTTCTCCAAGAGCCCACACACCCCATGTCTTCCTTGGCAGGTATAGGGAGGGGGAGGGCCTCTTGCAACCACACGCTGACCGAGGCTACACGTGGACCTTCGCCTCCACAGTTAATTCCTTCTGGCCAGAGGATATGCGTTGAGGGTGATAGGGGACCACACAGTGGGGGCAGATAGGCCCAGGATCTCTACATGGAAGGAGGTAGAGCTTAGCCTGGCAGCAGTGTAGAAAGATGATGGCCATGAACTGCAAGTTCCCAGGTGGTGACCTCAGTGAGGGATGTTATCCTTTTATTTTTTTTAATTTTAATTTTTATTTTTTGGCCAGTCCTGGGCCTTGGACTCAGGGCCTGAGCACTGTCCCTGGCTTCTTCCCGCTCAAGGCTAGCACTCTGCCACTTGAGCCACAGTGCCACTTCTGGCCGTTTTCTGTATATGTGGTGCTGGGGAATCGAACCTAGAGCCTCGTGTATCCGAGGCAGGCACTCTTGCCACTAGGCTATATCCCCAGCCCGGATGTTATCCTTTTAAAAGAGACTTTTGAAAAGGTCAGGCAAAAGGCTGACAAGTTCATAGGGCTAGTTAACATGAATGACATACCAGAACATACTCTGGGCATAAGCCAGAAAAGTTCAATTTGGAACATAAACCCAATTGTGGCCAATTACAAGGAAGGAGAGATAGCTGAAGGAAGTGTTTAGGGATAGTGGACCGGTTTAGAGTTAAATAAATAAATAAATAATATATATGTATGTATGTATGTATGTATGTATGTATGTATGTATACATATATACAACTGGCAGGAAAAGGAAAATGGACAGGTAACTATTCCTCTTGATCTCCTGGCTCTGATTAATTTTGAAAGGGCGAGACAGAGTGACTCCATTTAGGATGTGACATTATTCTCCTCTTACTCCTCTCTATGATCCTTGTTCCCTGGACTGGCTGAGTCCCATGGGTCTAGGTGCTTATTGCTGGGATGGCATGCTCCCATCGGCATTCACGGGGTTTGAACTCAGGGCCTGGGAACTGTCCTTGAGCACTTCTGCTCGAGACTAGTTCTCTACCACTTAAGCCACGGTGCCACTTTCAGCATTTGCTAGTTCTCTTGAGCCAAGCTCTGGCTCTTTGCTGGTTAATTGGGAGGCGGAGTTTCAGAGAGTTTTTCTGCCCGGGCTGGCTTTGAACTGCAATCCGAGGAGTTCTAGCCATAAGAGCCCTTTTTGTTTCCAATTAAAGCAACAAGAAGAACAATAGGAGTAGAATTTTACCTGCAAATTGTTGAGAATTGACCAACAACTACTTGTCAGAGTTCTGTCATAACACTTAGAGAACAGCAGACTGAATGAGATCCATGTGCCATCAAATCAAATCGTATCATTTGACCTTACCGGCAGATGGAAGAGAGCACAAATGAATAATAATCGAGAGGGCAAGGGGTCAGGATGATGTAGAAATCTCAGCTTTAGCAGTGGCTGTGTCTTCCATCCTGGATCAGCAGGCTTCATTAGCCATGTGTGATGGAGGCAGGCAGGAGAGATGGGTTGTATCTGGGCAAGGCTGTAGAGGCATCTCTAGGAATCCTTGGGATAGATTGTCACCTCCTGCTGGGTTGCCTGCAATTTCTACACAGACTGGTTATTTGAAATCTCCCAGTGTTCCCTGATTGCTTACTCTGAGTACTCTGGTTTTTGTAGGCTGATGCCCTTCTGGTTCAAGCGGGGTGACAACTTTAAAAAGATTTTTCTAGTTACAAAATCCCAAGGCAACTCTGTGGCCACCTACATAACTACGATGTTTTTAACCTGGAGTAACTGTTATGATAGGACTATTATGAACCCAGCTCTAATCTTGGGGCAAGGTAAAAATCCTCACAAGACTCCTAGATTGCTTGAACAGTTTCCTATGCAAGAGAGAGAGACTAAGGAATTGTTAGTAGTGAAACCAGGCAGTTTGTGAACAGACTGTGGAGGCTTCCTGCCACAATCCACGCAGCTAGCACACTTGTTGACCTGTATCCTATGAAGCAAAATGTTAATCCTGGGTCAGGAAATTTTAGATTAATATTCACATTTGTATAAAATGACTCTGATCCCTCGATCTTAAAGAGTTTATGAGAGCACAGGAGAGAAAAATGGAAAAGCAAAATCGTAGTCTATACCAAAGAATTGTCATGAACAGGTGTACACTTGACTTTTAGCATAGAGAATAACATAAAGAATAACACACTGGTTTTACATCATTTGTACTTATACCACATGCTGTATATTAGAACTTTTTGGAGTTTTTCTTAGACATATTTGCTTGTACCCAAACAATCAGTTTGGGTTTAAAACCTGGGGTTTTTCCTTGCTGTAACTCCACCTACAGGCTGCAAGGGAAAGTTTAACACAGAACTTAATCAAGTTAACATAGTTTAAAAGGCAAGTAACTTTTAAACCATGATGCTAGATTTTACATATTTTACCCACAAACAGACACAGACAGACACACATACAAACACAGTTGTGCACAAGCTTTGAGCTCGCTTAGAAAAAATATCTGAATTGGCCATGTAAGTCTACTGGAATTCCAGTGGCAAAATGATATTATTTTGCCCATATATTAGAACCATGTGGTCAGTTAAAAAGCAAAAAAAACTTTTCCTAGGAAACAAAATTTTCACAGATTAGGATTTAGCCAACAACACTCAGAATTTACCTGAGTCTCCAGCTTAGCAAACACCAATGAGAACCGAAAGCCATTTTTTTTCTCTTTTAAAGCAGATTAGCCATGGGGCTGGGAATATGGCCTAGTGGTAAGAGTGCTTGCCTCGTATACATGAGGCCCTGGGTTCGATTCCTCAGCACCACATATACAGAAAATGGCCAGAAGGGGCGCTGTGGCTCAAGTGGCAGAGTGCTAGCCTTGAGCAAAAAAGAAGCCAGGGACAGTGCTCAGGCCCTGAGTTCATGGCCTAGAACTGGCCAAGAAAAAAAGAAAAAAAAGCAGATTAGCCAACAGCGATCTGAATTTAAGTGAATCCCCAAACTTATCAAACATCAACAACAAAAACCTAAAGCCGCAGTTTGGTGCGTTGTGGCAGTGGCAGGCCAGGCGGGACCGGGAGGGCCGGCAGGGCGCACGGCTCCACTCCGCAGCTGACTGGTCCGCGCCGCGTGTCCCTTGCAAGTCGGAACCCAGAACCCAGGGGGGAGGGGCGGGTCTCGGCCCGAATCCATATGCGAGCCCATCCCCTGGGGCAGCGGGAAGGCCGCTCCTCTCTCTAGCAGCCAGGCTGAAAAGGCCAGCAGGAAGTCCACCCCTCTCCCCAGCAGCCAGGCCAAAAAGGCCAGCAGTCTCCACCAAGGGCGTGGCACATTTCAAGATCTTCCAGGCCCTTTTGGCCTGAGTGTCTGAAAAGTCCAATCCGGTATTTTGGAGCGTGGACCTCAAAATCCTAAAAAGTGGGTCACTGCCTTGACTTTGGCTCTGCCCCATTGTTTCAACGGGGGTACTAACACGCTTCGAGAATAAGAATCACCGGCTCATAGTGAGGTGTCAGACTTTGAAGTCAGGCCCCACCACGTGAACCCCATTTTAGAATCGAACCCTGAGCCAATCAGATTTGTACCTGTGTTCTAATCTCGCTTGCACAGCTGATTGTTTTAACCTTGTTCTTTGCCTTTATAAGCCCTGTGTAATCACAGCTCGGGGCTTCCTCCTAACCTCCGCTGTGTCGGTGGGTAGGACGAGGCCCGAGTTGGCAGCCCGTTAAATAAAGCCTTGCCTTGCTTTTGCATTTCGGAGTGTCTGAATCTCGGTGGTCTTCTTGGGGGTGGTCTTGCGACTTGGCACAACATTTGGGGGCTCATCCGGGATAGCCCCAGAGACCCCGAGACCCCAGACTCCGAAGGTAAGAAAATAGGGTCGTTCATTCTGTGAGTCTGTGTCTGTGTGATTTGTAGTTTTGTTTTCTGTTTAGGCCAGCCACTTGAATCTGAACCTGTAGGTAGTGAAGGATGAGCCAGAGTGGACATGCTCATATGGGCAGTCCTGGGGGATTTGGGGGACACCTCAAGCCCTCCACAGGGGGCTCAGGCTTCCCACTACCACCCTGAACCTGAAGGACTGGACCGAGATGCCCTTCTAATGGGTGTCCGTCTAGTCCACTCTATATTTGGGGTTGTCTGGTCCGCTCCTACCCAGGAAGGGGAGAGAGAGAGCCTCAAGACTGTGTGGTCTGCCCCCTCACAGGGGCAGGAGAGACACAGTGAGATTGTGTGGTCTGCCTCCTCACAAGGGCAGGAGAGACACAGTCAAACCTGTAAGCCCTAGCTCCCTAAGTCTGTCTGTAAGTGTTGTCTGGTCTTTGTGCCTGTGATTATTTTTGTGTGTTTCTTTCTTGCACTGTGCCTAACTGACAAACGAATGATGGGGAACGTTCCTTCCACTCCCCTGGACTTGACTTTAGCTCACTGGAAAGATGTACAGGTGACAGCCCACAATCAGTCAATCAGTGAGAATGTCCGCAAAAAAAGAACTTTAGGGCGACCCCCACCCAGCCTTCTTAAGCAGAAAATTGTTTGGTGCTCTAAAATGTTTTACTAAGACTAAAAATGTTTTACTAAAACTATCAAGCCCTGGAAAATGAGGCTGGAGAATGCTAAAATCATTTGTTAAAGGTTTTTGTCTTAAAATGTACGGCCGACGCTTATTCAGCGCACTTTAAGATCTTTTGAAAATGTATGTGTGTGTGCATGTGTGAGTGTGAACATGTTCAAGACTGCAGTATGATGCAAAACTAAGTTTAAATTCAAAGGTCTTCATGCCATGCAGTAACTGGGACTGAAGAAAAAAAAAGAGGCTCTTTTGAAACAAGCAGCCCGTAAGCAAAGGGCGGCACCTGTTTTCAGAATGCCTGTGAGCTTCAGTTTTTCCAATGCAGATAAAAGCTAAAATGTTGTGTTAGTGTTAAAAAGGCTTTGGAAATCAAGAATACATTTCTAGATAAGAAATTTGGAAGTAAAATTGTCCTAAATAATTATTGCAAAGTGAGAAAAGGAGAATTATGGCTACCAAAATGTTTAATTGCCATTCCAGCTTCTTTGTAGGTTTTTTTGTAACAGTTTCCAGCAGGCCCACAGAGAAGCACAGGTGATTCCTACAAGTTTGTCAAGATCTAATACTGACCCTTAATAAGTTCCAGGTAAGAGAGCATGCTTAAAAACTACTTCTGTGTGGACCACCTTGTTGCTTATAATTGGAGTTAAGTGGACCCTTATAAGACTCATTGATCTGAATCTGTGATTTGAAGCCAGCCCGGGCAAAGAAAGGTCCCTGTGAGAGACTTGTCTCTAATCAGCCAGCAGAGTGCTGGGAACGGAGTGGTGTGGAGCTCAAAAGTGGTACGGTGCTAGTCTTGAGCTGGAGAGCTGAGGGACAGCACTCAGGCCCTGAGTCCAAGTCGAAAGTCACTCCTCCTGGGACAAAAGTGATGGAGCATTCAGAGGCAGTAAGCCACTGCTTGGATGGCAGAGATGGTGTCAGTTCCTAGAGTCACTACTGTTGGCCTTTCAAAAGTTAAAGCCGGGAAGTCCTAGAAGAATAGTTCATAAGCATGCCTTTCCAATGCCCATGTCTGTCTACTGGGCAGGAATTTGCCAGTCATCTGTGATAGTGGTTAGTAAGGGTAAGTTTGTCAAATGAGAGGATAGATTAAAATCTCACCCCCCGCATTTACTCAAAGCCCTGACTGGCAGTAAGAATTTTAAGCTGATACATCTGTTTAGGAAAGAAAGCTTGTAGACCTGAGATTGTGTTGTGTCCTTATTGAGATCTGTTAAAGGCCTGTCAGCTTGCCAATGCCCCCAATCAACAGATTAACCATGGTGGAAGGGACCCTAGACAGCATCGCCACTTGGGTTCATTGCTTCCACGCCAGGCCAGCTGACCCCTTTGCCCTGGATGACAACTACCGTGATGGAACATGAGAGGTCTCCAAGCACCCAACTCAGCTGCTTTGCCTTCGCCTCAAGAAAAGAAAGTTAGACTGAGACTAAGGTTATAGGTTCCTGGCTAGGTAAGGTCTACGCCCCTGAGTCAGCTTGAAGAAGTTAAAGAAGATGGATGATCTTCACCCATCAGCTCCCCTTTAAAATCAAGGGACCAGAGTTGTTTTTGGGAAGATGAGGCAGGATAAACTAGAGACATGCAAAACAGAGGTACAGAGACTATTCTTGTAAGAAATGGTGACAGGCCCTTTGGTTACTACATTGGGCCCTACTGGCCCATGCCTTACCTCTATATCATCCCCTAGACATGCAAGCCATTGAAATGGATAGAATGGAGCCATGATTGGCTCCCAAGGTACCAAAAAGAAAAAGGGGGAAATGAGGTGTCAGACTTTGAAGTCAGGCCCCACCACGTGAACCCCATTTTAGAATCGAACCCTGAGCCAATCAGATTTGTACCTGTGTTCTAATCTCGCTTGCACAGCTGATTGTTTTAACCTTGTTCTTTGCCTTTATAAGCCCTGTGTAATCACAGCTCGGGGCTTCCTCCTAACCTCCGCTGTGTCGGTGGGTAGGACGAGGCCCGAGTTGGCAGCCCGTTAAATAAAGCCTTGCCTTGCTTTTGCATTTCGGAGTGTCTGAATCTCGGTGGTCTTCTTGGGGGTGGTCTTGCGACTTGGCACAACAATAGGTAGCTCTAAGTCTATGTATCCCGTCATGTCCTGGCGCCAAATGCAGGGCCCTCTGGCCTCGCGCAATTCCTCCTGACCCGCGGGTGGAATGCTGTGGCATGCCCTAGTGTGTAGAGTGGGGATGCGTGTTAGTTGCGAATAATGCCCACCCAGCCCCTCTTACGTTTAAGTAACGGACTCAGGATACCAGGCGCATCAAGGAAAACTTCATGGAAATTCGGTTTATTCAGGGAAAAACAGCCACATTTACAGCAGTAATGGCGGCAGGAAGGGGAGGGATTTGGAGTGGCTAGCTAGACACTAGTGATAGACTGATATGACATCACGGTACTTCCTCTATGGGCAGTTGTCACATCCCACAGGACTGCCCCCTGGGTTCCGCCCGTCGCCATCTTGGCACACATGGTCTCAGGCGGGAGGTGGGGCTGGTTAGAGCCACCCTTTCCGGTTCCGGACCCGGAAGAGGGTAGGAGTGGCTAACAGCCACACCGCCCCAGGGCGGGAGAAGAGGCAGGTCTCTCGGGACTGCCCCTTAAAGGTATAGCCGGAGCCCAACAATATAGGATTCTAAACACTCACATACAGTGAGACCAAAAGAGGATAGTCTTAAGAGAAAACCATCAAGTTATAATACCTAAGCACCTCTTCATATGTATATAAAATAATATACATACTGAAACAAAGATATGGAAACAAATGACCTTTTTCTTAGTTTTTTTTTTCATTTTCTGATAACTTTGTATTCTTTACCTCATAAATGGTGTACTCATATGCACATCTGAGAGAAGGTGGGGAGAGGGCACAAAATCAGTGGAAAACCAGTGAAAAAGTGCAGCAGTGGAGCTCACTGGCCACACTGGACATTGAGGAAAGTGAACTATGCAACTTATGGGTGGAAATGGGAGGGAGGGAGTGGGAGAGAAAGAGGGAACAAATGATACTATGCAAAAGGAAGGTACTTATTACCTAATGTATGTATAGGTAACCCTGCTGGCTATCACCTCTAACACAATAATAAAGCAATAAAAAACAAATAGCATAAACAATATAAAATCAAAAAGCCATGGATATCAGAATGAAAGCAGCAAGGACTGTTAAATTATAAGGTAGGGGAAGTTGCAGTGGGGGATTGGCCACAAAGCTTTGTTCTGAGCTTCCTGGAAACCAGGGTAAAACAGAAAATGAATTGCTTTGCTTGTTAAGGGAAAATGAAACATCATCAGGGAAACATTCTGCCTCTGCTTTTGAATGCTTGCTGAATGAATCTTTCTAGAAGGGTCTGAGGTCAGACCAGTGGAAAGCTCTCCAGCAGCCAGTTTGCCCAATACATAGAAACACTGCATTTCCTCCATTCAGCCCACTTAATGGGGGAGGGTGAGCTGTTGTGTTTTGGAAAGATTGTCCTGAAGGACTCAAGCCAGAAAACAGAGAAAAAGGGCAGCTTTGATAGGGAGATGGAGCTTGCTGTGGGCTAGCAAGGGGTATACAGAAACAAGAGGAGGATCCAACCCAAGATTCCCTTTGGGATGCAGCCACCTGGGCTGGGCTGGGGAGTTGTGCAGCAGCAGGTGAATCCCAGTTAATTTGGGACTGACACCTGCAGGAGGGTTCTAGGATAGTTGAAAGTAGGTCATGGCTTTTAATGCTTCATCTACCAGGTACTTTCTAGCGCCTCCTTGGGCCAGACCTGGAGCTGTTGCTGACAGGACTTTGGTTTCTGGGTGATAACAGACACTGTACCTGTTCTAATAGCTCTCATCCAGAAAATGACGAGGTGCTTCAGAAGCCTAGAGGGAGGGGATGGTGTTGAGGTTCAGTTTTGTTGGAGATTCAGCTTGGCCTTGAGGGGGGAAGGGTGATGAGAGTGCTCCTGAGACTGTCCTTCCCCCAGCCCTGGGGCAGTGTGGAAGTAAGCCACACCTATCTCCTTCTGGGTCCGGAACCAGAAGGGGTAGCTTTGAGACCATCCCCCACCTTGTGCCAGTGAGCACATGTGCTCCCTTTTCGAGGGTTTTGCCCAGAGGACGGTACTATGGGAAGTGAAGTTAGCCCATGAGGGAGGTCCTTGGGAGCTGCTCTTGGACGGACAAGCTCGCCAGCCTATCGCCAGCTCCTGCTCAATTCTCGTCATCATCACTATATTACTGTAAGCCCCTCCTGAATAAACCAGATTGCTCTCCGAAGTGTCTCCGAGATCCGTGTGCGCCTGGCTTCCTTGGTAGGTAAGGAGGGAGGAAAAGGGGATCTCGTTCGGCCATGTGCACCTTAGGCTTGGCCGTGTCCCTTCGCTCCACCTTGGCCGCCCATGGGTCGGGCACCCAGGGGAGATGGTGAAAAGGGGAGCACTGATAAGGGAGTAAGCTTAGCATCCCTGCACCAGGGAAGGTGAATCTAGCCTGGCAATTGGCACCCAACGTGGGGCTCAGAGCCGCCAGAGTGAGTCTGGCAGCTACCAGCCAGCCCTAAGGGAATGGGAGTAGAGTCTCCAGGACACGTAGTTCTCTCATCAGGTCAGCAAAGAAGATGGGAAAGAATCAGAGTAGGTGGAATAATTCGCCCCTTAAAATCCTGAGGTTCATCCTCCAAAACGCGGGGATGAGCATTTCAGAACCCTGTGCTATACGAATTTGGGAGGAGTTGACCCATAGGGTCCTGTGGTTCGCTGGAGCCAATCCACTCTCATGGGAAACTTGGGATCAATTAGGGTGAGAATTGGAAGGCAAGGATTAGATTTTACCTATGTGGAGGGCTTCCTGTCAGTGTGGTGTGTTGGGCTCCCCTCTTCACCCTTGAGCATATCCCACCCCATCCCACCGGGTGGAAAAGCTGGAGTGCGGCCCAGTGTGCAAACCTTGGGGGTGCATAGTCGCGAGACGCCCCTCCTCCCCTCAGTCCCTTAAAGAACAACACAGGACACGAGTGCGGGCAATCTCGGGGTGAGCTTCTGGAACTCCCACTGGTTTTACTGGGGGGGGGGGGTTATATAACAGTAATGGCAGCAGGAAAAGGGGGGACTAACTGGGTATTAACGATTGGCTAATGGACTGTCCATCACGATGATGTCATGGAACTTCCCGCGGAGGCAGAGACCAGTCCTCCAAGGCCCAGCGCCATGGTTGCACACGTGCTCGCAGCCGAGAGGCGGGGGGCTGGTTTGGCTGCCTCTTCCAGTTTTGGACCCAGAAGGAGGTGAGACTACTGGCTAGCAGCCAGCAGTCCCAGGTCTTAAAGGTATAACCATCCCCTACAGTGGCAGGCATGGGGCAGAATTTTGTTGGGGGATTACCCCCTTCCTTTCTTAGTCCCACTCAGCTATGCTGCTAAGGGAGGCCTTTTCAACTCCCCATTGCAGAGATATAACTGTGGACCTCGTGCTGACAGCTTGCAGCACATGGCTCCTCAGCCCACTTTGGACCAAATGGAGCAGCACAGCCTACTCACTCTAGAGGATCCCTTCATAGGTTTGAACCTTTTAGCCAATTAAGCCCACACCTCTGCTACATTCGTCTTATAGCCAGGAAAGGGCTTCAGATTGGAAGCTGTATCACTTGTGCCCCCTCTCTACAGCATAAACAGCCACCAGATTGCAAGTAGTGCCCCACAGCCTACTGGGAGTTCCCTTCCCTTTAGTTCCTTCTCCAAGTCCCTAGACCAGTGTGAGCTCTGGTAAAGCCTAATTGGGGTTCCAGCAGAAGCAAGTGACTGTGAACCCTTTGGAGTGGGAGGTACTGACAGATACCCCTGCTCCCACTGGCATTGGGGGCTCTCTACAGTTTGATTCCATTCTCTCCCATCCTTGTGCCGGGTGTTCTGTGATTTAACAACAATCCATTGCTCCTTCAGCAGCATCCCTCTGCCCAGCATGTTCCTGGCCCCTCAGCAAAGTGCTGCAGAGGCAAAGGATTGGGGCAGAATTGATCATATTGGAAGTTGGAAGCAGCCAGTGTGTCTGCAGACCAGAAAGTGAGGAGGAGCATCTGGAGAGGAAGGGGAGGAATCCCCTTCTTGGAGAGGCCCAAGAAAGGCCTTTTTTGTTTTGATCCCAAGAGCAGTAACTAGGAGATGGCCTCTGCAGGGTACTCTGTGGAAAGCTCTCTGAGGGGCAGGGAAGGAGGCAGTGAGACCCAGGAAAGGCAACTGTGACCATCCAAGCTAGGATGCTTCTCCAGGAACCACTCTGTCTGCCTTCTTACCCAACCCCAGTTCATTGTAAAGGAAGCAAGTGGTTACCATCAGGTGATGGGAGGAACCCAGAAAGGCCTGGCCCAACCAAAGGCAAATGCGGAGGGCCATGAAAATAGGACTAGATTATTAGTTATGTGTCCCAGATCCTGGCCTAGGGTACTGTGTTAATTTGGTAATCCAAAGGAAGGATAGATGGGTGGGAGGGTGTTGGGATCTCTGGGACCCCTTTTTCCCCCTATCTCCCGGGGAAAATGCCTGAACTCCAAACTATGAAAGAGCACTCGGCTTTGTCTCCCACCCGCAGAAGGAAAAACGTGCTCTTGTGGATCATGTTTAGCCGAGAAGAGAGTTGCCGAAAACCTCCCCCCACCCCCCTCCCCGTCCTGTCTCACGTGTCAGAGGTCAGCGCAGAAAGGAAGGTTCCGGGGAGACAGTCTGAGGATTGAACAAGTCTCACCCGCCCAGGGGGCAGGCAGAAGAATTTATTACGGTGACAAAGGCAGAAGGGGAGGGACTTGGGGTGACTAGCTAATTGGCTGAACTGGGCTGCCCATCAGGTGATGTCATGGACCTTCCTCTATGGGCGGAGACTACAGCCCCCCAAGAGCTGGGTCTCTGTAGAAGTCCCTGCCATGATGGCACGCATGTGTTCGCCCCCCAGGGGCGGGGACTTCTCTTCCGGTTGAAGCCGGAAGATGGGAGTGGCTAGCTTTTTACACTGCCCCAGGGCTGGGAGAAGGGCAGCGTGAATCCCCAACAGGAGGGTAGGTGGTGAATGGGTGGAAATGGATGGATGATCAGAGGCATGGAGTGGGGGTAGAATATATGGATGGGTAAGTAGATGTATGGCTGGAAGGATAGTGAATAGGATAATTTGGATTTGGAGTGGCCCTCAAAGGCCATGTGTTCAAAGCTTTGTTGCCAGCCTAGGGCACTACTGAGAAGTGACTGGACCTATAGGAGGTAGAACCTAGTGGAAGGGCATTAGTCATTGGAGGCCATGCCCTGCCTTTCATTCTTTATGCTTCTTGATCACCACAACAGGAACAGGCTTCCTTTGCAATGAAGTCTCAGCTGGATGTCGCATAAGCCCAAAGTGAAGGCACCAAGCCACCATGGACGAAACCTAAAACCATGAGTCAAAATAAATCTCTCTTCTAAGTTGGTTATCTTTGGTTTCTTGTCACAGTGACAGAAAGCTTACTCACATAAGTGGACAGGTTGAGGGATAGATGACATCCTCATTTAGATACCAGCTGTGTTTTCCCAGGAGTACTCTCTACTTCTGACTGTCCTGATAGGAGCTATGATCCTTGACTTAAAAAAAAAAAAAGATATTCCTGGACTCTAGAATACACTCAACCCTCCTTGACTGTTCAGAGCTCCTTGTTCCAGAGTTGATTGTGGATTTTTCTTTCCTTTCAGAAGTCATATATTTGACTCTGAAGTGTTGCTCTGATCAACTCAGCCTCAGCTGTATCAGTGGAGAGGCCTGGGAAGTTGCCTTCCTATCAGCCATCACTCATTTGAAGTGCTGCCATTCTGTGACTGTTCTTTGGAGCAGTTGCTCATGAAGGCATGCAGAGGCTAGCAGATATTTGATTTCCATATTTGGCTTTATTGTCCCAGTCCCTCCCGTAAGCCCCATTCTGTGCCCCTATTCCAGATCCCCACAGCCTGGGCCTTCTGTCTCAACAGGTGCTGATAGGTTTGCTTAGAACAGACTGGAGACAATATAGTCAGTATGGACACCATCAATCAATCCTTCTCCATTGTTGTGGACAAACCAGCACATGACCTTGGTACCAACACGGGCATCTTTTCTGTAGTCTTTCTGGGAACCCCTAAGGAAAAGAGAGAGAGATACTATAATGTGCATAGCAGGCAAGATGGCTATAGTGGGACTGGATATGTGGTTTAACTGGCAGAGTTCCTATCAGGGGCAAGGCCCTGAGTTTAATCCCCAAATACCAAGGTGGACCAGTGGTCATGGTCTTAAGGTTGAAGAAAGGTGAAGTTGGAAATTCTTTAGATTTTTGCTGTATGTATGTGTGCCCATCCTGGGGCTTAAACTCTGGGCCTTGTCCATGAGCTTCTTTTGCTCAAGGCTAATGCTCTACCACTTCCAGATTTTTCTGAGTAGTTTATTGGAAATAAAAGTCTCATGGACTTTCCTGCCTGCACTGGCTTCGAACCACGATCCTCAGATCTCAGCCTCCTGAGTAGCTAGGATTACAGGCATGAGCCACTAGCACCCAGTGAAAAGTCTTGTCTTTTTCTCCACTTTTTGTGCTAAGAATCAAAACTTGGGCCTTATGCATACTCTACCACTGAGCAAGTATCCTCAGCCACTGACACTGGAAATTTCAAAAACCTAACAATTCTTAGGCCAAGAATAAGGTGACATGATTGTTCTTTCTAGAGAGCCACGTATGGGCTTTTCCTTGATTAGGAGGGACAAGACCTCAAAGAGAAACAAGGATACTTCACAGAAAAGAAGAGCCCATCAGGCAATGTGCCAGAACAGGGAGGGTTTTTCTTTTTCTCCTGCCTCGTTGCTGGGCAAAGGTGTGTTCTCACCTTGTGACAGTCAGCCTATGGTCCTTCACCAACATTGTGGCATCTGGCTTCGTAGGGTCAGAGCCTGGGCGGATGTCAGATACTTCAAAGTCAAAGGGGTGAAAGAATTGCCCTGGGAATGAAAATATTCACACTGTCAGCCCCGGCCATTGCCATGAGTAACATGGTCACTGGGCTTCCAGGGTTTGCCCAAAGGCTACATTATGTGAGTGGGAGTATGTTTCCCATGCTGCTATGTGGCCAAACAGCCTGCAGTCTGAACACTGCATACCCAGCAGTCCGTGCGTCTGTGCTGACATGCGGTGACTGTCCACCATGTAGAACCCTAGAAAGTCTTGGTGAACTGGATGTTTCTTCCATACTTGGTGTAGAACAACTACAAAGGTAACTCCATCTCCAAAAGAGACCACCATATTCTTCTTATTGTTGATTGACACGGACAGCCTAGAAGAGAAGAGGAGGTATTGGCTGTAGAGCCCCAGGGACTGTGATAGTTGGATATCTGAATCAAGGGCATCTAGCAAGCCCTACTGGGCATATGGCACCTGAGAGGAATAGTGTTGGAAACAAGGCATCTCATGCTAGAAGCTAGGGAATTTCAGAACTAATAGGTTTGGACAGAGAAGATGCAAATTGGGATAGTTGTTATTGTCATTGAATGCTTTCTTGCTTCATTTCCCAGGTTAGCCTTCAATTTATAGATCTCAGCCTCCTGAGTACTGGGACTTCAGCTTGATGCCACCACACCTGGCTTCCATCTAATGCTTTCAGCTCTCCCCTCAAAATGATTCCTATTAAGTGTCCAGAAAGCTGATTAACACAAGTGGACAAATTAAGGGTTGGAATCATCTGTCCCTTATCCCCATTTAGATTCTGGTGCTCTCTCTCTGTGTGTCTCTCTCTGTCTCTCTCTGTCTCTGTCTCTCTCTCTCACTTTGTGTGTGTGTGTGTGTGTGTGTGTGTGTGTGAATACTAGGGCTTGAACTCAAAGCTTTATGCTTTGGCTCAGCTTTTTCACTCACGGCTCTATCACTTGAGCCACTGTCTCCAGTTCTGGCTTTTTGCTGGTTAATTAGAGATGAGTCTCCCAGGCATGTCTACCCTGACTGGCTTTGCACCTGGATCCTCAGATCTCAGTCTCCTGAGTAGCTAGATTTATAGGCATGAGCCACCAGCACCCAGCTTTAAAGTCCGGCTCTTGGGGCTGGGAATGTGGCCTAGTGGTAGAGTGCTCCTCTTGTATACATGAAGGACAGGGTTCAATTCCTCAGCACCACATATATAGAAAAAGCTGGAAGTGGAGCTGTGGCTCAAGTGGTAGAGTGATAGCCTTGAGCAAAAAGAAGCCAGGGACAGTGCTCAGGCCCTGAGTTCAAGCCCCAGGACTGGCAACAACAACAACAACAACAACAAAAAGGTCTGGCTCTTGACTGGAGATCCAGGTTCCCCTGGTACTAAAGTCCCAGTCCACCAGTCTCTCCTATAACCCTGCAGAGATATTTGGTGCTGGGATTGGCTCAAATCCTTCTGGTTTCTATGTCCTTTAGAGACACAAAGGACCTTACCCATCCTGTGTGACCACTATTGTGTCCAGCCAGCTGAATATACTTGCTGCCTCCCCGTTCCACAGGGTGATCTTCTCTGTGGTCACCTCCATCCGGAAGTCCATCTGAGCATTGGTAATGCCCAATTTTCCAAAGTATGTCTTCCTGGTCTTGGAATCCGTGCTGCTTCCCTTGTCTCCAATGATCTGCCCATTAACTGTGAGACCTGCCAGAGGGATAAGCAGGGAGAGAGAGACCAATTAAGTCCTCTGAGTCTAGGCTTCCCTTTAGAGATCTGCCTTCCCCTTATCCACACCTGCTGTTGGGAGCAAAATGGAGTCCCTAAGGAAAGAGCAAGATGTCAGCCCTGTCTGTTACAGACACTTCAGGCCTAGGTATAGCTAGGTTGTGTTGGGACATTGTGGACCTGCCCCTTGCCTGGGCCAAGGAGTGTCACTCAGAAGACAAAATGCTCCCTAGACAGGCTGGATCCTCTCTTCTGCCCCCTGAGCCAGACTTCCTTGCCCTTTCTCTATTAGCACTCTGGACATAGTGAGTCTGGCTCTCAGTGCCCCGCTCCACCACTCCTGCCCACAGAGTGCTCTGCATATGGAGATGACTCTGTTCCTGGACAGAGTGAGAAGTACCAGGCCCATGAGCCCTCACAGGGACTTCTGGTCCCCCAAGAATGCCCCCAGCTCACACCTGTAACTGGGTCATGAATGAGACGCAGCACTGTGCCTGGATCTTCGTCAATGTTGAAGCAGATGGCATCACCTTTCTCTGGAACTTGGATGATGAAATGGGGGTCGCCATCCACTGAGGGCACATCAGAGAAAGGGCTGGCACTCAGAGCTTCTATACCAAGAACCTCCCCTGGCCTCCTGGCCCTGTAGGAGGAACTCTTGGACAGGCAGTTCTGTACCTGGGACCCTGAGCCCTGACCTGGGAGGAGCCATGGACTTACCATAGTGGTATGTTTTTTGAGGAGGCTGGTAGCTAGCTGTGGAGTAAAGGGAGAAGGATTCATCTAGCAAGCCCTTCTGGGGAGGGCTGAGACCGCCACCCAGATTTGACTCATAATCCTTCTTGAGAGCTTGTTTGGAGGTTCTAGCAGGGGAGCGCAGCTACTCGTATACCCTTGACCAAAGACTGGTCCTCCTCTATCGGGGATGGTCGTCCTCTTCGACCAAGCGCGCAGCTTCAGGAGGGACGCACATGGAGCGGTGAGGGAGGAAGGGGACACCCGCCTAGCCAGCCAGATCAGCCGAATCAACCCTGGCGATCAATGGGGTGACAGATGTCGCAGCCAGATCGCCCTCACATCCTCATAATCCTTCTTGATTCCTACTGCTCTTGTACCCTTCTACTGTCTCCACAACCACCCAGTTGTTTCAGGACCCCAGATCCATCTGCCTGACACAGGAAAGACCACAGACTAGGGTGGGACAGGACTGGGCTCCAGAGAATAGGTAGAGAAAGTTGTGGTAGTCATTGTCTACTTACTCAGGTAGGCCTGGGAGGAGGTCACTGAAGTGGCTGAAAAGAAGCCAAAGGGCCATGGTTAGAGTCTAGGGTCTCCCCACCCTTGGTTCTGTGCCTTCTGCTTGTTCTAAAGCTATTGGTCCTAGGAGGATTCTAACACTGGAGAAACAAAATATGGGGATGTGACTCCAGAGTTCAGTCTTTAGAAGAGAGACATGCCAAGGAAACTCCTTTATAAGGCTGGTGGTATGATAATCAGTGTATATAGTTAGTGCTAGGAGCCCAACATTTTGATGTGACTAAAATCATCAAGTTACCAGCTTCGCTCTCATGGGTAATGATCAGAGCAGACATCTGTCCAGACCCCTGGACTCACCAACCCTTACCTGGGGTAGGGGGAAGCCCACAGTTGTCTGTTGCTCTTTAGTAGTAAGACACCTAACACACATACTGATACATAATACATACTTGCATGTATACACACACACAAACACACCACTGACTACATTTGAAAGGAGTGTTCTGAGTGGAAAGAGATGGCCCGATGCATGTGCTTCTTATGTAGGTGAAGGTGGGATGGGTTGGCAGGTGCTTGGTGGCAGTTGGATGATAGGGGGTAAGAATACAATTTTATGGTGATTGGTGTCAAACATTTGGTTTCCAGTAATTTCTAGCATAGGTACTGGTCCCAGGCTTCCTAGGCCTAAGCACAGATCAACTACCTACTGAGTCCTTGAGCAAAAATGGATATAGCTTCCTCATTTCCCTCCCTGTAAAATGGGAGTCATAAAAGGACTCTCTTAGATGGGTGCTGTGGGGTTGAGAATAAGTGCCTCACAGGATAAATGTTCCTTTTTGAAGGCCAGACGATACTGTTATATTGATTGTCTCTCCTCGGGCAGAGAAAGCCCTTTTCCAAGCAACTGATGAGAACCCAGGCTCAGAGGGTCATGTAGCTCATTATTTGGCAGTAACAGAGCTGGACCCAAGCCCCAATGTGTTGAGTGCCGCTTGCACCCAGGCTGGGTGACCCTGCAGGCCTGGAAAGGCCCCTCCAGTTCTGTTTCATCTTCGTCCCACGATGCCAATTGGCCTCTCTGAAGCTTACCTTCTGCACCTGCAGGCACAGCAAGGGAGGAAGAGAAAAAGTGCAGTAGAAACCATGAGTCACCAATCAGAGCTATTGTAGTCAATAGGGGTGGCCCACGCGGGGTTCAGAGCCTGCTGGCTGGACCAGTTCTTCACCTCCCATGCCTCGTAGTGTCAAACGCTCCCTGCCCCCTGCAGTCCAGTTATACTAGGCAGAGACGCCCTCACCTTGCAAAGTACAGTCTGGAGGGCTGGTGATGGAGGCTTGATCTCTGCCTCTAGCTCTCAAGGCCTCCATTTTCTCACAGTCCCTAGGTGCCCAGTAGACTTCTCCAGGCCTAACTTGTAGTTGGAAGTGCTTCTTCTTGCCTAACAAAACCCCTCTAATACTGCAATCAAAATCCCTTTCTTAAAATGGTCCCCAAGAATGTGCCACATTAGTTCATCTTCCCTGAGAGATTAAGAAGTTCCTGTTCACCCCACACTGCACTGTCATTACTGACTGTTTCACTGTCGGAACGCTCCCTTCCCTAGCCTGTGGCCAGCTTTCCTTCTAGTACTCTTAGACATGCTCCCCTTCAGGAGGTGTGGTCTCCCCAGCCTGGTCACCTCCCCTCCTGGGCACCCAAGGCTCAGTGTCTCTGTTCCCACCTTCTTCAGGCTTGTCTGCAATGGCTGTCTGGTCCTCGTTGTCCTCAGGCTTGGTTACCACCATAGAGGTCAGTGGAGTCACAAAGTGGTACTTGAGAGACAGCTCCAGGGCCTGAGCTGTGAGGTTCTGCTTCTCATCACCATGGGCCTTCTTGCTGTGAGGACAGACTGACTGCTCAAAGAGAGTTTACACACAACACCGCTTACCTGCCCTCCTTGCACTAGCTTCTGGAACAATAAGGTCCCTAGAGGGAGTCCCCTTACTGCTCCAGGGTGAGGCTTAAAAAAGACTGTATCGCCACCAGCTCCCGGGGACATATAGATAAACTCTGTATCCTCTCTGGTCTATTTCCCCCACCTCTAAAATGTAAAGGGCTTGAAATAGGCACTCAACAATTGTTCATGATTATATCTATGTACCAGGTGCCCAGCATATGCCAGATCCATGCTGGGAGCTTGGCCACACCTAGAGGAACTCTGGCATGACCCTCTCCAGCAGGCCCCCTCTGCTCTCTGGGAACTGCTCGTTCCTGTCATTCCTCAGTGGCACCTGGTATGAGGAGCAGGGTACTGAGTTCCTTTAGCCCTTGAGGCCCTCCTGAGTTACTGTTCTTGGCTGTGCTACACTGCTTGAGCCTCGGCTGTCAGGTCTGGGTATGGAACACAGATAAACGATTCTTTGGCTGAGCCAAGAAAATAGTGGAGCGGTAGGGATAGGTGTGGAGGTTTCCTTTCCTTGGGCATAGCCAACTCATTCCTCTTGGCCTCCCTCGGAGCACATCAGTACCAGAGCAGGTACAAGTGTGGTGCTGGCAGTGCCAGATTCCCAGGGTAGGGCCTGGCTACATGAGAGGGGGGCCAGGTCACCTTTTCTCCAGTAGCTGCTCAATGGTGAGATAGGCCCAGAGCCTTTCGATGTAGTCTCCAAAAATGTAGTCTCGCTCCTTCAGGGCCTCCTCCATCTCCTTCACATCTACCTCCTCTGTGAAGGTCAGATCATTGATAGCCTAGGCAGGGGTGGAAACAGGTCAGAGCCTGGGTCTGGGTAGGCCAGGGGCAGGGGCTGCCACTACTGGACCATCATGATGCCTGAAGTCTGGGCCTAACTGGGCTGATGCTTCATCACCCAGGTTCTTACCCCATGGCCCTTCACATCTGCCTTAAAACTGTTCATATTCTCATCCAGCAGGCGTCCAGCCACCACGATTTCAGAGCCATCATAGAAGTGCTGGTAACTGTTCTGGGTGAGGTCCAAGATGGCGTTCTCAGGATACTCCACCTCCACGCCTGTCAGCAGTGGGTTAGCCACCTCCTCATAGAAGCCCTGCAGTTTGCATTAGAGATCTGGTCATCTCAGGTCCCCCAAGACAGGCATTGAGAAGCCCAGAGTAGGTCAGTCCCATAAATGCTACAGCCTGGCATCCAACACCCTCAGGTCTGGGCAGTCCTGCCTCCTGACTCTTCAGCTCAGCCCTAACTGTGCCCTTCATTCTAGGAAGGTCTTTCGTGCCCCATCCCTGTAGGAAGACTGGGATAGGACAGAGTTCTTTAAAAGTGTGGGATAAATGGTTGTTGCAAGGGGAAAAGAAAGGGATCAAAGTCCTGGAGATCTGAGTGGGACAGAGGGGAGGAAGGCATCGGAGCCACCTGCAGAGGGAGAGACAATGTTCCCTGACAGGGGAAGGTATCCAGATTTACAGATCAAAAGAAAGACCCATTTAAATTTTAATATCAGCTAAAAAAATATTTTGGGTTTGTGTTTTTTTGGGGGGTGTGGGCAGTCCTGAGGCTTGAACTCTGGGCCTTAGGTGCTTGTCCTAAGCTCCTTTTACTCAAGATTAGCACCCTACCACTGGAGCCACAGCACCATGCCTGGCTTTTTCTGTGATTAATTGGAGATGAGAGTCTCACAGACTTTCCTGCCTGGTCTGGCTTTCAACTGCAATGCTCAGATCTCACCCTCCTAGGATTACAGGCATAAGCCACCAGCACCAGCAAAACAAAACAAACCAGTATAACTATGTCTGTTATGGGTTGAATTGTGTAGTGCATTCCTAAAGTGTGTCTGTTGTTGTCCTAACCCTCAGTTCCTCCAAATGTGACCTTATTTGGAGGTAGAATTTTTACAAAAATAATCCAATGAGGTCATTAGGGTGGGCCCTGATCCAGTATGACTTGTGGCCTTATATAAGAGGGAAATTGGATACAGTCATGCAATGAGGAATGACAGAAGGCACAGGGAGAAGATGCCATGGATAAATCAAGAAGGTAGGCCTAGGACAAATTTCTCCCTCCCACCCTCAGAGGGAAACCAGCCCACCAACATCTTGACCTTGAAATTGGACTTGCAGCCTTCAGAGCTGTGAGACAATGGTTGCTGTTATTTACTTCGCTGTGGCAGAATTAGTAAACTAATTCAGTGTCTTATGCAACGTTGCGTATAAGGATTTCATGTTTATCTAGATGTCACTAACTCTGGCAACCCTACAGAGTATACAAGTCTGTTCTGTGTAGTACAAGGACTAAATCCTAACAAGAGGCAACCAGAGATAGATCTCCACTCCAAGTTTTTCTAATGCCTCAAGCTATTACACAGTGGGACAGCTGCCTGGAGAAGTAGTGAGCTCCTCACTTCTGGAGGTGTACAAGGCAAGGCATACCTGCAACTGCAAGTGGGCATCAGAGTCTTCATAAATGCGTCGAGCAAGGCCACTGTTCTCCAGGGCCATACTCTCCAGGAAATTATAGTTCAAGTTCTTGCCAAAGCCCAGGTTATACAAGGGGAATTGGCCTCCAATTGCGTTCCGCACATTCTCCTGGATCTTTTCAGGTCTTCTCTCACCTACAGAAGACCAGGGAGTATTTGTACTGGGGACTGTGTGGGGAAGTCCAACTCCTGCACATGCACAGCTGGTGGAGTTGGTACCAAGCTCTTGCTAGGACAGATAATGCAGACTGCTGGTGGAGGCAGAGGGCAGGACCCTGTCCTTGAGGGGCTCACAGGTAGTGGGATACCCTGGGAAGAGCCACTTGAAGTCTTGCAGTGAGCCAGTTTCAGCAACCAGGACAGCAACCAGGCCCTCACCCTTGTTCAGAGCTGCCTCCCCACTCACCGACATTGGCATCCCCATCAGTCAGCATGATGAGGATGGAGGTGCTCCGCTCAGGGACAAGATGTTCTTCCCGGGCCCTGGTCAGCATACTGATACCTCTCAGCAGTCCATCATTGATGTTGGTCACTGTGACAGAGACAGAAAGGCAGCACTGTGGGAGGGGCTTCTCAGGATAGAAGGATGTCAGAGTGGACGACAGGCCCTGCTCAAAGACCCCATCTGTCTGTATTTGCTAGTATGTACATATGTATAGTAAACCAAGAATATAATACAGTAAGCCAGTATACTAAGCTGAAAGAGTTGGCACATCAACAAATAATGTACACTTTCACACAAGGATCAAAGGACTGCCAGAAGGATAGAAGCATGTGGTGATTATAAAAACAATTTGGAAAGCAGTCAGATGGACTCCTAGCTCCATCACTGGGAGGAGAGGAGAGCAATATAGATGTCATCTGTGGTTTTTGTTGTGAAACAGGACCAAGAAGAAGGGTTCCCTGTGGCCAAGTCTCTCTCAAGGATACTTATGGGGTCAGAACCATGGATTCTCCTAGAGTGCACAATACTGTCTTCAAGCCTGAGGACCACCCATTCCCACCTCAACTCTGCATGGGGGACTGCAGAGGCGGTGTGCCAAGGAAGGAGTAAAACAGGTTGGCTGTAGAGAGGGATTGGCTGAAGGGATGTCTGCTCTCCCCTCTGTTCTTTTTTGTTGTTGTTGTTTTGTTTTGTTTTGTTTTGCCAGTCCTGGGGCTTAGACTCAGGGCCTGAGCACTGTCCCTGACTTCTTTTTGCTCAAGGCACTCTACCACTTGAGCCACAGCGCCACTTCTGGCCGTTTTCTGTATATGTGGTGCTGGGGAGTTGAACCCAGGGCTTCATGTATACAAGACAAGCACTCTTGCCACTAGGCCATATCCCCAGCCCTTCCCTCTGTTCTTACTTCCCTGATCACGAATGTTCTCCACAAATGTCCTGGCCTCCTTCAGGTTCTCTGGAGTGGCTTGAATTAAGTGGTCTTTCCAAGTGGTCACATCTCCACTGAATAGGATAAAATTCAAGAAGTCTTCCTCTTTCATGTCCTCTAGGATTTTGAAAAGGGCATCCTTGGTCTAAGGAAAAGATGGACAAGCACCTGAGAGCCAAAGAAGCAGTAGGTAAAGTCTCTTCCCCGCCTCAGCTTACAACAGAAGCCTTACTGGTCTCCTCAAGGAGTGTTGCTCGAGGCTCCCTACACAGTGGGAAGAACCTTGGAGTCTTTTTATGCCCTGTCCACTTCCTCCTCGTTCACCAGACATACCAGCATTTTCACTGTGGAAAAAAAAAATCCCTTCCCCCCACACACTCTCCAACCCCCACAAAGCTACCTGGGCTAATTTTCGACCAGACATGGAGCCGCTGACATCAATCACAAAGACCACATTCTTCGGCACCACTGGAAGGCCTTGAGGTGCAAAGAAGTGCACAAAGTAGCCATTGACCACCTGCAAAGGGAGGTGTAACACCAGGTGGGCTCCTCTCTCCGGTAGGAGCCACACATTCTTTCATTCACTCATTCATCCATTCATTCATTCATTTTCTGCTAGTACTGAGACTTGAACCCAGGGCCTTTCTCCCTCACTTGGCTTTTTCACTTGAGTGGCATTCTACCATTTGAGCCACACCTCCACATCTGGCTTTATGCTGGTTAATTGGAGGTAAGAGTCTCATGACTTACCTGTCCTGACTGATTTCAAACCATGATCCTCAGATTGCAGCCTCCTGAGCAGCTAGGATAACAAGTATGAGCCACCAGCATCTGACTCAGACATTTATTTAATACCCAAGGAGGTGCTACACAAGAGTAGAGAAACAGCTGGGGTTGAAGATCAAGGAGGGTAGTACTAGGTATAGCTGCAGCCCCTTCAGGCACCCTCCTGCTTCCCACTATGGTGGTGATTTGGCTAGCTTTACCATTGGTGTTTACCTGCACATTGGCTGGAGACTCTCTGTTCACATCATAGGTGATGGTGAAATCTCCATTGAGAAGGGAATCTGTACAAGTTGGGCATGAGCGTTGTTGGTCTAAGCTGGGCTTGAAGGATACATGGCCCTGAGGAATGGAGATGGGAGACCTTGTTCAGTTTGGCTGCCCACTGGCAGACAGTCCTGAGGAGTCCTCACAGTGAGGAGCCTGTCAGTAGACACAGCCTGGCCCAGTATGCTGTAGGAGGTGAGAGCCGGGTGGACATAGCTGCTCAACATGTTCTATCTTTCTGAGTGTCTTTTCTCCTGCATGATCAGGATCTTCTAGCTCAGCACTGGAAACCACGTAGGGAAGGGATCTTTGCCTCATGGAAGCGAATTTCACAGTGGGTGGTTTTTGCAAATTGGAAAGTACTGGTGTCAGAAGAGGGAGGAGTGGGAGCCAGAGGGATCCTAGTATGGATGCTGCCATGAAGAAGTCAGTAGCTGGGCTGGGGATATAGCCTAGTGGCAAGCGTGCCTGCCTCGGATACACGAGGCCCTAGGTTCGATTCCCCAGCACCACATATACAGAAAACGGCCAGAAGCGGCGCTGTGGCTCAAGTGGCAGAGTGCTAGCCTTGAGCGGGAAGAAGCCAGGGACAGTGCTCAGGCCCTGAGTCCAAGGCCCAGGACTGGCAAAAAAAAAAAGAAGTCAGTAGCCCAGAGCATGTGCTCCATGCATCTTGCCCTGGAGCTCCTGGATGAGGTTTGCTGTTTACATAAATAACCTCTGCTCAGCACCAAGAGGCCCTTGGAACAGGAAGGAGACTGGGAGCTGGAGCCAACCACCTAGCACCATGAATGAAGTTCTCTTTCATCTTTCACCTCTCAGTGTGGAGCTCAGTTTCCTTTATGAACAGTAGCTGCAACCCCTTCCCTATCCACTGAGCTCTATAGCCAACTCTCCTGTCTCTCCTATCCCAGTAT
Source organism: Perognathus longimembris pacificus (assembly GCF_023159225.1). Lineage (NCBI taxonomy): Eukaryota > Metazoa > Chordata > Mammalia > Rodentia > Heteromyidae > Perognathus > Perognathus longimembris. The sequence goes on from NC_063170.1 coordinate 37,310,236, forward strand.
AGTTGAGACCTTCAAACTCTCTAACAGGTCATCAGCCTCCTCGCTGCTGACCCTGGTGGCCAAAATCAAAGGTGTCAGGTGGAGGCTGACACCCTCAGCCCCATACCGGTGAGCCTGTCCTGGTCTCTTGCCCTGTACCCCCAGGTCCCAGAGGCATCTATACCACCTTTTTCCCTGAGAAAGACTTGGTGAGGGCACTGCCCAGGAGGTCATTGGTGATGAACGAAGCTGTGGCATCCAGCGTGCTAATACCCTGAGGCTCAAAGATGTGTGCATCAATCTGAAATGGTCAAAACAAGGAGAGGGTTTTTGTCACCCAGTGATAGTACAGAGGCTCTGGAACAGCACATGGAAAATGACATGGGCTTGTGATTATGCCAGGACTCTCTTGGACAGGCTGAGGGCCAGGCCTGCTGCCATCCACTAGGAAAGTGATCAAAGATTCTTCCCAAAGTGATTCCACCATCTGCCACATGTCCCAAGTCTCACCATGACAGCATTCCCTTTGACTTCCAGCTTTGACAGAAGTAAAATGCCTATGGCTTAGTTACAAAACATTACAGGTGCATTATGGTATTGCCCTCAGGGGCCAGCACCAAATGTGGTCGTCTGGGTCCAGTTCAGCCTCTTGTCTTTGGCCCCCAGATGCTATGGCCAGAGGCATTGTAATCCCTCCAAGCTTCCTCAAACAAGTGGAAAGTCCAGAACTTTTAGATCCTAGGCCTTGCGCCACACAGGTCCTTCCCTGAGCCCCTCTACAGTGTCAGCAGAGGCCGCACGAGTGGCGGGAGTGATTGGTTACCTCAAAGTGCTTGACCAGTTGCTTTGGCTGGATCTTGAGGAACATCTCGTACTTGCCCTTGTGCCTCTTCAGCAGCTCCTCATAGGTTAGCTCAAAGGTGACTTTGCTGCCTGCTGCCACATTGACTGAGACAGTGAATTTCTCCAACTTCCTCCCAGAGGCCCTGCATGATGTTTAAGTCAGTGTCTCCCCCAAAGATGCAGGAACTCACCCTTCCTCAACCCCTGGGTTCAAGTTCCAGTTCTATAGTTAGAGAATTCCCTCAGCGCTCCTCCTCCTCCCCCTCCCCCTCCTCCTCCCCCTCCCCCTCCCCCTCCCCCTCCCCCTCCCCCTCTCCCTCCCCCTCCCCCTCCCCCTCCCCCTCCCCCTCCCCCTCCTCCTCCTCCTCTTCTTTTTTGCCAGTCCTGGGGCTTGAAATCAGGGCCTGAGCACTGTCCCTGGCTTCTTTTTGCTCAAGGCTAGCACTCTGCCACTCGAGCCACAGCACCGTTTGTAACTTTTTCTGTGTATGTGGTGCTGAGGAATCGAACCCAGGGCTTCATGCATGCTAGGCAAGCACTACTGCTATGCCATTTTCCCAACCCCTCCCTCAGCATTCGGAGCCTCAGTTGCCTCAACCTCAAAATGAGATAATGCAAACATTCTGGGTGCATTTTGCTATGTTGATAATAAGCTGTTGTTTGCCTCTCTGAAGGTCGTTCCATCCCAGAGTTCTCCACCAGACCTGAGGTCTACACTTACTTCACCAAGCCAGCAGTCTTGCCCTGGGACACAGCCTTTTCATACTGCTTCTTGGCAACTTCCTTCTCCTTGACATTCCCAGGGTAGGTGACTCCATCAATGGTCCTGCAAGGAAAGAGTTGTCACCCTGGGCCAGACCTCCCCTTCTGAGCTCAGAGCCAGCAGCTATGGTGACACCTACAAGGTGAAGTTGGTGATGAAGGCCGTCTTGGGCAGCTCCACATCAAAGGAAACTTCTTTGGCCTTATCTGCACGGTTCACAGCCCTTGTGGTGACAACATTGTGAGCAAAGCGGGAGGTCACCTTGCAACTGATCGTAGTACTGTAGATCTCAATGCCATCAACTACCTGGGAGAGAGGTGGGCAGGGATCATTAGGTGATGACCAGCCAGACTCTGATCCTGGAGAGCCAGCTCTCCAGCCTGGCCGTCTTCATACTACATGGCAGGCTCTGAAGTCAGGGTCCCTTGGTTCTCCTGGTCCCCCACATTAGGAGCCTGGGCAATGTCCCCAGCTCCCACAGTCCACTGTCCCCCATCATTGGCTGCTGAGGCTTATTCTGCCTCTTTAACACAAATATGTTTACATATAGCTGCAGCCAATGATATCTCACAAAAAGCCTAGATCTGATCCTGCCTCCTCTCCCAAGTCAAACCCTCTCATCCTTCCCACACAGCCCCCAGGACAGTCTTCCCCAGCCCCCAGCTCCTCCAGGAAAGTCTGCCTCTTCAGCCTGAGCCCCAGCCAGGCCCAGGGCTTTACCCAGCTCTTCCTAGGCAGTTTCCACCACAACCTCTTTCCCCACCCACTCAGCTACTTCCTGTGTCCTTTGCTGCTGTCTTGTTCTGTTTCCTGGAAGAGGCAACTCCCCCTTAGGCCAAAGGGAGTCTTTGAATACCTCTGGAGTCTCCAGTAGGAATTATGATCTGAAGGAGGCTCTAGGGAGATGACTGGGTTCAGCAGGATCAGCCAGATGCTTCATGGGAGTGACAGGGGCATTCCGCCGTGTTCCTAACCTTGCACAGGGCCACATACCAGCAAGTACTTGCCAGTGTTGTGGAAGGTAGGGATGACCGATAGAGGCACTCCTGAGCTACCTCCTACGTGATTTCATAGTGCTCTTTCCCTGAGGTCTGGCGGGCTAGGGGGCCTGGCAGCTGTGGGGGCACCTGCCATTTTGGATCCACTGTTTAGTGATTGGATAACCATCTTCATCTTTCCCTACTCCCTTGACCCTGGCTCCAGTGAGAGTTCTTACCCCTTCCGGGAGGCTCCGTTTCTGCAAAAACAAAGAAAAACAGAGTTCAGGCAGAGGGCAAGGCCAGTATAACCTGAGAGCAGGTTCTGGGCGGAGGCCAGAGCTCAGAGTGAGGTACCGTTTACACACTCTACGGGGTCTCAGAGTGAGGTGCCTCACCGTTTACACACTCTACGGGGTCTCAGAGTGAGGTGCCTCGCCGTGTACACACTCTACAGGGTCTCAGAGTGAGGTGCCTCACTGTGTACATACTCGACGGGTCTCCAGACACAAGTCAGAGTAGGAACAACTCTGAGTAAATGGGGACACTGTGGTCCAATTAATCAAGTCTACAGGTCACCCAAAGATTAAGGCAGAAAAAATAGGACTCAGAGCTCTCTCCATGACTTGCAAGCCCCTTCTCCTTCTAGCTTTCCTGGGGCCCAGTCTCCTAGACTTCCTTCTAGAATACCCCTACCTCCCGCTACCATAATGACTCAGCTCAGCATTTTGCAGAGGCCTCTGCACCTGAGACTTGACCTTTCATAGCCTTCAGTGAGGAGAGAAATTCATGGTGAATCAATTGGATAGATGGGGGAACTGAGGCCTTGGACATCTTAGAAGGTATAGTACAAGTCCTATTCTCCTTTCACGGCACTCAGAGGACTTGCCCAGATCGGTGCCTTCTGCCCATTCACCCCTATATCCCTGATAGCAAAGTGGGGACAGACTCACCCCAAGTAGCCGGAAGGGACTTCTTGGAAAGCCGGAGGCTGCCAAACTAGGTAGCAGAGCCAACACAAGGCAGGTCCACAAAGCACACGCCATTGCTGAGCACAGAGGCCTGGCTTACTCTCCTTATATGAGCCAACCCAGTGTTTTCCAAGCAGGGTCAATAACCTGCAGCATGGGGCTGGAGCAGTGGAGGTGGGAAGCTGAGTGGAGGTGGAGTAACAACCTGGGAATATCTGTATGAAGAAGGCCTGTGAGTCTTAACAACATTGAGGCTTCATTCCTGACTGGCCAGGGACATGGAGGGCTCCAGAAAAGTAGAAACTATGCCAACAACGGGCCCTGGGCCTTCCTGTTGGGTGTGGGGGTTGTGAGTTAGGTGTGAGTTGCATTTAGAGTGAAAGGCATCTCAGTATCATTGCCTCTTACCCCTAGATCTCAGCCCCTGCCTACTGAAAGTATCCAGGGCACAGAGCCAGACACTCATCTTCAGGTTGGATGTTTTGCTCATGGTTGAGCCCCATACTCATTACCCTGCTAGAACTGGCAGGGCCCTTTGAGCAAGTCCTGCAGCCCAGTTCTCTCTGGGATTTGGCTCCCACTTGCTTTTTCTGGGCTTACTCTTCTCCTACTGACATGCCCTCCTCTCAGCTCTGGCATCCCACCTTGTCATTACTTTATGCTGAACCTCATGTCCTCAGGTCTGACTGAGTCCCCTAGACCTAGAGCTCCTGGAGGCAACACCATGCCACTCCCAGGGCCCCCTCTGTGCTCCCAGGCCTCAGCCTCTTGGGGAGTAATTCCCCTAAATGTTTCTAGTGACAATGGTGCTTTGGTGCCCAGAGTGGAAACATCAGAGAAGGACCTAAAACTTAACGGTTGAAAGTGCCTCCCAGTGGGGGCTGAGGCCTCCAGAGCTGTGTCAGGATCCTGTCATTCTTGGTGGCTTATGAGCAGCTGTGATATGCCCATGGCTTGTGAGTGGTGCTGTGCACATGGTTGAAAGCTCTAAACCCAACTCTGAGGTGTTCAGAGAGTTGGTTGCAGAAAAGTAGAACTCACAGGCAATATTTCCACAGATGGACTTGGCCCAATGGCTGAAAGTGGCAGGAGCCACACAGCAATAACAGAGTGGAAAAGTCAGCAAAGATGAAGTGACAAATGTCACTGTAGATAAGCAATTGCCTGTGCCTGAGGGCAGCTGGATGAGACCCGTTCTAAGCCCTCCTGAGTCCTGTGCCAACCCCCACTGATAGCAGGAGCTATGCTCAGGACTAATGAAGATCAAACCCAGGGCATGCCTGGGGTAGTGGGAAGACCCCTCAGAACTACAGCTGGGCCTCTTTGCTACCTCTGAGGACATCTGGTTGACAGGGCCATTTTTCTTTTTATGTTTGAGGTTTTTTTTAATTATTGCAAGATATTAGTATATACATTTTATACCCTTAATTTCTTTTAATTTATTGTTAAAGTGATGTACAGAGAGGTTACAGTTTCATACATTAGGCATTGGATACATTTCTTGTACTGTTTGTTACCTCCTCCCTCATTCCTCCTTCCCCCTCTTCTTTTCCCTCCCCCACCCCCATGAGTTGTTCAATTGGTTTACACCAAACAGTTTTTGCAAGTATTGCTTTTGTAGTCGTTTGTCTTTTTATCCTGTGTCTCACTTTGGTATTCCCTTTCACTTTCCTAGTTCTAATACCAGTATATACAGTTTCCAATGTACTCAGATAAGATACAGTGATAGTGTAGGTACAACCACAGGAAGGAGATACAAGAGGATCATCAACAATAGAAGCTACGGTTTCACATGGCATGTTGAAAGTAATTACAATGGTGATATAATACTCGTTTCCATAACATGGAGTTCTTTTCACTTAGCATTATCTTATGCATTCATAGAGGCATAGCTATTAGGCTCTTGTGATCCTCTGCTGTGACTAGCCTAAACCTGTGTTAATTATTCCCTATGAGGGAGACCATAGAGTCCATGTTTCTTTGGGTCTGCCTCACTTCACTTAGTATAATTTTTTCCAAGTCCTTCCATTTCCTTATGAATGGGGCAATGTCATTCTTTCTGATAGAGGCATAAAATTCCATTGTGTACATGTACCAAATTTTCTTGATCCATTCGTCTACTGAGGGGCATCTGGGTTGGTTCCATATTTTAGCTATGACAAATTGTGCTGTGATGAACATTGTTGTGCTGGTGGCTTTAGTGTGTTCTTGTTTGTGGTCTTGTGGGTAGATGCCCAAAAATGGGGCTGCTGGGCTGGGGGATATGGCCTAGTGGCAAGAGTGCTTGCCTCCTATACATGAGGCCCTGGGTTCAATTCCCCAGCACCACATATACAGAAAACGGCCAGAAGTGGCGCTGTGGCTCAAGTGGCAGAGTGCTAGCCTTGAGCAAAAAGAAGCCAGGGACTGCTCAGGCCCTGAGTCCAAGCCCCAGGACTGGCAAAAAAAAAAAAAAAAAAAAAAAAATGGGGCTGCTGGGTCATAGGGGAGCTCTATGTTTAGCCTTCTGAGGAATCTCCATACCACTTGCTAGAGTGGCTGAACCAGTTTACATTCCCACCAACAATGAAGTAGGGTTGACAGGGCCATTTTTCATACTTGTGATTACTATTAGGTGGCTGGGACAAGGAGAGGGCTTTGATTCTGCCATGTGGTCCATTGGCTCCTCCTCATGGCCTCATGGCTGCCTGTGTAGCTTTTTCTGTCTCTTTTATCTGAACCATTGCTTCCTTCTACTTGGAGTTTTAGGGATAACTTGAAATACAGATTCTGTGGGATGCCCAGGAACATGACTAGAGTCATTGTGCAAAATTAGAAACACATGGACTCAAATATCTTCAGGTTCAGCCTATTCTACAGGAGGAGAAAATGAGGCCCTGTTTGGACAAAGCATTGCCCAGACAAACTCAGCCATCTGAAAGTCCACATTCTCCCTGGAGAATGTGATGGTGAGAACTCACCTGAGATGGTGAGTTCTGAGCCTCCATAGGCTTCCCACAGCCTTCTGGTGAGGGGCTTTGTGTGCCTAGACCCAGGAAAACTTCTGAGCTCAGTGTTTGTGTTACTCATCTGGGCCCGCAAAACCAGTTCTTGTCCTATCTGGGTCTTCATAGGCCTCAGTTGTAGAGGATACTAGACAGAAGCCAGCAGAGGAAAAAAGCAGAAACACTTTGGACCAGAGTGGATACAGACCCATCCCCCTTTACATGAAGGATCAATGGCTTCTAAAACCATAGGCTCCATTGCCTTGCACTTGGTGATGTTGCATTTTCACCAGGTCAACAATTCTAGACATTAGTGTAAAGAGACAAAGGGTGATGAAACCTGGATACCTGAAGTCCCAGGCTTGAGCAATGGGTGCCTTTCTGCCTCCGGGAAGTACCAGCCTGAATGTCAGGGAAATGAGGCTGAAGTAGAGGCCTTGACTTCAACAGTATAGACTCCTGGTTTTGGTAGAACTTTTTCTGGATCCTAAGTCTACCTGGATATAGGTATTTTCATATCATATGTTATCCAGAACTGGGTTCCAACACGCTGGAGCCATTTGCCTCCAGCTGGGTGGAATATTCGCATGTGAAAGAAGCTTGAAAAATAGCATGGATGCAAATTCCAGTTCTGCCACTGTAAGCTGGGTGCTTTGGACACCCCCACTGCAAATGGCCATGGGGAAAGTGTGCCAGAGGGCTGCCAGGAGCATACATTTGGGGAATACAGGAAGGTATTTTGTACCTGCCTTTAGGAAACTCTTAGGATCAGTTGTGACTGTCACCATTGCCAGAGACCCCAAAGGTCCCTAGCCTTCCAGGGGGGCTGCATGCAGAGGACATGGGACCAGGCAGCTGCAGGGAACTTGGGGGCAGTGCTGATGAGTTGCCCTCTCACTTCTGGGTCTTCTCATCCCAGAGTCACCCAAAGGGCAACATATTGCATTGTCCCCTGGCATCTTCCCTCCCCTAAAGCAACCAGCTGTGGGATAGATATAGCCTCTCTTTAATGGAAGCCACAGGAGGCTTTGACACCAGGGACCAGTGCAGACAGGGAGGTATAGTGGGTCAGGATGCTGTCCTTGTCTGCAATGTCTCAAGAGCTCCGGGGTGCCAGCTGATGCTCAGAAGATATCAGGAACGATATAGTCCGTGTAAATGCCATCTATCAGTCCAGCTCCATTGTTGTGAACAAACCAACAGGACACTTCTGCTCCATGTCGAGAGTCCTTGCTGTAGTCTTTTTGCAAGCCCCTGGGACAAACACGTCAGCTGGGGTCACTTCTTGAGCCTGGTAGAGTTTGCATCTCCCAGGAAACTCACCCCAACCCCGCCCCCCCCCCCCACACACCATGGTGATACCTGCATAAGCCAACGACAGGAAACGAAAAGCAGCCAGGGACAGATGTGCTGGAGAATAGCCCACTCACCTGGTAACTGTCAACCGGCGGTTCTTCATTACCAGCGTGGCTTCCAGCTTTACAGAGTCAGAACCTGGGTGGAGGTCAGATACTTCAAATTCAAAGGGATGGAAAAATTGTCCTGAAAAGAGAAATCAGAGGCAGCAGTGACTGCTAGGGACTTTTTCTTACCTTGTACTTGTCCTGGAGGGGCTGAGAAAGTTGTTTGAATTTTTTCTCAAGGGATTATTTCTGAGAAGTCTTGCCATCCATCGAAAGCAACCTTAGTTGCTGTTTTTTTTTTCTCTTTTCTACCAGTCCTGGAGCTTGAAATTGGAGCTTGGGCACTGTCCCTGAGCTTCTTTTTCTCAAGGCTGGCACTCTACCACTTGAGCCACAGCACAACTTTCAGTTTTTTCTGTTTATGTCGTTCCGAGGAATTGAACCCAGGGCTTCCTGCATGCTAGGCAAGCATCTTCTGGTAAGCCACATTCCCAGCCCAACCTTAGTTCTTTCTGTAGAGAAACAGATGTAGTCCCAGGTGGTACCCTTAGAGAGCAGAACCAACAGAAAGGTCACACAGGAACAGGGTGGGCAATATCGCACCCTACTCATTAGGCACCTGGAGCCCACCAATCCTTTCTGTTTGCTAATCAAACCTTTCCTCAACTCACACCTGTCAGCTCTCTGAGTTTTTGTTTTATTGTATGTTTGATCATGGTTTTGTAGATGGCAAGATTCTTATAAGGACAACTCATCTGCAGAGGTCTGAGTCTTGCAGACCATGTTGAAGATTGGCCTTATCGCTGCCCTAAGACCAGGGAATACCCATACCCATAGCTCCACCCTCCTGGCTAGCCATACCCAGCAGTCCATGCGTCCGAGATGACATCCCGTCACTATCCAACACATAGAAGCCCAGGAAGTCTTGATGGACTGCACTCCCTTTCCACGTCTGGTGCAGGACAACCTCAAAGGTGGCTCTGTCATCCACAGCCACCATCAAGTTTCTCTTCTTGTTGATGGTCACCACCATTCTGCAGGGCCAAGTGGTTATTCGCAATGAGTATCTGCATTGCATCCCTTCCCTTTCAACTCATCCTCTTGACCCAGCCCTCCTGGCCTTGCCCCCAAGGCTTTCACCTCCACAGGGCTGAGTGTCACTTATCTATGCCACTTTCACATGTTGCTCTTGTAATATGTGTATTCCAATGCACTTGGGCCTGTACCAAGTCTCACTCTAACCTGGTGAGGACCAAGGCTCAGATAGGTTAAGTGGCAAGATCACATAGATGGTAAGCGGTGGAGCCAGGACAGAGTCTGTATCCTCTGTCTCTCGCTCATCTTCTGTGTCTTCCACACTGGATACAGTCCATTTCTTCTATGGTTCTGCTGCTCAGCATCATGCAGGAGTACTCAGCAGCATTTGTTGAATAAATGAATTAACAAAGGAGGGAACAGGGGCTGGGGATATGGCCTAGTGGCAAGAGCGCTTGCCTCATATACATGAAGCCCTCGGTTCGATTCCCCAGCACCACATATACAGAAAATGGCCAGAAGTGGCGCTGCAGCTCAAGTGGCAGAGTGCTAGCCTTGAGCAAAAAGAAGCCAGGGACAGTGCTCAGGCCCTGAGTCCAAGGCCCAGGACTGGCCAAAAAAAAACAAAAACAAAGGAGGGAACAGCATGAGATAGGGCAGATGGAGACAGATGCCAAAAGAGCAAAAGAGTGGCAGGGCTGTAGGGAGGAAGGGGCCTTTGTGCTAGATGGGAGGCTGGTTTTCTTGGTAGAGATGGAGTAGAGTTTAGGGTGAGGGTATCCCAGGAGCATAGGCAGGCCCAGCAACATAGGAAAGGAGATGGAATGGTCTTTGATTCTGACTTGTGTGCACAGGCCCCATGGGCACCACCCCCTGGCATTGCTTGGGGAATGTGGATTCTATAGGTTCATACAGCAGGGCTGGCACTAGGAGCTTTGGGCTTTAATGAAGGCCACACCTCTCCCACCTCCCTTCCCTGGTTGGGCCTAGTTACCCATCCTGTCGTAGAGCAGCCTGGTCCCTCCAGGAAAACACAGGCCCACCGGTGCTGGGGTTCAGTCTAATGTTCTGAGGAGTCACTTCCAGCTGAAAATCTGTTGCAGGGTTTATGATCCCGAGCCGCCCCAAGTATGTGCCCTCATGCTGCCCAGGGCTTTGGGCTTTGCCGCTGATGAGCTGCCCATTCACTGAGAAGCCTGCAGTAGGAAGATCCAATCAGTCAGGAAGGGGCCTGAAATATTTCCCTCATGCCGTGCCAATTTTCTGGGATGCCCCTATGGGGTAGCCAACCTTCAAGACTGGTCCTGCTCATAAGAGCCCCTCCCTTTCCTTCCTGCCTCCCTCTCTTCCCCTCCTGGATATGCTAGACATTCCCTACTTAGCTGAGCTCTGACAGCAGTCTGGACCCCTTGAGGCCAGGACAGGGAACTTACTCCTTCACACAGGGCAGTTTGTTTGAAATCTCTTCATGGAACAACCAAGAGCCCCATCAGTAGCCTCACTGACCCAACATGAGATGTCTCCCATGGGCTGGCGAGAGAGGGAGGTGTGTTCCCTGCCCCAGGCTCTCCTGGAGAGCTGTGTTTTGAGACTCTGCCCAGTCATGCAATAGGGAAGATGGGACTGGGCCCCACACAATATCACATTCTGGTATAAGATGGATTTAAGGGTCTCTGTTTAAAAATGGTGAGGAAAGCCAGGCACTGGTGATTCATGCCTGCAATCCTAGCTACGTGGGAGGCTGAGTTCTGAGCATTATAATGTGAATCCAACCCAGGCAGAAAGTCTGTCTCCAGTTAATCACTAAAAAAGTCAAAAGCAGAGCTGTGGCTCAAGTGGTAGAGTGGTAGACTTGAGCACAAAAGCTCAAGGACAGCTCCCAGGCACTGAATTCAAGCCTCAGGATCAACACACACACACACACATACACACACACACACACACACACACACACACACACACACACACACACACACTAAGATTTCAAGACAGCAAGAGCTGAACTTTAAACTAAATATGAGGCCCTTAAATGTAGGTCCTGTGTGTCTGTGAGTCACGCATCCATGAGACCAGAGGGCCTTGAATAGGGCACACAGTGAGAAGAAGGTCGGGAGTTCCAGCAGAGTGAACAGTGTGCTGGGCAGTGGGAACCACACCATAGCCCTGACCTTGGCTGAATATGGATGGTGAAAGAGGCCTTAACCTACTCTACCTGGCAGAGAGCATGCTACCACCATACCTGTGTCAGGGTCTTGGACTAGGTTCAGTATCACACCAGGCTTCTCGTTGATGTTGAAACACAGGGCATTCTCTTTCTGAGGCACGTGGATGATGAAGTGGGGGTCAGTGTCCACTAGGAGCACAGCATGGAATCCATTAGATTAGGTATCATGCAGATGGGGCAGGCAGGGGCAAGTGTTCAACTAGGCAGATCCCAGAGACAAGTGGGACAAGCAAAGTAGGTGCCAAGCAGGGGCATCATCAACCCTTTCCCCAGGACTTACCACCTGTCACTTGGTTTGGCAAATGCGAACCAATGGGGCTGTGGCCAGTAGGAGAAGGCTGTGCTGCCGACAGCACGAATGCTGGGGGTGAGAGTGAGTGGCATTGAGGAAGGAGGTGGCAAGGCTTTTCTGGAGATGCCCTTGCACCCAGTGAGCTGGCCTGAGGCTACAGGGTGGGGGTGAGGGCTTATAGAGGATCACATGCTCTCAGTTGCCCCTCAGGATACGGGAACAGAGATTTGGTCCTGTGCGATTCGATGGTCCCCTCTGCCTCTGCCTCAGGAGATCCAGGTTCAGGAGGCCAGGCCTTGGTCAGGGGACCTGTTCTAAGGACTTCTAGGGAGGCAAGGAAGAAGGCTGGAACTGGTGGTAATCAAGGGGCTTCTGTTAGGGCTGAGGGCTCAGGTTGAGGGCCAGCAATATGGGTAGATATGAGAGGATAGATATGAAAGTCTCCAGGACAGCTGCCACTTACTCCTTCTGGGTCCCACCATCTCTGTAGAAGACAAAGCACAGCATTACCACAGCACCCCCTAGCCCCCGCTCCTACTCACAGAGCATGTGGCTCTGTCCACACATTCTCCTCAGGGCTGGTTCCTGGCCGGGGGAGGGGGGGTGTCTTCTCAGGTGGTCTCTGACTGCCCCTTCCTGACACATTTGGACCCAGCCAAAGTCTAAGGAGGGGCTGGAGGAGTCAGGCTGTGCAAAGGGTCTCAAAGCATAAAGCATGCAGTATGGGAAGGAAGAAACATAGAAAGGACGGGAGTCCGGGCAGATGTGGGACTGAGGAGGTGTGTACCTAGGGTCTGGAGCATGTGCTATGTGCACGACCCCCCAGAAGCCCCACATTAAACCAGCATCATTTAAAACTCACCCAAGGGCTGAGAATCTAGAAGGGAGAAAAGAGGAAGAGAATTAAAGCCCAGAAGGTTTTTGACCCACATCCTTCCCCTTAGCAGAACCTCTGCTGCCCATACCTTCTGGGGACTTGTCAATGGTAGGCTCCAGCCCATCCTCATCGGTCATGCCCCTGATGGTCATGGAGGTCAAGGGGGTCACGAACTGATAGTCAAGCGACATCTTCAGGATCTGGGATGACAGGTTGGCCCTCTCCTCCCCCTCCATGTTCATCCTGTATGCGTGTGACAGATAATGCTCTAAGACTTTAGCTCAGGTAGAGATGAATTTATTTTCCCTCATCTTCCAACCAATTCTTTTTTTCCATTTTTTTTGTGCCAGAACTGGGGCTTGAACCCAGGGCCTGAGTGCTGCTCCTTAGCTTTTGTGCTCAAGGGTGGCACTCTACCACTTGAGCCACATCTCCACTTCTGGTTTTTTGGTAGTTAATTGGAGATAAGAGTCTCATGGACTTTCTTGCCTGGGGTGGCTTTGAACCGTGATCCTTAGATCTTAGCCCCCTGAGTAGCTGGGACTACAGGCATGAGCCACCAGTGCATAACCATCCACCCAATACTTACTCTCTTGCTCATTCAATACACATTGAACCAGGTACCCTGCTCAATAGCAGTAGCTTCAGGGTCCTCAAGTGTTCATGAACCTCTGCAGAGATTTGGCAGGATTGAGGGGGTATATGTCAGAGACACACAGGGAATCTAACAACTGTGAGATATAGGACAAGTAATCTAGCTTTTCTGAACCTCAGATTGCTCTCTGGTAAGTGGAGGGCAATAAAGGAGTCTTCCCACACATTGGGAGGACTAAATGGGTGTGTTAAGATGCAGTATCCCATGCAAATGGCAGCTCCTGCCATAGCTGCTCAGTGGAGCAAACAGCAGGCTGCCCTCTCCCCAGGAACCAACTGGATCCTATGAACTCTGTGAGCAAAGCAGAAGAAGCAAAGTACAGTTGATTCCCTCAAAGGCCCAGAATCCCCCCCCCCCCCTTTCTGTTCATCTCCAATGGATAAGGGACTCTGAGGTGCTCACTCCTGGCATCTATAGGAACCCTACCTCTTGGCCAGCAGCTCCTGGATGGTTAGGTATGCCCAGAGGCGCTCCACATGATTCTCCAACATGTGGCCACGTTCTTGGAGCAGCTTCTTCATCTCTTCCTCATCCACGAGGCAGGTTGCCTTGAATTCTTGTCCTTCCTGAGATTGGAGAAAAGACTATGCCATAATGAGCATAACTCTGGCTTGTATCTGAGACTCTAAGGAGCCCCAGTATCATTTGGTCCTTGTAGCTCATTTTCAGCATCATTTCTTTCCTAAGCCACTTTTCTTCATCCTCATTCATTCTTCATTCTGCAGATGCTGGCCCAGCATGCCCTGTGAATTGGGCTTGGCCTAGATCCTGGGAGATCCAGATCTGACAGGATGGAGGTCCTGGCCTGGCCTTCATGGAATTACTGTCTCTGGGAAGGTCATCAATCACCCAGCTGTTTCGACTATTATCTATTTCCCCAAATGCCCACCAAGTTCCACCAGGTGCCATTTAGTTTGCCACAGCACATGAATGGGTCCTTTTCCCCCAAGGTATTCTATGCACCAGGAACTGTCAGGGCATCATATGGATTATTCTACGTACCTCCACTCAACATTTGAGGTCAGAGTTAGCCTCATGGTACAGAAAAGGAGAGAGCTGGACCTGCTTGCTCAAGGTTAGTCCAAGATTGAGCTCAGCTCTCTTCACTCACAGCCCTGGTTCTGAGCCTTTAACCCCACTGTGGCCTTGAGTTCATATGCATGCTGTACAGTGTATGTGCGCACACTGTACAACATATGAGCACACACTGTACAACGTATGTGCACACACTGTACAACATGTGTGCACACACTGCACTATGGCACCACTCACGTACAAGGTTTCCAGGAAGTGGGTGTCAAGTAAGGAGAGTTTGGTCTTTTGTTCTCAAGTACCCTGAGGGGAATGATATGAGGAGTAACACATGGTCCATCTAGGACCAAATGGATTGCAGCTAACTAAGGCTATTTTAGTCCCATTCCACCCTGTGCAGCCCCCGGGGTCTGAGATGTTGTAGAATGGTAGGAATTAAGACATTATTCTGGGAAAAAGAAAACAGGATCCTGGGAATGGACATAATGGAGAACAGTACATCTGTAATTCTTCCTGTTCTGTTACCCTACTCTGCCCATCATTTACCCCATGGGCCCGCACGTCAGCCTTGAAGCTGCCCAGTTTGTGGTCAGCAATACGTCCAGCCACCACAATCTCTGAGCCATCATAGTACTGCTTATGTCGGTGTTGGGTCAGAGCCAAGACGGCATCCTGAGGGTACTGCAGCTCCACATCTGTCAGCAGTGGGTTGGCTACCTGCTTGTAGAAACCCTGCAGGAATAAGAGTTAAGAGCCTTAGTACTCAGTACCTGGTTATCAGGAAAGTCTGCTCATACAATGGAGCATTGTGATCCCATTTTAGAGGGGTTCATTCAGAGCATACTCTGAGGCCCAGAGAGGTTTAATAGCTGTCCCATGGACACACATGATTTGAACTCTGTATCAAAGCTTTATCTTCTCCTCTAAGTGAATGGGCAAATGACCAGGAATACTGCACTCCCCGTGGCATGCTGTAGGAGTTATATGGACGTAGGGGAAGACCTGTAGCTGCTGGGTGGCATCATGGTCCTCATAGATTCTCTGAGCCCATCCGTTGTTCTCCATGGACATGACCTCCAGGAAGCTAAAGTCCAGGTCGTGGCCAAAGCCCAGGTTATACAGCGGGAACCTGCCCCGGATGGCGTTGCGAATGTTCTTGAGGATCTGGGAACGATCCGTTTCCCCTGCAGCCACACATTTAGGCAGTGGACTGGAGACTTCGCAGAGCACTACCAGGGGAGCTCAAGTCTCCCATCTCAGACCTCCTCCAGCCCTCATTCACATTGGCCACGGCAACAGCAGGAAATAGACCTCCTCACAGACCCCACCTATCCACATGGCTTCATCACAGACCGATCTGATGATCTGATTCTGGCTTCTTGCTGTGGCCTGTGAGGCCCTGTCAATCTTTCCATCGTCCTTTTGCCCAATTCTGTATATGCCCCCTATAATTCCAGGGCAGGCTCTGCAGCCCATACACTATTTTCCCCCTTTAATTGCCCTCTCTAACTGCCCTCAGAGACACCTTCTTACCTCTTCCCAGATCTCACCTGGAAGTGCCCCTTGTCTGGTGTCTTACAACCTAGTAGCACCCTTTTCTTTCTTGGCCCTTGCCAGAGCCTCTGTTGTTGGGTCTGCCTTCCCCAGTGGACCCTGGACTTCTTGAGGGCAAAGAAACATCTCATTCTCCTGGTATTTCTTCTCAACCCCTCATCATAGGCTTGGCATGAAGTAGATACTAAATAAATAGTTCTTAAAATCAATGTACAGATCCGGTGGGGCCTCTCCTCTAGAAGTCCTATGTCATGCAGAAACACCCCCCAGTTCCCAACTCACAAGATAGAGGTACACGTTAAAATTTCCACAGATTTTATGATCTGACTTCACCTTGACTCTTTTTGCCCCCGTTGGCAGTGGTTGAGTTTCCACTGTCCACTTAACCACCTGCAGTAACAAGGATCCTCACCTCCCAGGGCAGCCTACCAGGTGCTTACCCTCAGTGGGCTCGCCATCTGTCAACATGATGAGAATTGAGGCGTGGTTGCTGACTCCTGGGAGGCTTTCCTGAGCTTTGTTCAAGATCTCAATTCCCCGAAGCAAACCTCCATTCAGGTTGGTTGCTGTAGAGGAGATTAATCAAACCAGTGTATGCTCATATTCCAAGGAAGAAGAGGTGAGGTTCAGTGAGTGTCATGTGACACCCATCCTTACCCCCAGCCAAGGAGAAGCGTTTCACAAAATCTCGAGCTGCTTGCAGGTTGGCCTCCGATGCTCGCACCAGTGAGCCTTTCCATGATTTCACTTGAGACCCAAAAAGGACCAAGTCAAAGTAGTCTTCTGGCCTTATGTCCTCCAGGATCTTAAGAAGTGCCTCCTTGGTCTGTAAGGACAGGACAGTTAGTGGAGCAGTATGGCTTCAGAATAACTGCAAGGAGTCAGATCTACTGGGTGGGCAAACAGAGGGGGTGGACTGGACAGCCAGGTGACCCTAAGAGAGGAGTATCGTGCTGGGCCCTTGTGGATGAAGGGCATGACAGATGAAGGGACCCAGCATGGGGAAAGAAATGACCAGATGTTATTGGAGGTTAAGCTAACATTGAAAAACCTAACCACTGGAGATGCCATTGGGTAGAAAGACTCAGGTGAAACCCAACACTGGTCGGTCTGAACATCTTGTTTGCCATAATGGCTTACGATTTATATTCTTGGTTGGAGGCAGGGTGATTTAGCTGGGAATCTCAGTGATTAGCAGCCATGGTTTCTGCACTCAGTGCACCCAGCAGGCTGAGCCCTGCTATAAGTCACTTCCCCATAGACAACTTCAGTTCCTCCCAGCACTAGTTGTCATGCTTGTCTTGCTTCTTCTTCTTTCTTCTTCACCATTACTGGGGCTTGAATTCAGGGCCTGGACGCTGTCCCTGAGTGTTTTTGCTCAAAGCTAGGGCTCTACCATGTGAACCACAGCTCCAGTGCTGGCATTTTGCTGGCTAATTGGAGAAAGCATCTCATGGAGTTTCCTGACTGGGCTGCCTTTGAAACACAATCCTCAGATCTCAGCTTCCTGAGTAGCTAGGATTACAGATATAAGCTGCTGGCACCCCGGCTCTGCCTAGGCTGCTTCTTCTCTGTCGGGAAACTCCATGACTCCTTGGATACTATCAGGCTTAGTTTCCCACTATGGAGAAGTGAATGTACTCAATCGTGTTTCACAGTGAGGAAATGGCTGATCCCACAGCCCCTAACCACTGAGATTTGCAGCTAAATCATTGCCCTGCCTCCAACCAAGAGCCTAAGTTCTAACCACTATGGCAGACAAGTAAGATCTTTAGACAAACCTTGGACTTCACCTTGAGTCTTTCTGTCCCCAATAGCATCTCTGGTGGTTAGGATTCCAACATCAGCTTAGCCACCCCAGTAACAAGGAGATCACCACCTAACAGGGCAGCCTGGCTCCAAATTAATTACATTTCTAAGAAAACTGAAGGGTAGAAGCTTCTGCTGGGCCTGAGGATGTAGCTCAGTGGTATTGCGTTTGCCTATCATGCACTAGGTGGTGAGTTGAACCCCAGCTCTGCTAGGTGAGCTACTCAAAGCTGCAGTGTACCTGCTTCACTTTCTGGCCTTCCATGGAGCCACTGATGTCAATCACAAAAACCAGGTTCTTGCTCATGTTTGTCAGATTTTGTGGAGCAAAGAAGTGGGCAAAGTAGTTATTGGCCACCTGAAACAGAGGAGAACATGCAAATCTTCTCTCCTGAGTACTCCTTGCCTGTGTTTTTGGGTTTGGGCCAGGAACCTTAGGCTCACCAGGAGGTCGCAGAGTTTGTCCCGATTGATATCATAGGTCACCTTGAAGTCCCCATTCAGCAAGGATGTAGAGCATGTAGGACAGGCCTGTTGCTGGCCCACCGTGGGGCGGAAGAGTATGTGACCCTAGAGCCATAGAGGTGTGAAGTAGGCAAAGAGAAATTGAGGTTCAGGCAAGCCAGCAATTCAACCTAGACCATATAGCTCATGAATGGTGGTCTGGAGCTCTTCACCTCAGGACACAGACTTCACTAAATAGCTCTGTGAAGCAGGGAAGTTGTATTATTTTGGGATTCCAACTGCATGGCCCCTCTGAAACTGGGACTCAAAATAATTTTTACTCTGTAAACTACTCTTTTGCTATTATAGATTATATGGTTTATCTGTAGTGTCCCTCCAAAAGGCTCTGTGCACTGAAGGCATAGTCCCTAGTGTAAACAGTGTTCAGAGGATTTGGGGAAATGATTGGCTCAGACAATCACTGATAAATTCACATTCGATTGAATAGGCTATTGGGAGTTGGTAGAACTATGGTAGGTGGGACCTAGTTGAAGGACGTAGGTCATGGGCATGAGTCTTTGAATAGTATTTTTTCCCTAGCTTGGCACAAGTGGCTCAGGTCTGTAGTCCTAGCTACTCAAGAGGCTGTGTTCTAAGACTCTTGGTTTGAAGCCAGCCCAGGGAAGAAAAGTCCCCATGAGACTCTCATCTCCAATTAACCACTCAAAAACCAGAAGTGGTGCTGTGGCTCAAGTGTTAGAGTGCTAGCCTTGAGCACAAATTGGCACAGGGATGGCACCTAGGCCCTGAGTTCAAATCCCACAACTGACAAAAAATAGTATTTTTCCCTGACTCCCTTCATCTGCCTTCTCTCTGCCTGATGGCTGCCATGAGGTGAGCAACTTGGCCCCTCCCTGATGTTCTGTCCCATCATAGCACATAAACAATAGGGCTCCATGATGGTATACTGAACCCTCTGAAACTTTGAGCTAAAATAAATCCTTCCTCCTTTAAACTGTTTAAACTGTTTCTCTCAGGGATTTGTCACAATGATGAAAAGTCTAATACTCTCATTCTGAAGGCAGCATGCAGCCATTGTGAGAGTGCTAAGCCAGATTTCTTAATGAGTGATGCCTAAGGAACAACCCCTTCACCAGCCATCTTACCTACCTTTTTCCCTGAGAAAGACTTCTTGATAGTTTGAGCTGCCAGTTCCGTGGAGAGGAAAGAGGCCTGAGCGTCCAGCTTACTGATTCCTTGGGGCTCAAAGATGTCCACATCAATCTGCACCATTGAAACCAGTTAGGTACCAAGTCCTCACTTAGGCCAGCATCAAGTCTCAGCCAAGAGCCAACATGTGATTTGACTACCTATGGTGTGCAATGCCCATCCAGACCTTAATACGGAGCCTGGCACATCATTACAGGTGGTCCAAAATGTCTTCAAATGAAGATGTGCATACCAAAACCCCTCAACTCTGTTACCATTTAGTTGCCAGCGATAGTCGCAGCACCTAGAGATTCCTAGGAATTTTGGCTTACAAGTGACTTGAATATTTAGTAGTTTTGGTAATCTTTGTGTCAGTCCTGAGAAATGCAAGACCCTCCTATTTAGCAGATGAGCAAAGGCTCTGAAACGAGGAAGGAGCTAAAGATCTAGGGAGCTCCAATGGAGGCCACCCTAAGGTGTCAGGCCTCTGCCCTGTGTTCTTAGGCCTAGGTTGGCAGATGGTATATGTTTAGCCAATGTTGGTGAGAGAGAAAGAGAAGCTCTGCCTTGAGCCTGCAATCTACCTCAAAATGATGCACCAGCTGCTTGGGCTTGACCTTGATTACAATGTCATACTGTGTAAGTGTTCGCTTCAGCACTTCCTCATATGTCAGCCGAAACGTGGCCTTGCTCTGGGGACCGACAGTGATGTGGATGGTGAACTGCTCCATGTTTCTCCCCGAGGCCCTGGACATGCCACCAGAGGCAACGACAGGCAGACAAATAGCAAGTGATACGTAAACCATTGTCAACTGAAACATAGACCTTAGAATCAAGTTTTCTTCCTTCCATCCTGATCCCAAGTTTCCTTAACTCTCATACTTGTCTTAGCTTGGCCAGCCAGGGCCAGGGATCAAAGATGGAACCTTACTTCTTCCTGGAGGAAGATCTAGGAAAAGAGCAAGGGCAATCCTTCCCAGTGTGCCCATATCGGGTTGTTTCCTTACTCTTCCTTTTACCTTGTAGTCTTCTGCTCTGTCCTGGCTGGCAAGGGCACCCGGGAGCTAACCCAGCAGGGCTTGGAGTTTACCTGACAAGACCAGCATTCTCTCCTGAGATGGCTGCTTTCCGGTACTGCTTCCATGCAGTCACTTTGTCCTTTATGTTCCCAATGAATGCCTTCCCATCTGCTGTGCTGCAGGGAAAGAAGTAGCTCCTCAGGAGAGGGACCAATCCTTGACCACATAGGTCCTTTGTATTGGAGGTTTACTGAGCGTAGAGCCCGAGAAGGCTCTGTCCATGTGAACCCTTGTAGGAGTGTCCCCCAACAAGCCTTCCACTGCCCACTGTTCAGGAGACCCATAGCGGTGCAGTGGAAAGCCACAGTTACAGAGGCCAGCTCAGATGCTAGCCTGTGCTCCTTGGAGCCTAAAATCCCAAAAGTCCCCACTTCACTTTCTAAGATGGAACCTAAGAACATCCCTAAAGGGCTTTTTCCTCCCTCCCCTCAGAACACGGGCTGGCATGGCCCTTTCAGAAGTTAGGAAATGGCCTGCATGGTCTGCTGTCTCTGTCCCGAGGCTGGGACTGGTGAATGGACACCACTGGAATGAGGCATGCGAGTCACACAGGCACACACATGGCAAAGTCACTGATAAAGGCCGTCTTGGGGATCTCCACATCGAAGGCCACTTCTCTGGCTTCGTTAGCACTGTTGACCACCTGGCTGGTGATGACATAGTGGGCAAAGCGAGAGGTGACTTTACAGTTGACTTTCAAACTCCGGATGATCACACCATTGACTGTCTAAAGTAAGAGGGGAGAGAGAGAGGTGATGTGGCCTGGGACAGGAGCCTCTGGGCCAGTGACAGACCTCATCAATATGCAGGGGCCTTGCACCCAGCTCTGATCCAAGATGTCCAGAGCCCAGAAGAACAGAACAGACCTCCTGCCAGGAGGATGCGTTGTCCTGAGATTGTACAGTGGGGTACAAGGTAAGGTGGAAACGATCTCCCATTTCTGGGAGATGGAAGCTACCCACCCCCCCAAGCATCAAAAAGAGGGTTTTACTCTTGAGCCTCCCCCAGCACTGACAAGAGGGTTTTACTCCTAAGGGGTGGCAGAAAGCAAACCTGTAATCAGGGCCCCATTACAGACCCTTTTGCCAAGACTCTTACTCACTGTGTCCACAGCCTGTCGTTTCTGCAAAACAAAGCCAGGACTAAGTGAGTAGGATGCTGGGTACCATGGCCCATCTCTTAAGGGGTGGGAGGGTGTGCAGCCTTAGTCTTCTGCCCCTCATCCTCACTCCCTGCTGCTGGGAGGTCACCTCTCCCAACGGTCTGGTCTGGCCCATGGGAAATAGCCCAAGATCCTAAAGTAGAGGCCTTGTGTCTCTCCAGGGCCCTTTCAAAGCACAGCTTCCTGTCTCTTCCCTGAGGTCTTAGCCACATACCTCACTGCCCTTGGGCCTGCGTGTGGCCAGGCCTAGAGTGGGAATGGCTTGCAGGGCGAGGAGGGACATCAGGTACACGCACAATAGCACCCGAAGCCCCATGGCACCGTCCATGGTCTCCAGGCTCCCGCTGTCCTGTCACTTCCCGCTGAACATTAGTCAATAGTGCTGGAAAAACATGGATTAAACATTAAACACAGTGAAGGCAAACAGCACAATGAGGGGAATCAAAAAACTGGCAACAAGCCAGGTGCTGGTAGCTCATACCTATAATCCTAGCTACTCAGGAGGCTGACTGTAGTTTGAAGCCAGCCTGGGCAGGAAAGTCTGTGAGATACTTATATCTAATTAACCACCCCTAAAAGCCAGAAATAGAGCTGTGGCTCAAGTGTAGTGTGCCAGCCTTGAGCAAAAAAGCTCAGGGACAGCACCCAAGTCCTGAGTTCAAGCCCCAAGAAAAGCACACATATACACAAACATGGCAACAAAAGTTTTCTTCTGAGAGGGGGCGGTGCTGGTGATCTCTTAACTCTGGCCTGTGCTAGGTCTATACTATACTCTAAACTATGCCTTTGAATATAGAACTGTACTTTATGAAGAATCCAACAGCTCATCCTATCCTGGGTCGGGTATTAGGTAGCACCAGTCATACAGTGAACATTTGTAAGAAATCAGTTAAAAGTAGATTTCTAAACCATTAAGCTTTACTTTTAAGACCGTAAGCTTTTCAGCCATACTCTGGCCAGCGAGGCAGATATGGTGGTTTAGAAAGTACTATGGCTTGTAATGGCACCCAGGGTTCTAATGGTGCTAACCCAGGCAATAGCTTTGCCTGGGAAGTTTGAAGGAGGTATAAGGGATGAGCCAGACCTTTTGCCAGTGGCTTCATCTCCTTGGACCTTCTCACCCAGACATGGAAAGGACAGAAAGTGGCTTCATTATGATTACACCCGGACAAAAGAAGGGAGGACAATGGTGAATGACCCATATATACCTCACCTGTCTAAGTCCTTTATTATCTAATTTCTATTCTCATAATTAAAAATTGGTTCCACACTGAGTGACATAACAAAGACTCAATCAAGGTAACTCAGACTCCAAAACCCATCATGTAATGACAGTACTCTCTGCCTTATGGAGGAGGAAGGAAAAGCAGAGTCAAAGGCCTCAGAGGGGCTGGGAATATGGCCTAGTGGTAGAGTGCTTGCCTCTTATACATGAAGCCCTGGGTTCAATTCCTCAGAACCACATATATAGAAAAAAAAGGTCCCAGGGGCCCTCTTATACATGTTCTAATACATGTCCTTCCTTCCTTCCTTCCTTCCTTCCTTCCTTCCTTCCTTCCTTCCTTCCTTCCTTTCTTCCTTCCTTCCTTCCTTCCTTCCTATTTGTCCTTCTCTCTCTCTGTCCCCTCTTTCTCCCTTTCTTTTATGTGCTAATACTAGAGCTTAAACTCAGGGCCTAGGGGCTATCCATTAGCTTTATCATTCAAGGCTGGCACTCTACCACTTGAGCCACACAGCTCTGCTTCTGGCTTTTTGGTGGTTAATTGGGGATAAGAGTCTCTCACTGATTTTCCACATCTGTCTTTGTGACCCTCAGATCTCAGTCTCCTAAGTAGCTAGAATTATGGGCATCAGCCACTAGTGCCACATGGTTTTTTAACTTTTAGGTTCAACCTTCTCTGTCCCCTATAAACCACAGTACGCTGTGCAAACACAGCCACATGGTGAGTCCACTCTGAGGCCCAGTGTGAATGTGCTGGTTGTGGTGTCCGGTGTCCATGAGGAGCTGAGGAGAGCTCACTGCTGTTTGCTTGTCCTGGACTTTGTCTCACAAATCAGCTTCTGGGAAAGGGTTTATTGTCCTCAGTCCAGAATAACCTTCTGACCTTTCTGATAGGTGAATCAACATGACACTGTACATCTGAGGGTCTGTTTATTTTCCTAGACTAGTATGAAGCAAGTCCAATGGGTGGGAATGGTTTCAGGAGCTGAGACACCACCATGATTAAATGTGGCTACTGTGCTTTATTTTATTTATTTATTTTTATTTTTTGTGCTAGTACTAAAGCTTGGACTTGGTGGTCCCCCTTAGCTTTTTTGCTAAAGGCTGGAGGTCTACCATTTGAGTCACACCACTTCAGCTTTTTGGTAGTTACTTGGAGATAAGAGTCTTCTTGACTAGGCTGGCTTCAAACCTCAATCTTCAAATAGAGTCTCTTGTATTTGCACAGGGCCAGCCTCAAACTGTGAACTTTCTATTGTTTTTAGGCCCCATGTGCGAACTCCTGTGTCATCTTTGGCCACTCGCACCCAACTTGCCAAATAAATGGCAAGTAATAGTGAACCGCAGAGAAAGGCTGTGTGGGCAGCTGAAGGAAAGGAAAAGCTAGCTCATCTCTATCACCCAGACATTTGCCTTAGGTATAAGTAGGAGGAAGGACTGGGGCAGGAGTGAGGGGTACTTGTTAGCACCATTTTGTTTCCTATCTACCTCCTAGGATTGCAGGTATGCATCATCATACCCAGTCCCTTGTGAATCTTTGAGAATCATGATACAGTTCTTCAGCAAGCTGAACCATTTTACATTCCCATGAATAATGCAAAAGGATTCTTATTCTTATTTGGTCTATATCTCGATAGACTTGGGTGAAGGCATTTGTCAAAATGATCTAATACCATACTTAAGTCTGTACATTTTCTGTGCAATGCCAAGTTCATCTCCATAAGGAAACCAAATAAACCATATGTGGTATAACCCTAGCTACTCAGAAGGGAGGGATCAGGAGATTCTAGTTTGAGATCAGCCCAAGCATAAAAGTTTGAGAGGTTCCATCTCAGTCAATGCCTGGGCACAGTAGCTTTTGTCTATTCCAGTCTCCTGGGGAAGCACAATGGTCAAGTGCAGCGGAGCACTCCCGGCATCCCACTGGCAAAGACAAGCACACAGAGGAGGAATATAGTGTGGGCCAGCTGGGGCATAAAGCAAGACCCTATCTTGAAAATAACTGAAGGTATAGTGGCTCAAGAAGTAGAACACCTATTTAGATCAAGACCCTGAGTTCAAGCCACAGTGTAAGAGGTACTTAAAAGCTGCCTTTGCTGAGGAACACTGGCTATTTGGGCCCACAAATTAGTTAAAACCTGGGTGCCAGTGGCTTACACCTGTAATCCTAGCTACTCAGGAGGCTGACATTTGAGGACTACAGTTCAAAGCTAGCCAGGGCAAGAAAGTCCATGAGACTCATATCTCAATTAACCACCAAAAAAATAAAAAAATAAAAAGCCAGAAGTGGAGCTCAAGTGGTAAAGTGCTAGCCTTGAAAGCAAAAAGGATCAGGGACAGTGCCCAGGCCCTGAGTTCAAGCTCCAGGCCCAGCACCGCACCCCCCCCCCCCCACCCGCCACCAAAAAAAAAAAAAAAAAAGCAGGAGAAAATCTTATTCTTACCTCCATTTTGTATGTACATTCTTTGCTCTGAGTCATTCTCTCCTGTAGGCATTTTACAACCATCCCAACAGCAAAGAAGAACACAGACCAGGCCATTAATGACCACTATTATAATAATGACCCACTTGACCAATTTTGAGATAATTGATTGCCAGACCACATCTAACAGCACCTCTGTCCACCCCTCCCCACCTCTGAATACCTCTGTGACTGGGGACTTTTAATTATGCATGAATATCTCTTACTATCTGCTTCTTAGACATTAACCTAAGGCAAGTCTATATTCCAATGATGGCTGAAATGTACTCAAACACTATCTTCCTGTGTCATGTGTGCCATGTAATAAGTCTCCTTTCTCTGCCCTTCTCTGCCAATGTCTTTTTAATTTGGCTGGATCTAATATGTGAAATTCGTGGAGTTTGGTTCTGGAATCTAAAATTCCAGTTGAATCTATATTGCCCAGTAAAAACCCAACCAACCAAAGAAACAAACTCTAGTTGATTATATTGTTAAGTGAAGCCAGGCATTTGTTGGAAAACAGAAAACAGATTTTTATTCCATAACAGTAATTCCAGTAAGACAAAGGACTGAGGTCCTTTTCAATTTGTGCAGAAGGGCCTGGACATTTTAAAAGGATAAAGGAGAAAGGATTGCTTAAAAAACTAAAAAATGACAAAGGGCGCGTGTGTGTGTATGCCAGTCCTGGGCACACAGTGCTTATACACACTCTAGGCACTGTCCCTGAGTCTCACAGACTTTCCTGCCTGGGCTAGCTTTGAATCCTCAGATCTCAGCCTCCTAATTAACTAGGATTACAGGCATGAGCCACTGGCACCCAGCTAGGTTTCTGTTCTTGAGAAAAATTTTGTGTTGGTCACCCCTTTGTACAACCACGTAAAAATAATTTTAAAAAAATTAAAAAAGATATTCTGGGCTAACCCTTCAAAGGGGCAGAGGAAAGATTTATAATCGCCTTCCTTTTAAAGCAAATGCTCATAGAAAGGCATGTGTTGGCTGGAACAAGCAGTAGATTCTTCTGGCAGCCTTGAGCTTTCTCAGGCAAGCATTTAAGAGGGGAGGGGGGGACTTGTGTCCCCCAGGGAGCCCAGTATTAACCTGTTAGAAGCTGGGTTAAAGTTTACTCAGTCTCCTAGTGCAGGGGTTGTAATCATTACATTCCTCCACCCCCCCCCACCGCCCGCCCCCAAGTCTGGGGCTTGAACTCTGGGCCTGGGCGCTGTCCCTGAGCTTCTTTGCTCAAGGCTAGTGCTCTACCACTTGAGCCACAGCTCCACTTCCGGCCTTTTCTGGGTAGTTTATTGGCGATAAGTGTCACGAACTTTCCTGCCCGGGCTGGTTTCGAACCGCGATCCTCAGATCTCAGCCTCCTGAGTAGCTAGGGTTATAGGCTTGAGCCACAGGCACCTATCTGTTCACATTGTTACAGCAACATGAATTCTTGCCGAAGCTTTCAAGAAAATAGCTGCAGAAAGACAGAATCGCCTTTGTGCAACGCCTATAGCGTACCGCCGCTCAGAGCGCAATCTACCCCGACTTCAATCTCGCAGCGGAACTGAGATTCCGGAAGTCGGCCTCACGCTGGTGGGGCCGCTCTGGCCGCCCAGCGCCGAGGCTCTATGTCTGGTCCTCCCGGAGCGACGGAACCACTCTGGCCACTGAGATGGCGACTCTATGGTTAGGTCCTTGGAGGATGTCAGAGCATGCGCGGGGCTGCTCGGCTGGGATCGCTATGGCAGCGGCGCCAGCGTCGCGGTGGGCTGGGCCTCGGAGCTCCTGCTGTAGCCAGGCCTTCTCCACCGCCGGCCTCACCGCCGCCTCTCGGGCATGAGCGGGCCCTCCCGCCACGGCCTGCCGCCCTCCCTGCCGCCGCCCCCGCTGCAGGATCCCAAGGGTGGGCCTTTTCTGGGAGCATGCTTCAGGCCGCCTACTGCTACGTGCGGGTCGTGGGCAGGGGCAGCTACGGGGAGGTGACGCTCGTGAAGCACCGGCGGGACGGCAGGCAGGTCAGCGGGGCCAGGGCCGGGGCCGGGGCCGGGGCCTGGGCCGGGGCCGGGCGAGGGGCCCATAGGGCCGGGATGTGCCCGGTGCGCAGTCCCGAAGACCAGGCCCGGGATGGTGTGAAAAGGCGCTTCGCGGACCGCATTTCCTCGGGAAAATCGCCCTGGACTAGGAAGACAAGGCCAGGCCCACCGCTATCGATATGCACCCCGGCCCCTCTGCTTTTCTTTGTAGTATTAGTGCGCTTGATCCGCACAGCTTCTCCCACCCCTGATAGGTCCCTGAGAACTGGTAATGCTTTCCCAGGACCTGACAGCACAGCTCGTTCTGTCCCGAGCCTCTTTCTGCTCAAGGCTAGCAGCACTACTCTTTGAGCTCTTTGAGCTTTTTTTTGTTTATGTGGCCTTGAGGACTCGAACCCAGGGCTTCATGCATGCTAGGCAAGCACTCTACCACTAAGCCACATTCCCAGCCCCTCCTCCTAATATTTTTATGTTTGAAGTAGACATTGCTAAATATTACCTACCTCTTTCTTACATTTATACCCACCCTGGCAATTTTACATCAGTATAAGCCTTGTAATTATTCTTTAATAAGTACAAAAGTAGAAAAATGTCTATGAAATCTGGACAAATATATTACCATTTATTATAATTCACCTAGTTGTTGGTTTACTTCATGCCATTATTATATAGATTTTTATAGTGCTAAGTCGATATTAATAATACTACATCAGTCTTTGATGTTACAATTGCTATGTAAATTTTAATGTTTTTTGGGTTTTTGGTTTTTTTTCGCCAGTCCTGAGGCTTGAACTCAGGGCTTGGGCACTGTCCATGAGCTTCTTTGGCTCAAGACTAGCACTCTACCACTTGAGCCATAGCGACACTTCCAGCTTTTTCTGTTTATGTAGTACTGAAGAATTGAACCCAGGGCTTCATGCATTCTAGACAAGCACTCTACCACTAAGCCATATTCCCAGCCCCTTAATGAATTTCTTGAACGAAGGGCCCCAGATATTCTTTACTGAAGACTGCTGGACTCTTAGTTCAACATCCCCTTGCCAAACCTTCTCTTACCTCACAGCACTTTTTTTAGTGAGTAGTATCACCAGCCATGCAATTGCTCAAGATGGACATATAAGGGTTATTTTTAATACTCCAACTCTGATTATACTCATCTGTCACTAAGGCATCTTCTCCATCTCCTCTAGTCCAAAATCATGGCCTCTGCATTGTGGTTGTCCCTGTCACCTGCCCATCACTTTCACTACACCCTCAGATCTGATATTGTCACTCCTTTTGCTTAAAGTATGGTATCTCATCTCCCAAAGGACAATGTAGTTTATTTATAGGGTGACCATGTAATGTTTTGTTCAAATTGGGATAATTTTGAAAACCAAATATTTACACAAGAGCCAGGCAATGGTAACTCATACCTGTTTATCCTAGCTACTCAGAGGCTGAGATACATTGAGGATTGTGGTTCCAAGCCAGCCCAGGGAGAAAAGTGTGAGATTCTTATCTCCAATTAACCAGCAAAAAGAGGAAGACCTTATCTAGAAAAAACAAAAACAAAACCCAGCTGTGCTTAGTGCAGTATAAGTCACTGCTCAAATATGACAGGCCATTATAACAGTTAATCTCTCATCCTCATCTCAAAAATCCAATGATTTCCACAGTGCCTACTGAATAAATCTCTTAGGCAAAACATCTAGCACCTACTGGAGACAAGGAAGAATAGTTAAGTTAAATAGTTAAGTCAGGGCTCTCTACTTAGAGAGTTTGCCTGGTATAATTGTGTTGTCTTTTTTGTTGTTCCAGTGCTGGGACTTGAACTCAGGCCTCTTACTCTGACTTGGCTTTTTTGCTCAAGGCCAGCACTCTAGTACCTCTAGTTCTGGCCTTGTGCTCTTGCTTGGCTTTTTCTCTTGGCTGATGGTCCATTTCTGTTTTTTGTTTTGCTTTTTTCCTGGTTAATCGGAGATAGGAGTCTTTCTGATTTGTCTCCCAACTGGCTTAATCCTCAGATCTCAACCTGTTGAGTAGCTAGGATTCTAGACATGACCATCTGATGCCCAGCTTGGATTCACTTTTTAGCTATTAATAAAATTATATTTTTGTTTGTTTTGTCTTTCCCTTAAGGCAGGATTTCAATATGTTACTCAAGCTGACTTCACTTCTCTGAGCTCACTTTTGCTTGGGCCTCTAACTGCAGGCATTTGGCTCAAGGAAATTGTAAAATACAGATGAAAAGAATATTTTGTTGACCACACAGAGCCATAAGTCTAACTTTTATTATTAAAAAAAAAACCCTATCATTATCTGGGCTGGGGAGGTAAATGGTGGAGTTCTTGTCTAATGTGCACGAGGCCCTAGATTTGATACCCAGCCTTGCAAAAACAAACAAGTATCATTAGTCAGAACAATTTTATGCTTCCCCAAAAACAAAGAAATAGATTTTCTTACAGGCTCTAAAAGGTCCATTTTAAGCACTTTCATGAGAGCACTTAGATACTTTGGAACCTACAGAACTGCATGTTTACTTGTACATTATAAAAATGTGTTTTCTTCATTAGTATGTCATCAAAAAACTGAACCTCCGAAATGCCTCCAGCAGAGAGCGGCGAGCTGCTGAACAGGAGGCTCAGCTCTTGTCTCAGCTGAAGCACCCCAACATTGTCACCTACAAAGAGTCATGGGAGGGAGGAGATGGTCTTCTCTACATTGTCATGGGCTTCTGCGAAGGAGGTGATCTGTACCGGAAGCTCAAGGAGCAGAAAGGACAGCTTCTGCCCGAGAGTCAGGTGGTAGAGTGGTTTGTACAGATCGCCATGGCTTTACAGGTACCACCTCCACTCAGCATCCCACTTGTTCCAACATAGCAGGAGGTCGCCAGCTGTATTTTAGAAAACAAAATTCCCAAAATGCTTAATGAAAAGAAATTTTTGGAAAGCCCACTTGTAAGCTGAAGTCAGTCCCTCTTGCTCCTTACAGTGCTTCTAAGTGAAATCTTGATTTAAGTAGATAGGCTTAATATATAGCTGGAAGGAATCCACTTCTTTACTCTGAATTGAAAAAGAACCAAGAATGGCCATGCTTACTATTAGCTGGACACCTGTGTCATGCTGAAAGGGAGCTAGGCTGATTCATGTTGCTGTAACTGGGGCTTTGGCTTCCAGCCTGTTGTGGCCGGGGGCTGCAAATGCAAGACAAGTTTGTGTTTTAATATGCACATACTGGTTTGGTTTTTTTTTTGCACATACTGTGTTTAAACTATCACTAGAACTAGAAATACTTATCCAAAATTAATCTTGTTTAAATTTTCAGATACTCTGTTTAAATAAAAATGATTCTTGTTATACTTGAAGATGTTATTAAGTTTAGGATTTCATTAGTGGGAGTTTGTTAGTATATATTTTTAACTAGATCCAGCTGTAGCCCTTAAATTACCAGGAAACAATTTTGGAAAATACTAGATCAGTTAGTGCATAGAACTTAATTTTTTTAAATCACTTTGGAAGTTGTAAATGAGACCTCATTTAAATATTACAGTTTTGGTAGGTAGTACTATGATTCTTTAATTCACAACTACTGAAGATTCAGAGGAAGCCGGAACAAATAAGTAAATCAGTATATTTACATGTAACAATATTTTATTTTTCTTCCCAGTATTTACATGAGAAACATATCCTTCATCGAGACCTGAAGACTCAAAATGTCTTCCTAACAAGAACAAACATCATCAAAGTGGGTGACCTAGGAATCGCACGGGTGTTAGAAAATAATAGTGACATGGCGAGCACCCTCATAGGCACACCCTATTACATGAGCCCTGAATTGTTCTCAAACAAACCCTACAACTATAAGGTAAGATTGGGCTGTGTATGCTGGCTCACCTTGTCTCTGAGAGTTTGCTCAGAGTTTCAGAACCCATCTGATGAGTTAAGTAGGAATTATCTGTGAATTAGGATTATGTAACTAAGGTATTTTAACATTGAACCATTTACTGTTTTTCTTTTGTAGTCTGATGTTTGGGCTTTGGGATGCTGTGTCTATGAAATGGCCACTCTGAAGCATGCTTTCAATGCAAAAGACATGAATTCTTTAGTTTACCGGATTATTGAAGGAAAGGTAAACAGATAATCTAGAACTAATTGAGCAAGATTGATATAGCTACTGACAAGATCATTGATGATTTTTTTCCTTTTTTTCTTTTTCTTATACATGCAGAACAAGTACTTTACCACTGAAATATAGCGCCAGCCTTTGTTGATTGTTTTGATTACTTATTAAGTAGTCATTGATACTGTGTTAATAGTTAGGAATGATGGGTCCCTTCTGTGGAGCCAGGTTGAAGTTGAGGAGAATGGATCAGTCATTTCTTAATGCTAATTTGTAAAGGTGGTATAGTAGTTCCAAAGAACCAGATTTTTAAACCAGTAGTCAGGCAACATACAGGTTCTTTGAGAAGCTATTAGTTTCCTAGTTACTTAGAAAGCTGGGATCTGAGAACTGTGGTTTGAAGCCAGCCTGAGTCAGAAATTCTTAGTGACTCTTAATTTCCAATTATCCAACAAGGGCTGGGAATATGGCCTAGTGGTAAAGTGCTCGCCTTGTATACATGAAGCCCTGGGTTCAATTCCTCAACACCACATATATAGAAAAAAGCCAGAAGTGGAGCTGTAGCTCAAGAGGTAGAGTGCTAGCCTTGAGCAAAAAGAAGCCAGGGACAGTGCTCAGGTCCTGAGTCCAAGCCTCAGGGCTGGCAACAAAAACAAAACAAATAAACAATCCAATTATTCAACAAAAGGCCAGGAAGTGGAGGTATGGCTCAAGTGGTTGAGTGCCAGCCTTGAACAAAAAAGCCATATGAGTGGGGGAAACCCTGAGTTCAAGCCCCAGTTATGGCACAAAAAGAGGGGGACTTTATTTGAAATATAGCTAAAGCCAAAAGGGTTGGGATTGTGGCTCAAGTTTTAGGGCCCAAGGGCCTGATTTCAAACCGTAGAAAAAGAATGGAGTGAAACCTCTCTTTATTTGTATCCCTGCCTTTAAACAGACATAACTCTGGATATATGAACATATACTTGCTACCAGAAAAAAAAATAAACTGAAATGGAGTCAGGCTGTAGATAGTATTATAAAACTTAGGTTTTCTTTTTGGCTGTGCTACAATTTGAATTCAGGGCTTTACCACTAAGCTATACTTCCAGCTCTGTTTTTTTGCTGTGGGGCGTGTGTGTGTGTGTGTGTGTGTGTGTGTGTGTGTGTGTGTGTGTGTGCATGCTGGTCCTGGTGTTTGAACTTTCTTTTTGGCTGTGCTACAATTTGAATTCAGGGCTTTACCACTAAGCTATACTTCCAGCTCTGTTTTTTTGCTGTGGGGCGTGTGTGTGTGTGTGTGTGTGTGTGTGTGTGTGTGTGTGTGTGTGTGCATGCTGGTCCTGGTGTTTGAACTTGGGGCCTGTGTGCTGTTCCTGAGCTTTTCTGCTAAAAGCTAGCACTCTACCACTTGAGCTCCACTTACAGCTTTTTGGTGGTTAATTGGAGATAAAAAGTCTCATGAACTTTCCTGCCTGGGCTGGCTTTGAACCAGGGTTCTCAGATTTCAGCCTCCTTGGTAGTTAGGATTACAGGCATAAGCCACTGGCACCTGGGTTTGCTGGTTAGTTTCAGGCTAAGGTCTTATTTCTTGTCCCGGCTCATGCCTGAACTTGGATCCACTTGCTTTAGGCTTACTATAATTGCTGGTATCAGAGATATTTGCCACCCTGTCCCAGCTTTCTTCTGTGGAAATGGAGTCTCATGGTGGGAGTTTCTGCCCAGGCTGTCATGGAAATGCACTTCTCTTAATCTCAGCCTTTCACATAGCATAATATAGGTTGTGCCCCTGCACCCTGCTGTAGGTTGACAAGGAGTCTTTTCTGCCTGAGCTGACTACAAACCACGATTTTCTCAAACTCAACCTCCCAGGTAGCTAAGTTTAAAGTTGAGCCAGTGCCACCTGGCACACAGCTTGCATTTTTTTTAAATGTATGAGGAACATATTTCCTGGTCAGTACTTGACTTTTTTTTTTTTTTACAGGAACTGCCTAGTATTATAAGAATATACCACAATTTATATCACAACTCCTCTGTGGACATATTTAAGTTGTTCCTACTTGTTGACTACTGGAAGAACAATGCTGCCTTAACCATTTCAATATATGCATCTTTAGAACAATTTATGCTCTAATTTCTGAAGAAGAAATTTCTAAAATGAGGCTGTTGGGTTGAAGGCAATAGTTTATTTTCTTAAACCTGCTGTTACAACCTGATACCAGTAGACTTACTGTAGATCAATATGCTGATTCCTGCCTACTTCTGTGGATAAATAATTTGAATAACTGGTACCTTCTACTCTCTTTCATTTTGCTTTACAGGATCATTAGCCCTAATTATAGTATTGTTTTTCTTTATAGCTTCCACCAATGCCAAAAATTTATAGCCCAGAGTTGGCAGAACTGATCAGAACAATGCTGAGCAGACGGCCTGAAGAAAGACCCTCTGTGAGGAGCATCCTAAGGCAGCCTTACATAAAACACCAAATATCCTTATTTTTGGAGGCCACAAAAGCGTAAGATATTTCTCTTGAAAATAACAGGGCTAAATAGGTGGTATAAAACATGAGAGCTTCTGTAATTTTCATATCTAGGAATTTATAGTTATTTTTTTAAATGCTAGTACTAGGGTTTGAACTCAGGACCTGACCACTTGGCTTTCTCCACTAAAATATCCTTAGTTTTTTCTACTTAACACTTGTGTTCTACCACTTGAGCCACAGCTCTACTACTGGCAGCTTCTTCTTCTTCTTCCTCCTTCTCTTTTTTCTTTCTCCTTGTCCTTCTTCTCTTCTTCCTCTTCCTCCTTTTTTTTTTTGTCAGTCCTGGGGCTTGGACTCAGGGCCTGAGCACTGTCCCTGGCTTCTTTTTGCTCAAAGCTAGCATCTTCCACTTGAGCCACAGCGCCACTTCTGGCTTTTTCTGTATATTTGGTACTTTGGAATCAAACCCAGGGCTTTATGCATTCTAGGCAAGTACTCTATCGCTAGGCTTCATTCCCAGCCCCTACCACTAGCTTTTTGATGGCAAATTGGAGACATAAGTTGCATAGACTTTTCTGCTGTCTCCCAACCTCAATCCTCAGCGTTCAGAACAGCTAGGATTATAAGTGTGAACCACCAGCTACTGGCCCTGAGTTTTCTTTAAACAGGAAGTAAAACAGCATGATTAGTATATGGGAGAAGGCAAAATTCTACCCTCCAAGGGTTTTTTTGCCTGGCCTCGAGAAGTTAATTGGCATATGATAACTTAACAGGAGAAAAATATACACCATTTGTTTTGTTTTTGTTGCCAGTCCTGGGGCATGGACTGAGGGCCTGAGTACTGTCCCTGGCTTCTTTTTGCTCAAGGCTAGCACTCTACTTGAGCCACATATATGTGGTGCTGTGGAATCGAACCCAGGGCTTCATGTATACAAGGCGAGCACTTTACCACTAGGCCATATTCCCAGCCCCAGTTCGTTTTAACAGAAGTTAAACAGTAGCTCTCATGAAGACCCAAAGAAGTGGCAAAGCCTAAATGCATTTTTACTTATCTGAGCAGAGGAAAAATAACTATGAACTATATGGAGAATGGAGAAGCCAAAGGAAGATTAGGTTGGTTTGGTTTGATTTATTTATTTATTTATTTATTTATTTATTTATTTATTTATTTATTTATTGCCAGTACTGGAGCTTGAACTCAGGCCCTGGGCACTGTCCCTGAGCTTCTTTTGTTCAAGGCTAGCACTCTACCACTTACTTTAGCCACAGTGCCACTTCTGGCCTTTTCTCTTTATGTGGCACTGAGGAATAGAACTCAGGGCTTCATGCATGCTAGATAAGCACTCTACCACTAAACTGAATTCCCAGCCCCTCAACTTTGCTTTTTTTTTTTAAGATTATTATTATTTTTTTAAATTTTATTTTTTTTGGCCAGTC
The DNA here is from genome assembly GCF_023159225.1 of Perognathus longimembris pacificus. Lineage (NCBI taxonomy): Eukaryota > Metazoa > Chordata > Mammalia > Rodentia > Heteromyidae > Perognathus > Perognathus longimembris. The sequence continues at coordinate 37,345,235 of NC_063170.1, forward strand.
CTGGGCCTTGGACTCAGGGCCTGAGCACTGTCCCTGGCTTCCTTTTGCTCAAGGCTAGCACTCTGCCACTTGAGCCACAGCGCCACTTCTGGCCATTTTCTGTATATGTGGTGCTGGGGAATCGAACCTAGGGCCTCATGTATACAAGGCAAGCACTCTTGCCACTAGGCCATATCCCCAGCCCCAAGATTATTATTTTTTATTAATTAAATTTTGTTGACAAGGTGTTGTGCAAAAGGGGTACATTTATATAATAAGGCAGTGAGTACATTTCTTTTTTTTTCTTTTTTTTTTTTGCCGTCCTGGGCCTTGGACTCAGGGCCTGAGCACTGTCCCTGGCTTCTTTTTGCTCAGGGCTATCACTCTGCCACCTGAGCCACAGTGCCACTTCTGGCCATTTTTTATATATGTGGTGCTGGGGAATCGAACCCAGGACTTCATGTATACGAGGCAAGCACTCTTGCCACTAGGCCATATTCCCAGCCCCTTGAGTACATTTCTTGTTTTTCTTTCCCTTCCCTAGATCAGGTAGGCATATATACAATACCCACTGTACCAAAATCATATACGGTAACCATGTAGCATACGCCAAAGGAAATTCACCTAGAACTTTAAATGTAACGTCAACAACATCCTACTGTGTCCGTCTCTTGGAGTTGTTTTGGCTTATCCTCGTCTTATATGATCATATGTACATAGCTGTTGAGCTATTGTGATCCACTGATAGGTCTATTCTAGACCTTTTTATGTTTAGTAGTTGTTTGGTTTTAGATACATAACGTAAGGTCGCTGATCCAAACCTGTGGAAATACCATTTGAAAAGAAGTTTGTTGTTGGGGCTGGGAATATGGCCTAGTGGCAAGAGCACTTGCCTCCTACACATGAAGCTCTCGGTTCGATTCCCCAGCCCCACATATATGGAAAACGGCCAGAAGGGACGCTGTGGCTCAGGTGGCAGAGTGGTAGCCTTGAGCAGGAAGAAGCCAGGGATGGTGCTCAGGCCCTGAGTCCAAGGCCCAGGACTGGCCAAAAAAAAAAAAAAAAAAAGAAGTTTGTTGTTTTGCTGACCTGGTCTCTACTGTCCCCCTCCACCCTAACAGTCATATATCAAGGAGACCATGCCCCTTTGTTCTCTGTGTTCTAGGCTTGTCTCGCTCAATAGTATTTGTTCAAGTTCTGACCATTTCCCTGAGAATACCAATATGTTATAATTTCTAATTGCTATGTAGTATTCCATTGTGTATAGGCACCACATTTTTTGTATCCATTCATCTGTAGTGGGGCGTCTGGGTTGTTTCCATATTTTGGCTATTGTACAGCAATAAACATGGATGTGCAGATGTCTTTATGATAGCCTGAGACCTGTTGTTCAGGATAGATGCCTAGGAGTGGTATGGCTGGGTCATAGGGTATGTCTATGTTGAGCTTTTTGAGGAACCTCCATACTGTTCTCGAAAGTGGTTGTACTAATTTGCACTCCCACCAACAATGGAGAAGGGTTCCTCTTTCCCCGCATCCCTTCCAGCATTTGTTACTGGCTGAGTTCAGAGTACAGGCCATTCTAACTGGAGTGAGGTGGTATCTCAGGGTTGTTTTTATTTGCATTTCCTTTACTGCCAGGGATGTTGAACATTTCCTCATATGTTTCTTTGCCATTTTTGTCTCTTCTCCTGTGAAGTCTCTCTTTAGCTCCTTTGCCCATTTAATAATTGGTTTACTGGGTTTGGAGGGGGTTAGTTTTTTGAGTTCTCTGTAGTTGACGGATATTAGGCCTTTGTTGCTGTGCTGGTGAAGATCCTTTCCCATATGGTTGGCTGTCTTTCTAGTTTGGGGGCTATGTCTTTAGCTGTGCAGAAACTTTTTATTTTGTAGTAGTCCCTTTGTTGAGTCTCTCCCCTATCTGTTGTGCCCCTGGGACTATCAACTTTGCTTTCTTAATGATGAAAATGTTACTTTCCTTCTGGTATGTGAGTTTTGTCTTCAGCTTTCAGGAATCAGGAGGAGAGGGTTAGATCACCCTTTTTACACTGCTTTTCTTTTCCTTCCTTCCTTCCTTCCTTCCTTCCTTCCTTCCTTCCTTCCTTCCTTCCTTCAAATAGTGATCCTCAGATCTTATTCTGAATAGCTAAGATTACAAGCATGAGCCACCAATGTTGTGCTTGAGCTTCATCTTTTTTTTTTTGAAAGTCACTTCTACTGCCAAGAGAAAACTCAGAGTTGTAAATGAAGTTGAAAAAAATTTATTTTTGCACATTTATTTCAGGAATTTTTATATGCTCAATTTCAAAAAGCATGGGCTTTGTAAATAGAAGATAAGTATAAAGGAATGGAAAGAGGAATTCGCTTCAAAGAAATGAATGGCAAGGCGCATCTTAATCTAGGGTGCATTTGAACCAAGATACCTGCTTTGTCTAGGAAGCAGCATTTTTTAATTTGTCAACACGGGGCCTCTCACGGCATCAGGAAGCCAGGCTCAGTGGCTGCCTGGCTCCACTAATGAGCTCAGCTGTTGTATTTTGTTTTTGAGGTCTTTTCAACTTTGAAATGGCTAGCTTACAGACAGGCATAGCCATGGCTTAATAAGGACCACCATTTTGTTCACATTATTTATAATTTTCAAACAGACCTTTGTTCTTACATTATTCTCATCTTCATGCTGTCCTTGAATTTTCTGCAAGTGTAGGCTACTAAGACAGGTTATGATACTACACCTATATACATTTATCCTCAAGTCAGAAAATGTACACTTCTTACTCTCAAAACTGGCAAAACAGTTGTGGCTTTATTGTGAACATGTGAAGCTTAACCTTGTACTTCTGCATGTGAGGGTTTTTATTTTGGAATAGTTTCATACCTACAGAAAAGTTGTGGAGTAGTACAGAATTTTATTACCTCTGCATCTGTTCTTTCTGCCTTAGCATCTGACATTATACAGTACCTTTGTCAAAACTAACTCCAGATTTTATGTGGCTTTCACTAGTCTTTAAAGTCAATTTTCTGTTCCAGGATTCAGGATTCCATCCAGAATACCATAATACATTTAGTTCTCAGTGTTTCCTTAATCTCTTGGGGTCTGTGGTAATTTTTTGCTTTCTTTGTTTCTTGTAACCTTGACTATTTTGAAGACATATTTTATAAAATGCCATGTAGGTTTTTTAAAGCCTATTCTCTGTTAATTGGTGTAGTTGTATATGGAAGTATAATACATACACACACTTTTCACATATACATAAACCCCTTAATCTTCACTCTGTTGATTATAACCTTTCTTCTTCATAAAGAAAAACTTCCAAAAATAACATAAAAAATGGTGACTCAAAATCCAAGCCTGTGGATGCAGTGGTTTCCAGAAAGGCAGAATCAGACCACGATGCGATCGTCCCCCACCCTCAGTGTTCTGGCGCTTCCAGGACATATGTCATGGTATGTTTGTTTTTAAAGGATCATGTTTTAGAATCTATGTAACAAAGTAGATTATCTAAGAAAATTATCTACTAGGGAAATGATTATGCTTTATTTAAAATTCTGTTGTGTTGTGCAATTACTTCTGCATTAAAAGGAAAAAATACTGGTGAGGTCAGGTTTTTTAAAGTTACTGCATCTACAGCCTGTCAACTTATGCATGAAGTCAGTACTTTAATAAGTTTTCAGACGAAATGTGCATAACATTAACCATTTTAAAGTAGATAATTATGTAGATACTGTATATTCAGAGTGTGGTATAGCCATTACTTCTTATCTAGTTCTAAAGTGTTTCCATCAGCCCTAAGGAAATCCTATGTGTTAAGCAGTCACTGCCCATTTCTTCCTTACCTGGCAACTGCCAAAGTGTTTTCTATTTCAGGGAATGTACCTACCCTGGAAATTTCACCTAAATGGAATCATATAATGTGACCTTTTATGTCTGGCTTTCTTAGTGTGTTTTGAAGGTTCCTCCATGCAGAATATATCATTATCTCAGTTCTTTCTAGGCTTAATTGTTAGTCCAATGTATGTGTGTAGCACACATAAGTTTACCTATTCACCTATTGATAAACATTGGGATGTTTTTCTCCTGTGAGGAATTGCTGTGAACATTTATGTGCCTGCGTTTGAATACCCATTTTCCATTCTTAGGGACATATACCTAGGAATAGGATTGCTGGGTTAAATGGTTAATTATAAGTTTAACTTTTTTGGGGGGGGGGGGGGGCGGGGGCCAGTCCTAGGCCGTGAACTCAGGGCCTGAGCACTGTCCTGGCTTCTTTTTTGCTCAAGGTTAGCACTCTGCCACTTGAGCCACAGCGCCACTTCTGGCCATTTTCTGTATATGTGGTGCTGAGGAATCGAACCCAGGGCCTCATGTATACGAGGCAAGCACTCTTGCCACTAGGCCATATTCCCAGCCCTTATAAGTTTAACTTGTTGAGGCATCCCATATTGTTTTCCCAGTAGCTCTGTCATCTCATACTCAACACTTGTTGTGTTTTGGTCTTATTTTTTATTTATATATATTGTCGAAATAATAGGTTTAATTATGAAAGTATCATATATGTATATAATGTACTTTGATCGTATTCATTTTCACATTATCTGCCCTATTTTCCTTTCTCACACGGTCCCCTTCTCTGTTTTTGTTTGTTTGTTTGGGGTCTTTTTTTTGGATGTGTGTGTGTGCACTGGTCCTGGGGCTTGAACTCAGGATCTAGGTGGTGTCCCCAAGATTTTTTTTTGCCCAAGGTTACCACTGTACCACTTCAGCCACAGCTCCACTTCTGGCTTTTTTGGTAGTTAATTGGTGGTAAGAGTCTTATGGACTTTCTTGCCCCGGCTGGCTTGGAACCGTGATCCTCAGATCTCAGCCTCCTGAGTAATGAATTTTACAGGTGTGAGCCACCAGCACCTGCCTTTGTGGCTCAAGAGATAGAGTGCTAACCCTGAGAAAGAAGAAGCCAGGGACAGTGAAGTGCTAAGGCTCTGAGTTCAAGCAAAAAAAAAAAAAAAAGTTCAAACTGGGCACCAGTGTCTCATATATATGATCCTAGCTACCCAGGATCCCGTTTGAAGCCATCCCAGATAGACAAACCAGAGAAACTCTTTATCTCCAGTTAACTCCAGAGCCTAGTAACCATGTCCCATTTCTGTTTCTATGAATTTTCCTGTCCTAGGTATTTTATCTAAGTAAAATTACTTATATATCCTTTTGTGTCTTTTTTACTTAGCATATTTTCAGGTTTATCTACTTCATAGTATATGTTCAAATTTCCTTTTTAAGGCTGAATAATATTCTGTGTATACCACATTTTGTTTATTCATCAGCTGATGAACATTTGGGTTGTTTCCACTTTAGGGCTATTTTGAATAATGCTTCTAGAAACATTGGTAGATACATATCTCCTTGAATTCCTGCTTTTAGTTCTTTGGAGTATATGGAATTGCTGAGATATATGCTAATTGTGTGCTTAACTTTTTAAAGAAACTATGTTCCACTTTAAGTTAATTTTTGTATGTGATATGAGGACTGCTATGCTAACTTGGAAACATGCTTTTGCTCAGGGTGAAGAAGACAATTGTTTGTCCCAAGAGAGACCTGTGGTCATTGGTCCCTTGAAATCACCTGTTAGTCCAAAAGGCCACACTGGCCAATTAGACATGAGCAAGACTACAGAATCACTAGCTACGATTAGTAGAGTAAATATTGACATCTTACCTGCAGAAAGAAGGGACTTAATGAATGATGGCTCAGTTCAAGAGAATCAGCCTAGCTCATTAGATGCTGCTAATGAGCTAGGTCAGTGCACCATTTCTCAAGTGAAAGAGGAGAAGCCACAAGACAACCTGGAATCCAGGGCTCAGCCTGAAATCCTGATTCCCATGTGGTACTCTGATAATGGCTATGGGGAAGGAAATGAACCAGTGAACCCACCCCAGCACCTAAACAAAGACCAGAAGCCAAAGGACCAGGTAAGTAATATGTACTAGGAGTGATGTATCCTAGGGGACAGATACGTTTTTGGAGACAGCATGGTTACAAAGTGTGGGTCTGCTCTGGTTTCTTAAATTTGGAAATCAGCTATTCTGTGTACCAGTTTAAATTTAGAAGGGTTGTTTTCATCACTCAAAAAAAAATTCCATGTTCAGTTATACTCTCTCTTCTCCTTCCCTCAACCCTTGTAACATTTGTCCCCATGGATTTGCCTATTTGGACATTTCTTTAATAAATAGAGTAATACAATGTATTACCTTTTGTGTCTGGCTTTAAACATGTTTTCAAAATTTTCCCATGGTGTAGTCTCTACCAGTATTCTTTTTATTGCCAAGTAAATTCTTCTGGATATACCTGTTATAATTTATGTATCTTTTCTTTAGTTCATGATATTTGGGTTGTTCATACTTTTTGGTTACTGTGGATGATGCTGTTATGAATTTGTATTTTATTTGTTTTTGTAGTGCTGGGACCAGACATAAGGCCATGAATATGCCAGGCTGGTAGCTCTACCACTGAACTCAGCCCTGCAATGAATATCTGTGCATATGTTTTTGTATGGATATGTCTTTTCAGTTCTGCTGGGTAAAGATGTAGGAATGGAATTTCTGGGTTCTGTGGTAACTGCTTAACTCTTTGAGGAACCACAAACCTGTTTTCCAAACTACAAAGCTATCAACTACTAGCAGCATTATATAAGGTTTCACTTTTTCCACAGTTCTTGCCAACACGTACTCTTATCCCTCATTTGATCATAGCTATCATCATAATGGGTATGCAGTAGTTCTTAGTGTAGTTTTGAACTAGTGATATTGAGCTTTTTGGTCAGTCCTGGGGCTTGAACTCAGGGCCTGGGTGCTGTCCCTGAGCTCTTTTGTTCAAGGCTAGCACTCTACCACTTTGAGCTACAGTTCCCCTTCTGGTTTTTGAGTGGTTAATTGGAGATAAGAGTCTCACGGGGACTTTTCTAACTGGGCTGGCTTTGAACCAAGATCCTCAAATCCCAGAATCCTGAGTAGATAGGATTACAGGCATGAGCTACCAGTGCCCAGCTTGAACATCTTTTATATGCATATTGGCCATTGTGTACTTCCTTTGGAGAAGTAGCCTATTCAGATATTTTGCCAATTTTTAACTGGTTTAATCTTTTTCTTTTTTTTTCTGGTCCTGGGGCTTAACTCAGGACCTGGGTGCTGTCCCCGAGCCTCTTTGTGCTCAAAACTAGGGCTCTACCTCTTGAGTCACAGTGCCACTTCCAGCTTTTTCTGAAATAAGAGATAAGAGATTGGAGATAAGAGTTTCATGTACTTTCCTGCCCAATCCTCAGATCTCAGCCTCCTGAGTAGGTAGGATTACAGGCTTGAGCCCCTAGTGCCTGCCTTGTCTTGTCTTTTTATTGTTGAATTGAGAGTTATGTATCTATTCTAGTCCTTTATTAGGCATAAATTTTTATATGGGGAGGGGGAAGCAACCACAACATTTGAATAACTAATGGAAGCATTTTGTCTTTACTGCATATAAGTTGACACTGCTTATAAGTACTCATTTTGAGAAAGAGAACAATTCATTTTTATTTTGCAATATTAGAAGTAGGGATAGAGCTAAGAATATGGCGTAGTGGCAAGAGTGCTTGCCTCATATACATGAAGACCTGGGTTTGATTCCTCAGCACCTTATATACAGAAAAAGCCAGAAGTGTCACTGTGGCTCAAGTGGTAGAGTGCTAGCCTTGAACAAAAAGAAACCAGGAACAATGCTCAGGCCCTGAGGTCAAGCCTCAGGACTGGCAAAAAAAAAAAAAAAGAAGAAGTAGGTTTAGAGGGTTTGGCATTTGAACTTCAGTAGTCTATTTCAGCTGGGCACTGGTGGCTCACACCTGTACTCCAGCTACTCAGGACTCTGAGATCTGAAGATCATGATTTAAAGCTAGCCCTGGCAGGAAAGTCAGTGAGACTCTTTAGTTAAACACCAAAACATAAGAAGTGGGGCTATGGCTCTAGCGATAGAGCACTAACCTTGACCAAAAGAGCTTAGGGGGCTGGGGATATAGCCTAGTGGCAAGAGTGCCTGCCTCGGATACATGAGGCCCTAGGTTCGATTCCCCAGCACCACATATACAGAAAATGGCCAGAAGCGGCGCTGTGGCTCAAGTGGCACAGTGCTAGCCTTGAGCAAAAAGAAGCCAGGGACAGTGCTCAGGCCCTGAGTCCAAGGCCCAGGACTGGCCAAAAAAAAAAAAAAAAAGAGCTTAGGGACAGCACTCATGCCCTGAGTTCAAGCCACACACACACACACACACTATTCTCTGGAGTTCTTCTGTATATGTTTGCTTTGTTTTATTTTTAAGGAACAAGTTGCTGGTGAATATGCTATGAAAAAACAGGGTACAATCCATCTAGGTTTGCAGCCACACAATTCTGAGTGTGACCCGTCCCTCTCCCGACAGCGATGGCAGAAGAGAAGAGACCAACAGACTGAGCACAGTGAGAGAAAGAGCCAGGTCAGCAGAGATCTGATCTGTTGAGATGCTCCAAATCATGCTCCTGTTTGATTAGTACAATTAACAGTTGCCAAAAGGCTTTTAGATAATTTAAGGAGCATAAAGGGAACATAGCAAGGGTGAGATGTTTTTAAATATCATTTTATTGGAAATACAGTAAGAACACCAGTCTTCCCCAGCAAGAATGGGAGTTAAAGAGAACAATTCTCTCATCCACTGTACAATATCATGTCACCCCTTTTCTTAGAGTACTTTCCATAGGTAGCTTTTCTTGAGATCTTAGAGGATCATTCCTTTTATGTAAAAAAAAAAAAAAATGCAGTGTTTAGAGACAAGTCACTAACAAATATTCAGGGGGACTGGCCAATAGGGGAACTTTGGAAATGGCTGTATATGAAACTGACAATCTGTTCTCCTTTTTAAATTATTTAAGTTCAAAGAGGCACCTCCTCAGTTTTTGCCTTCTCATCCTACTGTTGGAAAAGTGAATGTCATATCAACGCAAAATGTTGAAAAACAAAGTAGACTAGCCAGTGAGTCTGTGTGCTGTTCTAGGAGCATCGAAGTATCATCATCAAAGGTTTGTGAGTGTGTGTGTGTGTGTGTGAGAGAGAGAGAGAGAGAGAGAGAGAGAGAGAGAGAGAGAGAAAGGGGGGAAAGAGAAAGAGAAAGGGGAGGAGAAAGGGAGAGAGAGAATGAGTTTTATTTGTCCTGTTTTGTTTTTTGAGATGCTATTTCTTCATATAACCCAGGCCAGCCTGGGTTGAGATCCTGCTTCAGCCTCCTGAATGCTATGTTTACTGGCATTGACATCATGCCTAGCTCTTATGGTTTTTTTTTTTTTTTTGGCCAGTCCTGGGTCTTGGACTCAGGGCCTGAGCACTGTCCCTGGCTTCTTCCCGCTCAAGGCTAGCACTCTGCCACTTGAGCCACAGCGCCGCTTCTGGCCGTTTTCTATATATGTGGTGCTGGGGAATTGAACCTAGGGCCTCGTGTATCCGAGGCAGGCACTCTTGCCACTAGGCTATATCCCCAGCCCTTATGTTTTTTGTTTTTTGTTTTTTTTGCAAGTCCTGGGGCTTGGACTCAGGGCTTGAGCACTGTCCCTGGCTTCTTTTGCCCTCTACCTCTTGAGCCACAGCACCACTTCCAGCTTTTTCTGTTTATGTGGTGCTGAGGAATCAAACCCAGGGCTTTGTGCATGCTAGGTAAGTGCTCTACTGTTCAGCCACATTCCCAGCCCTTATATTGGGTTTTTAAAAAAACCTTCTTATAAAACTTTTTAGTTGTAAAATCTTGTGCATACTGTGGAATATTATATTAAAATATCTCAGGAAAAATTCTCAGCCCTGCTTTTCTGCTCAACACTGGAAAGGACTAAGTTGTGATTCACAGCAGAAGCTTTGATTGAAACACATAGCTTCTGTGATTTCAGAGATGATCATTTGCTGTTAGCTAAGGAGATCAAGTAGGTTTTGTATAAGAAATGAAAAAAGCAAGGCCAGGTGCTTATAGCTCATATGTGTAATCCTACATGCCTGGGAAGAATGGTGACCATAGATATTGAGGCCAGCCTGGGCAGAAAAGTTCATGAATCCCCTTTTCAATCCATACCTGGGTGCAGTGGTGTATACCTATCATCCCAAGCTATATGGGAGACTGATATTGGGAGGATGAGGCCAGTTGGAGCAGAAAAATCTTTGACACTCACCTCTACAGAAGGAAGCTTGACAAAGTGGCACATGCCTATGATAACAGAAACAACAGGAAGTCTAAGTAGGCAGGTTGCAGTTGAGATGCATGCCTGAGCAGGAAGTGAAACCTCATCTTAAAAATAACCAGTGAAGGGCTGGGAATGTGGCTTAGTGATAGAGTGCTTGCCTAGCATGCAGGAAGCCCTGGGTTCAATCCTTCAGTATGACATAAACAGAAAAAGCCGGAAGTGGCACTGTGGCTTAAGTGCTAGACCTTGAGCAAAAGGAGCTCAGGTACAGTGCCCAGGCCTAGAATTCAAGCCTCAGGACTGGCAAAAAGGAAGAAAGGAAGGAAGGCAGGGGAGGGGAGTGGAATGGAAGGGAAGGGAGAAAGAAAGGCAGAAAAAGAGAAAAAGAAGGAAGAAAGGAAGAAAGAAAGAGAAGTGAGTAGGAATGGAAATGACTGTGACTTTCTAAGAAAGGAAGTAGGAGAAAGGAAGGAAGGAAGGAGTAGGAATGGAAATGACTGTGACTTTCTTTAAAAGGATCGACCATTATCAGCCAGAGAGAGGAGACGGCTAAAGCAGTTACAGGAAGAGATGTTCCCTTCAGGTAAAGTTGGCCTCTTTTTTCATCTAAATGGCAACTGATGGTTTGGCTCATGGTCATAAGCACTGGTTCTACTTGTGAGGTATTTAGATTTTCAGGAGGCAATACTTCTTTGGGGGCATTGACTTGGGAGATTCAAAACATTTATTAAATAAGCCTTTTAGAAAATTATAGGCTTTTGAGTCTGGAATATATGTCATTGGAGAAAGAGGATATTAGAAAAGAGAGCAAAGGAATTTGAATGGCAGTAACTTCTGGGAGGTTTCTGGCTGGGAGTCAAGTGGATGTTTAACTCATTTTCACATCCAGAAATGCTCTTTTCTAAGGAGCAGAGAGGAAGTCAGGGGAGGTGCTGCCTTGGGCTGAGGGCTGTGCTCATTCCTATTACCACTGTGTAAATGTGGTACTAGCAGTTTTCATGTATTCAGTGCTGCCTCCAGCACTATGGTAAGCATCTTAAGGGCATTATTTCATATTTATAGAAACTGCCAAACTGCAGCAATGACGAAAACTAAGTTCTAAGGGGTTTAGGGAACTTGCCCATAGTTACAGAGGTGGTAGACTCAGAACTACGATTTGAACTAAGGTGTCTATAGTGATGATAAATGTGCTGTTGGAATTACTTCTGTTCATTTGAGACCACCCAGCCCACTATAAATAGCTGCTGGGGATGTTCATTTTTTCAGGCCCTTCAGTGAGGAAAACTCTGAGTGCAGCTTGGTCAGGGAAACCACGGGAGGAAGGCCATCCCACCCCTACTCAACGGCTCTCTTCTGACTGCAGTATTACTCAGGTGTGTCATCATTTCTACATCAGGCAAGCCTAATATAGAAAACTTCATGAATGTCAGCTCCATGTATTTTAGGGGTAAGGTTGGTTAAGTATACCTATTGCCTCTTGATAAAGAAAGGAACTGGTAAATTATAAGATTGTGTTTGATCCATTAAGGGAAGACTATTTTCAAGTATTTTTGTGAACATGTGGTAATCTAGTTTAAAAATCTATTTGGGGATTGAGAGGCCCATAAAGTGCCTACAAAGCCTAGATTTGATCCTCAGTACTGGAAAAGAAAAATCTGATTATTTAAGCAAGACTTTATTTGAACTCCTACTAGGCTATACATTGTTACCAGTATGCTCATCTTCGGCCAAACTGTAATTTCTCACCATTCCTAAATTTTGTCTTTATGTCAAATTAGGTCACCTTCTTTCCTGTGGATGATGTAGGAATGCCACCTAGGGGCTAAATAAGTAATTGCAAGGTTTCTAAACCTGCGTTCACCTCTATCCTACACCTGACACTCATTTTTCCTGCCATTTGAAAATAATGAAAGTGGTGTTCCTTTAACAGTATCACTTAGTTATTTCACTAATTGAGGCTTCTATCTCCATTTCTCCAAGTTATAAATTTTGTGTTAATTATATCAAGTATTTTTTTTTCTTTTGCTGGCCCTGGGACTTGAACTCAGGGCTTGTGTGCTGTCCCTGATTATCTTTGTGCTCAAGGCTAGTACTGTACTGCTTGAAGCATGGTGCTACTTTTGTCCTTTTCTGAATAGTTTACTGGAGATAAGAGTCTCACAGATTTTTCTGCCTGGGCTGGCTTTGAACTTTGATCTCAGATCTCAGCCTCCCGGAGTAGCTAGGATTACAGGCATGAGCCCTGCTCATATAATCTTTTAAAACAGAAAGTACAGAAAATATGTTGCCTTGATGTATATAGAATTCTGTAAACAGCAATATTCCTTATGCAAAAAGGCCTTGCTTACCAATAAACCAATTATGAAATGGGCAAAGGAGCTAAAGAGAGACCTCACAAGAGAAGAGATAAAAATGGCAAAGAAACATATGAGGAAATGTTCAACATCCCTGGCAGTAAAGGAAATGCAAATAAGAACAACCCTGAGATACCACCTCACTCCAGTTAGAATGGCCTGTACTCTGAACTCAGGCAACAACAAATGCTGGAGGGGATGTGGGGAAAGAGGAACCCTTCTCCACTGTTGGTGGGAGTGCAAATTAGTACAACCACTTTGGAGAACAGTTTGGAGGTTCCTCAAAAAGCTCAACATAGACCTAGCCTATGACCCAGCCATACCACTCCTAGGCATCTATCCTGAACAACAGGCCTCAAGATATCAAAAAGACATCTGCACTCCCATGTTTATCGCTGCACAATTCACAATAGCCAAAATATGGAAACAACCCAGATGCCTCTCCACAGATGAATGGATCCAAAAAATATGGTACCTAAACACAATGGAATACTACATAGCGATTAGAAATGGTGAAATATTGGTATTCGCAGGGAAATGGTCAGAACTTGAACAAATAATGTTGAGCGAGACAAGCCTAAAACACAGAAAACAAAGGCATGATCTCCTTGATATACGACTGTTAAGGTGGGGGGAGTGGGAGACAGTAGAGACCAGGTCTGCGAAACCAAAAACTTCCTGTCAAATGGTATTTCCCACAGGTTTGGGTCAGCGACCCTACATTATGTAACTAAAACCAAACAACTACTCAGCACATAAAGATCAAAAATAGACCTCTCAGTGGATCACAATAGCTCAAAATCTATGTATATATGTTCATATAAGACAAGGATAAGCAAACTCTATTGTTGACGTTATATTTAAAGTCCTAGGTGAATTTCCTTTGGCTTAGGCCATGTGGCTACTGTATATGTTTTTGGTACACTGTATATTGTATATATGTCTACTTGATCTAGGGAAGGGAAAGAAAAACAGGGTGTAAGATATCACAAGAAATGTACACACTGCCCTATTATGTAACTGTACCCCTTTTGCACACCGTGTCAAAAATTTTTTTTAATTAATAAAAAAAGAAAAAGAAAGGCCTTGCTTAGGTGCTGACACACTAGAACTAATAATCCATTCTCTTCCAGGAAGGAAATTTCTTCACAATTGAGACTCATCAGAGCCTTGTAAAACTTCACCTTGATGTTTCTTAGACTTCATTTGGGAATATCATGAGTGAATTGTGGGCATCATTTGGATAAAATAACTTCAATTTTTGTGTTTGTTAGTTTCTCCTGCTAAATTGCAGTAGGGGCGTATTATATCCAGTCATTGCCTCTATCTAATATTGTTTCTTGGGTTATATTCTGGTTGTGTTATCACAGGCAATTTTATTTTTTCCAAACATTAATAGGAAAGAAAACAGATTCATTCTCTGTCTGAGGATGAGTTAAGTTCTTCTACAAGTTCAACAGATAAGTCAGATGGAGACTCTAGGGAAGGGTAAGTTCTATCTCCTGTCAGGAGCTGTTTCTGTTTGAATCAATACTAAATGTACATATATGGTGGCATTCTGAATTGTACTAGTCTCATTGGTAACATTGTAGTTTGTGGTACATGCTAGAACTAAAAATATCTCTTCTATGAATGAAATCTAATTTTTATTCAGAATTCTTATAGTGCCTTCTTAGATCTATGAGTTAGTTTTCATCAGATTTGGAAAAGTTTTGGCCATTGTTTCTAAAGGTTTTTTTGGATCTCCTATTGCCCTTTGGGATTCTGTGTACTCACATGCAGATTAGACTGCTTAACATTCAAAAACATCAATGCTCTTCTCATTCCTTTTTTTTCAATTTTCATAGATTCTTTTACTGTATCTTGTGTTCACTATGCCTTTCTTTTCCTTCCTCTTTCCTTCTCTCTTTTCTTTCTATATAGGCTGTAGTTACTAGGCAAGTGCTTTATCACTTTAGCCTCTAGCCAACAACTTTTCCTCTGCAGTGTCTAGTCTGTTAATTTTGTCCCATATATTTAACATATTGTATTTTTTAACCTGGAAAAAATGGACTTAGGCTTGCTTTATGTCTTGCATGTCTCTCTAGCATTTTCATGTTTCTCTCTAGCATGATTTTATATAACCACTTTAATGTCTCATCTAATTCTATCACTTGTGTCACTTCTATTAATTGTTTTTGTTTTTTCTTCACAAATACGTAGTGCTTTTCTACTTCTTTGCATTCCTGGCATCCAACTTTTTCTGACTGGATGTCAGACTTTGTGAGTTTTATCTCATTGAGGGCTGTCACTTCTGTTTCCTTAAATACCCTTGAGCTTTATAGTTAGGTATAGTTAAGTACTTGGAAATGGTTGAGGAGAATTTATATACAGATTTTGGGGATGCTGCTTTGGGTCCTTCTCCAAGATTCCTTTCTTGTTTTCTATTGGCACTGGTTGCCTTGAATGTTGTCCCTTGATTTTGCACTCTAGAAAGACTAGGTTTCCTTCTGTACTTTGAGCTACTTGTGATCTCTCTTCCAGACTCTGTCAGCAGATTTTTATTCATTCTCCGTTGCCTTTATGTAGTTGATTTTGTGAACAGATTATTTAAGGGAGGGTCGGTCTATAGGCTTGCATAGGCATTTGGAAGCAGAATTGCCTAAAGGTCATTTTGCAGCTAACTCTGTGCATGTGTGTGCATGTATATGGGTCATGGGTCTTGAACTTAGGACCTGGGTGCTGTTTCTGAGCTTTTGTGCTTGATGTTAGTGCTCTACCACTTGAGGCACAGCTCAATTTCTAGCTTTTTGGTAGTTAATTGGAGTCTCACAGACTTGCCTGCCTGGGCTGGCTTTGACTCAGATTCTTACATCTCAGCCTCTTGAATGGCTAGGATTATAGATGTGAGCCACTGGTGCTCAGATGCACCCAAATTGTAATAAAAAATTCTCATAAGGGCTGGGAATGTGGTTTAGCAGTAGAATACTTGCCTAGTGTGCGTGAAGCCCTAGGTTCGATTTCTTAGTACCACATAAACAGAAAAACCTGGAAGTGGCGCTGTGGCTCAAGTGGTAGAGTGCTAGCCTTGAGCAAAAAGAAGCCAGGGAAAGTGCTCAGACCCTGAGTTCAAGCCCCAGGACTAGCAGAAAAAAAAAGAAAAAAAAGATAATTCTCATAAGTGGTTTGCCAGTGGCTCATGCCTATAATTCTAGCTACCCAGGAGGCTGAGTTCAAGGTTTGAAGCCAATTCTGGGCAGACAAATCCAAAAGATTCCTATCCCCAATTAATCAGTCAAAAGTGTCAGAACTAGAAGTGTGGCTCAAGTGGTAGAGCACAGGAAGAGCTCAAGGCTGTGAATTCCAAGCCCCAGTTCTAAAACAACAACAACAACAAAGCTAAACTAATAAACAACAGGGCTGGAGACATAGCTCAAGTGGTAGAGTGCTAGCCATGCAAGTTGAGCAAACAGGCCAAGCAAGTGCAACACCCTGAGTTCAAGCCAGAAGAAGGGCTAGGGGGGAAGAAAAGAGGAGGAGGAGGAAGAAAAGAAAATTTTCATGATGCCAAGTACAAGGAGAATTTTCCCCCTTGCAGGAAAAGTCATACAAATGAAATGAGTGACTTGGTTCAACTGATGACTCAGACCCTTAAACTGGATTCTAAAGACAGCTGTGAAGATAGAGTGGTACAAAATCCAGTGCCAGAATTCAAACTTCATCGGAAGTATCGTGATACGCTAATGCTTCATGGAAAAGTTGCTGAAGAAGCAGAGGAACTCCAGTTTAAAGAGCTGCCTGCAGGTGATCAGGTTATTCTTTTATAGAAATCTAGGAAATGTGTTTATTAGAGGAACTAATACCTATAGTTTAGGCTTCTACAATTTTATTTTGGTATCTGCATAAAAGGTATATCTTACTTTATGTAACAAGCATGAAAAGTAACATTTAAAGATAAATGTAAATAAGTCAACATTAGCTGGGTATTGTAATATGCTCCTGGAAGTCTAGCACCTAGGAGACTGAGGCAGGAGGTGTATGAGTTGTAGGCTAACCTTGGCTACATAGTGATAATGTGTATATGTCTGTGTGTGTGTGTGTGTGTGTATGTATATGTATATTAGGCTGGCAGTATAACTCAGTGGTAAGGTGCTTGCCTACCATGTGTAAATATATTTACATATATTTATATATCTATATCTTAATAAGAACAAAATGACTGTGGTGTTCTTGTCATAGTGATAAAGGACTTAATCCCCCCCCCCTTTTTTTTTTTGCCAGTCCTGGGGCTTGAACTTAGGACCTGGGCACTGTCCCTGAGCTTCTTTTGCCCAAGGCTAGCACTCTACCACTTGAGCTACACTTCCACTTCCAGCTTTTTCTGTTTATGTGGTACTGAGGAATCGAACCCAGGGCTTCATGCGTGCTAGCAAACCACATTCCCAGCCTTTTTGTTATTGCTTTGTAGCTATTTTGCCAAGTTCTGAAAGGATCAGAAGAATAGTAGAAGTCTTGAGAGCTGATGTAATCCGGGGCTTGGGAATTCAGCTTTTAGAACAAGTGTATGACCTTTTGGAAGAGGAAGATGAATCGCAGAGAGAGGTGAGTGTCTCATCAGCTGTGGTAAGCTACTTGGGATATAGAAAAATGTTTAGCAACTTTTTGAAATATATTTCATATATAACTTGTCCATTTTAAGTATACATTGAAGTTTTTGTTGTTGTTGTTTTTGTTTTTTGCTGGGCCTGGACTTGGACTCTGGGCCTGGGCGCTGTCCTTGAGCCTTAGAGCTCAAGGCTAGTGTGCTACCACTTAAGCCACAGTGCCACTTCTGGCTTTTTTTGAGTAATTTATTGGAGATGAGAGTCTTATAGGCTTTTCTGCTCCGGCTGGCTTTGAATTGTGATCCTCAGATCTCAACCTCCTGAGTAGCTAGGATTATAGGTGTGAGCCACCAGTGCCTGGAAACAGTTGGTTTTTTAAAACCTTTTCAGTTATGCAGTTACAGCTACAATCAATGCCTGAATATTTCTGTTACCCTCACAGAAACCCTATATCCATTAGTAGTCTTACTCCATTGTCCCCCACCTCTAAACAACCACAAATAGCTTTCTGTATATAAATAGAAGCATACAAAAATATTGCCTTTTGTGTTTTGCTCATTTAATTTAGCATAATGTTTGTAAAATTGATCCATGTGTTATTCCTTTATACAGTCAAATAATAATTCATTGTTTGATTTTATTTATCAGCTGATGATATTTGAGTAGTGTCTACTTTTTGGCTATTATGAAAATTCATGTGGAAGATTTATTTTTGGTAGTACTTGGGTTTGACCTCAAGGGCTCATGCTCTATTGGCCTGGTTGGCTGGCACCTTACAGTTTTAGCCATATCTTCAGCCCTGGTTGTTTGTTTGCTTTTGCTTATTGTGAATGAGAGTCCCTTGGAATTTTCTTCCTGGGCTAGCTTTGAATCTGGAGAGCCTCCAGCTCTCCTGAGGAGCTAGAATTTTCAGGTGTAAGAGCCATAAACATGCACCTAAATTTTCCTCCATTAAAAATAATACCAGTACTGGGATTTGCATTTAGGGCCATCCACCCACTTGGCTGGTGCACTACTGCTTAAGCCATACCTGCAGCCTAGCTTTCCTGTGGAAGTTGTTGTGTGGTTTCAGTTTTCTTGGATGAATACCTAGGGATGAAATTACTGGATCATATAGAAACCCTCTTTAAATGTTTGAGGGATTTTCCAGAGTGTTTCTTAATGTATCTGTACCATTTTTCATTCCTACCAGGCTGTGTAAGATATGAGGTGATGAGTTTTCCATACCCTTGACAATACTTATCTGAACATAGCTAATCTAGCGTCAAATTATAGATTTGATTTTTATTTCATTGATAATTGATGATAGTCACATTTCCATCTACTCCAAGCTATATTGCATATTATCTTTGGAGTAATGTCTATTCAAATATTTTGCCTATTTTAAACTTAGGCTATTTGTTGACTTTTGAGTGGTAAAATTTCTTTATATTTTCTAGATATAGGTCTCTTACCAAATAGATGTTTTGTAAATATCTTCTCTAAATTTGTGGGAATTTTAAAATAATATTCTTTGAAATACCAAAATTGTTAATGTTGGTGAGTATAATTTACCTATTTTATTTTTTATTTTAACATGATTTCTGGTGGTACTGGAGCTTGAACTCTGAGCTTTTCACTTGCTAAGCAGGTTTATCCACTTGAGCCAGGCCTCCAACCGCTTTGTTATTTTTGGTACTAAAATGGGGCTTGACCTTAGGGCCTTGTGTGGTCACTTGAATTTGAATTTTTTTCTTCTTCTGTGTGTGTGTGTGTGTGTGTGTGTGTGTGTGTGACCTTAGGGCCTTGTGTGGTCACTTGAAGTGTGTGTGTGTGTGTGTGTGTGTGTGTGTGTGTGTGTGTGTGTTGGTCCTGGGGCTTGAATTCCAGGCTTGACCATGGTCACTTAGCTTCCACTTGACTTTCTTGATTATACTTGATGTTCTACCACTTGAACCACACCTCCAAGTCCTTTTCCTGATTAATTGGAGATGGTCTTGCAGACTTTTCTGACTAGGGTTGGTCTCAATCCTCCAAGTCTTAATTTCCTTTGCAGCTAGAATTACAGGCATCAGCCACCAGCACTTGGCTTTGTGTGTGTGTGTATGTGTTTGCCAGTCATAAAGCTTGAAGGGCTTGTGCTGGGTGCTGTCCCTGAGCTTTGGTGCTCGAGGCTATTGTTCTACTACTTTAGCCACACCTCCACTTCTGGCTTGTTTTTTTTTTTTTTTTTCCAAATTTTTATTATCAAACTGATGTACAGAGAGGTTACAGTTTCATACGTTAGGCATTGGATACATTTCTTGTACTGTTTGTTACCTTGTCCCTCATACCCCCCACCCTCCTTCCCCTTTCCCTTTCCCCCCCATGAGGTGTTCAGTTCACTTACACCAAACAGTTTTGCAAGTATTGCTTTTGTAGTTGTTTGTCTTTTTTTACCCTGTGTCTCTCGATTTTGGTATTCCCTTTCAATCTATGGCCTCCCTTATTGGGAATAATTAGTACAGGTTTAGGCAAGCCATAGCAGAGCATCACAAGGCCCAATAGCTATACCCTTAGGAACACATAAGATGATGCTAAGTGAAATGAACTCCACGTTATGGAAAAAAGTGATATATCACAGTTGTAACTACTTTCAACGTCCTATGTGTATGTGTAGTTTCTATTATTGATGATGTTCTTGTATCACCTTCCTATGGTTGTACCTACACTATCTCTGTAATCTTATCTGAGTATATTGGAAACCGTGTTTACTGGTATTGGAAGTAGGAAATTCAAAGGGAATACCAAATTTGAGAGACACAGGGTAAAAAAAGAGAAATAACTACAAAAGCAATACTTGCAAAACTGTTTAGTGTAAGTGAACTGAACACCTGGGGGGGAGGGAAAGGGGGGGAGGGAGGGGGGCATGAGGGACAAGGCAACAAACAGTACAAGAAATGTATCCAATGCCCAACATATGATACTGTAACCTCTCTGTACATCAGTTTGATAATAAAAATTTGAGAAAAAAAAAGAAAGAAATATATCCAGTGGCTTGTTTTTGAGTGGTTGGTTAATTGGAGATAAAGAGTCTCACAGACTTTTCTGCCTGGCTTTTAACCACAGTCCTCACTCAGCTCTTAGCCTTCTGAGTAGCTAGGATTACAGGCATGAGCTAGGTGCCCAGATAGATGGTACATTTTTTAAAATTTATTAATTAAAAAAATTTTGACAAGGTGTTGTGCAAAATGGGTACAGTTACATAATAGGGCAGTGTGTACATTTCTTGTGATATCTTACACCCTGTTTTTCTTTCCCTTCCCTAGATCAGGTTAGATGATACATTTTTAACTGAAGTACCACCAAGGTGATATGGTGTCATCAGTAAACTGGATCAGGAATTTCAGGATATGCTTAACACATTGGGTGTTATTTTAATTTTAATTTTTTTTTTTTTTTTTTTTTTTTTTTTGCCAGTCCTGGGCCTTCACCTCAGGGCCTGAGCACTGTCCTTGGCTTCTTTTTGCTCAAGGCTAGCACTCTGCCACTTGAGCCACAGCGCCACTTCTGGCCGTTTGCTATATATGTGGTGCTGGGGAATCGAACCCAGGGCTTCATGTATACAAGGCAAGCACTCTTGCCACTAGGCCATATTCCCAGCCCTTAAGTGTGTGTGTGTGTGTGTGTGTGTGTGTGTGTGTGTGTGTGTGTGTGTGTGTTTAACAAGATATACATCAAATATCACACAGTACTTTTTACTACTCAGATTGATTCATGTACTGGATAATTGGTGATTTGTATTGTTTTAAAAACGTATTTCATTTACATAGACATAAATATATAAATGAATTTGACAGATTATCTGAGGGATAATTTTGTTTCATTAGTTCTAGTATTCTAATATGGTTGAGATTATTTTGTATTGTAAGGACTCCTTGTAAGCATTGCCAAAAGTAAACTCGCATGTCATTCAGGCAGAAGAGAGCTTATTAGAAGAGAGAGAAAAAAACCCAAACTGCCAGCCCATGCAAGTTGGAAGCCTTTGGAGCAAGATAGCTTATGGCAGCAGGAGAGAGATTATATAGGGGGAGGTGGGAGAAGGGGTATGGCCACAGTAGATCTGGAGGTGACCTCAGAGGATGGGGATACATCCTCAGAGCCTGGGGGACCTCCGACAGCCCCAAAGCATGCCAGTTGCCTGGGTTATGGATGTGGAGACTTCCAGGGTGCATGGGGAGAGAACCAAGGGAGGGAACCATTTCTCCCAGGTAGACCTAACACTCCTTGTATATAACCTTTTGGCATGAATGTAAATATTTTCCCTAGTCTATTCTTTGCTCTTTTGTTTTCATATTTCTTTTTTTTAATCTCCCAAGTTTTAAATTTTTATGTAAATATAACATTTTTTCTCATATGGATCCACCTTTGGTATCATACTTCAGAAAGCCTTTCTTCTAGGATTATAAATACTGATTTTCTTTTTATCTTTCCCAAATAGGTACGTTTACGGGAGCACATGGGTGAAAAGTATACAACTTACAGTGTGAAAGCTCGTCAGCTGAAATTTTTTGAAGAAAACATGAATTTTTGAGAATTTTCTCTAATCTTCTATAACTAAAGATATTCTCAAAGATTTTGTCTTAGAAAGCAAACTGTTACTGTTACAATTTAGGGGACATTTGCCATCCTTTTATAACTCCTTGGGATTTTTTTTATGGAAAAGAACAGTAATATAAAGCAAGTTCAAAGAGTCAAAGTTAAAAAAAAAAAGCTTTTGGTTTTTATACTTTTTATGAGGAAAAATGTTGGTTACTGTTTACTGAGCCTGAAACCAATTTTATATCTAGAACTTTATTTTTTTAAGGTACTAATTAGCTTGAAACAAGTGCCAGAAAGCATTGGTTTCAAAGTTATTTTATTATAGTTATAAAAACAACAGTAGAAACAAGTGACATGGCCAGTGATATCTGCTATTATTAATAACCTTAGGAAGTATTGTGTGTACAATACATATATACATATATATGTATATATATACACACACAGAGTAGTTGATATGTATATATATGTATATTGTCAATTTACTATTCTGGGAATAGAATTTAAAGAATGTGAAGTTCTATGTAGTATTTAAGGAACTGTTTTCCTTTTTTACACATTGATTAATATTATTGTTAATATTTCATTTACTATGAATCCCATTTAGGTATACAAGAATTGGATCTAAAGTATTAAAATACTTTGTAAATCATGTTTTCATTTATTAGTTTTATTAGATTTATATTTGCACCAGCAAGAACATCTCTTAAAGACTCCTTTTCCAGGGGCTAGGAATATGGCCTAGTGGCAAGAGTGCTTGCCTCATATACATGAAGCCCTGGGTTCAGTTCCCCAGAACTGCATATATAAAAGGCAGCCAGAAGTGGCACTGTGGCTGCTCAAGTGGCAGAGTGCTAGCTAGCCTTGAGCAAAAAGAAGCCAGGGATAATATAATGCTCAGGCTTTAGTTCAAGGCCCAGGACTGGCAAAAAAAAAAGGGGGGGGGGGAAGAATTCCTATATTCAAATAAAAACTGTTTAAAAAAAAAGACTCCTTTTCCAATTAAGCAATCTACATCCTTTAATTATATTGGACACATATAATATTTGTCTCCTGAAATCTGCCTTCATGTCCATCAAAATATTGTTTCCTTTTCATATGTGGTTATATATCACATTTGTTTGATAAGTAATGATGCCTACACAAGAAATAGTTTTTATAAAATAAAATATAAGACCTGGACAGTAAATTTCACTTTGTATTCAAATACCTCTCAAAATGAATACCCCGGATGTTCTAAGTTTCCTTTTCTTTGAAAATGAATGCACACAAAAATACTCTAATGAACTGTTCTTTCAGTTATGTTTTTACTATGTGCTAGGTGCTTTGCCAGGAACTGGGGATATAGTAGTGAATAAAATAATATTTCCTTGCTCTTACAGTGCTCATCTAGTTTCTGAGGCCTTTTACATTGAATAGCTTACTAGAGCTCAATTGTAAAACCATCTAGTTCCAGTGGCCAGTTGGGGGCAAATCTTTGGCAAACTATTGGTCTTCTTGCCCAGTTCACCTCTTCTGTTTTGGAAATCTGCATCTTTCTGGACAATTTTAACTACACTTTTTTAGTAATTATTTCCTTAGACTTATATATCCATGCTGTATATTTTTGTTTAAACATTCACTGTTTTGAATTTACTCTCCTTTGACTACTTTGTATTTTCTTATCTCGTTTCCCCTCTCATCCCGAAGATTGAACTAGGACCTTATTATACACTTACTAGGCAGGTGATCTACCACCTAAGCCACACCTCTAGCCCTTTTTTTTTTTTTTTTTTTGCATTGATTATCTTCAAGGGAGGGTTTTGTTTTATGCCTGGGCTGTGAGCCTCCTATTTATGCTTCCCTGTCACTGGGGATAACAGGGTACGGGCCACTGTGCCTTGTCATTGTGCTTCCTGGAATCACCATGTGCAGGTTAAGATGGTGTCTCTTGAAATTTTTTTTTTTGGGGGGGGGGGTCTGGGCAGGCTTCATATTGGAGGAACCATGCCACATTTCTGCTTGAGCCACTAATCCTGGCTTCCTTAATTAACTTTAAGACAAATTGTCAAACCTATGAATTTTCTTGACTATATTTTTGGCTACATTTCAGACTGATATATGATACCCCTATACATGACTTTTGTTTCTAAAGTCAGTAATTGTTTTTCTCGTAAAAGGAGTGCTTAGAAAGCCAAGGAGCTTTTCACATCCTTACCCAACACATTGAAGTGTTGTTAATATGCTCTGCACATCCTCTACTTTGTAGGAGTTTGTTTTCATGGACTTTTCTGCACAAGATGGCTTTGAACCAGAGCCTCCTTATATCTCAGCCTCTTCAGTAGCTAGGATTATAGGCATGAGCTACTGGTACCTGGCTTTTAAATTCAAATTTCAATAAATGATCAGGTCATAGAATTTTGTATGGAAATGTTCAAATTTGTTTGGTATCACTAGTATCCACTAGTCTTATATAGATATTGAGCCTCTTAAGTTTTAGCCAACTTGATCAAGGAACTGTTTGATCACTGATCTCAGTGAACAAAGCCAAGATCTCATTTCCAAGGAACTAATGTTCTGACAACAGGTAAGCTGTTAGTGAGATGTGTGATGAAACTCAGCAGACTTAGTGATAGACATTCTACTTTATTTCAACAGATGGTAAGGAGAATTTTTTTTCACCTGAGACTGGGACTTATACTCTGTACCTGATGCTTATTTGCCAGTGCTCTACCATGAGCCACACCTACAATCCCTAGAATTTTAAAAAATAGTAACAGTATGTAGAGATCTCAATAAAGGGAAATTGCTTTGTACCTGTAAAAAGACATTTGAAGAACGAGGAACTGTGCAAAAATCTTCCATCTATAGTCTAATTGTTCCAACACATCCTGAAGGGGTCAAGTGTTGGTCTACCAAGACTGATGTTTTGCCAAATTCATATGTAATTGCCCTCTACAATTCACACCTTTTTTTTTTTTTTTGTGGCACTACTGGGATTTGAACTAAGCCTTAACTCTCAATTGGCTTGCTTAGCAGGCACTCTTCTGGTTATTGTGGAGGCATAATCTCAAATCATACGGACTTTTCTTACAAGAGATGACCTCAAACCTTGATCCTCCAGAATGTCAGCCTCCAAAGTAGCAAGGATTCTAGGTATGATCCACCAGTGCCTGACTCCAAGATAGATTATTACTTCTCTTTTCAACCTTTCAATTTCATCTTGAGAACAGCGACAACTTGATTTTAATCACATCTGGGAGCTTCTAACGTTTTAGTCACATTTATTGAGTCTTAGTTCAGTTACTTAATTTCTCATATCTTTGGAAGACTCCTGAGTATTGCTGTGCCAATATCTTTGCTATCTTTTTTTTTAAATTGTAAAAGTGATGTTCAGAGAAAGGGGTTTGAACAGTGTCACTTCCCTAATTTTCTCCCAGTTTTTCCCCTCCCAACTTCCTCCACAAATTGTATAGTCCATTTTCAGTTCAGTGTCTATTGAGTATCACTGCTGCATTTGTTCACCCTTTGCCCCACCATTTCTGTATTCCTCCTTAACCTTCCCCCAGATAAATTTATATACAAGACAAAGGTACAGAAAACAAAAACAGTGATAAAGGAGAAACAAAACAAAAAAGCAAAAATAAAAACCTCTTGCTTCCATTTCTTAGAGTTCATTTTGATAAACATTTTATATGATCATATGCACATAGCTATTAGGTCTTTGTGATCCTAAGAATAATATCCACTAGTCTCATTGTGCGAATGTCTAGAGTCCTGCATAATTTACCATGGTAAAAGTAAAAAAATACACTTGGGACATGTTGCCTTTTCTTAACAAATGCAGCCTTGCAGTTCTGCATCCTGGTACTGAGAAATATAGTAGTATAATCCTCCAACGAGCTAGGTGTAGTACATTTCTGTAATTTTAGTACTCAGGAAAGTGAGGCAAAGGATCATGAGTTTAAGGACAGCCTGAGCTACAGAGTGATATTTTTGTCTCAAAAACAAAACAACAAAACAATCCAAGTCAGGCACCAGTGGCTCATGCTATAATCCTTAGCTGCTCATGATGCTAAGATCTGATGGTCATGACTCAAAGTCAGCCTGGGTAGGAAAGTCTGTGGGACTCTTATCTCCAATTAACCATCAACAAGCCAAAAGAAGTGGATCTATGGCTCAAGTAGTAGAATACTAGCCTTGAGCAGGAAAGCTAGGGACAGTGCCTAGGCTGTAAGTTCAAGTACTACTGGCACACAAACACAAAAACGTTCCCCTTAGCTTTCTGGAAAAATTGTTACTTCACAAGTTTAATAAAACGTTTTCAAAGGTGTTTGCTACTGTTAAAAGTATACTAGGAACATGCTGGAGACATGACTCAAGTGGTTAGTGTGCCTAATAGCAAGAGTGAGGTCCTGAGTTCAAACCCAGTACTACCTACTCCCCATACCAACATACCACCACATGGAAGTTACAGCTACAACTGTAAAAATAGTGCTTACATTTTCCGAATCACAAGCTTCTGTCTCTTACTGGCTTGAAGACAGACTATTCAACAAAAAGACCCTTTAGAGATAAGACTTGCTCTGAATTTTAATTGGAAAAGTTTAAAATAACTTAATGATTCATAATGAATTATAAAATCTAGTTTTAAATTGTACTATCAAGCCAAGTACATGCCTATAATCTCAGCACTAAGGAGCTGAGGATAGCGAGTTCAAGTCCAGCCCAGGTTACACAGTGAGATTCAAAAAACATAAAAATTGAAAAAATTATACTGTCATTTATGAGGCATTTATTATTTATACCTGGAAGAAACATTGCATACTTTTTGTTTTTCATTTCATAACAAGATTATGAAGAGTTGGTCTAAAATATAAATCAAACACAACTGAGCTATTTCGAACTGCCTTTGAAATATAAAGAAAACTAAATCTATATGCAGCTGTGCTTTATGAGCATAGAGTTTTAAGCTCATGATTTGGTTATGATGACAATTTAGCTCATCTCACAGAAAAAAGTAAGTATTGAGTCGTGAAAAGTCCAATCAATTATTTTTAGCATGCCTCTTAATTTTTCTATCCCCGGTTTTCTTGTCTTCTGTTCCTGAGTCTTGAACAGGTAACCACTTGAGGGGATGTCGTCGATAGATGGGCCATGGAGGAAGTGTTAGCTAGATCAAAACAGAGAAAGTGCATCAGTTATAGCCATTATGAAATCATTATGTATATAATTTTTTTAATTGTGTGTGTGTGTGTGTGGAGGTTGTGGAGCTTGAACACAGGCCTGGGCTTTGTCCCTGAGCTTTTGTGCTGAAGGCTATTACTTTACCCCTTGAGCTGCAGTGCCACTTCAGGGTTTCTGGTGGTTAATTGGAGATAAGAATCTCACAGACTTTTCTGCCCAGTCTGGCTTTAAACCAAGATCCTCAGATCTCAGTCTCCTGAGTAGCTAAGGATTACAGATTTGAGCCACCAGCACCTGCTTTCATTTTTTTCATTATTATCTTTAGCTGTACAAAGGATTTGCCATTTAACAAAGCAGTTTATATAAAGTGTATCTTGATCAATGTCACCATTTTAAACATTCTCACCTACCCTTCCCTACCCACTATTACCTCACTCTTCTTAATTTTATAGGATATACATTGGATTCTTGTCTGCATTTTCCCCTTCTCTTAATTACGTATGTTTTAAAAATTACTTCAATGCTAAAGGTTAAGAAAACAAGACCCAAACAAGATAAGGTCAAGTAACTGCAACAAGCCTTACTGTTTACACATATGGCTCTGAGAGCTAAGAGAAGGGTGAGACAATGGTGAGCACCGTAAGAAATTCATACTAGCTTTGACCTCACTGCTGAAGGAAATAAGCCGTATGGTTTTACACGGCTGAATACATCTATCTGATACGACTTCAAATGCCCTTATTCCAGCGATACTAAAGAGAAACGCTGATAGGAAAGAGAGGAAGAGTTGACCGTGTGGTTCTCACTGTTGGGTCCAATCAAAGCAACCCCACTCTGAAAGCTTGCGCTGCTAACACCCAAGCACCCAACACACTTCTTACCAAACACGAAAAAGCAAATCCGGCCATAACTATATAGACTGTCCACCCGAACTGTTCAGCCACGTACCCATAGATAAATCCAACTATCTGGAGACAAACAGAATATATGAAAATACAGTCAAACTAGGGAGTAAAAAAGAAAAAGAATCCAAAGTAAAACCAATACTTACTGCAGAAAAAAGAATAATTCCTTGAAACATCTGTTCAGCTAGCTTCTGCCCCTTGTAATCCTAGAAGTGAAGGCGAGAGAGAGGGGGACGGGAAGGAGAGGGAGAAGAGAGGACTTGGTTCCGCTCCGAAGGGTTGCCATTTCGTACAGGACTCACACGGCGGCACAACCGCATCCCCTCACCCCCGTCCCCGCCCCAGTAAGCAGCCGGATCCCCGGCTCCACGGGGGCTCATCAGCGTCCCGACGGTGCACGAGCGCCATAAGGGCGCCTGGAGGTGTGACTGTGGAGCGAGGGCTGGGCACCGCGCGCGGAGGACCGGGCCCCAGGCCACACCCTCACCATCTGTGTGGGGAGCGCGCTGAGGTGTTCCAGCATGGTTAGCGGAGAAGGCGGGCGGCGAGACAAGGGCGGCAGACAGCGAGGAACTGCAACGGTCCGAGCCGAACACCTAGAGTCGACTGGCTGGGCGGACCAGCCCCTACGTGCAACTGCCGCGGCCCCGGAAGCGGATGTCTCGGAAGGGCGGGGATAACCCGTGGCCTCGCCCTGCGCCATCGCTAAGCGACGTGCGCTTTCGCAGCTGGCTGAAGCCCGGCGTCCGGCCCGCGAGGGCTGAAGAGGTGGTCGAGCCGAGGCATAGCGCACCCGCGAATGGTTCGCCGTCAGGAAAACCGGGTGCCAGGAGCCGTGGCTCCGGGCGGATAAATTGTCTGGGTCGAGCTTCCGCGGCCTAACGGCTGTCAGCGCACGCCACGTCTCCATGGCGACGGCGTTTTCTCCGCAAGGACCCCGGCGGCGAGGCTGCCCCACGGCGCCTGCTGGGCACCTCGCGCTCGCTGCCAAAGCCACGCTGTCGGGCTGGGGCTTGTGATTGTGGCACTGGGTGGCTGCCGCGGAAGTCTTGGGCGAGCAAACGAGCGAGCCCGGCCTATAGTGCAGTGGACGCGGGCGGCATTGCGGAGGGCTGGGGCCTGGGACCTGCGACGCGGGCGCTGAGCTGGCGGGGCGGGCCGGGGCGCGGGCCGAGGCGGCGGCTCCTCCTCTTAGGGAAGGTAAGGGCGGCCGTGGCGAGGGTCTGAGGGGGCTGGCTTGTCGGACCTGGCCTTTAGCCTGTGTGTCTGAGCCTGGTGGGACCCTCACAGAGTCATGCTACCTCCCCATCCCCCTTAAGCGTAGTAGGGACCCTCGTGGTTCTTAGAATTAGTGAAAATATCCGAGCGGTATCCTTGCAAGAAAAGGCTCGGCCGCACCTCACGCCGCTTGGCGAAAGCTGAGTCCCAAGCTTGGTCACAACCCCAGGCTGGCTCTCCCAACGGAGACTAGTCACCGTCTCTCCGCGCGGGGAAGCCTCTGCCTGCCAGTTCTCCTGGCATCTAGTGTCAGCCAGTGAATCCGGCTGTGACCAAGAGGCTAGGCTCTTGCCTAGAATACTCCGTGTATGAAAGGAGACGGCCACTTCCACTTCCAGAAATCTACCACAGCTGGATTAGGAGACCTGGTGCTCCGAGAGATGCACCTCCACTTGGGGGATGGGGTCAAGTAGGATTTGAAGTAAAGTGGTTGCCATTCCTCATGCCTCCAGTAACATGCCGACCTTTTTGTTGCTTTTTTGGTCTGAGGAGCCGGTGCAGGGAAGGGCTTGGGTTTATGCTGTCTCCTTCCTTGTTTCCTAAGTATTGCTTGGTGTGTTTCAAGTTTCTCTGTTGTACATACAAGTAGGCTTATTCCAGCCCACTTCAAGTGCATTTCATAGGATGTCAGTTGCTGTAGAGAACTATGGTGTTTGAACTATAAAATTAAGGGGAAAGGAGAGTGTTGGAGATGTGCATATGCTAGTCCTGGGCCTTGAACTTAGGGCCTGGGCTTTGTTCCTGAGTTTTTTGCTCAAGGCCAGCTCTCTACCATTTGAGCCACACCTCCACTAAAACTTTCTGGTAGTTAATTGGAGATGAGTCTCATAGATTTTCCTGTCCATGCTGGCTTCAAAGTACACCTCAGATCTCAGCCTCCTGAGTAGCTAGGATTACAGGTGTGAGCCCCTGGAGCCTAGTTGGCAGATTCCTCTTGAAAGTGAGTGCATGCTCCACTGTAGAAAAGTGTTTTAAGTGCAAGTGGTTTCTACCATGCCAATGTACTTAAATGCTAGAATTGAGTGTAGGGATGGGGGTGGTTCCTTCTAACTGGAATTGCACAAAATTCACATGCCTCTATGCATATATGTGCCTGTAAGTAATTGTTAGTAAAAGTGAACCAGCTGGTTACTGGTCCTTTTACTAGTAACTAGCTGGTATTTATTGGAGTGAGACTGTTCTATCCAGTCTTGGTGGAGGTTGTCTAAAAGCAGGTAGATGTTAGAATTTTATCTAAGTTACTCCAATAGCCAGCTTCTGTAGGTAAGACAGCTCACAATGAGAGACACATAGGGTTATATAATGTGTACACATTATAGATAACATTTATTGTTATACTTGATACGTATTTCTCTGGAAAGAAATGTTTTAAATTGTTAGGCATCTGAATTACTTTGCTTCATGTGCACAACCCACTCACCCATACCTTCCAGGCACCTCTGGCAAGAGTATGAACTTAGGGTCTCCTACTTGCTAGATAGGGGTTCAACCACTAAGCCACATGCCCTCAGCCCTTTGGCTTTAGTTTTCAAAGAGTCTTGCATTTATGTCCCACCTGGCCTGGCCTGAGAATCCTATTTATGATTTCTGCATATCTAGGATGACAGGCATGATAATACCACTGTGGCTTACTGGACACACTTTTTAAAAAAATGTTTTTAAGACACTTTCTTGCTATATAGCCTAGGTTGGCCTAGAACTCCGTGATCCTTCTGTTTTCATCTCCTGAGTGGTGGGATTACAGGTGTGCACCATCACACCTGTCTAGACACAACCTTCTTATAGGATGGGCAATTAACAGAGAAGAAGGTCAGAAAAGGTTCCATTTAATTAAAACAGTTTTCAATTTTTTGAAAGTAACACACCTTCAGGTTACTTTGTCATAGACATCTCTGTCTTTTGTCCTGGAACTGGGGTCTGAACTTAGGGACACTGTCCCTTAAATTATTTTTTGTTGTTGTTGTTTGGTTTTTTGCACAGGCTAGAGCCCTACCACTTGAGCCACAGCTCCACTTCAGTTTTTTGTGGTTAATTGGAGATAAAAGTCTCACAGACTTTCCTGCCTGGTGTAGCTTTGAACCTCAATCCTTAAATCACAGCCTTGTAAGTACTGTGAATGACCGGGACCAGGCCCATGTCTAACATGAAGTGAATCAGAAGTAAAAATGTTTTCTGAAGTGAGAACTCCAGGCTCTTCCCTTGATAGCATTTCTTTTGCCTTCCATTTAGTTTCATATCATGTATAAGGCTAAAGCTGTCTATTTCCTCAAGTCATTTAGAAGTATTTTCTTAGGAGTATCATAAAATTTTCAGACCCCCAAATTGGATTCTTGAAAAGTTACTAGGCTCTTTCAAGTTTCTGGAAGAATATGTGCTTTGTTTCTACATGAATAAGTGTGTAGGTATTTTGATGGCCATTCTTTTGTTTTACAGAATTAATAACTAATATTTATATAAGACAGAAGAAAAAGATGTCATTCCGTAAAGGTATGTAAATTCTCTCTCTCTATGTTGTTTTTATATTAATCAAAGGCAAAGAGATGTAATGCAGGTTTTTTGCATCTGTTTCAGTAAACATCGTCATCTTGATCTTGGCTGTTGTTCTCTTCTTACTGGTTTTGCATCATAACTTCCTCAGCCTGAGCAGTCTGCTAAGGAATGAGGTTTCAGGTACAGGAACCTTATTAATGCCTTGCAATCTGTTGAGAACTTGGGGTTCCTTGTATCCCACATATTAACATACATCTCTTGCTACGTTAAAAGAAAGCTTGCTTCTAGACCTTAGAAGAGCTACAGAAGACTCAGAGGCATGGTTAACTAAGGGTTTGAGCTGATACAATATTCCTTTCCACCAAATCAAGAGCATTAAAGAACTTGCTCACATTTCAGCAGGCTGTGCTTCAGAAGATGGGCACAGAGCCTGGGCAGGAAAGTCTTTGAGACTCTTATCTTCAATTAACCACCAGAAAACCTGAAGCAGTGCTGTAGCTCAAAAGTGGTAGAGCACTAGCCTTGAGCAAAAGCTCAGGGACGCAGGTCCTGAGTTCAAACCCTACAGCCAACAACAACAATTTAAAAAAAAAAGATGTGTTGGGGGACTGGGAATGTGGCCTAATGGTAGAGTGCTTGCCTAGCATACATGAAGCCCTGGGTTCAATTCCTCAGCACCACATATACAGAAAAAGCCAGAAGTGGTGCTGTGCCTTAAGTGGTAGAGTGCTAGCCTGAGTAAAAAGAAGCCAGGGAGCTGCTCAGGCCCTGAGTCCAAGCCCCAGGATAGGCAAAAAAAAAAAAAAAGATGTGCAGGGACAAGTGTCTGTGTCTGTTATTTGATACCTGCTCTGTCACTACAGTGTCTATCTACTTTCCTTGAGCTGCAACTTTCCTTTAACTTGAGAAATCACATCAGGAGGACAGTAATACTACAGAAATCATAAAGGCTTGTCAGCTGTTTAAATTATTTATTGTATAATTATACTGCAAGTTGTTTTAGTTGTTCATACTGCTCCACCTTAGTACTAAGAAATGTTTGAGGCTTCTGGGTATTTGTTAAAAAAAAATTTTTTTTTTTGCCAGTCTTGTGACTTGAACTCAGCACCTGGGCAACTGTCCCTGAGCTTCTCTTTGCTCAAGGCTAAGCACTCTACCACTTGAGCCATAGTGCCACTTCTGGCCTTTTCTGTTTATGTGGTACTGAGGAATGGAACCCAGGGCTTTATGCATGCTAGGCAAGCACTCTACCACTAAGCCTCATTCTCAGCCTCAAAATCATTTTTGAAGCCAAACATGGTGGAACATGCTTGTAACTCAGCACTCAGGAAGCTGAGGCAGGAGGAAATCCCAGCCTGGGTTACACAGGAATACCTTGTCTCAAATAAAGTAATCAACAAAAACCTCAAAAGAGTATTTTTTTTTAATTTTTTTTTGGCCAGTCCTGGGCCTTGGACTCAGGGCCTGAGTACTGTCCCTGGCTTCTTCCCGCTCAAGGCTAGCACTCTGCCACTTGAGCCACAGCGCCACTTCTGGCCGTTTTTCTGTATATGTGGTGCTGGGAATCGAATCGTACCGAGGGCCTCGTGTATCCGAGGCAGGCACTCTTGCCACTAGGCTATATCCCCAGCCCAAAAGAGTATTTTTTAAATTGCTAATTACCATGGTTGACCAGAACAAGAAAAGAATAGTAACTTTCCCCTAACATTCTTCTAGTGCTGATAGCATGCTTGTTTTGCTTTGTTTTTGATGTTGGGGATTGGATTCCAAGGTCTTATTTATATTAAGCATGTGCTATACCATTGAGCTACAGCCTCAGCCCTGATAGCTTGTTTTATAATTGTGTATGTATAGTAAAATATATAGGTATTAAAAAAATACATGCTTCTGAGCTGGGAATGTGGCTTGATGGTAGTGTGCTTGCCTAGCATGCATGAAGCCCTGGGTTCCATTCATCAGTACCACATAAACAGAAAAAGCCAAAAGTGGTGCTGTAGCTTAAGTGGTAGAGTGCTTAGCCTTAAGCAAAAGAAGCTCAGGGACAGTGCCCAGGCCCCGAGTTCAAGCCCCAGTGCCAGGCTAGATTTACCTCCCCTGGTGCGGGGATGCTAAGCTTACTCCCTTATCAGTGCTCCCCTTTTCACCCTCTCCCCCGGCACCTGACCAGCAGGTGGCCAAGGTGGAGCGAGGGACATGGGCTAGCCTAAGGTGCACGTGGCCGAACAAGGTCCCCTTTTCCTCCCTCCTTACCCACCAAGGAAGCTAGGCGCAGACGGATCTCAGAGACACTTCGGAGAGCAATCCAATTTAATCGGGAGGGACTCACAATAATATAGTAGTGATGACAAGGATTGAGCATGAGCTGGCGATAGGCTGGTGAGCTTGTCCATCCAAGAGCAGTTCCCAAGGACCTCCCTCATGGGCTAACATCACTTCCCATAGTACTGCCCTCTGGGCAAAGCGCGTGAAAAGGGGAGCACGTGTGCTCACTGGCGCAAGGTGGGGGATGGTCTCAAAGCTACCCCTTCTGGTTCCAGACCCAGAAGGAGATAGGTGTGGCTCACTTCCACACTGCCCCAGGGCTGGGGGAAGGGCGGCGTCTTGGGAGCGCTCTCCTCGCCCTTCCCCCCTTAAGGCCAAGATGAATCCCCAACACCCCAGGACTAGCAAAAAAGATTTTTTTTAAATAACTTTTTAGGGCTGGGGATATGGCCTAGTGGCAAGAGTGCTTGCCTCGTATACATGAGGCCCTGGGTTCAATTCCCCAGCCCCACATATAGAGAAAATGGCCAGAAGGGGCGCTGTGGCTCAAGTGGCAGAATGCTAGCCTTGAGCAAAAAGAAGCCAGGGACAGTGCTCAGGCCCTGAGTTCAAGCCCCAGGACTGGCCAAAAAACAAAACAAAAACTTTTTTAAAAAGCATGCTTCTGGTGGTAGTAGTTAAGTGTTCAAGCTTTATAGGGTACTTTGTTCACTGCTTTATTTCCCTTGCCTAAGAATGATGGCTAACATATTGGTTATATTCAATAATCATTGAGTGAATGACTTAGTTGACTCAAGATAACCGCTGTAAAAATTTTGGGCTCAGGGCTGGGGATATGGCCTAGTGGCAGGAGTGCTTGCCTCCTATACATGAGGCTCTGGGTTCAATTCCCCAGCACCACATATACAGAAAATGGCCAGAAGGGGTGCTGTGGCTCAAGTGACAGAGTGCTAGCCTTGAGCAAAAAGAAGCCAGGGACAGTGCTCAGGCCCTGAGTCCAAGCCCCAGGACTGGCAAAAAAAAAAAAAAAAAAAAAAAAAAAATTGGGCTCAGCCAGTGCCAGTAGCTCACACCTATAATTCTAGCTACTCAGGAGGCTGAGATCTGAGGATCGTGGTTCAAAGCCAGCCCTGGCAGGAAAGTCCATGAAAGTCTTATCTCCAATTAACCACCAGAAAACCGGAAGTGGTGTTGTGGTTCAAGTGGTAAAAGTGCTAAACCTAAGCTGAGGAGCGAGTTCAAGCCCCACAACTGAAAAAAAAAAATCAGCTTGGTACCTCCAGTCTTTTTTTTATTTTTAATTACTTATTTATTGTCAAAGTGGTGTACAGAGGGGTTACAGTTTTATGTGTAAGGCAGTGGGTACATTTTTTGTACAATTTGTTACGTCCTCCCCCTCCCAGTCGTTTATGTACATATTTTTTCTGTATAGTTGAGACTATACTAAATTGTACATTTGACATGTTTTTCCATATGATTTTGCATAAGCACATCACCATGATAGCAAAATATGTGATTTTAGTACTATAAGATCTCATGTCCAACAGTGCCCATACTTTCTGTTAATATATATTTGGTTATGTATTATACATAATATATAATATGTAATGATGTGGTATATGATATTTTACATATATGTAACTCCCTACCACATAATGAAGGATACACAATATGTATTTCAGTACATCTAATACACATTTCTTCTTGTGAGACTCATTAAAAAGTCCGAGAATCATTATACCAAAAGAAAGAACGAAGGTTAAACTGGTGGTAGTGGCATATGCCTATAATCCTATGTACTCAGGTTGAGATCCAAGGATCAGTTTGAAGCCAGCCTGGGCAGGAAAATTCCACGATCCACTTATCTTCAATTAAGTACCAAAAGTGGACCTTTGGCTCAAGTGGTAGAGCACTAGTCTTGAGCAAAAATGCTTAGGGACAGTGCCCAGTACATGTACTTTGTCAAAATGTGGTTTGAACTTAGGGCAACTTAGTACTAGGCAAGCACTCTCCCACTTGATACTACTCATCCTCCCCCCGCCCCCAGCCCTTTTTCCTTTACCTTTGCTTAGGGCTCGCTTTAGACAGCTATTCATGCATAGCTGTGATGTAGGTATGTATCACCACTCCTGGATTGTTTTGAGATAAAGTCTTGCTGTTTATTTTTTGCCCATCTCTGCATCCTTTGTCTAGGATTACATATATGCACTATCACACCTGGCCTTGCTCTCTTTTCTAATCCAGAAACTCCCATTAAATTAATTTGATGTCTACTTAGGTGTTTTTTATCAAAACCATGAGCATTTTATAAAATATGAAAGAAATCAAGCGAGTACTAGCTGAAACAAGGGGATCGAGATTGAGACCAGTGGGCTACAAAGCAAGAGGAGAGAGAGGGAGAAGGGAGGCTAATAGCTAGTGAAAATATGGGGGGAATTCTATGCAAACATACAACCGACGCCATCATATTGTCCAGCAAAGCAATCTTCCAAAATGTCATATCCACAAGAGGGTGTTTGGCAAAACTGTCCGCACAGAGCTGTCAGATCTGCTTTAGAGGAGCAGGGATATTGGCAGATGCCTGCTCCAGGTAGGCCAGCGAGCCCTGGGGGATGTCAGCTGCCTTTTTGTGCTGCAGGTTAATGTCCTCCAGCACCTGCTGCCAATGCCTCAGCTTCGCCAGGTGCTTCTGGACCAGTGTATCTTTCCACTGCAGTTCATTCCTCAGCTCTGAGACATCCTCTTTGATAATTTGCTCTGGTTTCTGGACAGACAACTGCAATCTTTTTTGTAAGAAAAAACATTCGGTCTGTCTTGCAGACCGAAACTTTTGGATACACTGATCAACACCAGTTCGAATTTCTTCCTTATCAGTTCCATTAACATAGTCCTGACTCACAAGAGAGGCAAAGCAATCCTCAAATGATGACTCCAACTCATCCACCAGCGTAGTGTTAGAACTTCACGGAGCTCCCGGCGCTGCCTGAAGAAGCGAGGCCTGGCCCTGGAAGCCGGGCGGGGGTGGCGGGGGTCAGGGTGGCTGCCCCGAGAACATCCCTCCCAGTGGCGCCACCATATCTGGAACATCTACTTAGGTTTGAAAAAAATTATTTCTAGGTTTACAAATATAGCAAGCCCTCTACCACTCAAGCCATACCATTAGCCCTTTTAATGTTTTGTTTTGTCCTTAAGTATTAAGGTGAATGATTAGGTCAAAGGCCATGTACCCTTTATGATTCTTCATACAAATTGCCACAGTACATTTTAGAAAGGTTCTGCTAACTTTTCTAGTGGTGTATCAAAGTATTACATGCCTTAAAAAAAAATCCTTCCACTTTTCCAAAAGCTTGGCTACAAACAAAAACACAATTTGAGGTTGGGCTATATGCTAAGATTTAACAAGTTAAATTGTTACCATAATCTTGACCATTCTTTGCATGTCTTGGACTCTATCAAAAGCTCATGAGAAGTGGGTGCCCAGTGGCTTATGCGTTTTACTATAGCTACTCACGAGTTTGAATTTTTGTGGGTCAAGGTTCAAGGTCAGCCAGGCAGAAAAGCTCACTGTACTCCTGTCTAAAATAAGCCCTGCAAAAAGTACAGAGGTGTGGCGTGGCTCAAAGAGTAGTGCACCAGCTATCTAGTGCTAGTCCTTAAGATCAAAACCTAGTACTGCAAAAACACAAAACGCATGATATTGTATTTGTATCCCAGTGCCTTCCTTTGTATGCTCTTTTCAGATTCAGGAATTCTGGGGCTCCAGCCTATTGCCTTTGTCCCAAATGCTCCTAGACATCTAGTAGACAGGAGAGGAGAGGAGATTCCTGTGGTCATTGCAGCATCTGAGGACAGGCTTGGCGGGGCCATTGCAGCCATAAACAGCATTCAGTTCAACACTCACTCCAACGTGATTTTCTACATTGTTACCCTCAACAGCACAGCAGACCATCTGCGGTGAGCTCTCATTGCATAATGATTCAGCTTCTAATTGATGCTCTAGAGTAGGCCAGCTGCCAATTCATGAACTGTCTTAAAGGAATACGCACGTGTATATAATTGAGACTATGCCATATATAAGATGCATGTGACTTATTTTTCCACATGACTGTATAAGCATTCTATGACAGCAGAAATAAACAGCCAAGTACTGAATACCTATTCATATTATTTACTCAGTTGCTGTTTCAGCAGTAAGACTGATGGTGTCAAGCTAATGTGGTAAGATTGTGAGCAAATACTGATCTGTCCTAAGGGATTAGCCCATTTCTTCCTCTATAATTACGGAGTAAAAATGCCCAACTCAGAGGTTGTAGCAAGTGAAAAGGAAATCATATAGAAAACATAAAATACTTAGCTGCTGGGCAAGATGGCTTAAGCCTGTAATTCTAGCTTGCCACTTGGGAGGCAGAGGTCAGGGGACTGCAGTTCAAGGCCAGCTGAGGCAAAATGGCTGAGCATGGTGTGTGCACCAGCTTATAGGGGATGCACAATAGCTGGGATTGGTGGTGACTGCCTGTCATCCCAGCAACATGGGGAAATCACAAGTAGGACTAGCCTAGGCTGGCCTGGAGCCTACCTAGAAAATGTTACTTAAATGGTAGAGTGCCAGCTGTGTGCAAAAAAAAACAGGCTAGAGTACTCATGGCTTTGGTACTGGCACGAAAAGGGAAAAAAAAAAACCAAAAAAACAAAAGGAGACTAGAGGTGTGTGTATGAACATGGTAGAATGTCTTGTATAGCAAATGTAAGGCTGTTTAATGCCCAGTACTAAAAACACACCTAGCAAATGGTAATTGCTTATGAGTCTAACATTGTAGTTAATGCAAAACACAATGTGATGGACTCTCATCTGTCAAAATAAGACAAAGTTTATTGGAAGAAAGAGCTTAACATTTATCCACATTATTAAACATTGACTAGCCTGTGGCTGCCTCCATGGCTCATACCGTGACTTTTTTATTTGGGAAACTCAGAAGCTATCATAGAAATGACAGTCTTCCCCAAAATGCTTATTTGAAATAGACGAGAAGAAATGTATTTACTTCTTTGGGTCTCTGACAGTGCTTCAGACTACAGTGGATCATGAATTTAAACGTAGGGTTGTCATGGTTAATTTAGTCATGTAGACTGCTTGCTAGCTTATTGGTATGTCAGTACCGTTGTAATTTGGGGGCAAGTACTGAGTTTGAACTCAGGACCTTGTACTTAGTAGGCAGACACTCTTGCTGAACCACAACTCTATAGCTTTTTTTTCTTGGCATTGGTTATTTTTTATAGGGTCTTGCTCTTTTTTAACTCTGGCACACATCTGGACTACAATTTGTTGGTTTTGGTGCTGGTCCTAGAGCTTGAATTCAGGGCCTAGGCCCTGTCCCTAAGCTTTTTTGCTCAAGGCTAGCACTTGAGCCAGGATCACCCTGGAACATAATTTTCCTAGTTACACTTTGTAGATGCTTGAATCAGTCCCACACCATTATGCCAGCTATTTTTTGTTGGGGGTGGTGGTGGTGGTTGGAGAACTGGTACTTCACCACTACCAGTTCTTTGACTTGCTCTCTTTCCCAGGGTATTTGGAAGGTTAAGAATCGAATGTCTGCCCAGGCATAGTAGTGTAGATTTATAATTTCAACCACTTAGTAGGTGGAGGCAGGTGGCTTGAAATCCTTTATATATATGTAGCCTGGAAAGTGAGGCAACCTATTCCCCTCAAATTCTGAGTTGTCCATGTGTTGGTGGGATAGTCTCAATTCCAGTTTTCTACCAGAACTTTAGTGTTAAGATTTACTAGCTTGGAACTCCAGTGGCACAATCGGTTAGCACGCCGTACTTATAAGACTAGCCTTAGTTTAGAGAAGACTCTGGCAGGAAGACCCACATTTCAGATGAGAAACCAAGGAACATGGTAACATCTGGTTACTAGTGAATTTTACATTATTGTATGGTATATAAGGCTATGGCTTGGAAATATATTTAAAGCTGAAATGTAGCCCTTTTTCATCAGGTCTTGGCTCAACAGTGCTTCCCTGAGAAACATAAAGTACAAAATTGTGAATTTTGACACTAAACTTCTGGAAGGGAAAGTAAAGGAGGATCCTGACCAGGGGGAATCCATGAAACCAGTGAGTTCTATGCATCTGTTTATATCTGGGAACATTTGTTGTAGGATATTGTGGGTATAGTACAAGTCCTGGGACTAAATCTATGTGGTGCTAAGAGTCCTTTATTTTCTTCAAGGTCTCAGGCAATCTTAGCTTCTATGTACAAAAAAGCATAGCCACTGGATCCTGTTAATGCTTTTCTCCTTTTTTAGTTAAACTTTGCAAGATTCTACTTGCCAATCCTGGTACCCAGTGCAAAGAAGGCCATATACATGGATGATGATGTGATTGTGCAAGGTATTAGAGATGGGAGGAATAGGGAATCTCAGGGGACTTGGGAATGTCTGTCTGAAAACCTTACCCATTTCAGGTGATATTCTTGCCCTGTACAATACTCCGCTGAAGCCAGGACATGCTGCTGCATTTTCAGATGATTGTGATTCAACTTCCACTAAAGTTCTCATCCGTGGAGCAGGGAACCAGGTATAAAAATTTAATGTGAGAAGAGTGGCAAATTCAGGGAACTCACTTCTGATACATCAAGTCCATTTTCTGTTGTTTTCATTTGTGAACATGATAACCTGATTCTCCTTGAACATCTGGTTAAGAAGCCAGTCCAAACTTTGTAGTTTCCAATGTCACTTTATTTGTTAGTAACCAAGAAGTTAATAGTTTAACCAGCTAGAAAACTATTTTTGTTCCTGTTTGTGTTTTTAGTACAATTACATTGGCTATCTTGACTATAGAAAGGAAAGAATTCGTAAGCTTTCCATGAAAGCCAGCACATGTTCCTTTAATCCTGGAGTTTTTGTTGCAAACCTGACAGAATGGAAGAGACAGAATATAACTAGCCAGCTGGAAAAATGGATGAAGCTCAATGTAGAGTAAGTATGTAACTAGAATTCTAGAATTCTCAAACTCTAGTTTCAACTTGGTCAGTATTGTTTCACTAACATTTGTTGTCTGTTCCACCAAGAGAGGGACTCTACAGAACACTGGCTGGCAGCATTACAACACCTCCTCTGCTTATTGTATTTTATCAACAGCATTCCACAATTGACCCCATGTGGAATGTCCGCCATCTGGGTAAGTCCAAGTAAAACCAGGAATTAGTATGTAAAAACAGGCCCATCTTGAGATAAAAAATAGGCAGTTAATTCTTAATTTTCTGCCTGGCTGCCTTCTGACTGGAACAATCACATTGCTCTTTCTCTCAATTGTAAGGTTCCAGTGCTGGAAAACGGTATTCACCCCAGTTTGTAAAGGCTGCCAAGTTACTCCATTGGAATGGACACTTTAAGCCATGGGGAAGAACTGCTTCATATATTGACATATGGGAAAAATGGTATATTCCAGATCCAACAGGCAAATTCAGCCTGATCCGAAGACATACAGAGATGTCAAATATAAAGTAAAATAGAATTTAAACTATAACCATTTCTCAGGAAATCCTGTTGGATCCATATGTAGGAATTAACAGATGCCAGACTTCTACGCCTATTTGTAGCAATCCAAAAATGAAATGTTCAGTTCAGTAAAGGTATCAAATTGCCCTGTTTGGCAAAGATTGTCTCCAGCTGCCTCACCAAGTGTTTGCTCACCACAGTGCTCATTGACCAGAAGAATGGACTAAGGCTGGTAACTAAGTACAGCTAGTTCAAAACTGCTGCTTGGTTTTAATTTTGTAACCTGTGTCCTCATCTGTAAATAAATCCTACATTTTTTTCCCCCAATAGACTTCTTTGCTTCCAGGAGACTTGTCTCCTGTACTGAGTGGTTTTTTACAGAAGACACTTTTTAAACGGTTTTGAGTGTTTAATGTAGTATATATACACCATGATCCACAGTCACAAAATTGCAGCCCATGTCATACTTAGCATGCATATATACATTAGCAGTGTGCTTGAAATGTAAATGTCTTAGAAAAGTACATCTTTTTCTGGGCATAGAGAGTGGGAAGATCACAAGCTGAGGAAACCCTAGGCTACACAGTCTCCAAAAAATAAAATTAAGACCACGAGCCAAGCCCCCTTAGTGGCTTCCACTTGCCTAATCTGAGAGCTAGGGAGTTATGATTTTAATTCTTTAAAAATATAAAGATGGTTGTTTATACATAATCTGTGCTGAAGTCATAAGCATCATCCTCTTTGGTAATTTTATCCAAAAGAAAAGAGCTTGCAGATGGTTCACCTAAATTAAAAAAAATTAAAGTGAAGTTTCATGCAAAAAAAAACAAACCAATTTGTGCCATAGGCTGCTTTCTTGAAAATCTCTCCCCCTACTCACCGGCTGCTGTAGTTTTTTCAGGCAGTAGTTCCTCTGTTATCTCTTTTGCAGGAGTCTTATTCCGTTCCTGTGAGACAGATAACAGATAAATGATAAAAGATTGGCAGCTCCTAGTCTCATCTGTACCAATTTGTACCTAAAACAAGTTAGTCTTGGAAGGTATACATGAGTAAGTTCCAAGCTAGTCATTTAAAACAAAACATCCTCCTCAAATACCTAAGTTATATGGTGCTTTCTTGAGCTGATTATCTCTAGCACCCTCTCACTTTACACATTTGTGCTAAAAACTTCAGCTTACATCAAGTTCTTCATTGTGCACACTTTCCTGGTCACTGTGGTTATTATCATCCTTCTGCCTTCTCTCTTTCTGTTTTGGCAATTCTTCAGGTATGTCTGTTTCCTCTATTATTCCATTTGTCAAACCCGAAGAGCAGAAAAGGATGCTATCGGCAAAATTAGGGCCCCTGATGGCTAGGGAAAGGAACAAAGTCCACATAAGTAGGTAAAATCTACTTTCCCAGCAGATAATAGCAGTGAAACATAAATCTCACCTTGTATACTATGTGTATTGTTCTTTTCTAGTTCTTCCAGATTAAAGCCCTTCCTCATGTCTGCCACAATATTCTCATTAAAATGTGGAGAAAGAGTCCAGGATGCAGGAGGATGGCAATAGTAACCTAATGAGGCGCTGGTAAAAAAAACACTATCTGTCAAAAACAATTCTTTTATTCTAGGTGGTCACCAAAATGCCACCAAAAATGAAGCCTTACCCTGTCCATTCAGACCACAGCAGCTTAGCAGCAGCTTCAATGTTCAGGCTTCCACCTTTTTGGTGCAGACCTCTTCTCTGAGCAAGTGTAGTAAAAAACTCTTCAGAATTCTTATAACTCGGGACAGTGTATTTTAGGACTACCTTAAAAATAAAGCACAAATTTGTCATTTATCTGCTACAGTGCAGATGATAGGAATTAAAGTATGTTTATAGTGGAAACTGGTGATGCCAAAAATAAGAGAAGTAGAGTCTTTTACCTGCCGAGCATCAGCCTGGGACAGGATGGCACTGGCAAATTCCATTGGTTTTAGCAATTCAATGCTTGTTGGACTCCGAAGAGCAAGTGCAGTAGAGGAGTTAAGTGGTGAGACAATGAAACTTGGACTGTCTATGACAGTGATCTGTTTGTCCAAGGGGACAACCTGCATGTTTCTGAAACAACAATGGAATTAATGGCACTGGGTTTATATGGAAGGCAAGAGACATAACATGAAGCTCAGGGTTGGATTGAACAAAACTCAACACAGCGAGTCAGATCCAATTTATCATCATTTGCTTCATGATTGTATGATAGTCACCCCCTCCACATGCAGCTACTCTCTTTCTTCTACCTGGCAAACATCTATACATTTCCCATAGCCAAACACAAACTTTTACCTTTACTTTAAAAAAAACAAAAAACAGTCCTGGGGTTGGAACTCAAGACTTGGTCCTTGGTAGGCAGGCACTCTTAACACTTGAGCCACATCCCCAGCCTAAACTTTACTTTCTTGAGGCAGCTCCCCACCACTTAAAAGACATTGAACCTAGAGCCTCACAGTTGCTAAGCTTGCTTGCTACTATTTGAGCCATACCACCAACCGCCTTCCCTGTTTAAAAGGAAAATTTTACTTATAACTGGAGATATGGCTCAAGTGACAGAGCACAAGTGTCAACAAAAAAGGTGTGTCTTTGCCCAGGCTGACCTTGAAGTTGTCATCTCCCTGCTTCTGGTTCTTATGTAGCTGGGATTACAGTTGTACATGATGCCCAGCTTCAGTTTTTATTTGAGACTGGGGCTTTGTAAATGCTAGGCAAGAGTTCTCTTCTATTTGAGTAACAATTGTAGCCTTATTTTTAAATTTTCTTTCAAACTAAATTGTGAGCAGCCAAGTCTATTGTTGGCTCTTCACTTTAAATGAGAAACAGCTTTCCTCAAGAGAACCAAAATAAAATCTTATCTATTATTAAACAGCTCAATTTACCTTGTAAGCCCCATGGCTATACCAACATTACATATCCATTCTTGTTTCAAGCTATTAATGATGCTGCTTTTCCCCACATTTGGGAACCCTACAAATAAATAGAAATTCACATTAGTCTGAAAATGATTTATTTTCCACTGCAAAATTCTATTTGCCTGAATTGGATCTTAGTATCTCCACTTAGTCCAATCTTCTTCCTCTTTCTTTCCTCCCAATACTGGGGGTTTGAATTGTACCAACTGAAGTCATGCTACCAGTT
Organism: Perognathus longimembris pacificus; assembly: GCF_023159225.1. NCBI lineage: Eukaryota > Metazoa > Chordata > Mammalia > Rodentia > Heteromyidae > Perognathus > Perognathus longimembris. The sequence continues at coordinate 37,389,680 of NC_063170.1, forward strand.
CCAGCTGCTATTCGCTTAACTGGAAAGAAGAATCTCATCTGTTCTGCCTAGGCTGGCTTCCAACCTTGGATTATCAGATCTGTTGCCTGAGTAGCAAGGATAAAAGGCATGAGCCATGAGCACCCAGCAATTCCTTCATTCTTGCACAATCACCTGTGAAAGGGCAAGAAAAACTTAAGCCAAGAATATGCATATATTCATTTGTGGAGCTGGGGATCAAATCCAGTACCTCACTAATGTCAGGCAAACACTTCACGACTGATTTATTCTCCAGCTACCAAAGTTCTTGCCAGGTGCTGGTGGCTCATGCCTGTAATTCTAGCTACTCAGGAGGCTGAGAAGTCCACAAGACGGTTAAAGGCAGAAGCAGATCTGTGGGCTCAAAGTGGTAGAACTCTAGCCCAGCCCCAGGATTGATGGGAAAAAAACACAAAAACTTATTTCAGTGCCCAATCTAACAAAGAAATAGACCTGGCAGCAATTAACTTCTTTCCTCTTTTTGTGCCTGTTATGGAGCTTGAACACTATCTACCAGCTTGTTTTTGTTCAAGTTAAATGCTCTACCACTTGAAACAAGCTCTACTTACAAGCCCTTGGTTTTACAAAAATGTTCTCATTTAGCCTGAGAAAAGTCTTTGGCACAACATTTAAATACGTAAAACATTATGAAACTCACCAATTACTCCAACCTGAATAGCTCTGCCATATGTCTCCTGTAAACCTCCAAGAAGTTTCCAAAGACTTTCTCTGCCAAAGCAGACCTTGCTTTTGAATGGAGCAGTTTTTTTCTTTACCTCCAAACATTAAAATCCCAAATGCATTAGTTTAATTACTGTGCTATAGGTAAAGGGATAAAGTCAAGCATCAGAACCTAGCTCTTAAATCTTTCAGATAATGTCTGGATGAAATCAGAGTTGGATCTTACTATTTTTCACTTAAAATCAATTATTTTGTAGCACATCATATTTCAACCATCCAAACTCTGAAAGAACCACATTTCCCCTCCCTAACAGTAATAGTAGTATATACCTTGGTTATCTTTTTCTTCTTCTGAACTGTTGAGGCTTTAAACACCACTGTTGGTAATTCTTTCTTCAGATAATTTAGCCAGTTCTCCAAATTCTCCTTTGGTATTAGGTCTAATAGGAATTAAGGATAAGACAAACGTCTTCAAGTTAGTCATTTTTTCAAATACAGATTTGACTATTGCTTACCTTTACCCACCCAAAAGAAATTACAAAATGAGAACAGCATAAATTTCCCATTATGCTGCCCAAACAAGGTCCACATGTATACTACACTTGTATAATTTGTCACATAAATCTGACTAATACTTAACACTGATCAGATGGGAGAATCTGGCACATCACCATCACTTTCTAATAAAATAAGACTACAGCAAACAGGATATACAACTCACATTCTTAGTTTTAAGTAAGTACTGAATGGCAAACAAAATATCAATCACTTGTAGAAACCACCTCCTCCCCAACATACAGCACTGTCTTTGGCAAACAAGAGCACACATGCTCTGGTTTGTTGAGGTCAGAGTTGGATCTTATCAGTCTTCAGTGATAGTCAAGACTGTTCAGATGTTTTCCTCATACCTCAATCAGTGCACACACAGGACTCACAAGGAAGACCCTTTTTCCTTACCTGATTTATTTAATACAAGTACTAGCTTTTTAGCTCCATTCTGAACAATAGCCTCTTCTACCTGAGGACACCGGCAACCAAGAGGATCTCTGGCATCCAATACCTCCAATAGAACATCTGACACTTCAATTACCTGTCAAAGAAGAAACAATAAGAACAATATTCCTGTGCGAACACTCAAATTCAGCCCTCTGGTATCATCTACTTGGCAACAAGGTGAGTTCAGAGTTGGATCTCATATCTTCATTATGGTATGAAGAATTAGCACACTCATCATTTCTCACAGGAAAGTAAAACATGTAAGCAGTTTAGAAGCCTGATAGACATGGATTTACAAGTGTAAATAACCCCAAATCTCTGAGTGCATGATCCACCCAGTTTATTATACAGTTTGGATAGACCTTCTGGCCTTGCTGAGAGGTATGAGGAATAATTATATCACCTATTTCCTCAATTAGTTTTCAGTTTCCTCCTTTACAAGGCTGGTGTCAGGTCAAGGAATGACCCACATCAATTTTCAAATCTGATTAACATTATTAGACACTGACCTAGACTGAGATACCTTTTTAAGTTCCTGACAGTGTAACTTCTTTGGATTCTGTTTGGCCAACTTGGCTTTCTTAGTTTTGCACTGTCCAAATTCCTAAAAGGATATAAAGATTAGAGGAATAAAACACAATTGGGGATAGAGCATTTGCAAGTTGTATCTTCATGTTTTTATATAGCTAGAGACTTTGGGCTGCATGTGGTGGCACACCTCTGTAATCCCAACTATTTGGGAGGCCTAGGTAGGAATACAATCCCAGGACACCTTGGGCAAATATCTGAAAAATAAAAGCAAAAAGGGATAGGTGTGGCTTAAGTGTTAAAGCACTTGCCTTGTAAATGTTCAAGGCCCTGAATTCAAACCCAAGTCTAGTGCACTCCTTGCCAAAGAGTCAAAACTGATTTTTTTTTCTTCCCAAGACCCATTAGACTACGTGTGTGTTTTTTCCTGTTGGTCGTAGGGCCTGAACTCTGGACCTGGGCGCTGTCCCTGAGCTTGTATGCTCAAGGTTAGCACTCTGCCATTTGAGCCACAGAGCCACTTTCAGTTTTCTGGTGGCTAATTTGAGGTAAGATAAGGACTTTCCTGCCTAGGCTGGCTTTGAACTGAGATCCTCAGATCTCAGCCTCCTGAGTAGCTAGGATTACAGGTTATGAGCCACCAGCGGCTGGTTATGTCCATGTTTTTACTTCTGCCTCAGAATTCATGTTCCACTTTTAGAAGGATGCAACCTTACCTCCTCAGGCTTCTCATTGGGTAGCTTATCAGAGTTATCTTCAAGTTTCCTTTTTATTCCTTGCTCTTTCTGTTTATCAAGTTTCTGCTGCTGTTTTAGTTCTTCAAGCTGTGTCCAAACAGTAAGAGAAATGAGCCAATGATTTTATTTGAAAAAAAAAAAAAACACCCACCTACACATTATTACTGACAGTTTCAGCTAACTTACCAGCTGTTTCCGTAGTTCAGCCTCCCGAAGAACAGCCTCTTTAAAAGGAGCACTGTTTGGAATTCCTAAGTCTTTCTTAGGTTTCTTGTGACCCCGTTTTTTAGCTTCTTTCCTTAATTTTCGATGGTGTTCTCTAACCTATTAGAAAAAAAATCATTTTGCAAAAATACCCAGTTTCTTTTAAAACAGGAATAAGTGATCTAACTGCAGTCTAGTTATAACTGTAAAATGAGAAAAGTGGAGCTTTGTCACCATAAAGCATATATGTATAAAGCCACAAGAAAATAACATTAAAAAGGAGAATCTCCTTTCATATGCTGGTGACTGTAATTCTAGCTCTTAGAAGGCCAAGATCTAAAAATTGAGCCAGCAGGGGCAGCAAAGTCTATGAGACTCTTATCTCCAATTACCCACTAAAAAGCCAGAAGTGGGACTGTGGTTCAAATGGTAAAGCACCAGCCCTGATGAGAAAAGGCCAAAGTGACAGTGGCTCAGGGACTCCATTCAACCTCAAAACTGCCCCTCCCCCCTCATTGCAGAGATTCTATTATATTAAGCAAAGTTTATAGATTTTCACATAGTCAGGGTACTGTACAACTCCACTTCTAAAGATTAAATGTGTGTGAGCTTATCCAATGCCTCCTTTTAAAATTCACTTTTATTGTCTAGGTGATGTAAAGAGGGGTCAGTTACATAAAGTAGTGAGTACATTTCTTGTCAAACTTGTTATCTCCTCCCTCATTTTTCTCCCACCTTCCCTCCTCCCCTCCAATTCCTTTATCATTATAACTTATTCTTACCTTCAGAAAAGGAATGAGACAGAAATCAGTTTAGTGATGTATTTGGTATGATGTTCTCAATACTTACCTTTTTTTTAATTTTATACCGCTTATGGCAGGTCATTCGTTTACTTGCTTTCTTCAACTCTATACATATTAAAAAGACCAGTCACAAATGAATGATGTGTAGGTGGTTTTGGTAATTACACTGTGCTATATTATGTCCTTTTCTGCGCTACATTAGTTATTATTGATCTAACGTTAAGAATTTTGGGGTACTAAATACAAACACGAATGTCACTTTTAAATCCCAAAATAGTACAGCCGAATGAAGCTAGTTTCCCCACAAGGACCCTTCCCCTACTAGAATAGGGTCACGTGAAGAAGCGTAGCATCCCAAACTACTGCCACCCGTGTTAAAACTCGTCTGCGAGGCGGCTCACGGCTACAGCCACACTCGGTCTGAAACCAGGCTCGGACGTTACCTCACAAAAACCTGGCCTGCCGCCCCCACCGCTCCGAGCCTAGGTACTCCTACTACAAAAGAGATCCGCAGTTAAACCGGATCGGCGGCGTGCCCGCGCGGTCCAACCCAACTGAGCGATGGCCTACTCCATATTCCACAGCCTATCTTCGCAGAGGCCAAGCCGAAGAGAGCCCCAGTGCGTTCCCGAATACCAGAAACCAACAGATACAGGGTCTCTTCAACCTGCGAACCCCACTCACTCGGTCGCTTCATGCTGGCTGGGAAGTCGGCAGTAGCAGGAGAAGCAACCGCGAGAACGTCTCTCCGCGAGCACCACGTGCGAACTGAGGCTAAGAACGAACGTCACGCATTCACGCTACTGCCGTAAAGTGCGGCTCCGTCCTTCCGCGTGTACGCGCACGTATTGTCGCGCAGAGCCAGGCTCGCTTGGCGGCCCGGGGCTGGTTTTGCGGCGGCGCTGGGAGGGGTGAGGGTTGTGAGGGCGGCGGGTGCCGGAGCGACAGCAGCGGCCGCGACCAGAGGAGCAATAGTAGCAGCCGTGGCGGCCACGGGGCGGGGCACGGCGGTCGGTGACCGCGGCCGGGGCTGCAGACGGCGGAGCGGCTGGGTAAGGCCGGGCCCGGGGCGGGCGGGACTGCTCTTCTACGGTCAGTTGCCGGGCCTTTGTGTGGGCCCGGACGAGCGGGAGCTTCGGCGGAGGCCCCGCCCTGGCCGTAGGGACGCGCCGGTCGGGCCGGGCGCGGGGCGGGGCGCGGTGGCGGGCCTCGAGATGGGCCCAGCAACCTAGCCGCACCTGCCGGCCGGGACAAAGGCGCGCCGCGGCCCGGAACTCCCCGCTCAGCGCTTTCCCGCTCGGCGCGGGGCAGCTTCGCAGCTGTCAACGTTTCCCCTAGTCTCCCGCGCCAGTGACAGGTCGGGCAAGTTCGTCCTCTCCTCGCCGCTCAGGGCCTCCCTTTTTTTGTTCCTTTTGGGTTCGGCACGAACTCTAATGCTTTTCTTCTGCTTAACGCCTAGCATTTTATTAATGGGACTTATATTTAATACAGGCAAGATAGTTCAGCGTCTTATCTGCAACATCACGGAGAATCGGGGTTTTCAAAACTACACATTTTCTGGTTTGAAACATCTTCCTAAGTTTTTTTTTTTCAGTTTTCTAAACGGGAAGGATAATTTTGATATAAGAAAGTAATGTTATAAAAGGTAGAAAGAGTAGCAAAAATATAGAAGAAATTCCTAATGGAATAGTAAAAATGTAGAAGAAATCCTGAAAAGCAAATGACAAATACACAGAAAAGTGGATGTAAAATTCCTAAAAATAAATATGGAAGGCTGTGTTGGAATAAAATATTTTAACCTGGACTCCTTAAAATTTATTTTGGATGTTTTCCCTCCTGTTTAGTAGTATTTTTTCAAACTATCATTCAAAAGCATATTGTACTCAAAGCGAATATTAAGAACATAATTTTTTCTTTAGTAATTGTAAAATATAAATTGACTCTTGGATCTGGAGATCTCAAATGGAATGAATATTGGAAAGTATCTTGAAGTATTTCAGATTAAAACAGTAACAATTATGTTTGATGATGAATGGGAGACCCTGGCCTATTTTCTCTGGCTTTGAGGAGTGCACAAAAATATTTCAATGATAGTGTACAATAATTCTCAAGAAAAGTAAATTGTAGTATATATAGTAGACTACTATCATACATTATATGGAAGAATTTATTTGGAAAAATATCTGAGTTTAAACAGGCTATAAAATAATTTGTGTGGTTTTTAATCACTTTTGTGTGTGTGTGATTACTGGGGTTTGAACTTAGGACATTGTGCTTGCTAAGCAGATCCTCTACTGTTTGAGCCAAGCCCCCAGCCCATTTAATCATGTTTGTTTATAATAAAAAAACATAATTAAGGAATAAATATTAGTCTCGATATAAATGGTAAGAGTAGTGTTTCTGTGAGAAGTAAGATTATAGTTGCCTTTTTTTCTGCCTTTAAATCTTCTGTTTTCTAAGAATTTTGTTTTAAGTGTATAACAAACTAAACACTAGAAACACAAGAGAACACTAAAAGTTTGTAAACTTAAAAAATTGGCTGTAATTTGTATTCTTGTTGGACATTATGAAACATGCTTCATAGCCCACTGTGTATTAGTTGTCAAACATTGGAATTTGTGACTGTAAATAAGCCCATCTTAATACCTGGAATTATACTCTTGAATCTTTTTCTTCCTGAAAAGTCAAAACAAAACAAAACAACATTGAAAGGATGCCTACAGGTCTTTGATCTAAAAGTCTCAGGCCTCACTTAAGTTCCCTTTCAGTGCATTTCTTAAAGAGATTGATTGGGCACCCAGTCTGTACCTAACACTATTCTACAGGGTAGGATTGAAAAAAAATAAAGAGAATCCTATTTTTGTGCCCAGGAAGCATGTAGTACTAGAGTTATGCCTTGGAGTTTCAAAGACATTTCATGTATATAGTTTCTTACTGTCAAGCAATCCGAAAGATTATGTGTGGATGTGGGTGTGAGTGTGAGTGTATGTGGATGTGTATGTGTATGTGTATTTTCAGTTTAGAGATGGAGCAGATCTGAGAAGTTATAACTCAGGCAACATCAGATAGATGATTAGAGCTGGAACATCAGGGACTCCTAATCTTCTGAATACAGATCCTGTTGCTTCTTTCACCTCAGAACATTGCCTTGGTAGCTGGATATGGTGTACCATGGCCAGTTAGTGCCAGCTATTGAGGAGGTAAATGCAGGAGTTATATTGGTTTGAGGCCAACCTTGGAAAAGTTAGCCATACCCTCTCAAAATCAAAATGCAAAATGAAAGGACTGGGAACATGGCTCAAGAGGTAGAGCATTTGTGTAGCAAGCTAGAAGGCCCTGGGATCAATTTCCAGTAACATAGGAACGTTTCCTCTGTTGCCAGACTTCCATATTACATATTAAAACGTGTCCTTTGCCCCACAAAAGTACACATAAAAAAGGATACCTAAGTTAATATTTTTCTTATATTACCAAAGGGAACTGATGATTCAAAGATTTTTGGATATTGTATCATAAGCTAAATACACTTTTTTTGTCATTTGATTTTCAGGGAATTATTTTTTTTAATTGAACTGCCAAAATAGTTGAAACCTTCTAAAACCTTGCTAAACTTATTTGATGTCTTTCTGATGCAGATAGGACTTTTGGAAAGAAATGTTGTTTTTCTCTGAATGGGGGGTGGGAGTTTTCCAAACTCTGCTCACATGAGCCATTCTTGGTTTGTTCCAGCTTGCCAACACTTGGTGTCACATGTGAGCCTCCCACATGTGTTCACTCTTCATCCCAGCTCTGTGATTGAACTCTGCTCTTATTGAATAGGGGGCAATTGGGCAGGCATGCTTCATTCCTGGAGTTGACAGTCGTTCCATGTGAGTAAGGGGAACCTCAGTGAGACATCCTTAAACATAAAAGCATTTGGTTTTAAAATGAAAATGTCAGGTGCTAAAGACAACTGGTATGCCTGGTTTGTTTTTGTTACTGTCTTCTTTATCTTACTTTAAGCAATTCTATTTGAATGTTTTCTGTCTATTCATATTTATTGTTACTCTTTCTGACTCTTCTATTTCTCCTTTCTGTGCCTTGTTCTCTTTCAGTTTTGAATAGACTAACACTGAATCTAAAGCCCTACCTTCTCTCACTGGTTTTACTTGGCCTTCAGACATAATGAGGAGACTGGCTTTTCGAGGTGCTGGTTGTGCTCTGGTAAAGCTGGTAAATTACTGATAATCTACAACCTTACCCCCTTCTGTCATTCCTTGTGCTTTCCCTTCCCCCTTCTTAAATTTTTATTAGACTCCTCCTGTGTTCATCAAATTCACCTGTGTCCTTGTCATAGATTGTAATGAAAAATTCTTAATTTCTTTAAGATAAGGAATTGGAGGTTAGTTTATCAGCTTTTTGTAAAACAAAAACCTAGCCAGATGCCTATGGCTTACACCTGTAATCCCAGCTACTCAGAAGGCTGAGATCCGAGGATCATGGTTCAAAGCCAGCCTGGGCAGGAAAGTCCAGGAGACGCTTATGTCCAATAAACTACTCAAAAGCCAGAAGTGGCACTGTGGCTCAAGTGGTACAGTGCTAGCCTTGAGCCAAAAAAAGCTCACGGACAGTGCCCAGCATTCAGGCCCCAGGACTGGCCAAAACCAAAAGAACAAAAAAAATCAACAAAGCTTGGCTAGGTTGGGTCCAAGCTTTTAGCCAACTTCAAACTAAGAATATAGCAAATCAGTGCCTAAAGGAAAAAGAAATTTGATCATTATAGGTTCTACTTTTTAAACCTTGTGGATCAGAGAAAGAGATAGGAGATTCCCTTTTTCTTAGTTGCTCATAGGAATTTTTTTTATTAGCTTGTTTTGTTCTTGCTTGCTTTTTTTGTTTGTTTGTTTTCTGGTGCCAGTTCTGAAGCTTGAATTTAACTCAGGGCAGGACCTCTGTCCCTGAGCTTTTATTGCTCAATCTAGTACTCTATCACTTGAGCTACAGCTCCACTTCTGGCTTTTCGGTGGTTAATTGGAGATAAGAGTATCACTTTCCTAATCCAATTGTTTCAAACTGCAGTTCTCAGATCTCAGCCTCTTTAGTAGCTAGGATTACAGATGTGAGCCGTAGGCTACCAGCTATTGCTGGAGATCCCCAACTTTTTTCTCTTTGTGCTATGGGCAACCAGTGCTTTACTGTTCCTATCCATTCAGCTACTAGCATATTAATTCCTGAAATTGAATGTAGATGAGTAAATTTGGGGTTCATTTTTTTTCTTTTAGCTTTTGAACTTTAGATAAGACCTTTGAAATCACAATAAACTGATACTGTTGTTAAATTTTGCAGAAGTTCTTCTGTATATACCCTTTGTAGCAGTGGTTACATTTCTTGTGTTATAGTCAAAATGCATAGATTTGTACAATTGTATTTGAATTGTTTCTTAGCAGTTAGCTTAGGGCTGAGAGCAAATATAATGTATTTCTGAATGTCCAAACAGGACCTAAAAGCTTATATATAAGGTAGTCTTCTGGATTATCTAGAGAGACTTGGAGCTATTATGTGTGGATATAGAGTACAACATGTAATTGAAAGGGAAGTTACTCTGTATTTAGAGAACTCTCATAGCACAGCTTTGCTATTTCTGACTACATATGGACATTAAGTGTTTTTCGGAGAGATAATATCATGGATTCTGCTTTAATGAATGGGGAAAATTCATTTTCAGGGTATTAATTTTAGGGTAGAAAGATTATGGTCCTCTGTCCCTTACTTTGTTTTTTATATTACACATTTGCCTTAGGCCGTGCTTCTTAATCTTTTGCACATCATGGCCTACTTGGGAAGTAGTGACAATTATAAAGTACACAAAAAAGCAGATGAGGCTGCTGACTCTAGAAGTGACTACCTTGGAGCTTCTGTCTCCCAGGCCTGCCTAGCTGCTCCAAAGGCTTAGGGATTAACCTGCAACATACTGTTAAAATCTCTACACATGGGGTGGTAAACTCCAGTCTAGGGTACGTTTGGGACCAGAAGTGGTTGAAGCATTCAATGTTTGTGGTACACAAATGAGTATAGTTCTGCTGAGATTGGCCCATAAAAATTGATAGTGTAGTATTCTGGTAAGTGAAAATGAGGTCCAGGATTTTTTTGTTTTTGTTTTTCCCTTAGGAATTTATAGCTAGTTTAACTCCCTTGGAACAATTAAAGTACTCAAACAGAAATTTTGGTGGTAGGTTACCAGCTGAAGGCTTGGTGACAGTTGCAGTTTATAAATAAGAATATGACTAATTCTTTCTTATAGAAGAAGTTGGATTCCATGGGTTCCAAGAGAAGAAGAGCTACATCCCCTTCCAGCAGTGTCAGCGGGGATTTTGATGATGGGCACCATTCTATCCCCACACCAGGCCCAAGCAGGAAAAGGCGGAGACTTTCCAATCTTCCAACTGTAGATCCTGTGAGTAGCGTGGACTGCATGATTTCTACCTCCCATCTTTCTCTTGTTTCCCTAATGGTGAAGCAATTGAAATGAAAGGCCTCACTATTCTCTTTGGCTTGATAAAGTTAACCTTTCTCTTAAGAAAAGTGGTATTAGCCAAAAGTCTTACAGTAATAGTAAAATAGTGTGAAATAAAGAATATCAGTGTGTTGTATGTCATGTACTCATTTAATAGTTGTATAGTTGTATACCTGCTATGTGATAAGCACTGATGTAGTAATTGAAATTTAGTTGTGAATAATTCAAGCTCATTTTTCACAAGATTCCAATGTAGAAAAAGCAGAACTTAAACAAGTAAATAACAATAAAGTACTATCAGCTAATAAGTGCTAAGAAGAAAAGGTTGGATGATTTTTGGCTGTTAGGGCTTTGGTCTTCTAGAAGATTCTCTGTGGTGCTAATAAGGCACTAGCCATGCTGGGTCAGAGATGGGTTATTGTATTGTGATTGCAGACAGATGGTCAGGGAGGAGAAGGAAATGGGTATGCTCTACCCAGTCAGAGTACACAGCCCTTCAACAGGCTATAGTAGGAGTCTAGAGTTTTGAAAAGGGTGAAAAAGTGCACCAGTGAACTTACAACTAGATAGAATGGAGGGACTGGGAGAGAGTGAGGGAACAGAAGACATTGTAGGAAAGGAAATGTACTCATTATCTGACTTTTGTAATTATAATCTCTCTCTACACCACCTTTAAAACAAAAAAGTAAATTTTTAAAAAATAATAATTTTGATATTTGAAGCCAGGTGCCAGTGGCTCATGCCTGTAATCTTAACTACTCAGGAGGCTGAGGTCTGAGGATCACAGTTTAAAGCCAACCCGGGTGGGAAAATCTGTAAGACTCTTTATCTCCCAATTAACCACCAGAAAATCAAAGGTTCAAAGTGATAGAGTGGTAGCCTTGAATGGAAAAGCCTCAGCACCTGGACTCTGAGTTCAAGCTCCACTACCGAAAAAAAAAAATTACATTTTTGGCCCTGGCACCAATAGCATGATCTGAAGAACACAGTTTAAGGCCAGCCCAGGCAGGCAAGTGTGAGACTCTCATGTCCAGCTAACCACGAAAAAGCTAGAAGTGGACCTGTGGGTCAAGTGATAATGTCAGCCTTAAACAAAAGAGCTAAGGGAAAATGCTCAGGCCCTGAGTTCAAGACCTAGTACTGGCAAACACACAAAGTATTTACATACACACAAAGTATTTAGATTTTATTTCCTTTCTTTCTAAAAAGCACAGCTTTTGGGTGATTTCACCCCTTACATTTTTTTTTTTTTTTTTTTTTTTGGCCAGTCCTGGGCCTTGGACTCAGGGCCTGAGCACTGTCCCTGGCTTCTTCCCGCTCAAGGCTAGCATTCTGCCACTTGAGCCACAGCGCCGCTTCTGGCCGTTTTTTCTGTATATGTGGTGCTGGGGAATCGAACCTAGGGCCTCGTGTATACGAGGCAGGCACTCTTGCCACTAGGCTATATCCCCAGCCCTCCCTTACATTTTTTGTTAGCATCAATTAGTTGTACCAGGGGGTTTCACTATGGTATGTTCATATATACATAGAATTAGTCACAGAATCAAACTTACATCCTGTTGGATGATTTAAGAAAAATTTTTTTCATTTTGACATAACATACTGTGTAGCTCAGGCTAGCCTCCAACTCATGATCCTCCTATCTCAGCTTCCTGAGTGCTGGGATTACAGGTGTGTGACATCATACCAGCTTTTTGAATGATTTTTAAACAAGAGACTAACATTAACTAATTTATTTTAGTATAAAAGAATGCAGTAATGCTAGCCCTGTGCTGGTGGCTCACACCTGTAATCCTAGCTATGCAGGAGGCTGAGATCTCAGGATCTCGGTTCAAAGCCAGCCTGGGCAGGAATGTCCATGAGGATCATCTCCAATTAACCACTGGAAAACCAGAAGTGGCACTGTGGCTCAAGTGGTAGAGCACTAGACTTGAGCTGAAGAGCTCAGAGACAGTGCCCAGGCCCAGAGTTCAAACCCCACAACTGACTACCCCCCTAAAAAAAAAAGAAGAATGGCAATGCAAATTTAATCAAAGGTGTACCAAAAAAAAAAAAACACACACACTTCATTCAGTTATTTTAAAGGAGAAATCGTGGATTTAGAAGTATGGCTCAGTTGGTAGAGCACTAACCAGTGAGTAAAAGTATTAAGTACTGAGTTCAAATCCTCATCCTGGATCAAAAAACAGAAATCCTGTCAACATGTTTCAGACTTCATTTCCCATCTGAATTTGAATATCAGTGTTTTTAGTCTTTTTTTTTTTTCCAGGGTGGGGTGGGGCGCAGAGGTGAGTACCAGTCCTGGGGCTTGAACTCAGAGCCTGGGTGCTGCCCCTGAGCTTTTTTGCTCAAGGCTAGCACTTTGCCACTTGAGCCACAGCTCTGTTTCTGGCCTTTTGGTGGTTAATTGGTTGTTTTTATGTTTGTTTGTTTTTAACTGTATTTTTTTTTCTGGTCTTTTCTTTTTTGGTACTGGGGATTGAACTCAGGACGTTGCACTTGCTAGGCAAGCGCTTTGCCACTGAGCCACATCCCAGCCTTTGCTGGTTATTTGGAGATGAGAGTCTCACAGACTTTCCTGCTCAGGCTGGTATTGAACCATGACCCTCAGCTCTCAGCAATCTGAGTAGCTAGAATTACAGGAGTGAGCCACCAGCACCTGGAGGCTTTCTGTTAACTTTTAAGTGATTTTTCTTTTTCCTTTATATAGATTGCTGTGTGCCATGAACTCTACAACACCATCCGAGACTATAAGGATGAGCAGGGTAGGCTCCTCTGTGAGCTCTTCATCAGGGCACCGAAACGAAGGTGAGTTGGAGACATCAGACAGGGCCCATGTTTAAAGTGGTAATTGAGTTTCCCTTTGGAAGGAATGGCTTAAATGATACTGGGTCTAATTTTAGCCCTATTTGCCAAAATATAGTATGGGTTTTATTTTAAATTGTAGTAAAGAACATAGGGATGGGAAAGTGGCTTAGTGGTAGAGTGCTTGCCTAGCATGCATGAAGCCCTGGGTTCCATTCCTTAGCACCACATAAATAGAAAAGGCCAGAGTGGTGCTGTGGTACAGTGCTAGCCTTGAGCAAAAAGCTCAGGAACAGTGCTGAGGCCCTGAGTTCAAGCCCCACAACTGGCCAAAAAAGAATGACATATAGATTATGCTTAATCATTTTTAAGTATATAGTTCAAAAAATCAAAATATTAACACTTGTGTAACAACCTCCAGAACTTTAAAAAAAAATCTCTTTTAAAATTATACTCACTAAACAGCACTCCATTTCCCCTTGTTCCCAGCTCCTGGCAAACATATTTTGTTTCTATGAATTTGACTATTTTAGCTACCTCATACAAGTAGAATAATAATTTCTCTTTATAACTGGTTTATTTCCCTCAGCATAATGCCTTGAAGGTTATTAGTCTATAATGTACTATGTGACAGAATTTCCTTCCTTTTTTAAAGGTAAATAATACTCCATTGTGAGTGCAAATCATATTCTTCTCTTAATGGATTCTATAGTTGTTTACATTTCCTTGCTGTTGGGAATAGTGCTACAGTGAGCCTTGATATGCAATTCCATATTTGAGATTCTGCTTTCAACTCTTAGGTATATATACCCAGATTGTTGGAACATATGGTAATTCTTCTGATTCTTTGTGTAAGTACTACATTATGATCAAATGTGGCTTATGCCTGTCATCCTAGCTCCTTAGAAGACAGAGATATGAGGAACATGGTTCAAAGCCAGCCTGGATGGGAAAGTCTGTGAGATTCTTATCTCTTGTAGAGCTGGAAATGGAGCTGTGGCTCAAATGGTAGAGTGCTAGCCTTGAACAAAAAAGCTTAGGGATATTGACAGGCCCTGACTTCAAGCCCCAGAACCAGCACAAGAAAAACAAAAACACCACCTGACTGGTGTAAAGAGGGGTCTACATAGGGTTTTAAAAAGGTGAGGAGAACAACATGGGACAGAAGTAGGATAGCAGCAGGAAGAAACTGATTACATGCAGGACCTCAGTCATGCTTGTAAATATATTGAATATAGTGGGGACCAGGTTTTTCATCATCTGAGAGGGAGAATATAAATACAGATAGAAACCTGGAATGAGTCCTGTGATTAGAATGAATCCTGTATTGGGTTGGAATTATTAATATTTGTGTGAATTTGTGGTTTCCAACATAGGGAGATAAAAAAATATAAATATAACCAAACATACATATATTCCCTAGCTCTGTGTATTAAAACAACTTAGAAACAACAACATCATAGAAACAGTCACCTCTTGTACTCAGATCTGGCTCTGTGTGTGTGTGTGTGTGTGTATTTGTTGGTCCTGGGTCTTGAACTCAGTGCCTGGGTATTATCCCTGAACTTTTTTGCTCAAGGCTAGCAATCTACCACTTGAGCCACAGTTCCATCTTGGCTTTTTTGTAGTTAATTGGAGATAAGAGTCTCATGGACTTTCCTGTCCAGGCTGGCTTTGAACTGTGATCCTCAGGTCTCAGCCTAAGTAGCTGGAATTACAGGAATAAGCCACCAGAGCCCTGCTTTCTGGTTTCTCTTAATAGTAAATGGTATTTAAAAAGCAAGATCTGATGCTGGGTGCTGGTGGCTCATACCTGTAATCCTAGCTACTCAGGAGGCTGAGATCTGAGGATCGCAGTTCAAACCCAACCCTGGCAGAAAAGTCCTTGAGACTCTTTCCTCAAGTTAATCTCCAGGAAACTGAAAGTAGATCTGTGGCTCTAAGTGGTAGAGTCACTAGCCTTCAGTACAAAATTAGCTCAGGGACAGTTTCCAGGCCCTGAGTTTAAGACCCATGACCAAAAAGAAAAGAAAACCCAGAATTTTTTGGAAAAATAGCTGATTATCAGAGTTGGGACAAAGTAGGTAGATGAATCTCGAGAGGAAAGGGGGGGCAGGGAGAAGAGGAATAAACCAACAGATCTGTGCACCAGTGACTCCGGACTATAATCCAAACTATTTAGGGGGCTGAAGTCTAAGGAACAGAGTTTGAAACCAGTTTAGTTAGATAGATCTGGTCTGGGACACTCTTATCTCCAATTAACTAGCAAAAGGCTGGAAATAGAGATGTTTTTCAAGTAGTAGAGCACCAGCCTTGAGAAAAAAAGCTAAATGAGATAAAAATTCTCTGTTCAAGCCTCAGTATCAGCACAAAAACAAAAAAGAGAGAAAGAAAGAAAAAAAAGTAACAACAAAAATAGTAGCTGTCTTAAATGGACTCCTACTGGCCCAACCTAAAGCAGTAATGAGCATCAAAATAATTTGATTATCATAAGCTGGGCACTGATGCCTCACACTTGTAATCCTAGCTACTCAGGAGGCTGAGATCAGAGGATCATGATTTGAAGCTAACTCTGGCAGGAAAGTCTGTGATACTCTTGTCTCCAATTAACCACTAGAAAAAAACCGGAAGTGATGCTGTGGCTCAAAGTGATAGAATATCAGCCTTGAGTGAAAAAGCTCAGCACAGTGCTCAGGCCCTGAGTTCAAGCCCCATGTCCAACAACCACAACAAAAAACTACCATTATAATTGCCTTTGAAGTTCCATTGTGTCTCTCACTATACTTCCCACTAAGATAACAATCACTATCTTGAATTTCTCCATCTTTCCTTTTTTTTGAGGATTGAATCCAGACTTTTTGCATGCAAGGCAAGTGCTCTACTACAGAACTACATCCTTAGTCCCATTGTCCTAAATTTTTAGTTTAGTATTTCTACACTTTTTTCTTTTTAAATATGATTGGTCATATTTAAACTTATCCTTTCCTGTTTGGTAAGCTCCTTAAGCCAAAGAATTTGTCTTTCTCCTTTGTACCTTTTTTTTGGGGGGGGGGTTAGTTGTGGGGCTTGAACTTAGGGCCCAGGCACTATTCCTGAGTTCTTTATGCTCAAGGGTAGCGCTCGACTACCTTGAGGCACAGCTCCACTTTCAGTTTTCTGGTGTTTAACTGGAGGTAAGAGTCTCATCAACTTTCCTGCCCAGACTGGCTTCAAACTACAATCCTCAGATTGTAGCTAGGATTATAGGTACGAGCCACCAGTTCTCTGCTTCCTTTGTAACTTTATTAGTTGATATTAGAGTAAAATATTAATAATAGGCACTTAAAAGAATTTGACAAGAAAAGGCACTGTGGTCATTAAATGGAGAAAGATAATGCATTTTGAAAGTTTAAATCTTTATCTGATTTCAGCTACTTTTGAACACAAGGAAAGGCGAGTCATCTTTATTTATAGAAGGTACCATTGACCTGGGCTTAATTCTGATGTCTTAAACTTTACATATTTAGCCCATCACAGATGTTAAATAAAGGTTTTTATAACATTAAATTTATGCTGTGAAAAGATAACACATCTGCACCTTTTTTATTTTTAGTTCTGATAATGGGAGTAAGTCTGATGGCAGATTCTAATTTGGTCTATCAAATGAAATGGTGCATTATATCACAAATACTTTCAAAGTATAACTTTTCATGTACTTTGTGTTATTATCATTAAAAATATTTAAATTGTAACAGAAATCAGCCAGACTATTATGAAGTGGTTTCTCAGCCCATTGACTTGATGAAAATTCAACAGAAACTAAAAATGGAAGAGTATGATGATGTTAATCTGCTGACTGCTGACTTCCAGCTGCTTTTTAACAATGCAAAGGCCTATTATAAGGTAAGAATACATCAAATATGGAAGGTACCCACTTTGATAGTTGTTTAACTTTTTAATATTTACCAATCTAGAAGATTAGTAGTGATTTCTGTGTGTGTTTGAGTTTGCCACTTCCCCTCTATATTGGAGCTTGAACTCGGGACTTTGATCTTGGATTCTTTTGCTCATGGTTAGTGATTTTGCACTTGAGCCACTACTCAAGTTCCAGTCTTTTTCTGGTTAATTGGAGATTTTTCTGTTCTGGCTGTTTTGAACCATGATCTTCAAATCTCAGTCTCCTGAATAGAGTATTAGCATTATAGTTGTGACCACTGGCACCCAGCTTTTTATCTTTTTGTACTGGACCTTGAACTTTGAGCTTCTTGCTGTTGCTCAGCTTTCTTCCTCACTGTGGGCTGGCACTCTTTACCACTTGAGCTGTGCCTCCAGCCCTCCCACTTCTTTTTCGGCAGTGTCTCACTGTGTGGTTGAGTCTGGCTTCGGACTTAAATAACTTTCAATTACATGTTTCAACTCTTACACTATTTGTCTGTCTTTTGTCTTTTTTTCTTTGAATGCTAGGGATTGAATCCAGGGTGTCAGGCACTAAGCATACACTATAACACTACATCCCTGGCCTCTATTTTATGGTATCTTTATTTTTGTTGTTGTTTTTGTTTCTTTATTGTGAAAGTGATGTGCAGAGGGGTTACAGTTTCATATGTAAGGCAGTGAGTACATTTCTTATCCAACTTGTTACCTCCTCCTTCATTTTTCCCCTATAGTATCTTTACTGATGAGCAGGCATTTTTTATTTTGGTAAAACTAAATTTATCGTTCTTGTGATGTGTACTTTTGTGTCTTGTTTCATAAATTCCTCTTGCATTCTAAGGCTATATAGTTTTTTATATATAAGCTGTTAGTGCAGTTGGGTTTAATTTTTTTTTCTTGTCTTTTTTTTTTTTTGCCAGTTCTGAGACTTGAACTCAGTGCCTGAGCACTGTCTCTAAGGTTCTTTTGCCCAAGGCTACCACTCTATTATACTTTAAACTTTTCATAACCTTTGAACAGTGATGTATATCTTACAAATAGTATATGGAAATTTCTTTTAATGCAAAATAATTATTTTCATGCTTTATCCTTTAAATTGACTTCCATAACATGTTAATAATCATTTTTTAATTTTAATTTTTTGTATAATTTTGTGTAATTGTTACAAAGGTGGTTAACAGAAGGGTTATGTAAAATAATCATTATTTTTTCTTTAGCAAATTACTTGTCTTAGATTTTGTCTTCCTATAATGGAATAGGGCACAAATAATTTGATTTCAGAATGTTTTTGAACCATGCAGTTTAGGCAGGTGCTGGTGGCTCATGCCTGTAACTGTAGGTACTTAGGAGACTGAGATCTGAGATTCGTGTCTTGAAGCCAGCCTGGTCAAGAAGGTCCATGACATTCTAATCTACTCAGAAAAAAGCCAGAAGTAGTACTGTGGCTCAAGTGGCAGAGCGCTAGCCTTGAGTACAGTGAAGCTCAGGGACAGAACCGAAACCTGAGTTCAAGCTCAAGGACTGGCAAAAACAGCAACAACAACAACAAATGCAGTTTGTTGGCTGCCAGTGGCTCACAACTGTAATCCTGGCTACTCAGGAGACTAAGATATGAAGATCAAGGTTCTAAGCCAACCCAAGCTAGAAACTTCCTAAGACCCTTATCTCCAATTAACTACCCCAAAACCAGAATTGGAGCTGTGGTTAAAGGGGCAGCACTTAGGCTCAGAGTTCAATTCCAAGTACTGGCAAAAAAATAATAATTACAATGCAGTTATTTTCTTAAGAAGAAATTAACCCCATTTATCTTCTCATCACAGTCATTTTGCAGTTTGTAGTTAACTGCTTTCAAAATGGTGCCTTAATTTTTTTTTTCTAATTCACCATGTTAGCAGAGTCAAAGACAAGAACTACATGATCATCTCAATAGATACAGAAAAAACTTTCAACAAAATACAACATCCATATGTCTTAAAATCTTTGGAGAGGGGCTGGGGATATGGCCTAGAGGCAAGAGTGCTTGCCTTATATACATGAGGCCCTGGGTTCAATTCCCCAGCGCCACATATATAGAAAACAGCCAGAAGTGGTGCTGTGGCTCAAGTGGCAGAGTGCTAGCCTTGAGCAAAAAGAAGCCAGGGACAGTGCTCAGGCCCTGAGTCCAAGCCCCAGGACTGGCCAAAAAAAAAAAACAAAACCTCAGTACCAGCACAATAAATAAATACAAATAAAATATTATATTTAAAAAAAATCTTTAGAGAAGCTAGGAATAGAACCAACATTCTTTAAAACAATAAAGGCTAGATCACCAGCCAACATCATATTGAATGGGGAAAAACTGAAACCATTTTCCCTAAAATCAGGAACAAAGCAAGGATGTCCACTCTGCTCCTCTTCAATATAGTTCTGGAATTCCTAGCCAGGGCAATAAGTCAAGAAAAGTACATAAAAGGGATCCACATAGGGGAAGGCGATATCAAACCATCCTTATTTGCAAATGACATGATCTTATACCTAAAGGACCAAAAAACTCCATCTCTAAGCTCCTAGAGGTGATCAACCATTTGGGCAAAGTAGCAGGATACAGAATTAACCCACAAAAAATCAGTAGCTTTTCAGTACGCCAACAGCATACAAGCAGAAAGGGGAATCATGAAAACAAGTCATTTGCAATAGCCTCAAGAAAAACCAAAGCAAATCTAGGAATTAACCTTAACCAAAGACATAAAAGATATTTATAAGAAAAATTATAAAAATTTGAAGAAAGAACACTAAGAAATGGAAAGATTTTTCATGTCTATGCTTAGGTAGAATCAATATTGTGAAAATGGCCATATTGCCAAAAGTGATACACATATTCAGTGCAATCTCCACCGAAATCCCAGTGATGTTCTTTACCAAGGTAGAGAAAACAAAAGACCTAGAATAGCCAAAGCAATTCGAGCCCCCCCCCAAAAAAGACAGACTTTACTACAGAGCCATAATAATAATTTTTTTTTAAAAAAACCAGTTTGCTGTTGGTACAAAAGTAGATCAGAAGACCCAGAAATAAAGCCATATACTTACAATTACCTGATATTTGATAAGGGAATCAATGACATACAATGGGGAAAAAATTAGCCTCTTCAACAGTTGCTGTTGGGAAAATTCCGCATCCACATGCTGAAAACTAAAAGTCTTTTTCTGTCACCGTGCGCTAATATCAATTCAAAATGGATCACAGACCTCAATGTCAGACACGAAACTTTGGAACTACTTCAAGAGAGAGGAGGAGAAACACAAGAACTTATAGGTATAGGTAGAAACTTCTTGAAGACTTCCA
Source organism: Perognathus longimembris pacificus (assembly GCF_023159225.1). NCBI lineage: Eukaryota > Metazoa > Chordata > Mammalia > Rodentia > Heteromyidae > Perognathus > Perognathus longimembris. Next base: position 37,410,179 of record NC_063170.1, read on the forward strand.
GGAGCACAACTGTTAATAGACTTGACAAGTCAAACTACATTAAAATAAAGGTTTCTGCACAGCTAAGGACATAGTTACTAACTATAAAGACATCCAACCAACTGGGAAAAGATCCTTACTAGCAATATATCAGGCAAAGGACTAATACCCAATCTATATACAAGGAGCTCAAGAAACTAACCTCTCCTAAATCTAATAAACCAGTCACTAAATGGGCAAGGGAACTAAGAGACTTTTCAGAGAGGTAAGAATGGCAAAGAAACACAGGAGAAAATAAATGCTCATCTCTGGCCATAATGGAAATGCAAATAAAAACACAGATTCCATCTCACCCCAGTTAGATTGGCCAACATTGTGAATTCAAACAACAACAAATGTTGGTGGGGATGTGGGGGGAAAGGAATGCTCTTGTACTGTTGATGGGAATGTAAACTAGTACTACCACTCTGGATAGCAGTCTGGAGTTTCCTCAGAAAACTAACCCTAGACCTTCCCTACAATCCAGCTGTACTATTCTTGCGCCTCTACCCTGAACATCATGAGCAAGGATATGATGAAGACACCTGTACATCCATGTTCATTGCTGCACTTTTCACAATAGCTGAGATGTGGAAACAGCCCAGATGCCCCACAGTAGATGATTGGATCCAAAAAATGTAGTACCTATACACAGTGGAATTTTATATAGCTATTAGAAAGAATAAAATCATGTCAATTGCAGGGAAATGGAACTAGAACAAATGGTAAGTGGGGTAAGTCAAGCTCAGAGAGACATGCTCTCTCTGATATGCAGAATTAGAGGTAAAATACACAGGATATGATAAATTATACAAGATTCTAGATACAGTGAGACCAAAAGAGGATACTGTTCGGAGAGAAACACAAAGGTGAAATGCCTAAATGTCTCTTCATATTTGTATAAAAAGCATACTGAAATGAACTCCAAGGTATGGAAATGATTTTTTTTCTTAGTTTTTAGTTTTTGATGATTCTGTCTCTGCTTTATATATGGTATATTCATGTGTTTTTCTTCAGGAAAGTGGGGGAGGAGGACACAGAACTCAGGGAAAAAGAGTGAAAAAGTATAGTAATGGAGCTCACTGGACACTGATGAAAGTGAATTATGGGTAGAGATGGGAAGGAGGGACTGAGAAAGAGAGAACAGAAGACACTGTAAAAAGGGATATGTACTCATTGCCTGACTTATGTCATTGCAATCCCTCTGTACAACCCCTCTATAATAGCTAAATTAATTCTAAAAATAGCAATTTCTCCTGGAACAAGATTTAGCTTTATTTGCTTATTTGTTTGTTCATTTATTTAGCCAGTCCTGGGTCTTGAACTCAGGACCTGGGCACTGTCCCTGAGCTTCTTTTGCTTAAGGCTAGCACTCTATCACTTGAGCCACAGCACCACTTCCAGCTTTTTCCGTTTATGTGGTACTGAGGAATCGAATCCAGGGCTTCATGCATGCTAGGCAAGCACTCTACCACATTCCCAGCCCTGCTTGTTTTTGTGCCAGTCCTAGGGCTTGAACTAGGCCTGGGAATGGCCTTGAGGTTTTTTGTTTTTTCCCTTAAAGGTAGCTCTCTGCCAAAGCTCTACTTCAGGCTTTTTGCTGGTTAACTGGAAATGAGCCTCATGGACTTGACCTCCCTGGGCTGGCTTCAAACTATGTTCCTCAGATCTCAGTTTCCTGTGTATCTAGGAATATAGGCATGAATCACCCACACTGGGCTTAAGATTTAACTTTATTGATTTGCTGTAAGATACTAAAATGATTTATCCCCCCTTTTCTTTTATGCAGCCAGATTCTCCTGAGTATAAAGCTGCTTGTAAACTCTGGGATTTGTATCTTCGAACAAGAAATGAATTTATTCAGAAGGGAGAAGCAGATGATGAAGATGATGATGAAGATGGGCAAGATAATCGAGGCACAGTGACTGACGGAGTAAGTGTAAAGCTCAAACCAGTCATGGATTGGCTAAGAGATAGTGAACAGGAACCCTGCCTATGATTCCCTCTTGGCTGTTGTGCAAAACTAGGTTTTCCTCTGCAGTTCTATTGGTAACTGGGAGGGTAAGTGGACATTTGGAGATCTTTTTTTTTTCTTTTTTTTTTTTGCCAGTCCCGGGCCTTGGACTCAGGGCCTGAGCACTATCCCTGGCTTCTTTTTGCTCAAGGTTAGCACTCTGCCATTTGAGCCACAGCATCACTTCTGGCCATTTTCTGTATATGTGGTGCTGTGGAATTGAACCCAGTTCTTCATGTACATGAGGCAAGCACTCTTGCCACTAGGCCATATCCCCAGCCATTTGGAGATCTTGACTCCCAGTTTCAAGTGATCCTGGGTAGTGTGTTCCATGCAGGGTTTTTTTCCTCCACCAGTACTGGGGCTTGAACTTAGAACCTGAGCACTGTCCCTGGCTTCCTTTTTACTCAAGGCTAGCACTCTACCACTTGAGCCACAGTACCACTTCTGCCTTTTTCTGTTTCTGTGGTGCTGAGGAATGGAACCTCGGGCTTCATGCATGCAAGGCAAGCACTCTACCACTAAGCCATATTCTCAGCCCCTGTTCACCTATTTTTGGTATCTAGGTTATGCCTTATTTAGGCAGGGGTACTTATTTTTAGAAAGACAAAACGTTTAGAAAAGAAAAAAAGTAGTAGAATCACAAACAACTCGCTTCAACAGATAAGTCATAAAGAAACACAATGCAAAGCTAGGCACACAAGTGGTAGAGTGCTAGCCTTGAGCACAAAGAGGTTCAGGGACAGCAGACGAGCTCTGAGTTCAAGCCCCACAACAGACCAGAAAACAAAGAAACAAACAACAACAAAAAAAAAACCCACAATGCAAAACATTTTACTTTCTCCCAACAATTATCTAGAATTGCCTTTTTTGGGAACTCAAGCATGGAAAGAAACATATCTCAGAGCTTCTTGGATCTGAAAATATAATTGTGGGTACTTTTAAAATTTCTTTGGAGAAATTAAATGATTAGAGCTCGTTGGATTACAACAAACAATGGGTATTTCCTGGAATTTTATTTAGCTATGAACATTGCCCGGTTAGTGAAACCTTACTATAGTTAATAAAAATGACAAAAATGAAGGGCTGGTAATATGACCTAGTGGTAGAGGGCTTGCTTTGTATACTTGAAGCCCTGGGTTCAATTCCTCAGCACCACATATATAGAAAAAGCCATAGTGGTGCCCTGGCTCAAGTGGTAGAATGCTACCCTTGAGCAAAAAGAAGCCAGGGACAGTACTCAGGCCCTGAGTCCCAAGCCCCAGGACTAGCAAAAAAAAAAAAAAATGTTTACTGTGAACTAGAGTAAAGGATTTGATCCAAGGTATTGAATTACAAAAATAAAATACAGAGCATCACTAATTTTCATATAAGCCATTTTAGGGGTACAATCCTGTGTCCAGCATTAAAGCATATTCTTTTGTTTGTTTTGCTTTGAGCCACACTTCTCAGCCCTTTATTTTGCTTTTTGCCTCTGTGCACATGTGGGCCATAATCTGCCTATTTTAGGCTTTTGGTCATAGCTAGGATAACAAGTGAGTGCCACCAGGCCAACTTCTCAGTTGAGAAAGAGGTTTTGTAAACTTGAACTGAAGTCTTCCCAATCAGTCCTTCCAATTTGACTCATCCCTAAGTAGCAAAATTACAGGAGTGAACCACTGATACTCAGCATCAGAGCTTTTCATGGTATTCTTGAAAGTTGAATTTAGAATAAATGCTGCTTAGAACTTGGTCTTCTTTTGTCATAAAGTACTTTTTTTCTCTCCCCTCCTTTTCCTTTGCCCTTGTAAGTCTCCAAGTTACCTGAAGGAGATTTTGGAGCAGCTTCTTGAAGCCATAGTTGTAGCTACAAATCCATCAGGACGGCTCATCAGTGAACTTTTTCAGAAACTGCCTTCTAAAGTGGTAAGTGATAGATTTAAGTGATATGACTGGTTATTTTTCAGATAGAGTCTTCTCCCCTGCCCCTTGGGTAGGCTCAATGCACCCATTGATGCTGAAAACACAGGCACATTACATCCAGCTTCCCTCCCTGGATATGGAGTTGACGTGAAACCTCAACCCTTCAGCCTTAATCTCCCATGTTGGTTGGGATGCCAGGCAGAGTTGAGGAGTTCTCTGGAATTTTTTTCCTTGGGCTGGTTGCAATCTCAGTCATCACATTTTCAGCCTTCCAAGTAGGTAGGATAACAGGCATGAGTCATTGACACCTAGCTACTGGATTCTCTTTTTAAGTACTTTAAGAATTTATTAGTAGTAAATAAAATAAGGTTAAAAGGAAGTGTTGGAAGAAGCTAAGAGAGATCTCCTTGTGCCCTCAGCAAGTGCAAAGAGCGTTGTCATTTTACTTGACTAGAAGGTTGTTGCTTTTTAAAAAATAAATAAAATAAAAGATTATGTTTCTGTTTTTGAGGAGAGGGGAACTTTACTATGTTGCTCAATCTGATCTCAAATTCATGTGCTGTTTTGTTTTGTTTTCTGGGCCTAGGGTTTGAACTGGGCCTGGATGCTGGTTCAGAGTTTTTGTGTTCAAGTTTAGCCTTCTACCACTTGAGGCAAAGCTTTACTTCTGCCTTTTTGTGAGTAGTTAGAGATAAGAATCTCATGGACTTTCTTGCCCAGGCAGGAAATCTGATTCTCAGATTTCAGCCTCCTGAGTAGGTAGGATTGCAGACATGAACCACTGGCTTTTCTGCTGTTTTTGCTTTTTTTTTTTTTTGCCAGTCCTGGGCCTTGGACTCAGGGCCTGAGCACTGTCCCTGGCTTCTTCCCGCTCAAGGCTAGCACTCTGCCACTTGAGCCACAGCACTGCTTCTGGCCGTTTTCTGTATATGTGGTGCTGGGGAATCGAACCTAGGGCCTCTTGTATCCGAGGCAGGCACTCTTGCCACTAGGCCATATCCCCAGCCCCTGTTTTTGCTTTTTAATTGTCAGTTCTTTTTGTTAATCTGGTGAAATGTACGTAAGATTTTCCATTTTAGCCATTTTTACTTATTTGCTTTTTATTTAATTTCAGTTTTACTTTTTTTGAGATGGGGTCTTGCTATGTGGTCCAGAATGGACTCAAATTTAAGATTTCCTACTCCTACCTCCTGAGTGCTAGGATGAATTATAGGCATATGCCACCATACCTAGAATCATTTTTAAATGCACAATTTTTTTTAGCCATTTTTAAATACACAATTCTGGGATGTTAAATGCATTTACATTGTTATGCAATGACTGTCTTCAAATCTGAATCTCCATACCCATTAGGTACCAAGTCTACTTCTTCCATCCCCAAGTTCCTAAACTACCATTCTACTTTTTCCATGATTTTTTCTATTATATATATATATATAAAATTATAATTTATTTAATTTCTATTCTTATTATATAGTTCCTCTGCTTTCTCTGGGCTTTATTTGTTGAACATTTTCCAGACTTAAAGTATCTGTAATACAATAACCATACGAATGGGCTATTTTTTTTATGTGCATCATTTTGTTTCATGATTATAGCTACTCTTTAAGTACCCCATTTAAAAAGAGCCAAGGCTGCAGATGTGGCCTTGTCTAGCATGCTGAAAGCTCTGAGTTCAGTGTCCAGTATTGGAAACAAAACAAAACAAAACCTCTATTTGTCCCTATGATTACTTATCTTACCATAATGTCTTTAGGATTTATCTATGTGATAATATGAGTTCAAATTTTCTTCTTTTTAAGGATGAGTGATATTCCATAGTATCTATGTATCACATTTTGCTTAACTATTATGTCAGACTTGAATTTCTTCCGTGTTTTAGTTATTGTGAATAATGCTGTTCTGAATGTGGGTCCTTTCAATATCCTCCTCCTTTTACTTACTTGGGATATATACCAAAGTGGCATTGTCGTCATATGCCAATTATATGTTTAATTTTCTGAAGACTTGTTGTACTTTTCATCTTAAAATTTTAAATCATACTATGAATAGTTTCTTTCTAATTACATGAGCACCTAAGATAGCAGTGGTTATATACTTTATTGCTAATATGCTATAGCTATGCTATACCAATCAAGATACCCATTACTTTAAATTGCTAGTTTTGTTAACAACTGATGGGAAAAGGTGCATGCCACTCATCAGTCGCAAGTACCTTTTGAACACAGTTGGAACCTACTGTCCTCAGGAAAAGTGGGTAAGGAATGAGGTAGCAACAGAAGTAGATGATCACAATAAAATGTAAATGCTATCCTGAGGAGTACTTCACAATGTACACTGTTTCCTAGATATTTAAGAATGCTAGAGGGGCTGGGGATATGGCCTAGTGGCAAGAGTGCCTGCCTTGGATACACGAGGCCCTGGGTTCGATTCCCCAGCACCACATATACAGAAAATGGCCAGAAGCGGCGCTGTGGCTCAAGTGGCAGAGTGCTAGCCTTGAGCGGGAAGAAGCCACGGACAGTGCTCAGGCCCTGAGTCCAAGGCCCAGGACTGGCCAAAAAAAAAAAAAGAATGCTAGAGCCATGGAAATTTTTGTGGTTTCATGGGCTAGGTGTGAATCAAATTTGTAGCTTTTCTTGGATGTGAATTCTGACCCCCCTTTCTTTAATCTGGAGGGGAAAAAAAACAAGTTTTGATTTTTTTGGTTAGTGTCAGATATATCTCTGGGCCTTGTAGCTAGTATTTGGTAACTCAGAAATTGCTTATAGAGGTGAGCTTGATGGCATACACGTATAATTTCATTCACTGAGAAAGCTGAGGTAAGAGAATTAGAAGTTGGAAGGCAACTTTGAGACCCCATCTCAAAGAAAGAAGGGGTAGAGGCCTGGGCACCATAGTTCATGCCTATAATTCTAGCTACTCAGGATTGTAGTTTGATGCCAGCCTATACAAAAAATTAATGAGACTCTAATCTCAAAAACTAAGCCATGATGATGTGTGCCTATAATCTTAACTATGCAGAAGACTATAAGTAGGATAACCAGTTTGAGGCAGGCCCCAGTCAAAAACCTCAGACTATCCTAAAACCACAAGAGTGAAAAAGGCTGGAGCTAAGGCACAAGTGGTGCAGTATTTGCCTAGCAAGTACAAGGCCTGAATTCACACCTCAGTACTGCCTCCAATCCCACAAAACAAGGCCTAAAGGCTTGGTTCAAATGGTTCTCCCTGAGTTGCGTCCCTAGTAAGCTCCCCTCCCACTACACACACACACACACAGACACACACACACACACACACACACCACACACACACACACACACACGGAGTTTTAGTTTGGCCCAGTGCCAGTTCAAATGGTTCTCCCTGAGTTGCGTCCCTAGTAAGCTCCCCTCCCACTACACACACACACACACACACACACACACACACACACACACACACACACCACACCCCCCCCCCACACACACACACGGAGTTTTAGTTTGGCCCAGTGCCAGTTCAAATGGTTCTCCCTGAGTTGCGTCCCTAGTAAGCTCCCCTCCCACTACACACACACACACACACACATACACACACACACACACACACACACACACACACACCACACCCCCCCCCCCACACACACACGGAGTTTTAGTTTGGCCCAGTGCCAGTGGCTTATGTCCATAGATTTCAGAAAGCTGAGATCTGAGAATCATGATTTGAAGCCAGTCCAGGTAGAAAAGTTTGCAAGACTCACCCCCAGTTAACCAGAAAAATGCCAAAGCTGGAGGTGAAGTGTTCTTCAAATGGTGGAGCACCATCCTTGAGCAAAACAAAGCTGGTCAAGAGTGTAAGGCCCTGAATTCAAACTGTGGTATTGGCACCAAAAATCCCAGTTTCATTTTGAAAGGCCTTACCTTCACAGAACAACTAATGCATTAAATATGACACTAATGAATTTTGCAACTTGATTTTTGATGGATACTTATGAATGCTTGTATGAAATACACATTTATATTATTTAGGTTGCAAAATTACAAAAGCTTGTATCAGGTATATCAAATACTTCCTTTTCTAAGCTGGGCACTGGTGGCTCAGACCTGTAGTTCTATCTACTCAGGAGGCTCAGGTCTGAGGATCAAGATTTAAAGCCAGGATAGACAAATCGAAGAGACTCTTGCCTCCATTTAAGCAACAAAAAGCCAGAAGTTGAGCTGTGGCTGAAAATGCTAGCCTTGAGTAAAAAGCCAACAAGAGTTGCGGCTTTGAGTTTAAGCTCCAGGACCATCATTCCCTCCCCCCTCCAAAAAAATTACTTCCTTCAGGATGCAGAAATCTGAGGATCATGGTTTGAAGCTAGTCTGGGCAGGAAAAGTCAGTGAGACTTTTATCTCCAATTAATCATAGAAAAAGCTGGCTCAAGTGATAGAGTACTAACCTTGAGCAGAAGATGCTCAGGGACAGCACCAAGCCCCAGGACTGATTTTTTTTTTTAAGGCAATTTATTGGGGGCTGATGGCTCATGCCTATAATCTCAGCTACTCAGGAGGCTGAGATCCGTTGATCACAGTTGAAAGCCAGCCCACACAGCAAAGTCTATGAGAATCTTATCTCCAAATAATCACCAAAAAGCTTGAAGTAGAGCTGTGGCTCAAGTGATAGAGTGCTAGTTTGTAGCACTAAAGCTCAAGGACAGTGCTCAAGCCCTGGCTTTAAGCCACAGAACTAGCACCAAAAGAAAAAAAGTTTTATGTGCAATTTTATTTTTAAAAATTACTGTTTAGCTGGGTACCAATGGTTCATTCTTGTAATTCTAACTTCTTAGGAAGTTAAGATTGATCATGGTTCAAAGCCAGGTGGGGCAGGAAAGTCCAGGACATTTTTTAAAATATTTTTATTATCATTAAGTAGTTGTACAAAGGAGTTACCATTCACTGAAGTAGTTTATGAATACAGAGTGTCTTGGTCAATGTCACCCCTTTCCTCATCCACCCCTCCCAACCTGCCCCTTCCCTTGCTTATCTTAATTTTAGATTATATATTGAAATTTTTGCAGTTTAACAAAGCAGTTTTTTTTTTTTTTTTTTTGCCAGTCCTGGGCCTTGGACTCAGGGCCTGAGCACTGTCCCTGGCTTCTTCCCGCTCAAGGCTAGCACTCTGCCACTTGAGCCACAGCGCTGCTTCTGGCCGTTTTCTGTATATGTGGTGCTGGGGAATCGAACCCAGGGCCTCGTGTATCCGAGGCAGGCACTCTTGCCGCTAGGCTATATCCCCAGCCCAACAAAGCAGTTTTTGTGCACAATGCATCTTGATCTCTGGTACCACTTCAACATCTTCACCCTCCCCTTTAAACCACCCCATCTCTTATATTTCTTAATTCTTTGGTATATATAATGAATTCTTGCCTGCATTTTCCCCACTTCCTTCTTCATTCTTCTACCCCTCTTCTCTTGGTCCCACCCTCCCCTCTTGAAAGTACCCATTTTCTGGTACTTATTTTGTTGGACTTTGACTTAATCTTCTTAAAGAATTATACTGTTTGCACTCTCCATAGAGTCTATTACAGTTAATTCATTTGTAACCCCTTGTTTACCACCCAGTGTGTTTACTTGTAGATTTATAGGCATACTCTACCTACCACGATGAGGGAAACCATGCAATCTATGTTTCTCTGGGTCTAGCTTACGTCACTTAATATATTTTTTTGCAAGTCTTTCCATTTTCCATGAGACCCTTTATCTCTAATTAAACACACACACACACACACCACCACCACCACCACCACCACCACCACCACCACCACCACCCCCCAAACAACTCAAGGATAGAACCAGAACCTGAGTTTAAGTCCCAGGACTGAGACACACAAAAAAATAGTGTTATAGAAAGTTGTTTGTATAATGGTAACTCTCAGATACCAAATATAAACTCCTATAACCTGATACTGAGCATTTAATGAAGCTTCTTAAAGTTACATTATTAGCTAAACATGGTAGTGGTAAAATAAATATTAGTAATCTGAGTACTCGAGAAGCTAAGGCAAGTGGACAGAGTTTGAAGCCAGCTTGGTCTATGTAGTGAGACCCTGTGTAAAAAGTGAATCAGTAGCCAGGCATCAATGGCTTGCACCTATTATTCTAGCTATTCAGGAGACTAAGATCTGAGGATTGCAGTTTGAAGCCAACTGAACAGGAAAGTCTGTGAGACTCTGATCATGAAAGTACTACCAAAAAAGCCAGAAGTAGAGCTGTGGCTCAAATAGTAGTGCGCTAGCCTTGAGCAAAAGAAAAAAAAGTGCTCAAGCACGCAGACCCTGATTTTAAGCCAACACACACACACACACACACACACACACACGAATAAGCAAAACCATTCTTCTACTTAAAATGTAGTAATAGGCAATATAGCTCAGTCTAGCCCTGAATTTCATAAAGCTGCTCATGAAGTTGAAGAACTGATTATTCACTTGAATTCTCATTCATTGGATAATTTAGCTCATTGAGCATACCTGGTTTTTGTCTTCCAGCAATATCCAGACTATTATGCAATAATAAAGGAGCCTATAGATCTGAAGACCATTGCCCAGAGGATACAGGTACGAAAGTAGCCAATTGTAATTATATGTGTTTTAGAGCAGATTTGCCTGTAGATTTTCTAGGGACTTTTGGAAAGCAAAGAAATATGTTTCTGTTAAGAGGTTTTGTTATTAGCATAGAATAAAAACAAGATAATTACAAATTGTAGCTTTGGATTGTGTTTTAGGACAAAAATTAGGACTAGAGGTTGATTCTTTTCCTCATATGAGCATAATTTTGGGTGGTAGCCCTTGCTAAGGGGGTAGGGGGGATGTGGATTAAAGTGGATTAACTGTAGACATTTGTGACTGTGAAAGGCCTTTTGGCAAGAAAAGCTTTGTTTATTTTATCCACTTCCAAATAACTTTAGGCTGTCTTAGAATAACAGTTACAGCAGTATAATAGAGTATAAAGTCAGTGAACATAGATATACTTCTTTTCTGTCTTCTTCCTCATCAATATTTCTGTTCAGTTAATAGTTATAACTAGAATTCATATAGATTTACTATATAAGCACTTTTTAAAAGTGCTTTGTGTATATTAATTGAATCATTCTTATAATTCCATGGGCAAGATATTTGTATGATTCTCATTTTACAGGTTAAAAAGCAAGGCTGGAGAAGTTAGCTTGCTCACATCACTACCTCATAAGAAGAGCTAGGATTTGAAACAGTCTAGCTTCAGTGTCTGTATTCTTAACTCTTATCTATATTTACTATCACCATGGAATACTCAATAAATATTAGCTGAATAATCAATAACTGATTTACAGTTTGATAATCAGGGTTAAAGGAAGATGGGCAGAGAAATCATATGACATCTGTTTTAGAGAATAATGGAGTTTTGAACTCAGGGCCTAGTGCTTGCTAGGAATGCCTTCTTGATCTAAGGCTCAATAACTAAAGCTTTTTAAAACTAAACCACTTTATCTAAAGCTACTCAGGAGGCTGATATCTGAGGATTGCAGTTCAAAGCCAGCTCTGTCAGGAAGGTCCATAAGATTCTTATCTTCCAGTTAACCACCAAAAGACCAGAACTGGAACTCTGGCTCAAGTAGTAACACTAGCCTTGAACGGATAAAGCTCTGGGACAGCACCCAGGCCTTGAGTTCAAGCCCAAGGACCTGGACAAAAAACAAACAAAAACTTTGGTTATTTTTTTCCAGCTTTTTTTTTTTTTGGCCAGTCCTGGGGCTTGGACTCAGGGCCTGAGCACTGTCCCTGGCTTCTTTTTTTGCTCAAGGCTAGCACTCTGCCACTTGAGCCACAGCGCCACTTCTGGCTGTTTTCTGTATATGTGGTGCTGGGGAATTGAACCCAGGGCCTCATGTATATAAGGCAAGCACTCTTGCCACTAGGCCATATCCCCAGCCCTTTGGTTATTTTTTTCGATAGAGTCTTGTGCATTTTGCCTAGTCCAGCCTCAGACTGTGATCCTGAAGTTAACGGTGTACACTGCTTTGCCTGTCCATTTAGAAATGTAGTTTTTATGTTATGGTTCTTTTCCCCAGCTCTACATCTCACTATGTTACCGGTCAGCTGACCTGTTTGCTGTTCTTGCTGTATATTGAATGTAGTGACACTTCATAGTATCATGGAGGTCTATGGTGGTTTATGTAAACCATTTTGCATAGCACCTGCAGGATTTAGACCCTAGTCAGTATATCACTCATCCTCCCAGGATAAGGATTTGCTACTTGCAGGTGATAATGCAAAAAGGAAAACTTAGTGTATTATTTACTCTCAGTGAGCAAGTAAACTAACCACAGAGTGATTTGGCAGAATTTGGCATGGAATTCTGAGAATAGTAAAGATTAACCATATAGTAAATACTGGGTCAGATAAATTTTCACAGAATGTTACAATATAAACTCCCTAAATATTTCATCTAGTTTTAAAACAGCCCAGTTGTTTTTATTGAGAGTGATCAAGTCATATGAATCCCTGAAGTTTCTAACATATCTATGGAGATGATGTCTTTGTAATACTAAAAATTAGATTTTAAATGCCTCTAAGTCAGCTCTTACATCTCTCTCTTGCCTGTTACCTCATCTTGTTCTTTCTTTCAAAAGGCCTAGAGTTACCTTCTTTTATTATACCCTTATATATTATGTTGTTACTATTTTATGTACTAATTATTGGTATAATCTTTCCTGCCACACTGATGAGAAGCTGTCTAGTCCTTGCTACATCTTATTCTTTGATCCTGGCTTTCTTCCTGCCATCCCACTGTTCAGAGATTTAATTCATTTCCTAATCCTTGAACCAAATAATCAACTCTGATTACCTTCAGCAGAAATGGAATTTATGAAAAGTATATTGAATAGCTTATGGAATTGTTAAAGTAGATAGCTGGGGAACTACCCTTCATAAAATGGGTAGAACACGTATATGCAGAGTCTTTGTGCCATTTCTGTTACCACTGTCATTTTCCACTGTTGGTCCTGGATGATTTCTATTCTACTGTTAATACTCCTACTCTGCAGAAGTCAGTAATGAATTCCTGCCATTCTCTCACTGTTGCTTTAGTCTTTTCAGACTAATGTGAAGTAGCTGGCCCATGGTTATTTCTCTGTGCCCTACTACCAGATTTCTGGTAAAGCAGCCATCTTTCATGCTTATTACCCCTACATTCTGTCCATTCTGAGATTCTCTCCAAATAAGATGGATGCTCTGGTATCTGGTAGAAAATAACTTTTGCCTGCTTCTTTGGGTTCTGACTCATTTGGATTCTGACTCCCCACCCTCCAGGCCACTTTCTCTAGAACTTGTCCTGTTTATTTCTGTGTATTATTAATCATGCATGACTTTTACATAGCATGTGTCCCTCCTTCCTTTTCTCTTTTAAATTGAGACCAACTGTAAGAGTGTTCCTCAGTTATTTTTGGCTAAGTGAGGTTTAGAATGTCACAGCTCTGGGGCACAGTAAGTACTCTGTGTTAGATTCATTTTATGTTTTACTTCCTATTGTCTGGATAACTAGAGGGAGTGTTACATCATATTGTTAAGTCCCTTTTAATGAAATACCTAGAATAGCACTTGGCACATAGTAACCACTATGAACTTACTTGTAATGGGAACTAGTAATAATTTATAAAAGAGAAAATGACTTTACACATTGTTCATTTCCAGTGAAGTCTTAGAGTATATTAATAATTTAAAACTATGCACATTTCTTTTCTTGCTTTCTTTTTGGTTTTCTTTTTTAAGGTTCTATTTATTTAACTTTTATTAAGAGGAATTGCTATATTTTATTGTTTACTATAGAATGGAAGCTACAAAAGTATTCATGCAATGGCCAAAGATATAGATCTCCTAGCAAAAAATGCCAAAACTTATAATGAGCCTGGTTCTCAAGTATTCAAGGTTAGTTTTTTTTTTTTGTTATTTTTATTGTTAAGAGTAGATATTTTAAGTTAGGGTCAATATTTTTTGTATAACTTCATTGAATCATAATTCACATACCATACATTTCACTCATTTAAAATTCACAACAGTTTTTAGTATACTCACAATGTTGTATGCCCATTACTCCAAACAGTTGCAGTCCCTCTTCATTTTTCTCCAACTTCCCTACAGAGAGCCACCATCAACTTTGTCTATTCTGAATATGTTATAAAATTGGAACATCTAGTGTATGGTATTTCTTTATATAGCATGTTTTTAAGGTTCATCCATGTTTTACTCATGTCAGTACTTTGTGTGTGTGTGTGTGTGTGTGTGTGTGTGTGTATGTGTATGTGTGTATGTGTGTATGTGCGCGTGCATGCCTGTCCTGGGGTTTAAACTCAAGGCCTGGGTGCTGTCCCTGGGTTTTATGCTCAAGGCTAGTGCTCTAGCTACCACTTGAGCCAGAACTCCACTTCTGACTTTTTAGTGGTTAATTGGCAATAAAAATCTCACAGACTTTCTGGCCCAGGTTGGCTTTGAACTGTCATCCTCGGATCTCAGCCTCCTAAGTAGCTAAGATTACAGGCATGAACCGCCAGCACATGGTTAGTACTTCCTTCTTATTGCTGAATAATATTCTATCTTGTAGATATATTTAATCATTTCTTGGTAGACCATTGAGTTGTTTGCATTTTTTGGCTATTATAAATAATCCACTATATACATTCACATGTAAATTTATATGTACTTCATTATATATATGTGTGTATATATATATATATATATATACTTTATTCATATACCTCATAGATCTACTTCCTAGAAATGGAATTTCCTGGTTATATGGTGTGTGTATATATTAAGTTTTTCCAAAGTAACTACAGTATTTTACATTCCCACCAGCAGTGTATAGATGTTGCCGTTTCTTCACGTTCTTAAGAACACACTTTTCACTTTTGTTTTTATTACAGCCATTCTATTAGGTATGAAGTAGTATGTAGTTGAATTTTTTACTTCCCTTTCCCTAAAATTTCCCCGATTGTGCTCCGCATCTTTTCATGTGTGTGTTTGGAGCGATGTCTATTCTGGTCTTTTGCTCATCTTTAATTTGGGTTACTTCTTTTTATTGCTAAATTTTAATAGTCCTTTATATATTCTAGATATCAGACCGCTATCAAATACACAATTTTCATATATATATTATTTCATTCTCTTTTTATTTATGTGATAGTTTGACAGTTTTCAATTTTGATGAAGTCCAGTTTACCTATTTTCTTCCTTTGGTTTGTAATTTTAGGTGCCACATCAAAGAAACCCATGACTAATTCAATGTTATGAAGATTTTCCTTTAGGTTTTCTTTTTAAGAATTTTGTAGTTTTATTAGCTCTTTGGATCCTTTGATCCAATTTTTGATCTAAAACTGTGTTTGCTAGGTAGATCCAAGTTTTTATACAAAACTTTGTGATTGCTAGGTAGAAGTCCAGATTTATTTGTTTACATGGGATACTGTCCCAACTTAGTAGATTATAAGAAGATTATTCTTTCTCAATTGAATTTTCTTATCACACTTACTGAAAATCAATTCACCATAGATGTAGAGGTATATGTCTTAATTTCTTGTTTCTATTCCGTTCATCTAAAAGTTCTTAGGCTAGACAATTAGTATTTTATCTTCTTTTAAAAATATTTACTCCCTCCATTAACCTTTGTAAATATAAAAGGTAGCAATTGTGGTAGTACACAAAGTAAAATAACTATTTCATTGTGTTGCCATTGCCTTTTAGAAATTGTATAGTCATTATTGCAATGAATGGTTGAAGATTCTGGATTAATCATACATTAGGAATTTATAAAGGGTAACTCAGAAAATCTTTTGGTACTAAAATTATTAGATCTTTTAAAATGCTCACCCAATACTCAAAATTTTATTGATAGCTAATACTAGCTTTTTGTTTGTTTTTTACTTCTTGAGATAGGAAGTCAATATATAGCCCAAGCTAGCCTTGAACTCACAGTCCTTTTGTTCCCTTCCAACCTAGGATTACAGGTGTTTGCCAACATACACAGTGCTATATGTTTATATTAATATTTCATATTTTGAGAACTGTTGAGGGAAAATCAAGAATGAATTATGAAGTCCTTGTGGTCTTAGTACTTGTAGGATATTTTTTAAATATCCTATCTTTTTTTTTTTTTTTTTTTTTTGGCCAGTCCTGGGGCTTGAACTCAGGGCCTGAGCACTGTCCCGGGCTTCTTTTTGTTCAAGGCTAGCACTCTGCCACTTGAGCCACAGTGCCACTTCTGGCCATTTTCTGTATATGTGGTGCTGGGGAATCGAACCCAGGGCCTCATGTATATGAGGCAGGCACTCATGCCACTAGGCCATATCCCCAGCCCTATCCTATCTTTTTAATCTAATTTTCTTTAGCTGATTTTTAAAGAGAAAGGGCACTTTCAATGTGATAAGTTAGTGTCCTGTTAACTTAAACAAGTATATTAACTGGAAATTTCTTTAAATTTTTAGGTCAGTGTTCAGGAGAGCTCATTATATTTTGCCATTGGATATTTGTGTATTACTTGACTAATTAGTAAAGGACTAGGAAATTTAATTAGTGACAACTTTATGAAGATATTGTTGGAAGGTTAGAGATACAGTTTTATGACTGTTAAATAGAAAGAGACCATCAGAAGTGCCTAGGGCCTGTGTGAGGGCAGTTTTAGCTATATGTATATATTTTCTTTCTTTGTTTGGGTTTGATTGATTTTTCCTGTTCCTTTTATAAGTCAAGTAATTTTAACTATGTTTTTGTTTGTTTGTTTGGTTTTCCTATTCTTTTTTTAAGCCAAGTACTTTTATCTTGACAGGATGCAAATTCAATTAAAAAAATATTTTATATGAAAAAGGCAGAAATAGAACATCATGAAATGGCTAAGTCAAGTCTTCGGATAAGGTTGGTTAAAAATGTCTTAAGAGCTTTGTATCTTTATAGTTGCTGGATTTTTTTAAACAAATAAAATCAGTACAATGGAAAGTAGAATTTATGTTGCATTCAAGATTTTATTTACAGTTGACTATGTGAATCTGAAAAGAATAGAGGTAATTTATTTAGCCCCTTAAATGCAGCTGAAGAAACTTTCTGGACCTGGAGGCACAGCTCAAGTGGTAGAATACCTGTCTATCAAGTATTAGAGAAATTAGAAATATTTTTGTGATTTCTAATACCACTATATATTTTATTTCCTTATATGAGTACAATCATATAATAAATGCATGTGTAAATTATGGTATTTGTGTATAATTTACCACACTATATATTTTCAATAAGTATATTTAGCCAGGAGATTTGGAAGTTTTATTTTGTTTTTTCCTTTACTAGCACTATAACTTTGAACAGGCCTCAAGTTTTGAGATTCTGATTCCTCTTACCTGTAATGAAAAGGTTTGGTGACTACTTTCAAACCTTTCTTTTGGCTCCATAGTTGTCCTGATACCATGTCCTATGGTTCTGATGTAACCATAAGCTTTCAAGGACTAACCCTCGTTCATTTTCTTCTATAGACTCCACATCCTGAAGCAAATCCTACTTACATAGTAGAGGCTCAGAAATGCTTTATTTCTTTTAGAGAATAACACAATGATTATCTTGTTTTGCCCAGCATGCTGTTTTTAGCTATCAAGTTTCTGAGCTTTATTTATATATAAATATACATACATACATACATACATACATATTGTCTCTGGATAGGACTGCATCAAATTTGGCTGCAGCCAGGCTGACTGGTCCTTCTCATAGTAAAGGAAGCCTTGGTGAAGAAAGAAATCCTACTAGCAAGTATTACCGGTGAGCAGAAGAGGGTTTAATCTTAGAGTTGACCCATGCTTCTGATTGCAGACATACTACTATTTGCCTGATAGGTATCTTGAAGTAATATTCTTAGGTTACTAGGAGAATTATTATCAGGTGCTTTAAAAAGTTGAAGTATGAGTTGGGAATGTGACTCGAGGTTGAGCCAACTGCATAGCCAGCTCAAGGCCATGAGGTCTAACTCTAGTACCACCAAAAAGAAAGGTTAAGCTATAAGTTGGGCATGGGTACATGCCTGTAATCACAGCACTGGGGGGGCTGAAAAGAAGAGAATCACAAGTTCGAAGCTACTCTAGGCTACATCATTTTCCTTGTCTCATTAGTGAAAATAAATAAGTAGGCACTAGTGGCGTATGCCTGTAATCCCAGCTACTCAAGGGGCTAAGATCTGAGGATCACAATTTGAAGCCATCCTGGGCAGGAATGTTGGTGAGACTCTATCTCCAATTAACTACAAAAAAACCCCACGGAAGTGGGGCTGTGGCTCAAGCTTTGAGCTGGAGCTCAAAACCTTGGAGCAAAACGTGCTCAGAAAGTGCACACAGGCCCTGTGTTTGAGCCCCAGGACTGGAACCAAAAAAGAAAAAGTTGAGGTACTATAGTAGAACTTAACTTATTCTCAGACAAGGTATAAACTTTGATTATTAGGTAGTATCTAATGTTAATTATAAATAAAATAGGGGATTAAATACTTCTACAAATAAACAAGTTTTGTGATCATAATAGAATATTATTATAGCATATGAATGTCTTAGAAAATAATAACTAGTAGCTGTGACTAAGTCCTTTTGCATAAAATAGTGGATGCTACATTTTTGTTTAAAAAAAAAAATTCCAAAACTGGGTGCAGATGACTCACGCGTGTAATCCTAGCTACTCTGAAGGCTGAGATTATTTTGGTTCGAAGCCAGTCTGGGCAAGAATGTTGGGATGTCCATGAGACTAACCACCAGAAAACTGGAAGTGGCACTGTGGCTTAAAGTACTAGAGCATTATTAGCCTTGAGCAAAAGAACTCAGGGACAGTGCCCAGGCCCTGAGTTCAAGCCCCACAACTGACAACAAAATTCTACTAGCCTGTTCTAAGCTTTATAACCATTACTTCTTTTCTGAGAGGGAAAACCAGAACCCCTTTTTCTTTCATAAGACTGATTATAAGGAATATTACTAGTGCACTGATGAGGGAAATAATAAAAATTCTTTTTCTTTGGTATTAGTGCTTTGTTAATAGTTGCTATCTCATTTAAAGTAGCCAAGTTATTGTAACATTATTCCATGTCTTATAGTTGCTTTTTTTCCCTTATAGTAATAAGAGAGCAGTCCAAGGGGGTCGTTTATCAGCAATTACCATGGCACTTCAATATGGCTCAGAAAGTGAAGAGGATGCTGCGTTAGCTGGTAGGCATTAGGTTGTGACTAGTTAAATGCTTTCTACCTGGGTCTTTCTAGCTAGGAGTTTCAGTGGTCTGTCCTAGAGTTTGTTGGTGTGTGAAGAAACATGCTGAGGGTTTGTTTGTTTTGTTTTTTGGTTTTTTTTTTTTTGCCTTTAATTGCTCTCTGGCAGGTTTGTCAAATGCTAATTGCTTTATATTGTGATAAAGCTCATGGTAAATACGAAAACATAGGAAAGTTGAACATGAAAAGACAGAAAAATATAGTAGATAGTGTCAGTATGTTTGTATTAACTTGTTGCTACAGCAATAGGAAACATACAAAGGAGTCTTTAAATCTTCTGTATCTTTATTGGTTTACTATCTGCTTATCTAATACTTGAGAGTTAGAGACTCTTGTTCATAGGCCAGTGTTTTCTGTTTCTCAGTTAAGTTTCATTTGTTTATTTTGCATATATAGAGCTCTTTGATAGTTTAATTACACACTTGTTATCCTTGGAAGTTGACCTAGGGTTACATAATCTCCTAATCTCCAGACATGAGATTTTGATTATCTTCAGAACCAGAAAAGGTCTAGGTGCTGTATCTCATGCCTTTAATACTCGGTAAGAGGAGGCTAAAATCGGAGGGTCATGCTTCAAGCCAGCCTTGGCAGAAATATCTGTAAGACTATTATCTATCTCTGACCTCTGGAGGTAGAGCCATAGTCTTGAGCAAAAAAGCTGGACAAGAATGCAAAAAAAGCTGAACAAGAATTCGAGGAGCTCAAGCCCCATACCAGCGTGCATACATACATCTAGCAGTGTATATATAAAAGATGCGATGAGGGCTGGGAATATGGCCTAGTGGCAAGAGTGCTTGCCTCGCATACATGAAGCCCTGGGTTTGATTCTCCAGCATCACATATATGGAAAACGGCCAGAAGGGGCGCTGTGGCTCAGGTGGCAGAGTGCTCGCGGCAGAAGCCAGGGACAGTGCTCAGGCCCTGAGTCCAAGGCCCAGGACTGGCCAAAAAAAAAAAAGATGCAATGAACCACTTGTTAGCCATCTTGACTTCCAGTGAGATAGTCTTTCAAATATAGATATTTAGAAAAGCAAAAGGGGATTTACCTCCTAATGGTAAAAGGTTTGTTTCATTGGGAAGATAAATTATAAGAGCACTCCAAATATATAAAGCATATGGAACAATATGGAGATAGTAAAAACACTATCTTAGAAGTCAAGAGCTTTCTCTCAATTGCTACATAAGCAGAAAGAAAATCAATGAAGACACAGAAGATTTGAAGACACATCTTTATAAGTATATTTGTTTTCAATGGCTGTTGAAACAAAGTAACACAAATGTAGTGACTTAAAGCAACACAAATTTATTCTCTTACAGTGCTGAAGTTCAGAAAAATAAAGTCAGAATAACAACAGGCGAGTGTTCCATCTATCTTCTCTAGAGGAAAATCCATTCCTTGCCTTTTGTAGCTTCTAGAGGCCACCTGTATCTCTTGGCTTATCGCCCTTTCTTCCATCTTGAAACTGCACTTCTCCAGCCGTTTTCCTTCTTTGAACTTCTTCCCTCTTGGTGTGTCCTTTATGATTGCTTTTAATAACCTACTCACATAATTTTAAATTGTCCAGATTTCTTTCCTCATGTCTCATCTGGAAAGTCTTTTACCGTGTAAGGTAACTATCACAGGTCCTGTGGGTTTAGACATGAATGTTCTCATGGTTATTAGATAGCTTATTATAGCAAGCTTGATGTATTACATTTAGAAAATACACATTCTAGCAAGGTGCAAGTAGCTTATGCCTAGCCATTCTGGAGACTAGACAATCAGCCAGTCCAGGACAGAATAGTCTATGAGACTCCATCTCCAATTAGCCTGAAAAAAAGCCAGATTAGAGACATGGCTTAAGTGGTAGGGCACTATGAGCAAAGAAGGGTATGAGGCTTTGACTCAAGCCCTGACATTAGCATGCACGCGTACACACACAAACACGAAAGAAAATATGTGTTCTTCTCAGGTTCATATTTATAAAAGCTATTTACTTATCTATAAAACAAATTTCAGTAGATTTGAATAATTTAGAATTTAAATGCAGACTCTATTTCTGACTACAGTACAGCTGAGTTATCAACTAGTAATGAAAAGATAAAATTAAAAAGCCTAAATGTAAGCTGGGCATTGGAGGCTCATGCCTGTAATCCTAGCTACTCAGGAGTTTGAGATCTGATGAACATGGTTCAAAGCCACCCCAGATAGGAAAGTCATTGAGACTCTTATCTCCAGTTAACCACCAGAAAATTGGATGTCGCATGATGGCTCAAGTGGTACAGTGCTAGCCTTCAGCTGAAGAGCTTAGGGACAGCTCCCAGGCCCAGCGTTCAAGCCCCATGACTGACAACGAAATTTTTTTTAAAGCCTGAATGTTTGGAAATTTTAAAGGTTAAAGAAATATTATCATAGAAATTTTCAAGTAACTAAAAGTGAACACTAGCATGATGAAAATAACACTTGGAAAAACTAGTGGACTTGTAGCATACTGAATTGGCAACAGAGACCTGTAATCAGTACTGACATATAGGTAGCCTAGGCTGGCCTCAAACTCCTTATAATCCTACTGCCTCAGCTTTCTTTGTGTCTGAATTGTAGACATTCAGTACCATAATTAATTGACATTTTTATTTTTAAGAGAAGAATATTAGCAACATTTTCATATTGCTCATTCTAGATGGTTGTTGAAAGAACATTAAAGTTCTTTCTTTCTCTCATAAATTATGTTTCTTGTCTTCCCAGCTGCACGTTATGAAGAAGGAGAGTCTGAAGCAGAGAGCATCACTTCCTTTATGGATGTTTCAAATCCTTTTTATCAGCTTTATGATACAGTTAGGAACTGTCGGAATAATCAAGGGCAGCTAATAGCTGAACCTTTTTTTCATTTGCCCTCAAAGAAAAAATACCCTGATTATTATCAACAGATTAAAATGCCCATATCACTTCAACAGATCAGGTAAGATTGTATCTATATTATTCAATGCAAATCTGTTTGTTTGTTTGTTTTTGTGGCTGACCCTGCACACATATATTCCTTCTTAAAGTAGATAAAGATATTAAAAGTTTTTTTTAAACCCTCAAAAGGTTTAATTTTGACAATTTATCTGTACTTAAATTCTGTTGTTACAGTTGAACCCCAAGAATAAATATATCACTTCTTAGAGAACTTATAGCTGAAACCATAATGAAGGATAACATATTACCAAGTATATTAGTGTAATCCTAGCTACTCAGGAGGTGATCATTAGGAAGACTGTAGCCTAAGGCCAGCCCAGGCAATAACTTAGTATAAACCCATCTCATAAACAAGCTGGGTATGGAAGAATGGATCTGTAATCTCAGTTAGTGGGAGGAATATTTAGGAGGATTGTGGTCCAAGGCTGACTCTATTCAAAAAACATCAGAACTAGTCTGAAAAATAATTATAGCAATAAAGGACTTGGGGCATGATTCAAATGGTAAAGCATGGCTAGGACTGTGGATTAGTGGTAGAGTGCTTGCTTAGCATGCATGAAGCCCTGGGTTCAATTCCTTAGTACTGCATAAACTGAAAAATGCTGGAAGTAGTGCTGTGGCACAAGTGGTAGAATGCTAACTTGGAGCAAAAGAAGCTCAGGGACATTGCTCAGGCCTGAGTTCAAGCTACAAAACTGGCAAAAAAAAAAAATAAATAAATAACAACAACCAAAAAACCCCCAAAAACTTACAAATGGTAAAGCACCTATCTAGTAAAATTGAGTCTCTGAGTTCAAAATCTAAGATGGCAAAAAAATCAAAATTCTTAATTTTCCACAACACTGTTGTGTTTTGAGTAGTGATCTCACTGTGTTGGCTAGAACCGTCTCAAGCCTATGTGCTCAAATTAGAAAATTTGAGAGAAATTGTTTGGAATTTAGCCACCATGGTCTCATTAAAAACTGTAGCAAAACAAAACCCCTCTACTAGGTGAGGTAGCACATACCTGTAATCCCAGTATTTGGGAAGCTGGGGTGAGAGGAATAAGAGTTTAAGTCCAGGCTTATCTCAAAACAAAACAACAAAAACAAAATCAAACATTTAAAGTGTGAAGTAGTACAATTTGTGGAAAACAGCATGACAGTTCTTAAATTTAAATGTTAAATTCATGTTAGGAAAAAGAAAAGTAAAATTACTATGTGATTTAACAGTACCACTTTGAGCAGATAAGGAACTGAAAGCAGGGCTTCAAAGAGGTACTTATAAACCTGTGATCATAGCAGCATTTTTTTATATTAACTAAAACATGGAAGCATCTCAAGTATCCATTGACAGACGATGTACATATATGTACCATGAAAAAACAATTGTTTTTTAAAATTTATTAAACAAAAATTTTTTGACAAGGTGTTGTGCAAAAAGGGTACAGTTACATAGTAGGGCAGTGTGTACATTTCTTGTGATATCTTACACCCTGTTTTTCTTTCCCTTCCCTAGGTCATGCAGACATATATACAATACCCAATGTACCAAGAACATATACAGTAGCCACGTGGCCTACGCCAAAGAAAATTCGCCTAGGGCTTTAAATGTAATGTCGACATTAGACAATATGTCGACAGTAGTCTTATATGAACGTACATACATAGCTTTTGAGCTATTGTATTCCACTGAGAGGTCAATTTTTGACCTTTATATGTTGAGTACTTGTTTGGTTTTAGTTACATAAGGTTGGGTTGCTGACCCAATTCTGTGGGAACCATTTGACAAGCAGTTTTTGGTTTCGCAGACCTGGTCTCTACTGTCTCTCTGTCACCCCATCTTAACAGTTATATATCAGGGAGATCATGCCCCTTTGTTTTCTGTGTTCTAGGCTTGTCTCACTCAACATTATTTGTTCAAGTTCTGACCATTTCCCTGTGAATAACAATATTTCACCATTTGTAATCACTATGTAGTATTCCATTGTGTATAGGTACCATATTTTTTGGATCCATTCATCTGTGGAGGGGCATCTGGGTTGTTTCTATATTTTGGCTATTGTGCATTGGGCCGCGATAAACATGGAAGTACAAATGTCTTTTTGATATCTTGGGACCTGCTGTTCAGGATAGATGCCTACGAGTGGTATGGCTGGGTCATAGGGTAGGTCTATATTGAGCTTTTTGAGAAACCTCCATACTGTTCTCCAAAGTGGTTGTACTAATTTGCACTCCCACCAACAATGGAGAAGGGTTCCTCTTTCCCCGCACCCCCTCCAGCATTTGTTGTTGCCTGAGTTCAGAGTATAGGCCATTCTAACTGGAGTGAGGTGGTATCTCAGGGTTGTTTTTATTTGCATTTCCTTTATTGCCAGGGATGTTGAACATTTCCTCATATGTTTCTTTGCCATTTTTATCTCTTCTCTTGTGAAGTCTCTCTTTAGCTCCTTTGCCCATTTCCTAATTGGTTTATTGGGCTTGGAGGAGCTTAGTTTTTTGAGTTCTCTGTAGATGACAGATATTAGGCCTTTGTTTGTTGCTGTGCTGGTAAAGATCCTTTCCCATATGGTTGGCTGTCTTTATTTTGGTGGCTATGTCCTTAGCTGTGCAGCTGTAAATGGAATTGTTTCCATAATTTCCTTTTCTGCTTGTACATTGCTGGTGTACAGAAAATCTGCTGACTTTTGTGGATTGATTTTGTATCCTGCTACTTTGCCAAAAAGGTTTATTGGGTGTAGGAGTTTGGAGACTGAGTTTTTTGGGTCCTTCAGATATGAGATCATGTCATCTGCAAATAGGGATAGCTTTATTTCTTCCTTGCCAGTGTGGATCCCTTTGATGTCCTCCTCTTGCCTTATTGCTATGGCTAGGGATTCCAGCACTATGTTGAAAAGAAGTGGGGAGAGTGGGCATCCTTGTCTTGTTCCTGAGTTTAGGGGTAATGATTTAAGTTTCTCTCCATTTAATATGATGTTAGCAGTTGGTCTGTTGTATATGGCTTTTATTGTTTTGAGGAATGTTCCATCTATTCCTGTTCTCTCCAGAGCTTTTAGTAAGTATGGATGTTGTATTTTGTCAAAGGCTTTTTGGGCATTGACTGAGATAACAATGTGATTCTTTTTTTTTGCCAGTCCCGGGCCTTGGACTCAGGGCCTGAGCACTATCCCTGTCTTCTTTTTGCTCAAGGTTAGCACTCTGCCACTTGAGCCACAGCATCACTTCTGGCCATTTTCTGTATATGTGGTGCTGGGGAATCGAACCCAGGGCCTCATGTATATGAGGCAAGCACTCTTGCCACTAGGCCATATCCCCAGCCCAACAATGTGATTCTTGATTTTATTTCTGTTCATGTGGTGAATTACATTGATTGATTTACGGATGTTGAACCATCCTTGTGACTGTGGGATGAAGCCTACTCGGTCATGATATATAATTTCCTTGATCAGTTTCTGGATCCTGTTAGCTAATGTTTTATTGAGGAGCTTTGCAGCTTTGCGCCTGTGTTCATTAGTGATATTGGTCTGTAGTTCTCTTTTTTTGTTGGGTCTTTGCCTGGTTTGGAAATGAGTATATTAGCGTCATAGAATGAGTTTGGGATTTCTCCCTCTGTTTCTATTTTGCGGAAGAGTTTGAGGAGTATTGGTGTTAGCTCCTCACTAAAGGTTTAATAGAATTCGTTGGTGAATCTATCTGGGCCTGGGCTTTTCTTTGTTGGGAGGTTCTTGATTACCCCCTGTATCTCGCTGTAAGTTATTGGTTTATTTAGTTGATTTATTTCTTCTTGGTCAGTTTGGGCAGTTTATACTTCTCTAAGAATTGATCTATTTCTGTAAAATTATTGCTTTTTAGTGAGTAGAGGTTCTGGAAATAGTTCCTTATGATTGTTTGAATATCGTGTGTACTTGTATTTTTCCGGTGGAGTCCCTGATTTTACGTATATGAGTCTCTTCCCTCCTTTTTTTGTAAGTCTTGTGAGGGGTCTGTCAATTTTATTTATTTTCTCAAAGAACCAGCTTTTAGTCTTATTTATTTGTTGAATGGTCTTTTCTATTTTCAATCAGATTTATGTCTTCTTTAATCTTTGTGATCTCTCTCCTCCTAGTCATTTTAGATTCGATCATTTCTTGTTTCTACAGTTGTTTTAGTTTCATCGTGAGGTTATTTACCTGCTCTGCTTCCATTCTTTTAATGTGAGTGCTGAGGGCAATGATCTTGCCCCTCAGTACTGCCTTAGCTGTATCCCATCAGTTTCTTTATGATGTATTTTCATTGTCATTGTGGGTCTCTGTAGGGTGGAAGATTCTGTATAGATCTGTCAGATCCATTTGGGCTATGGTTTTACTTAGGTCCTCAGCTCCCTTGCTAATTCTCTGGGTGTTGGATCTGTCCCTTGGAGAGAGTGGGGTATTAAAGTCACCCACTATGATTGTTTGGGTCTATCTTGTTCTGTAGTTCTGTGAGAATTTGCTTGACATATGTCGGGCCCCTTTTGTTCGGTGAGTATACATTTATCACCGTGATGTCTTGATTCTGGATTTTTCCTTGTATGAAAATGTAGTGTCCTTCTTTGTCTTTTTGAGTTGATTTTAATGAGAAGTCCAGCTTGTCTGAGATCAGGATGGCTGCTCCTGCCGTTTTGGTAGGTGCATTTGCTTGGAAGATCTTGCTCCATCCTTTCATTCGGAGCCTGTTTTTATCCCTTGCTGTAAGGTGGGTCCCTTGTAGACAACAGATGGCAACTTTTTGTTTGTGGATCCATTCTGCCAGTCTGCTCCTCTTTATCAGAGAGTTTATACCGTTTATATTCAAAGAGATCAAGGATAAGAGTGTTTTTTCTCCTTCCATTTTCTTGTTGGGCTCTTTTTCCACTTTTTTTTGTTTTTCTTCTTGTCTTTAGTGAGCTGCTCTTTCTGTTGGGCTCTGGCTATTGTAGTTTCTTTCTGTTTCTGTCTGTGTGTCCTGTACGGTTTCTGTTGGGTGGGATTGCCCTCTTAGAATTAGCTGTAGGGCTGGTTTTTTATTCACATACTCCTTTAGATCCTCTTTGCTATGGAAAGATCTGGTTTTCCCCTCGAATATGAACTCCATCTTCGCTGGATATTTTATTCTAGGTTGGCAGTTGTTGGCGTGCAGAACTTGGATGGTGTTCTTCCACTTTCTTCGCGCGTGGTAGGTTTGTGTGGAGAGGTCTGCCATTATTCGGATCCTTTTCCCATTGTAGTAAATTTCTTTCTTCGCTTTGGCTGAATTCAAAATTTGCTCTTTATTCTTGAGATCTGAAGTCTTGAATATTATGTGCCTTGGCGTGGCTTTTCTGGGGTGTGGTCTGCCAGGTGTCCTATAGGCTTCAGTTACCTGGATGGGGGTCCCTTGTGAGATTGGGGAAGTTTTCTGCAATAACTTTATTGAAAATATGTTGAAGCCCTCTGCTCTGGTATTCGGCTCCTTCTTCTATTCCAATTATGCACAGATTATATCTCTTGTCTTTGTCCACTAGCTTCTGGACTAGTCTGCCCTGGAGCTTTACCGTTTCTTGGAGTGTGGTAATTTTCTGGTTCTTCTCGGCTGCATCATCGTCCAAGAGAGAGATTCTGGATTCCATATGGTCAATTCTTTGTGCTGTGGATTCAATTGTGGAGTATATGGATATCAGAGAGCTATTTATGGTTGCCAGATCAACTGTGATCGTGGAAATTTCTCCCTTTAAAGAGTTGTATTTTAAATCTATTTTTTCATGCATTTCACTTCTCAGGATGTTAAGGTCTTCTTTAACGGAAGTTTGCATTGTATCCATTTTTGCTTCCATTTCTTTCTTGGCTTCCTGGATGTCCTTCAAGATTTCCACTCTAAACTCCTGGAATTGTTTTCTGATTTTGTTTCTGAAGATTTCCATCATTTCTGCTTACATGGCCTCAGTTGATTTTTTTATTCTCCATCTCCTCTTCAGTCATGCTGCTTTTTTGAGCTGGCGGGTTGGATTGCCCTTTGATGAACTGTGTTATATTTCTTTGTGATTTGCGCATCTGGAGATCTGTGGGTGACTTCCCTGGTTTGGCTTTGTTCTGCTTCCCGCTGGTCTGTCAGTGGGAGACTAGTTTGTGTCCTGGCTCTGGTTTTGAGTTTCATTGTTGCTCCGGGGCCGGTGTTGTTGAGGGGCGGCCCACCCACCTGTGCAGAGCTAGCACTGTCATAGGGGGGCCCTGCCCACCTGTGTGAAGTGCGCCCACCAGAGCGGGCGCTGCCGCTGGGGGGCCCTGCCCACCTGTGTGAAGTGCGCCCACCAGAGCAGCGCTGCCGCTGGGGGCCCCGCCCACCTTTGCGAACTCCTGCGGAGGTTTGGGGAGGAGGTCCTCTTGCTGGGGGACTAGCACGCTGGCCCACACTGGCCCTTGAGGGGGTATGTGCGTGTGCACTCCAGTGCTTCCTCTGAGGGCGCTTGTGCCCTCTCGTGAGTCTGCTGTGGGGGTGGCGGTATGCACAAGCCCCAGCTGGGCCAAGTGTCCGGGTGGGGGTTGGTGCCCACAGGCTCTGTGCTTCAGCTGCGAGGGGGGGCCTTTGTTCAGGCCCAGTGAGCCTGTGACTGCTGTTCAAAAAGTCCGCGGGGACCAGGCGCCTCGGGTGGGGCTTCCAATGCTCACCGGTCCCCAGGTCCCTTTTGGGGAGGAGGCGGGGCCGGTGCTGCCCGGCTCCGGCTCCTTTGCTGCCTTGGCGCTGCTCCGCATCTGCTGGCTCCTGTGTCCTCCCAGTTACTGCAGGGGCCCCTTGTTGCCTGACTTGTGGCTGGCTCCTTTGTTCCCTCTGGGGAGGGAGGGGGAGGGAGGGAGCTCTAGCCTCCTTGCAGGCCTTGGGTCTCTGCTAGAGCTGGTCTCCCATGGCGGTGTGTGTGGGGCGGGGGGGTGGGTAATGGGGAACTTACTGGTCCCGGGTTGTGTGAGCGTCCTGCGCCGCCGCGGGCTCTTCAGGGCTGTGGTGCTGGGGTTCGGCAATTGGTAGTTTGATGGTGACGTCCCCGGCTCTCCCTGTCTGCATCGCCCGGTTCCCCTGCTGCCTATGTCCAATGCCGGCGGTCCCACAGCTCTGCACTTAGTTCTGGGGTCCGTGGAGCTCCTGCCATCTGGACTCTGCGCTCCTGGCATGACTTTTAGGCAGTTGGTTTGCTGGTCCCCTTTCCCAGCCTGGCCTTGTTTGGGCCAGGGTCGGCGGGTTGGGGAGGGGTACCCCGGAGATTTTCCGGCTCCGTGGAGGCTACAGGCTCTTCTTTTGTGTTTCCTGAGTTCCCCTGTTGCTTCTGGTTGTCGGGTTTGCTGGATTCTTGATGGGGTGTTGGGTGCTGGAGTTCCCAGCTCACTATTCAGTTGGAGCAAGTTGGGGTGCCTCCCTACTGTGGCGGTGTCATCTTCCCTCCCCCATGAAAAAACAATCTTGAAAGAAGATTCTGACATGTTATATATTGTATAAACCTTGAGAACATTATACTAAGTGAAATAAAACATTCATGAAAAGAAATATGCTATATACTTCTGCTTACATGTGGTACTTAATATTAGTCAGAATAATGGAAACAAAGTAGAATGCTGGTGGTAAAAGGAAATAGGATTAATGTTTAATAGAAAAGGTTTCAGGGATTTTTCTTGTTTGTTTTATGAGTGGTTGTTTTGTTTTTTATTTTTTGGTACTTGGGGTTGAGTCCAAAGCCTTGCATATGCTAGACAGGTGCTTACTGCTGAGCTCTACCTCAAAGCTCCAGTTTCAGGTTTTCAAGATGAAACGAATTCTGGAGATGGGAGTGGTTATAACTTCACAACACAGATATATAATGCCCCTGAGTTGTACACTTAAAAACTGTGCATAATGGGCTGGGAGTGTGGTTTAGTGGTAGAGTGCTTGCCTAGCCTTCATGAAGCCCTGGGTTTGATTCCTCAGTACCACATAAACACAAAAAGCCAGAAGTGGCGCTGTGGCTCAAATGGTAGAGTGCTAGCCTTGAGCAAAAGAAGCTCAGGGACAGTGCTCAGGCCCTGAGTTCAAGCCCGAGGACCAGCACAAAAACTGGGCTTTATAAAAATCTCAATGAAGCTGTTGGTCAATAGATATTTATGAGGAGGGCAAGGAAAGAGAAAGCAGTAGAAGATTATTCTAAGCAAAACAATATATTCACGCCTGAAAAATGGTGAAACGTCTTGGTACAATTAATATACACTAAAAAAGAAAAAAGGGGAAAAAAGGAATGATAGGAAAGCAAAACTGGCTCTGTTAGGGAAGTGGACACAAGAAGGTAGGGGCTGGGCTAACAAGGGGGTTGAATAAAGTTCAAGTATTTTGTTAGCATGTATGAAAATAGAACTGTGAAGCCTGTTGAAATTTTTAAGAAGAGAGAAGGGAGCAATAGAGGGGATAAGGTTGTAGAAATGAACTCCTTGCTCCCTTGTATAATGTAGGCTAATAAATTAAAAAAAAATACAATCCATAGAAGGGGAAAGTATTAGTATGAATACAAGCAAATAGTTAATGGAAACGTGGTAAAGGTGGTAAATTTTGTGTACATTTTACTACAGTGAAAAAAGTTGGGAGTAGAGTAGTACAGTGTTCCCCTAGAATGGGCATAGTTCCTAGATTCATCCTCAGGACAATAACAACAAAAGAATCAACTAGGAAAGGTAGCCTTTTACTTAATGCTAGTTTTCTACCAATACTTCCCCAATATCAGATTTACTTTCCCCCCCAAAAAAAATCTATTGAGGGAAAACTACAAAATATTATAGTACAATGTTTACAATCACAATTTGTAGTGAACTGATTCCCCAAAATACATTACAACTCATGTTGAATTATCCCATTACTTTTCAGTCTCTTTTGTGACCACTAAAACTATCAGTATTACAATGAAATATATATATATATTTGGGCTCTTTATGACATTTTTGGAAGTCAAACAATATCTTCCAGATAAGCACAAATTTGATTTGGTCCAGCCACAGTGGAGATGAGATTTTTCCCAGATCTCTGTCTTCTTAATAGCTAGGATTATAAGTTTGAGCCACAGCACTTGGCCTTTTGTGGGTTATTAAGAACACATAGCACTTCACACTTTGAATTGACAGGAATGAGTTTGGGTCTATAATTTTTTCTTCTTAAGTGAGTACTGAGGTTTGAGCCCAGATTCTTGCACTTGGCTTATTCAACTGGTGCTATACTATTTGAACCACATCTGTAGTTCAGCATTTAGCTGGTTAACTGGAGCTGGAGTCTCATGGACTTTTCTGCCCAAGCTGGCTTTGAACCTTTGTCCCCTAGGTCTCAGCCTCCTGAGTAGCTAGGGTTACAGGCACCCAGGCACAGAGCCACAGGCACCCAGCTAGGGCTATAATTTAACTCTGTTGCTAGCTACTTAAGCTGGTACTGAGAGCTACATTTGTGCTTAGTTGTCTTTTTCTTCATTCCAGAGATTGCTCTAATATTCAATTGTTAATTATAGGAAATCTGAATACAGTTTTGGTAAATTCAAGTAAAACCTTACATATAAAGTGACCAATTCCATTCTGGTTTTTTTGTTTTTTTTTTGGCCAGTCCTGGGCCTTGGACTCAGGGCCTGAGCACTGTCCCTGGCTTCTTCCCGCTCAAGGCTAGCACTCTGCCACTTGAGCCACAGCGCCGCTTCTGGCCGTTTTTCTGTATATGTGGTGCTGGGGAATCGAACCTAGGGCCTCGTGTATCCGAGGCAGGCACTCTTGCCACTAGGCTATATCCCCAGCCTCCATTCTGTTTTTGTTCTTGTCATTCTTAATACTATTTTGGTGATTTTGATGATTAGCAGGTAAGTAGTTTAATCAAAAGACTCAAAACTTTTCCTGTCTAAATTCATACAGAATTAAAACTAGCAGAGATTAGTCACTTTGTATAAAATACAGAAGGCCTAAGTGTTGTTATTAATCGCTATGTTGATAGCAATAGCTATAAGCATTCTTTGGAGCTGCAATTAAAATAAGCATGTCCTCACTTTTAAACCACTTAAAACCATCCTTATAAATGATTACATTGGAGGACCACTAATAAGTGGGCTCTGATAAATGTGCTTCACATTTCATGGGAAGACTTCTTCACTCTGCATGTGTTTCTTCCCTAGAGGTAAATGCTTCCTGGTTATTACTTTTTCTTTTTATAAGCTTGCATGAACTTCACTTACCTCTTAGTTTCAGAGACGAGTAGGTCATAATTCTTCATTGAGGTAGCTTAAAAATCTAATTTGTGTTTTTCCTTCAGGTTCACTTCTTATCCATTTATTAGGATTTTATTCCTAATGTATTTACTTGCTTGCTTTATTTATGTATTTGTATGTTTGTTTGTCAGTCTGGGGCTTGAACTCAGGACCTGGGCACTGTCCCTCAGCTCTTTTGCTCAAAGCTGGAGCTCTACCACAGTTCCACTTCTGGCTTTTGAGTGGTTAGAGATAGGAGATTCCTGAGTACTTTCCTACCTGGGCAGGCTTCAAACTGAGATCCTTAGATAGATCTGTTTCCCAAATAGCTAGGGTTACCGGTGTGAGCTACCAGTGCCTGGCCATGTGTTATTTGCTTTTTAATTGACCACTCTGCTAAGTCCTCCCATATTTTTTGTTTTATTATTTTATATTTTTTAGGCAAACATATTGCTTTAATATAATGGTGCTTTTTGAAAAAAAAAATTTTTTTTTTGCCAGTCCTGGGGCTTGGACTCGGCCTGAGCACTGTCCCTGGCTTCTTTTTGCTCAAGGCTAGCACTCTACCACTTGAGCCACAGTGCCCCTTCTGGCTTTTTCTATATATGTGGTGCTGAGGAATCAAACCCAGGGCTTCATGTGTACAAGGTGAGCACTTTTACCACTGGGCCATATTCCCAGCCCCTGTAATAGTGCTTTTAACTCCTTCCTTTTTATTTTGAAAGTCACAAATCCTCTAATCACTATCCATACTCCCCATATGCTTATGAAGAGTTTTGTATTAGACCTTCAGAAAGAATGTTTCGTGAGTGTTTTGAAATTTTCATAGTAGAAAGTTTTAGCCCCTTGTTTGTCTTTCACAGAACGAAGCTAAAGAACCAAGAATATGAAACTTTAGATCATTTGGAATGTGATCTGAATTTAATGTTTGAAAATGCCAAACGCTATAATGTTCCCAATTCAGCCATCTATAAGCGAGTTTTAAAATTGCAGCAAGTCATGCAGGTATGATTTCTTAGTTTTGCCAAGTTTGTTGTATCATTGAAATAATTTCATGTGTTTTTAAATGTGTTATTTTTTAAATTGCTTGGGTATATTTTGTTGTTTCATTTTCATTTTGAGGGAGCAACATTAAGTGA